>NC_141698.1:521856669-522456669 GCF_964263255.1 Lissotriton vulgaris
TTTTTCTCGAGGCCACTGCGGTGGCCAGAGTGATAAGCTTGTGCTTCCTTTCCTGAGATAGGAATGCTTTTGAACATTCCGTATCCAATGTCGCTCCGAGAAAGGTAGGAACTCGGGAGGGCTGAAAGGTTGACTTCTCGTGATTGAGCGTCAGACCTAGTTGCTGGAAAAGATTGAGACAGGCGCTGGAGGACTTGACTGCGCCTTTTATAGATGGTGCTTTTACCAGCCAGTCGTCCAGGTATGGGAAGACTTGGTGTCCTTGCTGACGTAGGAAGGCTGCCACTGGGGGAGGCACTTGGTGAAAATTCTGGGTGCCGACTTTAGGCCGAATGGGAGGACACAGAATTGATAGTGCTGACCTGCCACTGCGAATCGGAGGAATTTCCTGTGGCCTTTGTGAATAGGGATGTGGTAGTATGCGTCTTGCAGGTCAAAAGAAGTCATAAAGTCTCCTTCCTCTAGTGACCGCAGTGAGAAGTTGGCCTGATATATGATGCTCACTAGTTCTAGTGATCACCTTGTATCAGTCCAACAACCCTTATGGTGATTGGTTTTTAAGTCAACCTTATAGACCAGCTATCCTAATGGTAGCATGGACAAAGCAGTCTTAGGCTAAACTCTTTTGGCATGTGAAGCCAGCTGTTTTACCACATATAACCCCTTGAATACCAAGTGAAAGTACACCACACAGGTTGTTATGAAAATAAACAAGATATTTATTACCTAACATACACCTCTGAACTCTTTATGAGATCAGAGGGCTAAGCACATGACAATCTCTTAGGAAAAATACGTTTAAGTTGCACAAATTACAATGGTGCCCTAGGTGCACGACAAACCATATACTAAGTAAGTGGAATGTGAAAGTCGATAAGAGGAATGGAGCTGTCCAGAGGCTGTAGGATCGCTGGGACCACGCTATACTAACTTGAGGTAGGTAATAGGAGGCCCACGGAAAGCGTGTGTGAACTCACACGCGAGATGTGGACAGTACAGTTTTAAGAAAAAGAGGAGTACGGACGTCCCTGACTAGATAGGACTAGAACAACTGTGGAACTGGACACCAGGAGAATCAAGCTACCCTTGAGCACCGAAATGCTCGTGTTACCTCACCCACAGGTTGCGGGTGCATAGGTGTCAAGTCGTGTCGAGTTCCGGCATTGAAGTCTATGGAGCCTGGAGGAAAAGATGCTGCAGGCGGTCAGGAGGAAGATGTCCTTTGCGATCCAAGGGTGGATCAGTGAAGAGAAGAACCTGAAAGCAGAGGGGACAGTGTTCAAAGTCACTAGCCAGTGACTGGAGTGGAACCAGGAGTGGAACCAGATGTCGTTGTTGCGATCAGGTGAAGGTGGACGCTTGTCTCTGCAGCCACGTGGACCAGGTGGTGTCTCCGACGACCAGGATGGAGGCACGAGCTGTCCCACGCAGGTTCTCGCTGTCGGAGGTGTCGGCTTCGGAGTCAACAGGCCTTGGCAAAGGCAACTCACGCTGTGAGTGGAAACGGCGTCTGGAGTGGACCAGGAGGGTCCGGTGTGCTCCTCTTTTGGAAGGGAGCAAGGGGTCTTGTTATGTTATGCTATGTTTTATGTTATGCTATGCTATGTTTTGCTATGCATTGCTATGTTATGCTATGCTATGTTTTTCTCTGCTTTGTTATGCTATGCTATGTTTTGTTGTGTTTTATTTTGCTATGCTTTGTTTTGCTATGCTATGCTTTGTTGTGTTGGTATGCTACGTTGTGTTTTGCTATGTTATTATGTTTTGTTATGTTTTGTTCAGCCATGCTATGTTTTGTTAAGCTATGCTGTTTTGTTGTGTTTTGTTATGCTATGTTATGTTTTATGTTATGCTATGTTTTGTTACGCTATGCTATGTTTTGCTATCCTATGCTTTGTTTTGTTATGCTATGCTATGTTTTGTAGTGTTTTGATAGGCTATGCTTTGTTATGCTATGCTTTGTTATGCTATGCTGTGTTTTGCTATGCTTTGTTGTGTTTTGTTATGCTATGCTATGTTTTGTTATGTATGCTATGGTTTGTTTTTCTAGGTTTTGTTATGCTATGTTGTGTTTTGCTACGCTTTGTTTTGTTATGCTATGTTTTGTTATGCTATGGTATGTTTTGTTGTGTTTTACTATGCTATATGTTTTGTTATGTTTTGTTAAGCCATGCTATGTTTTGTTGTGTTTTGTTATGCTATGCGTTGTTGTATTTTGTTATGCTATGTTTTGTTATGTTATGCTATGTTTTGTTACGCTATGTGCTTTGCTGTGTTTTGTTATGCTTTGTTGTGTTTTGTTATGCTATGCTATGTTTTGTTATGTATGCTATGGTTTGTTTTGTTTTTCTATGTTTTGTTATGCTATGGTATGTTTTGTTGTGTTATGTTATGCTTTGTTAAGCTATTCTATGTTTTCCTATCCTCTGCTATGTTTTGTTATGCTATGCTATGTTTTGCTATGCTATGCTGGTGAGGGTGAGTGAGGGTGGGTGGGTGAGGGTGAGTGTGTTGCCTTCGATTGCTGCTGGCAAGGGGAAGCCTGAGGGGAAATGCAAGCTCGTGCACTAAGGAGCTTGTGGTCACGTGATTTCACATGAACTGTTGAGAATCCGGATCGTAAAAAGTCAGCTTTTGGGTTGACAACAATAGGTTCGAGTAAACTCTTACCTAAAATAGGTGAGTATGGACGTCCCTGACTAGATAGGGTGAGGTAACAAGAGCATTTAGGTGCTCAAGGGTAGCTTGACTCTCCTGGTGTCCAGTTCCACAGTCGTTTTAGTCCTAACTAGTCAGGATTGTCCGTACTCACCTTTTACTTGAACTGTATTGTCCACAGACGTTGTTACGCATCTCGCGTGTGAGTTCTCACTCTGCACACGCGTTCAGTGGGCCTCCTATTATTTACCTACGGTTAGGGTAGTGTGGTCCCAGCGCTCCTACAGCCTCTGCACAGCTCCATTCCTTTTATCGACTTTCATATTCCACTTACTTAGTATATGGTTTGTTGTGCCCCTAGGGCAACATTGTATTTGTGCAACTTAAACGTATTTTTCTTAAGAGTCTTGTCATGTGCTTAGCCCTCTGATCTCATAAAGAGTTCAGAGGTGTTTGTTAGTTAATAAAAATCTTGTTTATTTTCATAACTACCTGTGTGGTGTCCTTTCATTTGGTATTCATGGGGTTATATGTGGTAAAACAGCTGGCTTCACATGCCAAAAGATTTCAGCCTAAGACTGCTTTGTCCATGCTACCATTAGGATAGCTGGTCTATAAGGTTGACTTACAACCACTCACCATAAGGGTTGTTTGGACTGATACAAGGTGATCACTAGAACTAGTGAGCATCATATATCAGGCCAACTTCTCACAAGTCTGATGCCTGGGGATATTCTTAGGTAAGGAATCTAACACTAAACTGTTTCTTTCAGATCATGAGTCACCTGTTTGGGTCCTAGGACCAGGGAGGGCACTGGTCCAGAACTCCTGCTCCACTGTAGCAAGAGAAAGTAACTATAAGGTAGGATCTCATGTGACAGTGTCAGCTACACTTGCAGTTCTCACAATTGCACCCAACCCTAAAGAACAGTGCATTCTCACAAAACAGGCCCCCCTTATGCACATTTAACTAATGACCACACACACAAACTACCAAACACACTCCAACTCATGGACATTAACGCACCAAATGCAATACTCCACAGTCCAGACATAGCAGACATCTATAAAAAGACATCGTAGATGACTGTTCCTAAAGACTACAGCATCGAACATATGGACACGCCATTTAAGATATGACAAGCAGTCATCCTGGTCATTCACCCTAGGCAGGTACACAAAAATCAATGCGCTCATCGCATGCAGCTTCTTTCAAACAACTACCTACGATAACAAGCTGGCGGTTAAACGAGTTACTTACCTTCGGTATCGATGTATCTGGTAGAGACGCACAAGTTACTACGATATATCTGTAAGAGACGTTAGTGATAGATTCCTTACGTTAGAATATCCCCTGGTGTTAGACTAGATCCGGAAAGTTATCTCATCAGCAGTACACCTGCACATCTGTAGGTGGCGTTGTGCGGCTCAGTTTCAGTCGCTGGCGTCATAAGCGCTGAGATGACGTCAAGGAGACTAGTTAGGCGCCACCCATGCGCACTGATGTCAGTTCTGTACACGACTTTCCGCGCCTGGAATGCAGAGCCATGCAAGAAACTGACAGCTTGTGCCATAAAACTAGGGACCTGAAAGGGATGACCTTAACCCTAGAAATCCGTTCGCAGAACGGGGAGGATGGGTGGTGCGGTAAGGAATCTATCACTAATGTCTCTTACAGATATATCGTTACACAAGTAGTAACTTGTGCATCTGAAAGACTCCTTACCTTAGAATAGATAAACCAGGAATACCAACCCCGGTGGTGGGTCTGCGAACAAGATTACACCTTAAAGTCACAGAGAAAAGAACGGCCAAAGAAGCCGTCTCTCCGGATGTAGGAGAGTAGGGTCTGCAATCCTATGATCACCCCAGATATTTTGCTTTTGTTTCACTGGTTTACGACTTTCTCTGGCTGTGGGCCTGCTAATCAGACCCACAGCCTAGCTGTTCTCTCACTAAATTACAACATGTACCCTAGGTGCATTTACCAATTGGTACTGGGCCACCTTGTCAGACCCTGTAACTCAGGGAATAGGTGTACCCAGGGCCTACCAGGGGCTGCCGCATGTATTATGCCACCCCTGGCTGGCCATCTAAATCTGACAACTGGCTGCACGACAGCTGGGGCAAGGTGGTGTAATCACCCTTTGCTTTAGATATAGTATACCTATATCTTACCCTAAAATGGACACACAGATTCCTATCAGTCACTCCTATGGCAGGCCTTGACAATCCTGAAGGCAGAGTGCTTGGGATCGTGTGAGATGGTGCTCTGGCATGAGCTGAGCCCGTTTGCAGCTTGCGGAACCAAGTCCTAATAGCTGTTCCATGATAACGCGTACCATATACTCTTAAGTGCATTATAATCCTCGCGGTTATATGCTATCTTTGGTATCGCTTTATCAAAACATGTCGAGTAAGGTGTCATACGAATTGGAATACTGACCCCTCGCCAATTCTGGCGACGGGGTTAGCATTCCACCTTTCTAGAGGGACACGACATGTATGTAACTGTGAACCCCGATTAAAGTTAACTCAAGCCTCAGCATCACAAAATGGATGCTGCCACCACAGACACAAGTCTGACCCCCTGCAGCTGGGAGTCCTTCCAGCGAGGGGAGCTTGGAAAAAGGGTTTCCTGTCAGGGGCAGTGCTAGCACCATCCCAGACAGGGTTTTGTGTATCCTGGGTAGGCAGGGCTTTACAGGAAGGTGACTGCAAGTGGCACCCCGGTGCTCATTACGCATCTGCCGGCTAGAACCAGTTCCAGGGGCACACCAGCCCCTGAGCTGGGGAAAGTCCGGCATGGGAGAGGGGTGTAACCACCCCCCTTCCTGGTCCCACCCCTAGGGCAGGACCTAGTCGCGTACCCACCCCTTTCTTTAGGATAAAGGCAGGAGCGGGGACCCTTCCAAATTAGATCATCTTTGAATCAAGAAACTACTTTCTACGAAAGGAACTCTCGACTTCTTCTCAAGATTTCTCCCTTGTGACTAAGGAGTAGTCACCCTGCATCCGCAGGCACCATCTAAGAACACTGCGGTTTGCTGCACGTCCTTCCTCCGGAATCCGACCGACCAGCACGACGAGACCCGGCTTCCCTGGCACCTCTACCAACCTCTACAGCTAAGCTGAGAACCGTAGGTGCGACAAGACCGAGGGACCGGCCATCATCAGAACTGCACGACTTCTATCCAGCACGACCGCCGAGGGATCCTCGTGTGAGTGCTTTGGGGTCCGAGAAGCCCCAAACCTGAGCAGCTCCAGCACCGAAGTTCAGCCCTCCAGCATCCACCAGATCTGCGTGGGGCCCTTCTGCTTTTTGGCTGCTCACCGCGTTGTCTGGCTACTAGCCCGCTGGTTTGTGGCCTTCCCGACGACGACCGACGACATCACCACTGCTGGTCTGGTTGCTCCAGACTGGCTCTTGCTCCCTTCCAAAAGAGGAGCACCCCGGACCCTCCTGGTCCACTCCAGACGCCATTTTAGGTCCACCGCGTGGGCTTGAATTTGCCAAGACTTGTTGCCCCAATCCAGCGGCATCGACAGCAGCAACCATCGTGGGACAGCTCGCACCTCCATCCTGGTCGCCGACAACGCCTCCTAGTCCGTGAGACTGCAGAGCCCAGCGTCGCCCACTCACCTGGTCGAGGTGACTCTAGCCGGTGCCATCCTGGTGCCCATCTAATCACTGGCTAGTGATTCAGAACTTGGTCCCCTCTGCTTACAGGTGTCTTCCATCTTCGATCCAGGCTTGGATCCACCGAACAATCTTCACTGGTCGCCTGCCAGCAACAACTTCTTTCAGGCTCCTGGTTCGTCAACGAGGGTTTCCGACGACACTTGAACCCTATGCAGCCGCAGCCCCTGGGCTAGGTAAACCGAGCACCCCGGTGCTCCAGCGTAGAACAACTCTCCAAGTGCCTAGATCCACTTTCGTTTTTGACCTACCTAGTTGGGTTCGCCCGAGAACACTAACTTTGCTTTTATTAGCCTCCATAGACTTTGTCCCGCATCCCGCGTGAGAGTGCACACTCTGCACCCGAGTCCCCTAGGCCTCCTGGTAGTAATCTGAAGGTTCAGTAGGCCAGTCTTAGCGATTCCAAACCCTATGAGATTAGTACTTACCTGCTAGTAATTTCGCATTCCACTTCCATAGTATATGGTTTTCCGTGCCCCTCGGGCGTTTGTGTAAATTGTGCAACTTAAAGTATTTTCGTAAGAGTTTTGTTGTGTGCTTAGTACCCTGTCCTCATAAAGAGTACAGGGCTGTTGTGATCTAAATAAATGCACTGTTTATTTTCATAACACTTGTGTGGTGTCCTTTCACTTGGTGTTCAAAGGGTATATGTGATGGTATAACAGCTGGCTTAACACACCCTCTAGAGTTTAGCCCGAAGACTGCTCTTGTCCATGCTACTAGGATAGCTGTTCCATCGGTTGACTTACAACCAATCATCAATAAGGGTTGATTGGACTGATACATAGTGATCACTAGAATAGTGAGCACTGCATATCAGGCCAACTTCTCACACCGGACTTGGCTGTCAAGGCAGTAATGCTTAGTAAACGTGTGTAGCGAAGCCCATGTAGCTGCCTGACAAATGTCCTGCAAGAGAACGCCACATCCCAAGGCAACCCCACAGGAGGCTCCTTCTTAGCCAAGGAGTAACATGCTTTCATGCACAGAACGAGCCATCGAGAGATGGTCCGTTTGTGCACGGCCTGACCTTTTTTGGCACCCACGTAGCCAACAAAGAGCTGGTCATCCACCGGAACTGTTGTGTGCGCTTCAGATAGAATGAGAGCGCACGTTTTCGGTCCAGACGGTGGAGCCTCTCTTCCTCTTTTGAAGGATGCAGAGGCGGAAAGAAGGTGAGCAAAGTGATGGTCTGCCAGATGTGGAAGTGTGTGACAACCTTTGACAAGAAAGAAGGACAGGTCCTTAAAACCACCTTGTCCGGATGAACAGAAAGGAAAGGAGGTTTAGAAGAAAGCCTGGAGGTCACTCACTCTTCTGGCAGAGGTGATTGCAACCAGGAAAGCAGTCTTTACGGTGTGAAGACAAAGGCCAGTTGTGAAGGGGCACAAAAGGAGCGCACATCAGATAGGTCAAGACAAGATTTAAGTCCCATTGAGGCATTACGAAAGGCACAGGAGGAAACGTGTGTGTAATGCCTTTGAGAAAACGGTTAACAACCGGGGACTTAAAAAGAGAAGGCTGATCTGGAAGCCATAGAAAGGCGGAGATGAGCGAAATATAACTTTTGATAGTGCCCAGATCAGAGCCCTGCTGGGTCAAGGAGAGAAGGAACAGAAGGATCTCAAAGAGGGGCAGAGAGGGGATCCATAGCCTTTGCTGTGCACCATGCCACAAATTTGTTTCACCTGCAGGCGAATACCGTCTTAGTGGAGGGACGCCTGGCTGCCAGAATGACATCACAGACTTCGGGAGGAAGATTGAAAGCAGTCAAGTGTGGCCGCTCCATCTCCACACATGGAGGTGAAGGCTGGACAGGTTCGGGTGGAGGACTGTCCCCTGCTGCTGCGACAGAAGATCCTCCCGAAGAGGCAGTCACATGATATCAAATTTAGATGGGTTAGGGAATTGCTGAAAGGTTTCCGGATCTGGCGCCTAAGGAATTTCACAAGGTGAGGATTCTGCGTTTATAAGAGGCATATATCAAGTACTAAAAAAAAAAATAAAAAAAAAAAGACAGTGAATAATTACCTTTTCAAACTCTTTCTCTTGTATGTCCAACATTGCCTGAATTCGTTTCATTACTTCCCTAAAATGTTCACCCTAAAAGACAGAGAAAAAAATTATAAATACTTTACAGAAACACTTACTACATTTCATATTTCTCTTTTCGACAAATAGAAGCATCATTGAATGAAGTAGTATGTATTACCAAGTTCAGTGATAAATTTAGGAAAAAAATCAATGAAAAGAAAAAGTTACTTAACTGCAGTACCATCTTTATGATGGATGCTCTATCTACCAGCAAATTCATCACCTGTAGAACAACCCCAGGAGTCCTACTGCATCTGGCAACTTCACAGTTATACGCCAGTATAGGGTGCTGGACTCAGTGAGGATCGGAATGGACGCACAAGTTACTACTTGTGTAACGATATATCTGTAAGGGACATTAGGTAGTGATAGATTTCTTACCTTAGAATATCCCCAGGCGTCGGACTGGATCCGGAAACTTTTGCGTAGCAGTACCCTTGCGCGTCAGTAGGCGTCGTCTGCGGCTCCGCGAGCGTCGTCAGCGTCGTGGGCGCCGTGATGACGTCGGAGTACTTAGACGCCGCCTCCACGTGCTGACGTCAGTTCTTAGACACAGCTTTTCCGCGCCAGAAACGCAGAGCTATGCCAAAAACCAACACTGGTGCCATGAAACTAGGGCCCTAAAAGGGGATGACCTTAACCCTAGATATCGGTTCGCAGAACGGGGAGGATGGGTGGGTCGATAAGGAATCTATCACTAACTAATAAAAAAACAACGTAGCCCCTGCACTATATAAGGTCAATATTTTCTTGGTAAATTTAGTCTTAACTGTGCACATCAAGACTTTTATCATAGCAGAACATTAGTGCAAATATAAAAGTTCAAAAGACGTAAAGTTCTTGGTGTTGTCCACCAGTTTAATGTTCCTCTGTACAGGCCAACACGTGTTTCATTGCAGGGAACAGACTGCGAATATTCAGGGCCTCATAAGGTATGGGCGAAATTTAGTGGTCTGAAACACCCGGTTCGGGTGAAGTATACAATACGTGAAAGTTGCTTGCGTAGTGGGTCGTATCTTTTTTATGTTCAATTGAAGCCTTAACCGGGAGGAGAAGATTTGTTTGAGGCAGTAGCACTCAAAAAGTGAATTGGCGGGTACACCTATTTGTTCGCATTCCCCCTCCTATAGTTCCCAGCGCCGTTTGTCGAAGACGGTTTGGTACCCACTACAAGTTATATTGATAATCTAGGGATAGGCAGCCCTATGACACTGACACTGAGAAGCACGTGATAGATAAACTACCGTTCAGTTTCAGATCACATTTCGAGTAGTGTGAAAATCTTTCCAACCTAGGTGTGCTAGCAATCCATTTTCAATTTTATTTAGTACACATCCCTGTGTGCCATGCCTACAACCCACTGCCCAGGCATAGATCAGTCACCAATCTAGCTGGGTGCCCTATGCCAGTGGTGAGGGTAAAGGTGCATGAGCCCTGAACCCCTACAGTGTCAAAGGCCATTCTTAGACATTGTAAGTGCAGTGCTACCAAATAGAGTTAATGGTCCTGGGAGCCTGTCGCACCAGTTACTACTTTTGTAACTAAATATCTGTAAGAGACATTAGTTAGTGATGAACAAGTTACTTACCTTCGGTAACTATATATCTGTAAGAAGCACAAGTTACTACTTGTGTAACTATATATCTGTAAGAGACATTAGTTAGTGATAGATTCCTTACCTTAGAATATCCCCAGGCGTCAGACTGGATCCGGAAACTTTTGCGTAGCAGTACCCTTGCGTGTCGGTAGGCGTCGTCTGCGGCTCCGCGTCAGTAGTCGGCACCGTCATGACGTCGTCTGAGTACTTAGACGCCACCTCCGCAAGCGGACGTAAGTTCTTAGACACAGCTTTTCCACGCCAGAAACGTAGAGCTATGCCAAAAACCAACACTGGTGCCTTGAAACTAGGGCCCTGAAAGGGGATGACATTAACCCTAGATATCGGTTCGCAGAACGGGGAGGATGGGTGGGTCGGTAAGGAATTTATCACTAACTAATGTCTCTTACAGATATATCGTTACACAAGTAGTAATTTGTGCATCTGAAAGAGACACATTAGTGATAGATTCCTTACCTTAGATTAGATACCCCAGCAATACCAACCCCTGAGGTGGGTCTGCGAACCAATAATCACACCAGAAAGTCCTGGAGGACGGAACGGCCAAAGAAGCCACCCCTCCGGACTTGGCTGCCCAGGCAGTATGTCTTGCGAACGTGTGCAGCGAGGCCCACGTAGCTGCCTGGCAAATGTCCTGTAAGGGGACTCCTCGGCCCAAGGCAGTTGTTGTTGCCGTGGCTCGAGTGGAATGAGCCCGCAATCCAGCAGGGGGCTCTTTTTTGGCCATGGAGTTACATGCCTGGATACACAAGATGATCCACCGCAAAATGGTCCTCTTGTGTACTGCCTTTCCCTTCTTCGCGCCCACGTAACCAACAAAGAGTTGGTCATCCACCCGGAACTGGCGTGTGCGATCTAGGTAATAAGAGAGCGCACGTTTTTGGTCCAGACGGTGGAGCCTCTATATAATGGTATATAATATAGTTTGAAAAGTAGAAATATTCTTTAAAAATCACACGAAATACTAAAACATAATTACTTACCTGTTTTGAGTTGAGAAACAGCCTAAGACTGCTTTGGCCATGCTAACATTAGGATAGCTGGTCTATAAGGTTGCCTTCTATAAGGTTGCTTCCTTCAAGTTGGTCTATAAGGTTGCTTCCTTCAAGATGGCCGGTCCCACGTGTCTCGTCGCACCCACGGATCTCAGCTGTGCTGCAGATGTAGGTAGAGGTCGGAGAGGTCTGGGAATCCGGGTCTCGTCGGGCTCTGAAGTCTTGTCATGTGCTTAGCTCTCTGATCTCATAAAGAGTTCAGAGGTGTTTGTTAGTTAATATCTTGTTTATTTTCATAACTACCTGTGTGGTGTCCTTTCATTTGGTATTCAAGGAGTTATAGGTGGTAAAAAAGCTGGCTTCACATGCCAAAAGAGTTCAGCCTAAGACTGCTTTGTCCATGCTAACATTAGGATAGCTGGTCTATAAGGTTGACTTACAACCAATCACCATAAGGGTTGTTTGGATTGATACAAGGTGATCACTAGAACTAGTGAGCATCATATATCAGGCCAACTTCTCACACTACTCGCCTACATAACCCCCCCCCCCCAACTTAGGGACATTAAACTAACCTTGACCAGGTGAGTCTTCTTGTTCTAAGTGGAAATACCTGGAGAGACCATCTGCATTGCCATGGTCAGTCCCTGGTCTGTGCTCCACTGTAAAGTCAATCCTCTGTAGGGAAATGGACCGCCTAAGTAGTTTGGGGTTTTCACCCTTCATCTGATTTAGCCACAAGAGGGGCTTATGGTCTGTCTGAATCTTGAAGTGAGTGCCAAACGAGTATGGCCTCAACTTTTTCAGAGCCCAAACCACAGCAAAGGCCTCCCTCTCAATAGCTGACCAACGTTTCTCTCTAGGGGTCAGCCTTCTACTTATAAAAGCAATGGGCTGGTCATTACCATCAATATTCAGTTGAGATAGAACAGCTCCCACACCCAACTCAGAAGCATCTGTTTGGACAATGAAAGGTTTGGAGTAGTCTGGACTCTTGAGAATAGGCGCAGTGCACATGGCCTGCTTTAGGTCATCAAATGCCTTTTGACAGCTAACTGTCCACTGAACTTTCTTTGGCATTTTCTTACTTGTCAGGTCATTAAGAGGGGTCACAATTGTCCCATAATTTCGGACAAATTTCCTGTAGTAACCAGACAGGCCCAAGAAAGCTCGACCTGTGCCTGGGTGGTTGGAGGAGCCCAGTCCTTTATGGCCTGTATCTTGCTCTCCAATGGTTGAACCTGGCCTCCACCTACAAGGTGGCCCAGGTACACAACCTGACTCTGCCCTATCTGGCACTTAGTAGCCTTGATAGTGAGGCCCGCCTTTTGCAGGGCCTCCAAAACTTTCCTCAGGTGGATCAGGTGATCCTCCCAGGTGGAGCTAAAGACCGCAATATTATCTAGATATGCTGCACAGAAGTCATCCAGCCCATTGAGAACTTGGTTCACCAACCTTTGAAAAGTGGCAGGTGCATTTTTCAAACCAAAGGGCATCACCATAAACTGGTAATGACCTCCTGGGGTCGAAAATGCTGTTTTGGCCTTGGCATCCTTAGCTAACCTGATTTGCCAATAACCAGCTGTCAGGTCAAATGTACTCAAGAATTTGGCAGAAGCCAATTTATCAATGAGTTAATCTGCTCTTGGTATTGGATGGGTATCTGTCTTAGTGACAGCATCGAGACCCCTGTGATCTACACAAATCCTCATCTCTCTCTTACCATCCTGGGTGTAAGGTTTAGGCACTAGAACTACAGGACCAGCCCAAGGGCTCTCTGAGGGTTCAATGACTCCCATTTCCAACATCTTTGTACTTCTTGTTTTATGCAGTCCCTGACGTGGTCCGGTTGCCTGTAGATTTTACTCTTTATAGGCAGACTGTTACCAGTGTCCACCTCATGGGTGCACCAGTTTGTCTGACTTGGTGTCAGAGAGAACATTTGTCTAAAGGGCTGAAGAACTTGTTTGCAATCCTTTTGCTGACGTTCAGAGAGGCTGTCAGAAAAGACTACACCATCTACTGACCCATCATAAAGGTTCTGAGTGAGCAGGTCTGGCAGAGGGTCACTCTCTTCCTCCTGTCCCTCATCTGTGGCAATGAGCAAGCCCATGTCCTCCCTGTCAACAAATGCCTTGAGTCTGTTCACATGAAGTACTCTGTGAGGGCTCCAGGGAGTTCCAAGGTCCACCAGGGATGTGACCTCTCCCTTTTGTTCAATAATGGAATGGGGTCCAGACCATCTCTCTTGGAGAGCTGCTGGGGACACTGGCTTCAACACCCACACCTTCTGTCCAGGCTGGTAAACAGTAAGGACAGCCTTTTGGTCGTGCCAAGTTTTTTTAAGTTCTTGGCTAGCCTCAAGGTTTTTAGATGCCTTCTCCATGTACTCTGCCATCCTGGAGCGGAGACCAAGTACATAGTCCACTATATCTTGTTTAGGCTTTATGAGCGGTAACTCCCATCCTTCCTTCACAAGACACAGGGGTCCTCTTACAGGATGCCCAAATAGAAGTTCAAAAGGGCTGTAGCCAACCCCCTTCTGTGGGACCTCTCTGTTAGCAAACAAAAGGAAAGGTAAAAGGATACAAATCTTCGCCTAAGCTTTTCTGGTAACCCTTTGATCATCCCTTTTAGGGTCTTGTTGAATCTCTCCACAAGTCCATTGCACTTTGGGTGATAGGGGGTGGTGAATTTGTAATTGACACCACACTCCTTCCACATTGCAGTCAAGTATCCTGACAAAGTTTGCACCTCTGTCAGAGACAACCTCCTTAGGAAACCCCACTTTGGAGAAAACTCCAAGTAGGGCCCTGGCCACAACAGGAGCTGTAGTGGTCCTAAGGGGAATAGCTTCTGGATACCTAGGGCATGATCCACTATCAACAGTATAAATCTGTGCCCAAATGAGGCTGGGGGGTCCATTGGTCCAACAATGTCAATCCCCACTCTTTCAAAGAGAACCCCCACCACAGGTAGTGGTATAAGGGGGGCCTTGGTTGTGCCACCTGATTTGCCACTGGCTTGACAAGTGACACATGAGCGACAAAACTCTTTAGTGTCTTCAGACATATGAGGCCAGTGAAAGTGTGAGACAAGTCTTTCCCTTGTCTTGTTCTGGCCTAAGTGACCTGCAAGGGGAATCTCATGGGCTAAGGTAAGAAGGAAACCTCTCAGAGACAAGGGGATAACCAGCCTCCTGGTAGCACCAGGCTTGGGGTCTCTTGCCTCAGAGCATAGGAGTCCATCATCCCAGTACACCTTGTGGGTACCTGTAGCATTCCCTGCAGCCTCAGCAGCAGCCTGCTGTCTGAGGGGTTCAATAGAGGAACAGTCTAACTGTGCCTGCCTCAAGTCTGCCCTGGAAGGTCCCCCTGCCCCAAGGAACTCAACCTGTTCAGGTTCAAGCTCCTCTAGGACAGTTCCTTCTGGGGTCTTTGGGTCAGCCTCCTCAGAGGGCTGATCCTCCACCTGAGGCAAGGGGGGTGGGGAGGCATAGCCTTTACCCTACTGCTCTTTCTCTTGGGTAGTGTCTGGTCCATTGTTCCAGGATCCAGCACTAGTTCAGCTGGGCATTTTTGGGCCTGTGACCTAGTCACAGCAAGGACATGTGCTGAAAAACCTAACATTTCCACATGAGTCCTATACTCCACATCTGACTATAAGGAGGATTCCAAATCATTGCCCAACAGACAGTCCACTGGGAGGTCTGAACTAACTACAACCCTTTTGAGGCCAGTTACCCCTCCCCAGGAGAAATTAACAACTGCCATACTGTGATTGGTAGTGACATTGCTAGCATTGGTCACTAGGTAGTCTGAACCTAGTATTACCTGTTCAGGGTCCACAAAGTTTGGTGTCACCATAGTGACACTGGCACAAGTGTCCCAGTAGGCCTGAGCCATTTTTCCATTGATCAAAGGCGTTTGCCTGTATTTGCCCAGAGTACTGGGACTTATAGTAGGGGTCATATCCATGTCCCCAGTACAAACAAGAACAGCCTGAGTTGGTATTCTAACTAAGTCAGAACCCACCTCAGTTCCCAGGGTCAACCCAACTATAGCCTTGGGGGTGCACTACCACTACTAACTGTACTAGGGGGTGCAGGTGCCGTAGGGCCTGTAGTGGTAGGAGCTGTGCCTTTCTTGGTGCACTCACTAAACCAGTGAGTCTTACTTTTACAGTATTGGCACCATGGTTTTCTTTGCCCATCATTATTCTTCTTTTGTGAATTCTGGGACCCACCCTCCTTAGATTGTTGGGGCCCTGTTGAAGACTTCTGGTCATTTTGCTTATTCTCTTGATTACCCTTTTGGTCTGCTTTCTTCTGGCCATCACCCTGGTTCTGCTGCTTGACCCTTGTCCTGACCCATCTGCCTGCCTTCTTTCCCAATTCTTGGGGAGAGGTCAGATCTGAGTCAATCAAGTGCTGATGCAACAACTGGTTCTGACAATTATTTAAGATTTGCTCTCTCATAATTAGATTATACAATCCTGTGTAATCAGTAACTTTACTTCCCAGTAACCAGCCTTCCAAAGCCTTAGTGGCACAATCAACAAAGTCAGTCCAATCCTGAGCTTGAGTTTTCTGGGTGTCTCTGAACATTAACCTGTACTGTTCAGTCGTTAGGCCAAACCCATCAATCAAAGCACTTTTCAGGACTTGGTAATCATTAGCATCCTCATCTCTAACAGTGAGGAGCTTGTCTCTTCCTTTACCTTCAAAGGAGAGCCACAATATAGCTGCCCACTGACTCTGGGGTACCTGCTGTACTTTGCAGGCTCTCTCCAAAGCAGTCATCCATTTGTGGATGTCATCCCCTACCTTAAAGGGGGGGCACTATCGTACTCAGGTTTCTGTTATCAAAACTCCTGTCTTTATCTCTAGGGATAACGCTGCCACCAGTGGGTTCTAACCCACTCAATTTCTGCTCTCTGGCAAAGGCAAGTTTCTCTTTGGCAAGGGCAAGTTCTTCCCTCTCAATCCTCAGATGCACTTCCCCCATCTTAGCTTCATGCTCTCTCCTCTGAGGGGATGTCATCCCTCTCTGAGAAGATGCCTGAGAGACATGGGTGTGAATAGATCTGTTAGAGCCTCTGGACTGAGACCTAACTCGTCTATTCCCGAGGTTAGGCCTGCTTGAGGATGGGCCTGGGGCTCCCCCAGTTCCATTCTCATGTAGGCTTAAGTTGGCCCTGGTAAGTCTGCTGACTCTAGCCTGACCATTGTCTACCTCGCCATCAGATGAGTCTCCATTCTCCTCTTCCACTTCTTCAGTCTCAGGGAGGTTATAGTCATCTTCTACTGGGGGTATGCTTCCATCTGCTGGATTAGAGGGGCCTGTATTAGAAGCCCTTCTGGCATCATATGTCTCTAAGAGACCTAACAGAAAAGGAAGGGTAGGGTTAGAACCCCGTTTCAATTTCCTGGAGGTACACAATTGTCTCATCTCCTGGAAGTTGAGTGCTGCATATCTGGAAAGGACCTGTGGAGGGTCACTAACCACAAGGGGAGTCACTGTGTTCTCTCCTGGGGCAGACATGCCTTCTAGTGAGGTGTAAGTGGTGCACTTACCTACACTATGGGTTTTCCTACTGATCCCTTGCTAAGAGTTGAGGTCAGGGTGTGCTACTCCCTTTCTACTACAACAGCTGGTTCAGTAGAACTCAAGTATTTCTAAGCTTGTTATATGTACCTATGGTACCTTATGTGATCTTTCAAATGATATCTCAAGATTATATTTGGTAAAAACAACAGCAAGCTCAAATCCCAACCGCTGCATACCAATGTGAGAACTTGGCCTGATATATGATGCTCACTAGTTCTAGTGATCAACTTGTATCAGTCCAAACAACCCTTATGGTGATTGGTTGTAAGTCAACCTTATAGACCAGCTATCCTAATGGTAGCATGGACAAAGCAGTCTTAGGCTAAACTCTTTTGGCATGTGAAGCCAGCTGTTTTACCACATATAACCCCTTGAATACCAAATGAAAGGACACCACACAGGTAGTTATGAAAATAAACAAGATATTTATTACTAACAAACACCTCTGAACTCTTTATGGGATCAGAGGGCTAAGCACATGCAAGACTCTTAAGAAAAATACGTTAAGTTGCACAAGTTACAATGTTGCCCTAGGGGCGCAACAAATCGTATACTAAGTAAATGGTATAAGGAAGTCGATTAAGGAAATGGAGCTGTCCAGAGGCTGTAGGATAGCTGGGACTACACTATCCTAACTTTAGGTAAGTAATAGGAGGCCCACGGAACGCGTGTGCAGAGTGTGAACTCACACGGGAGATGCGTAACGTCTATTGACAGTACAGTTCAAGAAAAAGGTGAGTACGGACAATCCTGACTAGATAGGACAAACGACTGTGCAACTGGATACTAGGAGAGTCAATCTACCGTTGAGCACCGAAATTCTCTTGTTACCTCACCCACAAGCTGCGGGTGCATAGGTGTGAAGTCGAGTCGGGTTTCTGCTTTGAAGTCCATGGAGCCTGAAAGAAAAGATACTGCAGGCGACCAGGAGGAAGATGTCCGATACATATGCCAATCCTTAAAGGGGATTAAATTACCGGACAATGGTCTCGACCCCCGCTCTTGGCATATCTAACGAACTACATTTTCCGAGGATTACAGTGACTCTGTAGTCCAGAATCATGCGGGTGTACTGCCAGCCGATAGACTATGTAAGATTGTAGTCGGGTGATTGAAGGCGGATTCTCAGTCTTAGAAGGTAGCTAAGATAACTAAGGGAGCTCCCGAGCTATCCACAAACTGAGAAGTATACAAATTTTTAAACATCGGACAATGGTCCCGAACCCTGCCCATGAGGCGCGCACTGAACCACATTTCCCGATCAACACAGCGACTTCTGTAGTTCCTAGTCGCGCGGCTTTCCCGACAGCCAGAAACTTCAACCCCCGATAGACTATGCGGTTGAGTAGTCCATTATCATATAGCTGGGTAAAACGAACAGCGTACAATCACACTGTTACCTCCATGTCCAGCTCATAAGACACAAGCATTCATGAATACATTATAACCTTATTGAGGAAATGTATATATGTATATAGTATCGATTTTTACTATTGTTTTTTGTTTATATAATGAAGTATTTTCTTTCTGTTTATGGGTCATGACATGAAAATAGGACTTTAATATGTGGGAATGCAAAATGGTGGCTACTTGAAAAAGGCTTACGCCGAAACGCGTCGTCCTTGATTTACGAGTGCACAACAAAGGATTTGGGCAAAGACCTCCTGGTGTGCAGTCTCGGTGTCCTCCTAACTAGTGGGATCCAGTACTTGTGGATAATTAAGAGTAGCGGCTGCTACTACCGACGGCATCAGCGTTGCCCTGGTTGAGGATCGTTCGAGCAGCATTTTGAAGCAATATATATATATATATATATATATATATATATATTACCTACTGGCGATAGCCAGTAGGTATATATAGTTAGGATTTTTTCTCTATGGAACTTTTGAAAATTCTATGTCTAATAACTTTGGCGTTTGTGGACGGAATCGGCTGAAATTTTCAGGAAAATGGCACATTTTGTTTCTGAGCAGCCCCTGAAAATTTGGGGGGGGGGGGGGGGGTGGGGGGGGGGAGAGGCTGGGGTTTCGTCAAGGGAGGGCCGAGAAAAAAGGGGGGTCCCAAAACACGTTTTTCCCATTCATTTTTCCATAGGGCGTTTGGCCTCACTTTTAGCTCGAACGGCTGAATGGATTTGCACGAAACTTGGCAAAATTGTAGGGACTGTTAGCCCGATGTGCCTTTGCTGGGTCTCAATATATGTGCTCCAGTGGATTTTGAGAAATTAACGTTTAAAAAAACAGATATATCTGCGACAGCGTACCGGATAGCGCACCAGTTCATGTACTTTTCGCGTAACGGAGCTTTGCGAAGCGAAGCGGATTGGCTCTCCGGTGTCTGTCAACATTCTAAACAGTCTGGAGCGGCCGCCATCTTGTCTCTCGGTAGGATCGAGCGATAAGAGGAGGCCAAAACGAAGGGGGAAATGAAGGAAAGGGGGCAAGGTAGACCCCTTCTGACCTCCTAGGATTGATGAGGGGGATATTAAAGTGCCCCGCGGGGGCAAAAGAAAAAAAAATTGCGATTTTTTGTCGTAGAGGCGCAAATCGGTACGTGAACCGGGCAGCTAACTGGGCAGCTAACCGGCAGCGTAACAGGAGTCTGAGGAGAAGCTGATTGGCTGTCAACATTGTAAACAGTCTGGAGTGGCCGCCATCTTGTCTCTCGGTAGGATTGAGAGACAAAAGGTGGTGAAAAACGAAGGGGAAAATGAAGGAAAGGGGGCAAGGTAGACCCCTCCTGACCCCCTAGGATTGATGAGGGGGATATTAAAGTGCCCCGCGGGGGCAAAAGAAAAAAAAAATTGCGATTTTTCGCGGTAGAGGCGCTTCCCGGTACGCCAACCGGGCAGCTAACCGGCAGCGTAACGGGAGTCCGACATCTTGTGTTTTTGGAGCGTCCGGTTTGCGTACCGGGTAGCGTTCCGGTAAGCGTAACAAGGGGAAAACCAAGAGAAACAGTAAAATAAAATTTAAAGGAATAGATTTCCACCAAACTTGGCAAAATTGTAGGGACTGTTTGTTTGATGTGCCTTTGCAAGGCCTCAAGATATGTGCACGTGTGGATTTTGTCTAATTAAGGTTAAAAAAAAAATATATATATCTGTAAGCGTGCTCTGGCGCGCTAACGTTACGGGTTTTGTTTGCGCTGCAGAGACAATACGTCACGTTTATGCGACGTGTCATGAGGCGTCTCACGTGGCTACGTGATACGTCACGTAATAAAGAATATATTTTACAGCTATAGATATTAGCTTTTAAAAAACCAATGAAATTCACTGAAAAAACCATAGGTTATAGACCATATATAGTTAGGAATTTGCATTTACAAAACCTTCAAAATTCACTGAAAAAACCATTGGTTGTAGACCATATATAGTTAGGGATTAGCATTTACAAAACCTTAATTTACTCGCACAAAACCATAGAAATTTGCATATATAGTTAGTTGCAATAACTATATATCGCGCACCCGCAACCCACTGCTGATGATGTCACATATTACATCATTCATGACATGGTCAGTGACATGACTGATGACATCTCAAATGACATCACTGATGAAATCTCAAATGACATCACTGATGACATCACTGATGACATTTCAAATGACATCACTGATGAAATCACTGATAACATCTCATTTGACATTACTGATCACATCACTGAAGATATCATTCATGTGATAATACGATGAACCTCTTCAGACTCTAATATAACCTTAGATACAATCAGTGTAAACAGACACTCACAGACTGTCACTCATCCATGGAGTTACTCACACACCTAGTCAGTCATGCAAAGAATCAATCACACCTCCATTTCCCCAACTATACAGTTATACACACCTTACTTAATCAAACATATACTAACACATATTTACTCTCTTATACAATCCCGGATACAAGTTCACAATGATCCATACAGCCACTCACACATTCACTGGCTCTTATGCACAGTTATTTATATATGTCAACTCTTACATGTACTGTGTTTTACATATGTACTTACTTTGACATGTAGCACTGAGAAATCTAATCACTCACCAATACACTCATGCAGTCAACCGCCCATACAGCTGTTTCCACATGCACTTTTGAACCCATACATCTAGTGAATCAACTGCTCACACATCTATGCACAGAGTCACACCTCCCAGCCACCCCCACACACACTCACTCTCCCATACAAATATTTGGGCAACCAATCAATAACCCATATAGTTACTCATATAGCTACTGATCAACACATGCAGCAGTTTACAGAACTACAGAAATAATGATGCACAAATTAAGACAGTTTAGTCACTAACCCATGCACTCAGCGAGACACATTTAATCATTCCCTCATACAATCAGTCATGCACCTACTAAATCCTTCATCCAAACACTTATACATCCACTCATTCTTCAATATGTAAGACATATTTTAACTTTACAGAAACATACAGTCACTGGATGTTGTCATCAGTGATGTCATCAGTGATGTCATTTGAGATGTCATCAGTGATGTCATTTGAGATGTCATCAGTGATGTCATCAGTGATGTCACTGACCATGTCATGAATGATGTAATATGTGACATCATCAGCAGTGGGTTGCGGGTGCGCGATATATAGTTATTGCAACCAACTATATATGCGAATTTCTATGGTTTTGTGCGAGTAAATTAAGGTTTTGTAAATGCTAATACCTAACTATATATGGTCTATAACCTATGGTTTTTTAAGTGAATATATATATATATATATATATATATATATATATATATATATATATATATATATATATATATATATATATATGTAACTATAAAAAGGTAGATAAACCGAAAAGAGGTACAAAAAGGAAAAAATTAGGCCTAGGCCTTATACTATTTTGTAGCCTATAGGTGTCCTTTTGAAAAAAGACCCAAATGTAAAGCACCAACCAATCAGAGCAGCCTCACCCTGTATAACCTTCCTGAGATAGCTCAGAGCCTCAGATTTTCGTAGCCGTTGTATAGCTCTTATGACATATGCTAAAAAAGGGGTGAGCTTTCCCAGGGGAGGCGGGTGGGCGCATGGGAATCTATGAAAGTTACCAATACTGGAGAACTAAAGTTACAGGTAAGTAACTTGTTTCTTACTCCAGTATTGGAACTTTCATAGATTCCCATAGCTTGTATCAGAGTAGATAGCAGTAGTACACATCACATTTCGTGTACAAAATTCCAGTAATCTCACATAATCAATTACAATATTATCATCATATTCTAGTACATGTAAAAAACCCAACAATATAAATAACGAAATGTGAACGAAAAGGAAGGAGGGTAGAAAGGAAAGCTCACCGCTCACTGGAAGAGATTTCTCAGGACCGCTTGCCCAACAGCTGCATCCCCTTTAGCAGAGGAGTCCAAGCAGTAGTGTCTTGTAAAGGTATAAGTACTGTTCCAGGTGGCCGCTCTGCAGATGTCCTTTATCGATACTTCTGCAAACAACGCAGTTGAAGAGGAGATAGACCTCGTGGAGTGTGCTTTAACCTGTCCTTCCAGGGGCTTCCCCGCCGCCTGGTGGCAGAAACGGATTGCACTACATATCCATCTGGAGATCCCCTGCTTTGATAACGGAAACCCCTTTCGAGGGGCTCCAAAAGCCACAAACAGCTGAGGTGACTTCCTAAGCCCAGCCGTGCGTTGAAGATAGAATTTGAGACATCTCTGGACGTCTAGAGAATGTAGTGCGCTCTCAGCCGGAGTGGAAGGCCGAGGAAAAAATTAATTCAGAACAACTGGTTCATTCAAATGAAAGTCCGTAGGTACTTTTGGAATAAATTTGGGGTTCATTTTAAGGATGAAGGTATCATTCTTGAACTGTAGAAAGGGCTCTTTAATGGTCAGAGCCTGCAGTTCCCCCACTCTCCTCGCAGATGTGAGAGCGAGGAGAAGGGCCACCTTCCATGACATGAATTTCAAGTCAGATTTATGAATCGGTTCAAAAGGAGGTCTCATTAGTTGGGCCAGGACCACATTTAGATGCCAAACAGGAGGTGGAGGTCGGATTGGTGGAAACACCCTGAACAGTCCTTTCAAGAATTGTTTTATGACTCTTGTTGACAAAAGTGAAGGACCCAACCCCGTCCTTCTATACCTGGAGATTGCCGCCAAGTGGCCCTTGATGGAAGAATGGGCAAGACCTGCCTGAGCTAAAGACAGGATATATGGCAAGAGTTGGTGTGGATCAGATGAAAAAGGGTGCACCCCTTCTCGCTGGCACCATACGCAGAAGCGTTTCCACTTTGCTCCATATGTCCTATTCGTGCTAGGCGCTCGCGCCTGAGCCAAGATGAGTCTGCATTCTTCAGGAATGTCTAGATCTCGGAAACTCTGTGCTCAGGAGCCATGCTGCCAATTGAAGTGAGTCCGGGTTCGGGTGGAGAACCTGTCCGTTCGACATTGACAGAAGCGACTGGCTGGGTCGGAGATGTATGGGATGGTCCTGAGACAGAAGGAGAAGTTCCGTGAACCAAAACTGGCGAGCCCAGGCGGGAGCAATCAGAATCATCCAGCATTGCTCCATCTTGAGCTTCCCGAGGACTCGTGAAATTAGTGGGAACGGAGGAAAGGCGTAACAAAATGTGCCGGACCAAGACATCAAAAGCGCATTCCCCAGCGGTGTTCCCTGCTTGCATAATACCGGCATTTCTTATTTGCCGGCGTGGCGAACAGGTCGATCGCTGGTGTGCCCCAGTGGGCGAATATCTCCTTGATCACTGAATCGTCCAATTCCCATTCGTGAGACATCACTTTTAGGCGACTCAGAGTATCCGCCTTTGTATTGTCCACACCTGGCAGATGCTCTGCCACCAGCATGATGTTTTGCGAAATCGCCCATTTCCACAGCAGCTGAGCTTCCCTGGACAGCTGTGTCGATTTTGTGCCACCCTGTTTGTTGACATAGTGCATGCCTGTGGTGTTGTCTGTACGCACTAGGATGGAAGAATTCCTTATCCTTGGTAGGAATGCTAACAGAGCGAACCGAATGGCTCTCAGCTCTAGAATATTGATATGTAGACTACGTTCCACCGGCATCCAATGCCCAATGCCCACTGACTTGGAGGTCTTGCATCACCGCTCCCCATCCTTGAAGGGAGGCTTCTGTTGTAATGACTTGAGGGGCTAGAGGCAATCTGAAACTGAGACCCACCGAGAGGTGAGAATCTTTTATCCACCAGGCAGCCGCCTGTTTCATCTGTATAGTGACCTTGACCTTGTCGTTGAAAGACCCGTCCACTTGCCTCCACTGGAGGTCTAGTTGTTCTTGGAAGGGACGCATTCGCAGTCTGCAGTATGGTATCAATTGAATACAAGATGAAATCGACCCTAGAAGAGACTTGTACATCCTGACCGACACTGACTGCCTCTTTTGTAGCCGACTGGCCGAAGAAATGAGTTTTGTTTGTCTTTCCTCTGATGGGAAAGCTTTGCAAACCTGCGTATCTATAAGAGCGCCCAGGAATTTCACCGAATTGGCCGGCCGAAGGACCGACTTTTCTCTGTTGAGCTGGAATCCTAGTTGATCGAAGAGACGCGAACATGTCTCTACTGCTCTTGTAGCCGCTTGATAACTCGGTGCCTTTAGCAGCCAGTTGTCCAAGTATGGGAAAACCTCTAGCGACTGTCTTCTCAGAAAAGCTGCCACGGGGCCAGCACCTTCGTGAATATCCTTGGCGCTGATCTCAGCCCAAATGGGAGCACCATAAATTGGAAGTGACTCTTGCCCACTGTGAAGAGAAGAAAACGTCTGTGAGCTGGGTGGATTGGGATATGGAAGTAGGCATCTTCCAGGTCTAACGTTGCCATAAAGTCTCCTGGATTCAGGAGGCGCAAGATATCCTGGAGTGTAATCATCCGAAATGAAAGTTTCACGAGATAGGTGTTGAGCTCCCTTAAGTCCAGGATCGGACGCCACTTGTCCTTGGTCTTTTGGATCAGGAAAAACCTGGAATAGAAGCCTTCTCCTCTTTGCGATAGAGGGACAAGCTGTATCGCCCCTTTCTGAAGCATTTGTTGAACTTCCGTTTGCAGAAGGCTTAGGTGTTTTGTAATGGTGGCGTGAGGAGCTCTGTACGGTGGAAGATCCTGAAACTCCAATGTGTGTCCTTGACGGATGATGTTCAATACCCACTGATCCGATGTTATTTGTTCCCAGCTGCTCAGATGTTGAGAGATCCTGCCGCCCACAGGTGACACATGGGGCAGAGGAACAGTTGGCAGAGTCAGGAGGCCGCTATTGACGCTTGGAGGCGTCCCTGCCTGGACGACCCTGCCGCCCACGTGAGTTCTGGCGAGAGAAAGATTGCGATTGACGCTGATAGTACTGGTTACCGTACTGAGGCCTGTACGATTGCGATTGTTGAGTATAGCGTTGTTGTTGGTAACCGCCTCTTGTTGATGTGAATCCTCTTCCTCTTGCTCCACGGAAAGGTGTCTTCCTATACTGTAATGTGCCTAAGGACCGAGCTGTCTCCGTGTCCTTCTTTATTCCCTGTAGAGCCTCATCAACATGTTTCCTAAACAGCATGTCCCCGTCAAAGGGTAAGTCCAGGATTTTATTCTGGACTTCTGGGCAGAACCAGGTCGCTCGTAACCAGCCCTGTCGTCTAAGAACCGCCGCTCCCCCTAGAGCGCGGAAAGCGGTGGTAGCGATGTCCATCGCGCACTCAATCATTTCAGATGAGGAACGTTGTCCCTCCTCCAAGAGTTTCTGGGCCTCAGCTTTAGGGTCATTTGGGAGCTGATCCAGGTATGGTGAGATATCACTCCACATTTGACGGTCGTACCGTGCTAGGATTGCTAGGGTATTGGAAGCCCCGACTAGCAAACTTGTGTAGGAAGGTACCTCCTGACTATGGTTGCCCCCAACTTTTTGCCCTGTGTTTTAGCTGGTTTTTGACATAGTCGACCTGGGATCCTGTTAATCAGGACCCCAGGCCTACTGCTCTCTCTGTAAAATGGATTCCATGTACCTTCGGTACATTTCCAATTGGTACTGGGCCACCTTATCAGACCCTGTAACTCAGGGCATAGGTGTACCCAGGGCCTACCAGGGGCTGAAGCATGTATTATGCCACCCCTGGCTGGCCTCCTAAATTTGACACAACTGGCTGCATGACAGCTGGGGCAAAGTAGTGTAATCACCCTTTGCTGTAGATATAGTATACCTATATCTAACCCTAAAAATGGACACACAGATTCCTATCAGTCACTCCTATGGCAGGCCTTGACAATCCTGAAGGCAGAGTGCTTGGAATCATGTGAGATGGTGCTCTGGCATGAGCTGAGCCTGTCTGCAGCTTGCGGAACCAAGTCCTTATAGCTGTTCCATGATATCGCATACCATATACTCTTAAGTGCATTATAATCCTCGCGGTTAAATGCTATCTTTGGTATTGCTTTATCAAAACATGTCGAGTAAGGTGTCATACGAATTGGAATACTAACCCCTCGCCAATTCTGGCGACGGGGTTAGCATTCCACCCTTCTAGAGGGACACGACATGTATGTAACTGTGAACCCCGGTTAAAGTTAACGGAAGCCTCAGCTCCACAAAATGGATGCTGCCACCACAGACACGAGTCTGACCTCCTGCTGCTGGGAGTCCTTCCAGAGGGGAGAGCTTGGACAAAGGGTTTCCTGTCCGGGGCGGTGCTATCACCATCCCAGACAGGGTTTTGTGTATCCTGGGAAGGCAGGGCTTTACAGGAAGGTGACTGCTGAGTGGCACCCCGGTGCTCACTACGCATAGGCCGGTCAGAACCAGTTCCAGGGGCACACCAGCCCCTGGCCTGGGGGAAGTCCGGCATGGGAGAGGGGTGTAACCACCCCCCTCCTAGTCCCACCCATAGGCAGGACCTAGTCACCGGGTCAGCCCCCTTTTTTAGTATAAAGATGGGAGCGGGCCCCCTGTTCAAATTAGATCATCTTTGGAATCAAGACACGACTTTCTGCGAAAGGACATCAAGATTTCTTCTTCAAGATTCTCCCTTGTGGCTAAGGAGTAGTCACCCTGCATCAAGCGGGCACCATCCTAAGAACACTGCGGTCTGCTGCAAGTCCTTCCTCAGGAATCCGACGACCCAGCTCGACGAGACCCGGCTTCCCTGGCACCTCTGACCTCTACTCACCTCTACAGCCAAGCTGAGAACTGTGAGTGCGACGAGACCTCGAGGGACCGACGATCGCCAAGACTGCACGACTTCTTTGCAACAAGCCCACCGTGTGCTCCACTGGTGAGTGCTTTGGGGTCCGAGAAGCCCCCACCCTGAGCAGCTCCAGCACCGAAGATCAGCCCTCCAGCATCTCCACGATCTGCGTGGGGCCCTTCTGCTTCTGCCTGCTCACCGCGCTGTGTGGCTACTAGCCGGCTGGCTTGTGGCCTTCTTCACGACGCCCGACGACATCACTGCTGCTGGTCTGGTTGCTCCAGACTGGCCCTTGCTTCCTTTTTCAAGAGAGGCACCCCGGACCCTCCTGGTCCACTCCAGACGCCATTTTGAGTCCACTGCGTGGGCTTGAATTTGCCAAGGCTTTGTTGCCCAATCCTGGGTCCAGCGACGCTGACAGCTTCATCCATCGTGGGACAGCTCGCTCCTCCATCCTGGTCGCCGTCAACGCCTCCTGGTCCGTGAGATCTGCGAGTACAGCATCACCCACTCACCTAGCCGAGGTGGCTACCATCCGGTGCCCTCCTGGTGCCCACTGACTACTGGCTAGTAGTCACGAACTTGGTCCCCTCTGCTTTCAGGTGTCTTCTACTTTCGATCCAGGCTTGGATCCATCGAACTTTCTTCACTGGTCGCCTGCCAGCAACTTCTTCCTTCCAGGCTCCTGGTCCGTCTACGAGGATTCCCGACGTCTTTTGAGACCTATGCAGCTGCAGCTGCAGCCCCTGGGCTAGGTAACTTCGGCATTTCGGTGCCCCAGCATAGCCTCACTATCCAAGGGTCAGAATCCACTTTTGTTTTCCTCCTACCAGGTCGGGTTCGCCCGAGAACACTAACTTTGTCTTTACTAGCTACCATAGACTTTGTCCCGCATCACGCGTGAGAGTGCACACTCTGCACCCGAGTCCCCTGGGTCTCCTAGAAGTAATCTGAAGATTCTATAGTCAAGTCCTAGCGATTCCTAAGCCTATTAGTACTGTACTTACCTGCTAGTAATTTCGCAGTCCACTTTCAGAGTATATGGTTTTCCGTGCCCCTCGGGCATTTGTATATACTGTGCTAACTTAAGTATTTTCGTAAGAGTTTTGTTTTGTGCTTAGTACCCTGTCCTCATCAAGAGTACAGGGCTGTTGTGATTTTAATAAATACACGGTTTATTTTCATAACACTTGTGTGGTGTCCTTTCACTGGGTATTCAAGGGGTATATGTGTGGTATAACAGCTGGCTTAACACGCCCTCTCGAGTCTTTAGCCTTAGACTGCTCGTATCCATGCTACTAGGATAGCTGGTCTATAAGGTTGACTTACAACCAATCATCAATAAGGGTTGCTGGACTGATACATAGTGTTCACTAGAACAGTGAGCACTGCATATCAGGCCACCTTCTCACATTGGTGAGCAGCGGTTGGGATTTGAGCTTGCTGTTGTTCTACCACACGTATCCTAAGAATATCTTGTTGAAAGATCACATAAGTACTGTTAGGTACATATAACTTAGCTTAGAATACTCTGAGTTCTACTGAATCAGCTGCTGCAGCTCCTCAAGGCTTAGCACACCTTGGCTGCAACTCTTAGCAAGGGATCAGTAGGTAAACACATAGTGTAGGTAGGTGCATCACTTACACCACACTAGAAGCATGTCTAACCACGGAGAGTCTACTGAGACCCCTCAGGTGGTTGAGGACCCTCCACAGGCCTCTTCTAGATATGCAGCCCTTAGCTTCCAGGAGATGAGACAACTCTGTACATCCAGGAAGATAAGACAGGGGTCTAACCCCACACTCCCATTCCTGATTGGTCTCTTAGAGACTTATGATGCCAAGAGGGCTGGTAACCCAGACCCCTCTAATCCAGGTGGGAGCATGCCCCCCTTACAGGGTCCCTTTGATAACCATGACCATCCCCTCCAGGAGGCAGATGATGCTGAGGATGAGGATGAGTTGTCAGGAGATGAGGCAGACAAGGGGCAGGTAGAAGTCAGCAGACTAACCAGGTCCAACTTAAGCAGGCATGAGAATGGTACTAGGGGACCCCTGGGACCTCTCTCAGGCCAGCTTAACATTGGGAATGGACGAGTTAGGTCTCTATCAAGAGGCTCTGGCAGATCCATTCAAACCAATGGCTCTCAGAATTCTGCTGTGAGGAGGATGACTTCCCCTCAGAGGAGAATGTATGAAGCTAAAGAAAGGGCAGCCAATATGAGGATTGAAAGGGAAGAACTTGCCCTGGCCAAAGAGAGGCTTGCCTTTGCTAGAGAGCAACAGTTAAGTGGGGTAGTCCCCACTGGTGGCAGCAATATACCTAGCAATAGGGAAAGGAGTTTTGATACAAAACACCTGAATAAGATAGTGCCCCCCTTTAAACAAGGGGATGACATCCACAAATGGATTACTGCTTTGGAGAGGGCCTGCACTGTGCAGGGTGTTCCCCAGAGTCAGTGGGCAGCTATCTTGTGGCTCTCCTTTGAAGGTAAAGGTAGAGATAAGCTCCTCACTACTAGAGTTGAGGATGCTAACAATTACCAAGTCCTGAAGAATACACTGGTTGATGGGTTTGGTTTAACCACTGAACAGTACAGGATGCTGTTCAGAGACACCCAGAAAACTCAGTCTCAGGATTGGACTGACTTTGTTGATTGTGCCACTAAGGCTTTTGAAGGCTGGCTACTGGGTAGTAAGGTTACTGATTTTAAAGGATTGTACAATCTAATTATGAGGGAGCAAATCTTAAGTAATTGTCAGAACCAGTTATTACATCAGCACCTGGTAGACTCTGATCTGACCTCTCCACAGGAATTGGGTAAGAGGGCAGACAATTGGGTCAGAACCAGGGTCAGGCCTAAGAACCAGGGTGGTGACCAAAAGAAGGAATCAGCCAAGCCTCAAGAGAAGGGTGGGAATAAATCTGCTGATCAAACCACAGGGCCCCAAAAATCCTCTGACATGGGTGGGTCCCCTACTTCTCCCAAAACCCAAAAGAAACCTTATTGCCATACCTGTAAACAGGTGGGCCATTACAAAAGTGATGTCAGTTGCCCTAAAAATAGCAATAAGGAAAACATACCCCCAGGTAAAACTCCCAGACCTCCTGTTACCACTAGTGGTAATCCCCCAAGTGGTGGGAGTGCCCCCAAGAATGTGGTGGGCATTACTTTGGGAAACCCGGTGGACTATGGCCTAGCCAGGTCCCCTGAAACAACTCTTGTCTGTGAGACTGGCTTGGGGTTTGCCAACTTCACTACTGGTTCCCACATTTTGGGAAAGTATAGACAGGAGCCCCTTATCAATGGTCAGAAAGTTGAGGCATACAGAGACACAGGGGCCAGCATCACCATGGTGATTGACCATCTGGTCCCCTCTGCTCAACTGACCCCTGGTTTCACTTACCAGGTGACAGACGTTCATGGAGTGAAAAGAAGGCATCCCATGGCAGTAATTGAGCTCAGTTGGGGTAATGTCACAGGGCCCATGAGAGTGGCAGTGACAGACACCCTACCTGTAGATTGCTTACTGGGGTATGACCTGGAAATCTCAGCATGGGCTGAGGTGGAGCAAGAAACTCACTCCAGAATGATGGGCCTACCCAGAAAGGTTAGTGGGGCAGTAATAGCTACAGCCCCAGTCCAAGCACCATTCCTCCCTGAAAAGGTTGGAAGAGCGGTGGTAGCCACTGCCCAGGCTCAGACAGACTTTCCTGAACAGGATAGGAGGGCTGTGACAGTCACAGCCCAAACAAACTGAGTGCCCTCCTGAAAAGGTTGGCAAGGCTGTAATGGTCTCAGCCTCTACTCAAACAGACAGTGTTGTGAAGCCTGAAACAATGGGTCACTCCACTCAGACAGAGAGCATTGAGGAGGAAGAGAAATCTCCCTCCCACCAGACTCTAGGAAAGGATCAGCCTCCTCAGGGAACTGTTCTGACCCCTTGTGAAGGAACTGCCCCAGAGGTAGTCAGGCCTAGCCTGGCAGAGCCCCTGATGTCAGTGGACCCTTCCAAGGTGGGACCCAGTCTGGAGCAGGTAACCTGCCCCTCTCTACCCTGCCTCAGTCAGCCCAGGGCTGAAGAGGTCAGGGAGGCCAGTGGTGGACCCCAAAGGGCCCCCTGTCCAAAAGAACTCCTTAATCAGCAGATTAGGATCTCTGAAGCTGGTAAACCTAGCCAAGTGAAAAGAAAACAGACTCCTGAGGGATCCCCCTTAAAAGTAGTTAGGGACCTCCCACAGCTGGACACTGTTGGGCACAGCCAAACATGGGGCCTAAAAACCCCAGACCTGACCTGTCCCTCCAGTAAGCCAAACAGAGGGACTCAGCCTCCAGCTTTAGGTAGCCAGAGGCTGACCCTGAGAGCTCAGTGCATCTCAGCTAAAGAAAGAAAGGCACACATGATGGATGGTGATTGGAGGAAGTTGAGCCCAAAGGTAGAGGAGCCTCACTTCAGCACTCCATCCCAGCATCAGCCTTTTTCTTTCCCAAGACACACCAGAGACAGATTCCCTATGGTGGAGACCCTCAGACACCCTTAGGGTGAGGGTTTGCCTAGTGGACCATGACACAGGGGGAAACCAAGCCAGAGCTGGTCCTTCCTTATATGGCCACTTAGGTAATAGAGGCTTACCTGGACAAGGATAGCCTTATCTCCTTTCGTTTGGGGGGGGGGGGGGGGGGGGGGGGGGTTGTGTAGGAAGGTACCTCCTGACTATGGTTGCCCCCAACTTTTTGCCCTGTGTTTTTGACATAGTCGACCTGAGATCCTGACAATCACGACCCCAGGCCTACTGCTCTCTCTGTAAAATGGATTCCATGTACCTTAGGTACATTTCCAATTGGTACTGGGCCACCTTATCAGACCCTGTAACTCAGGGCATAGGTGTACCCAGGGCCTACCAGGGGCTGAAGCATGTATTATACCACCCCTGGCTGGCCTCCTAAATTTGACACAACTGGCTGCATGACAGCTGGGGCAAAGTCGTGTAATCACCCTTTGCTGTAGATATAGTATACCTATATCTAACCCTAAAAATGGACACATGAATTCCTATCAGTCACTCCTATGGCCGGCCTTGACAATCCTGAAGGCAGAGTGCTTGGAATCGTGTGAAATGGTGCTCTGGCATGAGCTGAGCCCGTTTGCAGCTTGCGGAACCAAGTCCTAATAGCTGTTCCATGATAACGCATACCATATACTCTTAAGTGCATTATAATCCTCGCGGTTAAATGCTATCTTTGGTATTGCTTTATCAAAACATGTCGAGTAAGGTGTCATACGAATTGGAATACTAACCCCTCGCCAATTCTGGCGACGGGGTTAGCATTCCACCCTTCTAGAGGGACACAACATGTATGTAACTGTGAACCCCGGTTAAAGTTAACGGAAGCCTCAGCTCCACAAAATGGATGCTGCCACCACAGACACGAGTCTGACCTCCTGCTGCTGGGAGTCCTTCCAGAGGGGAGAGCTTGGACAAAGGGTTTCCTGTCCGGGGCGGTGTTAGCACCACCCCAGACAGGGTTTTGTGTATCCTGGGTAGGCAGGGCTTTACAGGAAGGTGACTGCTGAGTGGCACCCCGGTGCTCACTACGCATAGGCCGGTCAGAACCAGTTCCAGGGGCACACCAGCCCCTGGCCTGGGGAAAGTCCGGCATGGGAGAGGGGTGTAACCACCCCCCTCCTAGTCCCACCCATAGGCAGGACCTAGTCACCGGGTCAGCCCCCTTTTTTAGTATAAAGATGGGAGCGGGCACCCTGTTCAAATTAGATCATCTTTGGAATCAAGACACGACTTTCTGCGAAAGGACATCAAGATTTCTTCTTCAAGATTCTCCCTTGTGGCTAAGGAGTAGTCACCCTGCATCAAGCGGGCACCATCCTAAGAACACTGCGGTCTGCTGCAACTCCTTCCTCAGGAATCCGACGACCCAGCTCGACGAGACCCGGCTTCCCTGGCACCTCTGACCTCTACTCACCTCTACAGCCAAGCTGAGAACCGTGAGTGCGACGAGACCTCGAGGGACCGACGATCGCCAAGACTGCACGACTTCTTTGCAACAAGCCCACCGTGTGCTCCACTGGTGAGTGCTTTGGGGTCCGAGAAGCCCCCACCCTGAGCAGCTCCAGCACCGAAGATCAGCCCTCCAGCATCTCCACGATCTGCGTGGGGCCCTTCTGCTTCTGCCTGCTCACCGCGCTGTGTGGCTACTAGCCGGCTGGCTTGTGGCCTTCTTCACGACGCCCGACGACATCACTGCTGCTGGTCTGGTTGCTCCAGACTGGCCCTTGCTTCCTTTTTCAAGAGAGGCACCCCGGACCCTCCTGGTCCACTCCAGACGCCATTTTGAGTCCACTGCGTGGGCTTGAATTTGCCAAGGCTTTGTTGCCCAATCCTGGGTCCAGCGACGCCTACAGCTTCATCCATCGTGGGACAGCTCGCTCCTCCATCCTGGTCGCCGTCAACGCCTCCTGGTCCGTGAGATCTGCGAGTACAGCATCACCCACTCACCTAGCCGAGGTGGCTACCATCCGGAGCCCTCCTGGTGCCCACTGACTACTGGCTAGTAGTCACGAACTTGGTCCCCTCTGCTTTCAGGTGTCTTCTACTTTCGATCCAGGCTTGGATCCATCGAACTTTCTTCACTGGTCGCCTGCCAGCAACTTCTTCCTTCCAGGCTCCTGGTCCGTCTACGAGGATTCCCGACGTCTTTTGAGACCTATGCAGCTGCGGCCCCTGGACTAGGTAACTTCGGCATTTCGGTGCCCCAGCATAGCCTCACTATCCAAGGGTCAGAATCCACTTTTGTTTTCCTCCTACCAGGTCGGGTTCGCCCGAGAACACTAACTTTGTCTTTACTAGCTACCATAGACTTTGTCCCGCATCACGCGTGAGAGTGCACACTCTGCACCCGAGTCCCCTGGGTCTCCTAGAAGTAATCTGAAGATTCTATAGTCAAGTCCTAGCGATTCCTAAGCCTATTAGTACTGTACTTACCTGCTAGTAATTTCGCAGTCCACTTTCAGAGTATATGGTTTTCCGTGCCCCTCGGGCATTTGTATATACTGTGCTAACTTAAGTATTTTCGTAAGAGTTTTGTTTTGTGCTTAGTACCCTGTCCTCATCAAGAGTACAGGGCTGTTGTGATTCTTAATAAATATACTGTTTATTTTCATAACACTTGTGTGGTGTCCTTTCACTGGGTATTCAAGGGGTATATGTGTGGTATAACAGCTGGCTTAACACGCCCTCTCGAGTCTTTAGCCTTAGACTGCTCGTATCCATGCTACTAGGATAGCTGGTCTATAAGGTTGACTTACAACCAATCATCAAAAAGGGTTGCTGGACTGATACATAGTGTTCACTAGAATAGTGAGCACTGCATATCAGGCCACCTTCTCACAACTTGAAATAGACGAAAAACGCTTCCCTGCGTTATCTAATCGTCTTCTTTCTCTGTCCGGCGGAGCTATAAGAGGAGCCGATGGATTGCGTGACTTTCTTTGAGCCGCTTGCGAAATCACCGAATCCGGTCTTGGTTGTCCAATAAGGCAAGCTGGACTGTCATCCGGCGCCTTATATTTCTTTTCTAAACGTGGAAGAGTTGGAATAACCGTAGCGGGTGTCCACAATGTGAATGGAGCGGACAGCCTTGCAATATGATTCTTTAAAATCGTACAAGAAACAATCTGTAGAAGTTGAAGGCATGGAGAGCTGAAACCGTGCTGTGGCTCTATCCATCAAGTTGTGGAAACCTCCCACGTCAGCCGGAGGTGAGTCAACCGGGTCCGGTATTGGCGATGTCGGATCCGGAATCACATATTGATCCCATTCAACATCTGGATCCATTATGCTCTTCTTCATCCTCTGCAGTGTCAACCTGGGTAGGCTCTACCCTCTGAGGAATATCTACAGCCTCATCCACCTGATGCGGCCGTGAAGAGGAAGTAGTCGACGTTTGTGGTTGCTCCGGTGCCTGTCCTTGTACTGGACGCGCCACTTGCCTGCCACGATATTCCTCCAACATAGCTCGCAAGTCTGTGAGCAGAGACAACGGCATAGAAACCATACCCTGCTGGTTCGGTACTTCTTGCTATTGTACGCGTTCCTCTTGCTGTTGTTGTTGTTGATAAAAATATTTGTTCTCAGGCCCTGAGTCATGATACTTTAGGTGCAACTGTGATGGGCTATACGCATCCCCAAATTCACCATCCTCCTCTTCCGAGTAATCCTCTTCACCAAGCAATAAGGCCGGAGGCAATGAAGGTACCTTCCTTGGCGAAGTCATCTCCGGTGTAATCCGCCTTTTCCTAGGGATTTCAGCCCTCTCCAACAACGACCCTTCCATAGTCAACGGTGGCGTTGTCGAGGTGGACGACGATAGAATTTGTCTTGTCGTCGTCGAGTTCATCTGAATGTCAGCAGCCCTATATGCCAAGAACAGATGCATACCGGTAAGTAGCATATTCCGATCGAGGCATGTGGGCTGCTGAATTCATATCTGTGCATAGAATAAATAGCAATTACCTCCTTATCGGCGGTTGCCCGTGCCAGCTGCAGCAGTCTGAAAGAGTTCTGAGAACAGTCTGTCCTACAGGAGCGTGCTGTTTGGAGTGTACATTTACGCAGTAGTGTTTGGTAAATGTATGTATGGTGGTCCATGTGGCTGCTCTACGTATATCCTCTAGAGGAATGTTACCTAGGAAAGCCATGGATGCCCCGAGCTTGCGTGTGGAATGCGCTCTTGGGGGAACTGGTAAAGTGCGTTTAGCCTTTTGATAACAGATTTGTATGCATTTAACAATCCATATGGCTATATCTGATTTGGAAATAGGGTTGCCTTTGTGTTGTGGAGAGAAGGAAACAAACAGTTGTTTAGTCTTTCTAAAGTTTTTTGTCCTGTCGATGTAATACAGGAGAGCTCTTTTGACATCTAAGTTGTGCAGTGCTCTGTCTGCTACTGAATCTGGGTTTGGAAAGAAAACCGGCAGTTCTATGTTTTGATTACTGTGGAACTGCGAGATAACCTTTGGCATGAACTTGGGGTTGGTGCGCAGCACTACCCTGTTAGCATGAATTTGTAGGTAGGGCTCTTGAATTGTCAGGGCTTGAAGCTCACTGACTCGTCGCAGCGATGTGATGGCTATTAGAAAAGCTACTTTCCATGTAAGAAACTGTATCTCACAAGAATGGAGAGGCTCAAAGGGGGGCCCCATGAGCCTGGTGAGAACGATATTTAGATTCCAGACAGGCGAAGGAGGGTGCCTGGGAGGGATCACTCTTTTAAGGCCTTCCAAATAGGCTTTGATGGCAGGCACTCTGAAAAGTGAAAGGTGCTGCCTGTTCTGAAGATAGGCGGCCATAGCAGGCAAATGTATCCTGATGGAACTATACACTAGATTGCATTGGTACAGATGCAGCAGGAAACATATGATGTTCTGCGTGGACGCATCTAGCGGATTAATGTCATTGTTGGAACAGTATATGACAAAACGTTTCCATTTGGCTGCATAGCACGCCCTAGTTGTAGGTCGCCTTGCCTCTTTGATGATGTTCCTACACTCAGGGGGCAAGTTGAGGTAGCCAAACTCCATGACCTCAGGAGCCAAATCGCTAGGCTCAACTGTTGCGGATCTGGGTGCTGAATGTCTCCATGGCTCTGAATGAGGAGGCTGGGAGTGAGGCGCAGCCGTTGGTGAGGCACCACTGTAAGTTCCAGGAACGTGGTGTACCAAGCCTGCCGTGCCCACGTTGGAGCAACCAGGAGGAGCGTCATGGAGTGCTGTCGCAGTTTGCGCGCCACCAGCGGTATGAGTGGGCTGGGGGAAAAGCTTACGCAAATCTGCCTGACCAGTTCATCCATATCGCATTGCCCTGAGACTGCGGGTGTGGGAACCTGGCGGCGAAGCTTTGGCATTTTGCGTTCTCTTTTGTGGCGAAGAGGTCGATCTCTGGATGACCCCACTGCTGGAAGTATGGCTGGAGTACCGAGGGGTGGATTTCCCACTCGTGCATCTGGTGACTGTGCCTGCTGAGCAGGTCTGCCATCTGATTGTCTACGCCCGGGAGATGCTCCGCCATGAGGAAGATGTTCCTCTGAATGGCCCACTTCCACATGCTCTGGGCTAGGTGAGATAGCTGCGGGGAGTGTGTGCCTCCCTGTTTCTGGATGTAATACATGGCAGTCATGTTGTCCGTCCGGATCAACACGACCTTGTTGCACAGGTGCAACTTGAACGCTTTCAGTGCCATGAAGATTGCCATCAGCTCTAACAGGTTGATATGCATCTTCTGCTGTTCTGTTGTCCATAGTCCCTGCACCGTGTAATGGAGGACATGCGCTCCCCAACCCTGGAGAGATGCGTCCGTCGTTAGCACTATCTGTGGGACAGGCTCTTGGAACGGTCGTCCCCTGCAAAGGTTTTGTGGATTCCACCAATGCAGAGAGTTGTAAGCACGACCGGTCACCAACACTAGGTCTTTTAGATGCCCATGAGCCTGGTTCCACTGTCGTGCTAAGCATTCTTGAAGGGGACGCATGTGCAGCCTCGCGTGCAGGACTATGAATAGGCAGGATGCCATCATACCGATGAGCTGCATGAACACTTGCGCTGGGAGCGATTGCTGAGGCCTGAACCTCCGAATGAGCAGCTGCATGCTGTAGACCCTGGCAGAGGTTGGCTGCGCTGTTGCAGTCAGAGTGTTCAATGTTGCCCCTAGGTACTGTTGCACATGGGCGGGCTGCAGGTGTGACTTTGTGTAGTTGAGTGAGAACCCTAGACTGTGAAGGAGGTGAATTGTGTGTGACATGTGGCTGGAACACTGCTGGGCTGACTTGGCTTGAACGAGCCAGTCGTCCAGGTAGGGATAGACGTGAATATGTTGTCTCCGAAGGTGCGCAGCCACAGTCGCTAAGCACTTGGTGAACACTCTGGAGGCAGTGGTAACCCCGAAAGACAGGACCTGGAATTGGTAATGCTGATTGTTGATGGTGAACCGGAGATATTTCTTATGACTTGGGTGAATGGGAATGTGGAAATATGCATCCTTGAGGTCCAGGGTCGCTAGGAAGTCGCCCTGACTGAGCAACGGCAGGACCTGCTTCAAGGTTAACATATGAAAGTGTTCTGAAAGTATGTATTGGTTGAGGGGTCTGAGGTCTAGAATGGGCCGCAGGGATCCGTCCTTTTTTGGGATTAAGAAGTACAGAGAGTACACCCCTGTACCTCGTTCTTCTGCAGGCACGAGCTCTATTGCCCCTTTTTGCAGCATGGAGAGTACTTCTTGCTGCAATAAGTGCATGTGCCCTGCGGACATAGGACGGTGCCTTGGGGGTATGTTGGGGGGGTGGAGGTTAGTTCTAGACAATAGCCGTACCGGATAAGTTGTCTCACCCACCTGTCCGTGGTAATGCCTTCCCAGACTGGCAGGAACTGCTGGAGTCTTCCCCCGACAGGTGTTAGATGGTCGGGGGCAGTGACAAGGCGTCACTGTTTGTTGGGAGCGGAGGATCTGCCGTTGTTATTGCCACGTCCTCTGCCTTCGGCGCTGTTCCCACGGTATCCACCCCTTGTATTCTTTGTATAGGTGGATTGCGTGCTCCCTTTGGTGTACTGGGCCTGCTGTAAAGCCTGTCCTCTAGAGGCTCCCCTATTACCGGAGCGACGAAATGAACTGCCCCGAAACTGCTGAGATTGCAGAGCCCCCATGGATTTCGCCGTCAGTGTCCTTTTTCATTTTTTCGAGTGTTGTGTCTACCTCGGGACCAAAAAGGAAGTCTGGGTTAACCGGCTGGTTGAGCAGAGTTGTTTGAATCTCGGGTTTGAATCCAGAGATGCGGAGCCATGCGTGACGTCTTAGCACTAGTGTTGATGGCCCTAGCTGCCGTGTCTGCTGCATCCAGTGCGCATTTGATGGATGCATTAGAAATCAACTTCCCTTCCTGTATAATCATTTCAGCTCCCTCCTTGTAAACATCAGGCAGGTGTTGCAACAGCTGTTCTAGTGTGCCGTAGTGAGCCTTGTCATATCTAGCCAACAGGGCCTGTGTATTTGAAATCCTCCAAATATTAGCAGCCTGTGCTGCCACTCCCTTTCCTGACGCCACCAAGATCTTTGATTCTTTGTCCGGAGGAGGAGCGTCACCACTAGTTTGCGAGTTTGCTCTCTTGCGGGCATTGGCCACTACAAGGGAGTCCAATGGGAGCTGGCCTTTAATGTAGGTGGGGTCCACTGGAGCAGGCCTATATTTTTTTTCAATCCGTGGGTTGATAACCCTTGCTTTCGTGGGTTCTTTGAAAATGTCCGCAGCATGCTTGAGGACCCCTTTAAGCATAGGCAAAGTCTTAGTGGATCTTTCAGAGGTGGAGAAAGTTTGAAACAAGAAATCTTCTTCCACAGGCTCAGAGTGCATTTCCACGTCATGGTTGAGGGCTGCCCTCTCTATCAAAGCGTTAAACGCCGCCGTGTCCTCAGTTGGCGATGTTTTGACGCTGTAGGACTGCGTCCGGTGCAGCTTGTGGATCATCAGGGTCTACAGTTTGATCTACAGCCTCAGACCACTGTTGAGGTTCGTCCTGATCAGTGTCAGCGTGATAAGTGAAGGCCGCTTGACCGTAGTCTTCACCCATGTCCTCCTCGCTTTGTGCTGGAGAATATGCCATTTGTTGTGGATAGTCCTGAACGTGTTCAAAGAGAACTGGTGAGGTGGCCGAGTCTTTCTTCCGTTTAAGAGGAATTTTGTAACCCTCCAAGGGATGTTCTGGCGCGATCTTCCGCTTGTGGATGGTTAGCCTGCCCGATTCCGAGTCGATGAAGAGTTTCGACTGGTTGTCGTACGAGGGCTCGTGGAACACAACCCCTTCAGGGGTGGGCTTCGAAGGCCCCGACAACGTTTTTGAAGGGTCAGTGCCTCTGTGGTGTTCGAGATGCTTTGCTCGAGCCGTCGGTGGTAGACCGAACTTAATCGGAGGGTGGCCGACTTGTTTGGAGCTTGTCGTAGTGGTCGATTCGAGCTGCTTCGGCGACTGAGTAGGACGCTTGCTTGATTGCGTCGACTCGAGCTCCCGGTGTGTAGCAAGCCCGGCCTATGGCGCCGACGACACTTGCTGTTTCGGGTCGGCTTTGGTTTTCGACTCAAGTTGTTTGCTCAGCAGTGGCTTGAGCGCTAAAATCTTCGGCTCGACGGCCTTCTTGGTCTGGAGGCCTTTGGTCTTGTTGCCATGTTTGTGCGTTGACGCCGACTGCGTCGAGGTGACGTGTTTGACGGTCGAGCTCTGCTTCGACGCTCCAGTCTTCGAGGCGACGGCCCCTTTCGACGCCTAAGGGTCGTCAATAGACTTTGATTTGACTGGCGTCGACCCGACCACCATTTTAAGTAGTTTCGGTTTTGGCTCAGTTGGTTTCGGTTTCGATTTTGAAGAATCGACCGATGGCTCCTTCGATGTATTCTTAGCCTGGCTTGGACGCGGGGCTATAGAATGTAAAGGAAGATCTTGGCTAAGGCCTCTTGGCGATGCCTCGACCTGAGCCGTAGGGAGCGTAATGTCAGTTATAGGCACGCTACTGCGGTTGGGCCTGGCTCATCACTGGATTCGTGTTATAGATAATTGGGTTGGACCCATGTAGTCAGTGGGACCTGGGTAAATAGTCGATATAAATGTAAGGGGTCCCAGACCAAACACAAAGTTAATTTTAAATGATCACAATATTTTAGTTAAATTGATCCAAAACAAATGAGGGTGCATAGTGTTTTTATTTTCACCGCACCGTTATAACCATTCAAGGATCGAAAAATCAATAAAAATTATACACAAGTACAATGCGCCCACAGGGAGAGGGGAAAAAGTGCAGGGGAAAGGAAAAACATTTTTTGATAGTTATACATCACTAGTCAAAGTTTCTCATATGCACAAATCCACAGATCAAAATCAAGTCATAGATCCCCATATGAGGGGTCAAATACAGTGTACATACATCAAAATCGTTTGAAACAGAAGCTCCTAATCTGCTGTATACATCAAGCTATTGTTAGGAGTTCAGGGTTGTAGATGAAAGTCTACGTTTCGACCCAGAAGCACAAGTTACTACTTGTGTAACGATATATCTGTAAGAGACATTAGTTAGTGATAGATTTCTTACCTTAGAATATCCCCAGGCGTCAGACTGGATCCGGAAAATTTTGCGTAGCAGTACCCTTGCGCGTCGGTAGGCGTAGTCTGCGGCTCCGCGTCAGTCGTCGGGGGCGCCGTGATGACGTCGTCTGAGTACTTAGACGCCGCCTCCGCGTGCTGACGTCAGTTTTTAGCCACAGCTTTTCCGCGCCAGAAGCGCAGAGCCATGACAAAAACCGACACTGGAGCCAAGAAACTAGGGCCCTGAAAGGGGATGACCTTAACGATAGATATCGGTTCGCAGAACGGTGAGGATGGGTGGGCCGGTAAGGAATCTATCACTAACTAATGTCTCTTACAGATATATCGTTACACAAGTAGTAACTTGTGCATCTGAAAGAGACACGTTAGTGATAGATTCCTTACCTTAGAATAGATACCCCAGCAATACCATCCCCGTGGTGGTGGGTCTGCGAACCAATATTCACACCAGAAAGTCCTGGAGAACGGAACGGCCAAAGTAGCCATCCCTCCGGACTTGACTGTCCAGGCAGTAGTGCCTCGCAAACGTGTGCAACGAAGCCCACGTAGCAGCCTGGCAAATGTCTTGCAAGGGCACACCTCGGCCCAAGGCAGTTGTAGTGGCCGTGGCTCGAGTGGAATGAGCCCGCAGCCCAACAGGTGGTTCCTCCTTAGCCAAGGAGTAACACGCCTGGATGCACATGATAATCCATCGAGAAATGGTCCTCTTGTGCACCGCTTTCCCTTTCTTAGCGCCCGCGTACCCAACAAAGAGTTGATCATCCACCCGGAACTGGCGTGTGCGATCCAGATAGAACGAGAGCGCACGTTTTGGGTCCAGACGGTGGAGCCTCTCCTCCTCTCTCGAGGGGTGCGGAGGCGGAAAGAAGGTGGGCAATGTGATGGACTGCCCCATGTGGAAGGCCATGACCACCTTAGGCAAGAAGGAGGGCCTAGTCCTCAAAACAACCTTGTCCGGATGGACTGAAAGGAAAGGAGGCTTAGAAGAGAGGGCCTGGAGCTCACTCACTCTCCTGGCAGAGGTGATGGCTACCAGGAAGGCAGTCTTCAAAGAAAGAAGGCGAAGTGGACAGTTATGAAGCGGCTCAAAGGGAGCGCACATCAGAAATGTTAGAACCAGGTTCAAGTCCCACTGAGGCATCACGAAAGGAACAGGAGGAAAGGTATGAGTGATGCCTTTCAGAAATCTGTTTACTATAGGGGACTTGAACAAAGAAGGTTGGTCAGGCAGCCTCAGAAAGGCTGAAAGAGCCGAAAGATAGCCCTTGATAGTGCCCAGAGCAGAGCCCTGCTGGGCAAGAGAAAGAAGGAAGAGAAGAATCTCAGAGAGAGGGGCATTGAGAGGATCCACAGCCTTTGCTGTGCACCATGCCACAAATCTGTTCCACCTGCAGGCGTATACCGTTTTTGTGGAGGGACGCCTGGCTGCCAGAATGATGTTGCAAACTTCAGGAGGCAAGTCAAATGGCCTCAACTGTCGCCGCTCAATCTCCATGCATGGAGGTGGAGACTGGACAGGTTCGGGTGGAGGACCGTCCCCTGCTGCTGCGACAGAAGGTCCTCCTGAAGAGGCAGACGAACCGGGGGATCGACTGACATACTGAGTAGCTCGGGATACCAGTACCTTCGTGCCCAGTCCGGAGCCACAAGGATGACTTGTGCCCGGTCGCGCTTGATCTTCTTCAGCACTCTGGGCAGGAGAGGTATAGGCGGAAAGGCGTACAACAGACCGCAGCTCCACTCGCGACGAAAAGCGTCTCCGAGCGAGTGCCGCCTTGGAAATTCCAACGCGCAGAACTGATGACATTGCGCGTTCTCTTCGGTGGCGAATAGATCTAACCAAGGCTCTCCCCAACGCAGAAAGAGGCCTTGCACCACGTCCGAGTTCAGACGCCATTCGTGATCCATCGAGCACCGACGGCTGAGTTCTTCCGCCCTGGCGTTCAGAGAACCTGCCAGGTGTTGAACCACCAGAGTCACGCCCTGATGTTCCAGCCATTGCCAGAGGCGCAGAGCCTCCTGGCATAGGGTCCACGACCCCACACCACCCTATTTGTTGCAGTACCACATGGCGGTGGTGTTGTCCGTGAACACCTGCACTGCACTCCCTCGGACAGACGGGACGAATGCTTTCAGTGCCAGACGAATCGCCCGCAGCTCCAACAGATTGATATGGAGCCGGGACTCCGCCAGAGACCAGAGTCCTCTGATCTCCGCCTCTCCCAAGTGGCCACCCCAGCCCTGGAGGGACGCGTCCGTCACAACTACGTGCTCCGGTTGGGGAAGGGAGAGGGATCTGCCGTTGACCCAATCGCGGTCCGTGAGCCACCACTGCAGCTGTCTCGCAGTGCCCTCCGAGATCAGGACATGGTCGGAAAGGTTGCCCCGGTGCTGGGCCCACTGAAACTTCAGGTCCCACTGCAGAGCCCGCATCCGCCACCGTGCGTGATGCACCAGAAGGATGCAGGAGGCCATCAGCCCCAGAAGCCGCAGCGTCAGCCTGACCGAAACCCGGGATAACGGCCTGAAGATCGGAATCAGGGCCTGAATATCCCGGACTCGCTGTTCGGGCGGGTAAACCCGAAACTGCGCCGAGTCGAGAACCGCTCCGATGAAAAGGAGCTTCTGAGAGGGGCACAGGTGTGACTTCGGCACATTGATGGAAAATCCCAGCCTGTGCAGGAGATCCGCCGTAGTCTGGAGGTGGTTGACGACTGCCTGGGGCGAGCCCGCCTTCAACAACCAGTCGTCGAGGTAGGGGAAGACTGAAACCCCTAACCTGCGCAGGTGAGCTGCGACCACCGCCATCACCTTCGTGAACACCCGTGGGGCGCTGGTAAGGCCGAAGGGGAGCACGGTAAACTGAAAGTGCTCGAGGCCTACCGTGAACCGCAGGTAACGCCGGTGGGCCGGCAGGACGGGGATGTGGAAATACGCATCCTGCAAGTCCAACGCTACCATTCAGTCTCCTGGGTCTAGGACAGCCAAGACCTGAGCCAGTGTCAGCATTTTGAACTTCTCCTTCCGGAGGAAGCCGTTGACGTTCCTTAGATCCAAGATAGGGCGTAGGCCCCCTTTGCCCTTCTTGGGTACCAGGAAGTAGTGGGAGTAGCAACCACGACCTACTTCTGGCCCAGGAACGCGCTCTATGGCCCCCTTGGCCAAGAGGGCCGAAACTTCCTCCTGCAGGAGCCGCAAATGATCCCCCGATACGCGGTGGTGTTGCGGTGGCATGGCTTGAGGGGTCGTCTCGAAGGGGAGGGAGTAGCCCCTTCGGACGATCTGCAGCACCCACCTGTCCGAAGTGACTGTGCGCCAGTGAGAGTGGTGATGGCGAACCCTGCCACCCACTGGCGTCACATGGGCCGAAAAGCACGGACTAGGAGGGTTTAGAGGCGGATGCTGCGGGGGCAGGTGTGGACTGGTTCCGCTTGCCTCCCCGACCGCCTCCACGGCGGTTTCCACGGCCGCCGCCGCGCTGGACGACAGTTTGCGGCGAGTGGCTGGCGGCACGTGTGGGGACGCCCCTTCCGTGGCCACGAAAGAAGCGAAAGGCACCCACTTGCTGGCGCGGGGCAGAGAGGCCCAAGGACTTGGCCGTAGCCCTGGAGTCCTTAAAGCGCTCGAGCGCGTCGTCTGCCTTGTCGCCAAAGAGGCGACGGCCATCGAACGGCATGTCCATGAGGGTATTCTGGACATCAGCCGAAAAGTTGGCGGATCTGAGCCAGGCGTGGCGTCGAATCGCCACCGTCGTAGCCATCGCTCTGCCCAGCGAGTCAGTTGTATCCAGTCCGCACCTGATCGAATACTTCGCTGCGTCCCGGCCCTCCACTAGGGCTTGGCCGAGTTTGGCCCGTACCTCCAACGGACACTCTGGCAGCAATTCCACCACCGTTTCCCATATAGAATGGGTGTAACGGCCCAAGAGGCATGCGGTGTTGGAAGACCGCAGTCCTAAGCTAAGGGACGAGAATACCTTTTTGCCAAAGGCCTCGTACCTCTTGGATTCCCGGTCAGGGGGAGCCGACGGGAAGGCGGTCTGGGAGTTAGAGGCCTGGATAACCAGACTCTCGGGGGTGGGGTGGGTGGACAGGAAACATGGGTCGCCCGGAGCCGGGCGGTGGCGTCTGGCCACGTTCCTATCTACAGGCGAACCTGTAGCGGGCCTGGACCAAGTGCCCAAAAGAACGTCCGACAAGGCCTCATTAAACGGCAGCATAGGCTCCATGGAGCATGACTGCGGCTTAAGGACCTCAGTGAGGAGGTTAGTCCTCACGGCCGCGACGGGGAGCTCAAGGCCCAAAGCCTTAGCAGCCCTCATCAACACCACACTATATGTCGCGCCCTCCTCCGAAGCCACGGAAGGAGGAGAGACGAATCCAGTGTCTGGAGAGGTGTCCAGGCCACTGGCCTCCCCAAGGTCTCCTGTCCAGTCCATGTTAGACTGACATTCCCATGTCAGAGGGTCCTCAGACCCCTCCCAATCCTCCTCTTCCCCCATCTCCTGAGACTCAGGGTCGTAAGTGAATGAGGATGGATCATAAGGAAGAAAATCCCCAACCGGCGTCCAGATCGGCGCCGACAGGCCCCGTCCCGACGCCGGAACCCATACAGAGGAGGCATTGGGGACGGCGTCGTCCGAGGCCGATGCCGGAGGCGACACCACACGGACCGACCCCGGGGGGGTCGTAAGGTCCACCGGGGACGTTCCAGCGCCCGACGAGGGCCGAACGGCACCCTGCCGCGTCGGGCCCGAAGGCACCGACGACGCCGGGACCGCTGAACCCTGCGGCGCCGAGCCCGAGGGCAGCGGCGGCGTCGGGATCGTGGAGCCCTGCGGCGCCGAAGACGCAGGCGGCGTCGGGGCCGAAGCACCCGACGGCGTCGGGGTCGCATCCCCCGACCCACTAGGGCCCCCAGACGGGTTCACTGGGCCCGCAGGCGCCGCGGATCCCGTCGGAGAAGAAAGGGACCTCATGGCCATGAGGAAGCGCTTTATCTCCTCCGGCGTCGCGTTCAGCCCAGGGACCGGGGGGTATGGAGCCGAACGCGGCGCCCGCGACTCCTGAGGAGCCGCGTGGGCGGTGTCACCCGAACCCCCCGGCCGCATCGCGCGAGCGTCGGGGGGGAGTCGGAAGAGCGATGATGTCTCTTCGACTTCTTATGCTTCTTACTTGACGACTTGGACCCGGAGGAGTGGCGCCGGCTCCCGGAGCTGTGACGGCTCCGCCCCCGCGACCTGTCCCTCGACCTCCCGTGGGACCGGGGCCTCACACGGCGCGGGGCCGACTGGCGGATCTCGAGTCGCCTGCGGGACCGCTCCCGCCTGGCCTTCCTCGAGAGGGCCCGACAGTCGGAGCAGGCCTCGTCGTCATGGTCGACGCCCAAACACGTCAGGCACAGGCGGTGCGGATCCGTAATCGACATGAGGCGTTCGCACCGGTCGCAGTGCTTGAAGCCGGGCATCCCTAATGGCACCGTCGGAGTCGTGAAGACTTCAAAATAGATCAAAAAGATCCAAAAAGTTAGTCAAAAAATGACTAGGGAACTGCTTTTTCAAGATCTGCGCTGGCTGGCGCGGAAAAAAGAAGAAGAAGAAGAAGAAGAACTGACGTCAGCACGCGGAGGCGGCGTCTAAGTACTCGGACGACGTCATCACGGCGCCCACGACGCCGACGACGGACGCGGAGCCGCAGACGACGCCTACCGACGCGCAAGGGTACTGCTACGCAAAATTTTCCGGATGCAGTCTGACGCCTGGGGATATTCTAAGGTAAGGAATCTATCACTAACGTGTCTCTTTCAGATATTGTAGGACAGTAGATCCTTACTACGCGGGTCTTCGTCAGGACGTGAGGGGAGGGTGGAGGGTATGGTGGGGCTGTTTCCTGGTGGGAAGTCAAAAGCGGCCAGAAATGCGTTAAAGCATGGTCGGAGTCCAAGAGTCAAACTAATTGTAGATCCTCCGTCGTAACGGGGTTTTTTGATTTAAAGTGAGAGGATCACTTCAACACATCTGCAAAATCAAGCGGTAAAAGCCAAGTCAGTTTTGTATGCACTGGCGGCTAAATCAAAAAAGCGAAAAAGCGCCCGCAGGTACCGCCTACTCAGGACTCACCCGAAGGGATTATGTTAGTCGAGGAGCGTGCGAGCCAGCGTCTCTCCCCGTCGCCTAGAACCAGGAAGTGCTGCCCGGGTAACCTGAGAGGTTTACAAACCTCGGTGAAGAAAGACTAGCGTTGCTATGGTTACAGGGAACGCAGTTACTTTCACTAATTGAGGGAAGAAAAGACTCCCGTTGTCATGGTTAACAGGGAAGCATTGTTAAATCGGGAAATTAGTTTTATTTTGGGAAAATAATTTCTCTGACCAGATAGAACCAGCAACATCTCAACGTTTAAACAACATGGTAGATCTTTTTTTAAACCAAGATGTAGACATCATGGGTTGCGCGGACCTGCCAAAAACAAAAACAAGGCGGTCTAGGCGCACAATAATTCATGAGATACCTTCTTGGACCGCCAGATTTTTGTGGGGCGAGCGAGTTTCCCATCGTTCATCAACACATTAAAATGAGATAAAATACATCATTTGGACAAGCGCGGACCTACCAAGCATGGTGGTCGGGCGCACGATGCATCAACGAGATTGAAATTTCAAAAATTATCATTTGGAATACCCCATTGGTATATTGATAAGATGCAATAATGCTAATTGGTAATCAAGCATTAGAATAGTCATCAAATAACATACATTCATTATGAGTCGCGAAAATGCCAAGCATGGTAGTCCTGCGCATGATACATCAAAAAGAGATTCAAATGACACATGAGATGGCCCATAAATTCACTGAAAAATACCATACTGATAGTATCTCCAAATTTGCGTGAACCTACCACATGGGGGTTAAACGCTCAATCAATTTAGAGGGTAGCCATTTGAGCAAAACTACTATTGGACTCATTCAAACCCATACGTACTGAATCAAAGAATCGGATCCATTTGATCTCCCTGACATTGAGGATGGGTTCTATACTGCCGCCCCTTGGACCTAGTTTCACCTGTTCCAATATAGTCCACTTCTGGCTTTCCGGGGGGTGATTTAGGTCATTACAATGGTCCACTAAGGGGGCTCCTTCAACCTTACACCTTATGCGGCTGCAATGTTGCAGAAAGCGCACTTTAGCTCGTTGTTGTGTCTGTCCCACATATATCAAATCACAGGGGCATATTATGCAATATACCACATTGGTAGAGTTACAGTTTGTATGTGATTTTAATGAAACATGATGTTGTCCGTGAGAGAAAACTTTGGTTTGAATTGTCGCTGGACAGGCCTTACAAGAGCCACAGCGGTAATGTCCCACAATTGGAGGTAGGTTCCACATAGATGCTATGGATGGTTCACTCGGGGTCGTAAGGAATGAGCACACCACGTGATCGCGAATGTTCTTCGCTTTTTTGAAAGCGTGAAGGGGTAAACAGCTACTGTTGAGATCCTCTGAGATCAAGTTCCAATATTTATTGATGGTTTTTTTTATCACATTACTTTTTGTTGAAAAAGTGGTTACGCAGATGAGGCGTTGGTCATTGTTACTCTGTTGTGCCCCAGACTGTAGTAGTATTTACAACAAGGGGTGGTGAGGGACAGAGTCTCTGAATTAAACAGAATACTCTCACCCAGTCAAGAGATCAGGGCTAGATCCAACACCGTTTTTTAGCTCACTGCACCATCCCAGTTTCAGAACCTGGCTGTATGCAAATTAGTCTGTTCCTGTCCCAGTGCATGATGGGAACAGGGCAAACCAAACTACAAAAGCCAATTCTTACACTGGGAAGGAAACAAGCTACCGGGGACCGGTTTCTGGCATTTCAGACTGTAGTAGGACTTCTCTTGGGTTAAACCATGCTCTCTTTTTTGCTTTCTTAACCAGTCGTCTCGGGTATCCACATTCAAGTAATCGATCCATTAGTATTGTCGATTGCTCCATATAGTCATCCTTTCTGCTACAGTTACGGCGAAAAGGGCAAGTTATCACGGAGTCCACTCGGGTGATGACTAGAATATAGAAGTAAGGAATTTCTCTCCGCAGGTTTCCTGAAAAGAGTGGTTTGAAGGGTCTCATTTTCCACGAAGATTGTAAGATCCAGAAAGTCAATAGATTTTTTATCAAATTGGATGGTGAATTGTATATCTGGAGATCGACCATTGAGCCAGTTGAAGAAGTTGGTGATTTCCTCCTCAGTTCCTGACCAAATACAAATGATGTCATCAATGTATCTCATCCACATGTGTATTTGGGATCTGAAGGGGTTGACATCATTAAGTATGAACATATCTTCATACATGGACATGAAAATTATGGCCAAGTCTGGAGCAAAAGCCGCCCCCATTGCAACCCCCTTGGTCTGGAGGTAAAAACGGTTGCGGAAGATGAAAAAATTCCTCATCATGGCAATTTTGAGTAGTAGAATGATGAAGGATGTAGGTACCCGGATGGGTGCCTCCCGTTTGTCAAGTGCAATCGTCATTGCCACCAAAGCCTCCTCCTGGGGTATGCTTGTATAAAGTGACACAATGTCACAAGTTGCCAAGAGTTCTTGATGTGAGTTGTATGGACGTCCGTCAATCAAGTTAATGGTATGTGTAGTATCTCGCAGATATGTTGTGGTTGCTTCCGCTAGGGGTTTAAGAAAGAAATCTACGTACCTACATAAGGGTTCCAAAAGTGAGCCGCATCCAGATACTATAGGTCGTCCTGGGGGCTGGTGAAGATCCTTATGTACTTTGGGTAAAGTATAAATGGTGGGAAGGCGTGGGTTCTTCTGGTTCAGGTACTGAAATTCATGTTCCGATAGAAAACCTTGTTGCAGACCATCCTGTGTGACCCTCAAGATCTCAGCCTTTAGCTCTTTTGATGGGTCACCGTCCAGTTGTTTGTAACTGATCCCGTCGTTCAACTGCCTCATGATCTCCCTAGTGTAGTTGTCCAAGTCCTGTACGACGATGGCACCACCCTTGTCTGCGGGTTTTACTACCACGTCCGTGTTGTTTCTTATGGATTTAAGCGCAAGTTTTTCAGCTCTGCTAGTGTTGAATTTAACAAATTTCTTCTCCTCCAAGATTTTGTTCACATCCCGTAGAACAAGGCTTTCGTATGCCAGGATACGTTGAGTCATGGCATAAGTAGATGGTACAAAGGTGGATGGAACCCTCAAATTGGTTGCTGATGAGGACTGTTCGAAGGGTTTGTCCTTGAAAAAGTATCTAAGTCGTATTTTTCGGAAGAACTTGTGAAGTTCAACTATAGTGTTGAAAGCATCAGGTGTCGAGGTCGGAACAAAAGATAAACCGCGGCTGAGTACTTTGATTTCATCATCCTGTAAGGTGTATTTTGAAATGTTTATCACAGGGGAGGTTCTTTCTACCATCTGTAGTTCTTCCTGCGTGTTGATCTTTCTCCGTGTTCCTCCTGGGGGAAGTTCACCTGTTTCGTGCCTCTCCCTCTCCCGGAGTCCCACTTTTGCCCTACATTGGATTGGCCCCTGCCGGTGCCTCTGTTCCAGTTGTTCCCTCTGCCCTGTGGGGGTCTCCATCCTCCCTGTCCTAAAAAAGGAGTGGGTTGGTATGATGGTCCGTAGGGGTCTTGATACCCGTATGCCCCACTTGGGCCCGCTCGTTCTGAGTCCTCCCCAGAACTGTACGACGAGTCTGAAAAAGTCGTAAAATTGCGTCTCCCCCTGAAGGCACCACGGCCCCGGTTGGTAAATCTTCCTTGGCTGTCTTGTCTGTAGTATTCGTCCGGCAGTTATTTCAGCCTTCAATTCCGCTATCTGCTTAGTTAGGATTGCAATTTGTTCATTAGCTGTTTCGATACCAAGGACCATCCATTGTCGCGAACAGTTGTTCGCGACAAAACCCGCAATCTTTATCGACGTACCTAAGTTTCGTGAAGGCTTCAGTTTTGTCGCGAACAACTGTTCGCGACATTGGATGGTCCTTGGTATCGAAACAGCTAATGAACAAATTGCAATCCCAACTAAGCAGATAGCGGAATTGAAGGCTGAAATAACTGGGGACGCTACTCTTACTAACTCCAAAGAAGCCCTGACCAAACTTGTGGCGACCCTTCAGGACTTTGAAACAACTACAATAAAAAGGAAACTTGAAAAACTAGCACATGACGAGAAACTTTATGACAAAAAAAGAACATATCCCTATCTGCAGGACGAATACTACAGACAAGACAGCCAAGGAAGATTTACCAACCGGGGCCGTGGTGCCTTCAGGGGGAGACGCAATTTTACGACTTTTTCAGACTCGTCGTACAGTTCTGGTGAGGACTCAGAACGAGCGGCCCAAGTGGGGCATACGGGTATCAAGACCCCTACGGACCATTATACCAACCCACTCCTATTTTAGGACAGGGAGGATGGAGACCCCCACGGGGCAGAGGGAACAACTGGAACAGAGGCACCGGCAGGGGCCAATCCAATGTAGGGCAAGAGTGGGACTCCGGGAGAGAAGTAATGTGATAAAGAAAACCATCAATAAATATTGGAACTTGATCTCAGAGGATCTCAACAGTAGCTGCTTACCCCTTCACGCTTTCAAAAAAGCGAAGAACATTCGCGATCACGTGGTGTGCTCATTCCTTACGACCCCGAGTGAACCATCCATAGCATCTATGTGGAACCTACCTCCAATTGTGGGACATTACCGCTGTGGCTCTTGTAAGGCCTGTCCAGCGACAATTCAAACCAAAGTTCTCTCTCACGGACAACATCATGTTTCATTAAAATCACATACAAACTGTAACTCCACCAATGTGGTATATTGCATAATATGCCCCTGTGATTTGATATATGTGGGACAGACACAACAACGAGCAAAAGTGCGCTTTCTGCAACATTGCAGCCGCATAAGGGTTAAGGTTGAAGGAGCCCCCTTAGTGGACCATTGTAATGACCTAAATCACCCCCCGGAAAGCCTGAAGTGGACTATATTGGAACAGGTGAAACTAGGTCCAAGGGGCGGCAGTATAGAACCCATCCTCAATGTCAGGGAGATCAAATGGATCCGATTCTTTGATTCAGTACGTATGGGTTTGAATGAGTCCGAGAGTAGTTTTGCTCAAATGGCTACCCTCTAAATTGATTGTGCGTTTAACCACCATGTGGTAGGTTCACGCAAATTTGGCGATACTATCAGTATGGTATTTTTCAGTGAATTTATGGGCCATCTCATGTGTCATTTGAATCTCTTTTTGATGTATCATGCGCAGGACTACCATGCTTGGCATTTTCGCGACTCATAATGAATGTATGTTATTTGATGACTATTCTAATGCTTGATTACCAATTAGCATTATTGCATCTTATCAATATACCAATGGGGTATTCCAAATGATAATTTTTGAAATTTCAATCTCGTTGATGCATCGTGCGCCCGACCACCATGCTTGGTAGGTCCGCGCTTGTCCAAATGATGTTTTTTTTCTCATTTTAATGTGTTGATGAATGATGGGAAACTCGCTCGCCCCACAAAAATCTGGCGTCCAAGAAGGTATCTCATGAATTATTGTGAGCCTAGACCGCCTTGTTTTTGTTTTTGGCAGGTCCGCGCAACCTATGATGTCTACATCTTGGTTTAAAAATAGATCTACCATGTTGTTTAAACGTTGAGATGTTACTGGTTCTATCTGGTCAGAGAAATTATTTTCCCAAAATAAAACTAATTTCCCGATTTAACAATGCTTCCCTGTTAACCATGACAACGGGAGTCTTTTCTTCCCTTAATTAGTGAAAGTAACTGCGTTCCCTGTAACCATAGCAACGCTAGTCTTTCTTCACCGAGGTTTGTAAACCTCTCAGGTTACCCGGGCAGCACTTCCTGGTTCTAGGCGACGGGGAGAGACGCTGGCTCGCACGCTCCTCGACTAACATAATCCCTTCGGGTGAGTCCTGAGTAGGCGGTACCTGCGGGCGCTTTTTCGCTTTTTTGATTTAGCCGCCAGTGCATAAAAAACTGACTTGGTTTTTACCGCTTAATTTTGCAGATGTGTTGAAGTGATCCTCTCACTTTAAATCAAAAAACCCCGTTACGACGGAGGAGCTACAATTAGTTCGACTCTTGGAATCCGACCATGCTTTAACGCATTTCTGGCCGCTTTTGACTTCCCACCAGGAAACAGCCCCACCATACCCTCCACCCTCCCCTCACGTCCTGACGAAGACCAGCGTAGTAAGGATCTACTGTCCTACAATTTCTGGGTCGAAACGTAGACTTTCATCTACAACCCTGAACTCCTAACAATAGCTTGATGTATACAGCAGATTAGGAGCTTCTATTTCAAACGATTTTGATGTATGTACACTGTATTTGACCCCTCATATGGGGATCTATGACTTGATTTTGATCTGTGGATTTGTGCATATGAGAAACTTTGACTAGTGATGTATAACTATCAAAAAATGTTTTTCCTTTCCCCTGCACTTTTTCCCCTCTCCCTGTGGGCGCATTGTACTTGTGTATAATTTTTATTGATTTTTCGATCATTGAATGGTTATAACGGTGCGGTGAAAATAAAAACACTATGCACCCTCATTTGTTTTGGATCAATTTAACTAAAATATTGTGATCATTTAAAATTTACTTTGTGTTTGGTCTGGGACCCCTTACATATATATCATCACTGGATTCGTCATCGACGGCTCCGATGGCCACTTCGTCGTCCCCTACCTCGACGACGTCTTCTTCGTGGACGTACTCTTCAACCGGCTCGTCCACCTCGAAGTTGGAGCCGTGCTCCGACGCTGGTTCTGACTGCTCTTCAGGAACCTCTTCTTCTTCTTCGGCGCCTTCTTCGTCACAGTCCTCGAAGATGTTGACCGGCTCGGGCGCCGACATTTGCGCTGACTGTCTTGCTGCGCGTCAAAGTTTAAGCGTCTTCTTGGAGCGGAACTTCGAGCAGGCCATACAGCTGGCATCGTCGTGCTCGGGGGACAAACATTTATTGCACACTGGGTGCACATCAATGTGGGGGTATTTTGAAGTACAGACGGGGCATCGTTTAAACGGGCTCCGATCCATCGTCGTCGTAGTCTGGGCCTTTGTCGTTGAAAGCGAGAAGCAGCCTCCGACGTCCGGTTCGAAGAACTGGAAAAGAGACAGACACCGAACGAGACAATACCGACGCTTCGAAGGCCTTTTGGCCTTAGGAAAGAGTCAATACAAAGTTTCCGAACAAGAGTCGAGAAAGTACATCCGAACCCAATGGCGAAAATAAACAATCTGAGGATGGAGAGGATGCCCATGCGCACTGTAGTCCAGGGGAGGAGCCACCTATCTCGTGATACTTCGAAGACTCTTCCAGGACAACAATGCGCAATCATCCGGACCCAACACTAGGCGGCGATCTATGCACAGATATGAATTCAGCAGCCCACATGCCTCGAACACCATATTCCACGGACCAAAATTCTTGACAAAGTTTCTAGGAGTCAAGTGTTGAATCTGCCATTTGTTTACAGGTAAGTGAAAAGTTTGTTTTTTGTACAGTCTATAGTTTCCTAACCCTGTAAGTGTATGTATGTGTGTGTGTGTGTGTGTGTATATATATATATATCCACACAACAACTTTACCTTCAAAGAAGTTAACTCGAGCCCAGATCCTTTTTGCGTGAAGTTTTATTCAACACAGAATGTCAAGCAACAACCGGCGCGTTTCGGTGCAGCCGCACCTTGGTCACGTGTGGAAATAGTACGAGGGTCGCCTCCTCACTCGAGCCCACCGCCGTGTGTGGCTGGGAGACTGGTGGACTTTTGTTGATTAATATTATATATATATATATATATATACACACACATACATATGCATACATACATACATATATACACACACACACATTTCTCTTTCCATTGTTTTGGTACTGTACAAATGCTTTCTTTACACTATTTTTGAAGCAAGACTGCTCGATGTAACAGGTACCCAGGGTTGAGCTAAGGAGACAAAACCCGACTAGTACTTAAGGGGTTGGTAGAGTATTACATGGTGCGTCTCAAACAGACCATGTAATGCACCACAATTTCATCACACTTTTTCATGCAATGTGTTTTATGTTACCCCTTTTGATGCTGTGACCACTACAGAGAATAAGAACAGTAAAAAGTGAAACGAAGGGCTAAAACCTGTATTCATCATGCACTAGCAAATAAACATAAAACAAAAGTTGTGACAATCCAAAAACATTTGGTAGTTCACAATGGGGTTAAGAAATCCCTTGAAAGAAGTAATGACATTTAAAAACTAATTTTCAAATAACACAAAATATCTGCAGAGGCTGCCATCTTGGAACTTAGCAATCTCATTTACACAAGCAGCTAGTTCCTACATGTTTCACAATTCAAATCTTTTAATTGCTTTCTCACAGAGACTCAAGGTGAAGTAGGAAGCCAAGAGATAGTTACATTTATATGCCTTATTTTACTAAAGTCAAAGTAAATATTCCTACCTGGTGTATTCTAAGCAAGAATGGAATTCCAAATGTTCCAAAAACCTCTTTGTGGAAATGTGCAACTGTGATTAGCATCTCATTTTCTTTATCTAGGTCTACCTGGTCAATGGGAATTTCCTGAAAAATACATTAAAACATTCTAAGAAACTTGAAATGTTCTAAACAATGCAAGTACAAATTACATCAGTTTCAAATAAATTTGATTACATGCACCTGAGAAAGTCGAAAAAGAGAGTTACTTATCTTCAGTAACTTCTGATCTGATAGAGACTATCTAGCAGCAGATTCCTTACCTTAGAATTATCCCCAGGCATCAGACTGGATCCGGATATTTTTAAAGGACAGGACCCCTACAAATCGGAAGTGACGTTCGCGGTGCCTATATAGGCACCACACAGGCGCCCCCAAGTCAGTTACTTTCCACCCCAGGAGCATGGAGCCACGAAGTACACTGACCACTGGTGTGGTAAACCAAGGCCCCAAAAAACAAAATTCGTTCCTAGAAATCTGTCTGCACAGCAGGAAGTATGGGTAATTCGTTAAGGACTCTGCGTCTAGACAGGCTCCACCAGATAAGGCGTTGTACAAGTTGCTTACCTTCGGTAATGGTGTATCTGGCAGAGACGATTCTAGCCGCAGATTCCTTAACGTAGAAATATCCCCAGGCATAAGACTGGATCCAGAAAATTTTGCCACAGCATCTTTGCGCGCCGGGGGACGGCACCACGTGATTCCGCCCTGAAGTTGCCAGTGTATGTGACATCAGTGAGGTCACATAAGTCCCACCCCGGCGTGCCAACATTTTCTTCGGAGAACTTTTCCGCGCCACAACGTGGAGCCAACACAAACAAAACTGTGACAGTATGGGAACAGTGTGCGAAAAAAATCAGTGAAACAGAAAGGGAACAAGCATTTACAATGCAATGGTTTCGCCTTTGGAAAAGTTAGAGCTATTGGCATTGTAAATGACAAAATTTGTATTTGTGTGTTGGTTTTGAAAACAGATAAATAAATGGCATTGTCATTTACATTGCCATTAGCTTAATCTCTCGCAAATGTGAGACCTATTGCATTTGCACCCACACACAGAGCCACACACACACACACACAGAGCCAGCCGCACACACACACACACAGCCAGCCACACACACACACACACACACATACAAACAGAGCCAGCCGCACACACAAACAGAGCCAGCCGCACACACACACAGAGCCAGCGGCACACACAAACAGAGCCAGCCGCACACACAAACAGAGCCAGCCGCACACACACACACACAGAGCCAGCCGCACACACACACACACAGAGCCAGCCGCACACACACACACAGACAGACAGAGCCAGCCGCACACACACACACACACAGAGCCAGCCGCGCACACACACACACACACACACACACACACACACACACACACACACACACACACACACAGACAGAGCCAGCTGCACACACACAGAGCCAGCCGCACACACACAGAGCCAGCCGCGCACACACACAGACAGAGCCAGCCGCACACACCCAGACAGAGCCAGCCGCACGCACACACACACACACAGAGCCAGCCGCGCACACACAGAGCCAGCCACACACACACAGCCAGCCAAGGCTGCAAATAAGATAACAAGCCGTCTCAGAGAGTCGCTACTGCTTCTCCTTGCACAGTGACCTCAGGGCGCTACAGCATTGGGACGGGAGAGGGAAAAACTCTCTTAAGAGGATCGATACTGTTTGTCCTTTCACAATGACCTCAAGGCGCTGGACGAAATGCGTTACTTACCTGTAACTGCAGTTATCCAGTATTGGTGTCTTTCATAGATTCACATGCCTGAATCATTCCCCGTCGTCGAGACGGGAGTCTCCGGTACATAGAAAAGTAATGTCCTATAGACATACATAGAGAATAGTAGGCCTAAAGGCCTCACCTTAGTAACATATCCATGTCCTTTTGTAAAAAGGACCACACTCTTGAGAAGAGCCAATCAGCTATCACCTCCCTCTAGAACCTTCCTGGCAGGAGCCTCAGTCCCTCAGATTTTCGTACGCACTAAGCTAAGTAGGCGTGACACAGAGTTAGGGGAGTCCTTCCAGGGAAGGCGGGAGGGTTGCATGTGAATCTATGAAAGACACCAATACTGGATAACTGCAGTTTCAGGTAAATAACGCATTTCTTATCCAGTATTATGGGTGTCTTTCATAGCTTCACATGTCTGAATCAGAGTAGCAAACAATGCAGAGTGCACATTTCTGATGGAACAGCATATACAAGTCCTTAGATAAGACGCATCATGCGAGCATGAACCATCATTAGACATCCACAATAAGTATTACCAAAGAAATGTGCATACCAGAGTAGGATGGAGGGACGGAGGAAGGCTCCCCTTACTGAAATAGATGGCGTAACACTGCTTGTCCCACTGCTGCATCATTCATCAGCTCCGTATCCAGGCAGTAGTGCCTAGTGAAGGTATGCGGCGACTTCCATGTTGCCGCCCTGCAAATGTCAATGACAGACACCACTGCAAAGAGAGCCATAGAAGTGGACATAACTGTAGAAAAGGATCCTGGATTGAAAACGCCTGTAGCTCACTGACCCTCCTTGCAGATGTGAGCGCCAGGAGGAGTGCTGTTTTCCACGAGACATACTTTAGGTCAGCTCTGTGTACTGGTTTGAACGGATGTTTCATGAGCTGGATAAGAACCACATTGAGATGCCAGATAGGTGGCAACATCCTTACTGGCGGGAAAGATCTGTATAATCGTTTTAGAAATTGCTTAATCAACCCGCTTGACCAGAGTGATGGACTCGTTAAAGTTCTTTTATAACGAGATATTGCTGCTAAGTGTACTTTAATGGAGTGGGATACGCCCGACTGTGCCAGATGTAATAGATAAGGTAAAAGATGCTCCAGTGATGTGGAGAAAGGCCGAATTCAGTGATCTGCACACCAAACACAAAAGCGCTCCCATTTCAGGGAATACGTTTTGGTCATGCTATCCGCCCTTGCTCTGGCAAGAATGTCTACAGTCTTGTGGAATATTCAGATTGTGGAAATCTCTTAACTCAGGAGCCAGGCGGCTAACCTGAGAGACTTCAGATCCGGATGTTAAACTTGATTGTTGTTCATTGTAAGCAGAAATAGATAATGCCGCAGGTGGACCGGCGGCTCGAGGGATAGACAGTGGAGCTCTGTGAACCAATGTTGCCTCGGCCAAGTTGGGGCTATTAAAAGTAGAGTACAAGACTCCATCTAAATTTTCCTGAGGACTCTGGGAAGCATCGGGAATGGCGGAAAGGCGTACACAAAGACGTCGCGCCATGCGATGGAAGATGCATTCCCTAGAGACCCTGACTAGGGAGGCCAACTTGCTGAGTGTGGGCATTTGGCGTTCATTCTCGTCGCAAATAGATCGATTTGCGGCGTGCCCCATCTGGAGAAGATCTGGTCGATAATTTGTTGATCTAGCTCCCTCTCGTGCGACTATGTTTTCTGCCTGCTCAACGCGTCGGTGAGCACACTGTCCGTGCCTGGGACATATTCCGCCCTTAGGGTTATATTGTGGAGTAGGAGCCAATTCCAGATTTTTTTGCAACTCGCGAGAGTGTGTCGGCGAGCGTGACCTTCCCTCTTTGTTGAGGTAGTGCTTAGTCGTGGTGTTGTCTGTCCGGATGAGCACCAGGGAATGTTTTATTATTGGCAGGAAAGCTTGAAGGGCCAGGAAGACCGCCCGCAGTTCGAGCAGATTGATATGTAGTTTCTTCTCCATAGGAAACCACTTTCCCCTCATCTGTAGCTCTTACAGACAAGCATTAGAAATGCAATAGGTCTCGCAGCATTAGAGTTAGTGCTTTTAGAATTGTTTATGGGTTTTTTTGTAAATCTTTAGCATGAGGTTGAGGGTGAGTGAGGGTGAGTGAGGGTGAGGGGTTGAGGGTGAGTGAGGGTGAGGGGTTGAGGGTGAGTGAGGGTGAGGCTGAGGGGTTGAGGGTGAGTGAGGGTGAGTGAGGGGTTGTGGGTGAGGGGTTGAGGGTGAGTGAGGGTGAGGGGTTGAGGGTGGGTGAGGGGTTGAGGGTGGGTGAGGGGTTGAGGGTGGGTGAGGGGTTGAGGGTGGGTGAGGGGTTGAGGGTGAGTGAGGGTGAGGGGTTGAGGGTGAGTGAGGGTGAGTGAGGGTGAGTGAGGGTGAGTGAGGGTGAGGGTGAGGGTGAGTGAGGGTGGGTGAGTGTGAGGGTGAGTGAGGGTGGGTGAGTGTGAGTGAGGGTGAGTGGGGGTGAGTGTGGGTGAGGGATTGAGGGTGAGGGGTTGAGGGTGAGTGAGGGTGAGGGGTTGAGGGTGAGTGAGGGTGAGGGGTTGAGGGTGAGTGAGGGTGAGGGGTTGAGGGTGAGTGGGGGTGAGTGAGGGTGAGGGGTTGAGGGTGAGTGAGGGTGAAGGTGAGTGAGGGTGAGGGTGAGTGAGGGTGGGTGAGTGTGAGTGAGGGTGAGTGAGAGTGAGGGTGAGTGAGAGTGAGTGAGGGTGAGTGAGAGTGAGGGTGAGTGAGAGTGAGTGAGAGTGAGTGAGGGTGAGTGAGAGTGAGTGAGGGTGAGTGAGAGTGAGTGAGGGTGAGTGAGAGTGAGTGAGGGTGAGTGAGAGTGAGTGAGGGTGAGTGAGAGTGAGTGAGGGTGAGTGAGAGTGAGGGTGAGTGAGGGTGAGTGAGGGTGAGTGAGAGTGAGGGTGAGTGAGGGTGAGTGAGGGTGAGAGAGTGAGGGTGAGTGAGAGTGAGGGTGAGTGAGAGTGAGGGTGAGTGAGAGTGAGGGTGAGTGAGAGTGAGGGTGAGTGAGAGTGAGGGTGAGTGAGAGTGAGGGTGAGTGAGAGTGAGGGTGAGTGAGAGTGAGGGTGAGTGAGAGTGAGGGTGAGTGAGAGTGAGGGTGAGTGAGAGTGAGGGTGAGTGAGGGTGAGTGAGAGTGAGGGTGAGTGAGGGTGAGGGTGAGTGAGGGTGAGTGAGGGTGAGTGAGGGTGAGTGAGGGTGAGTGAGAGTGAGGGTGAGTGAGAGTGAGGGTGAGTGAGAGTGAGTGAGGGTGAGTGAGGGAGGGTGAGGGTGGGTGAGGGTGAGTGAGGGTGAGTGAGGGTGAGTGAGGGTGAGTGAGGGGTTGATGTTGAGGGGTTGGGGGTGAGTGAGGGTGAGTGAGGGGTTGAGGGTGAGTGAGGGTGAGTGAGGGTGAGTTAGGGTGAGGGGTTGAGGGTGAGTGAGGGTGAGGGGTTGAGGGTGAGTGAGGATGAGGGGTTGAGGGTGAGTGAGGATGAGTGAGAGTGAGGGTGAGTGAGGGTGAGGGGTTGAGGGTGAGTGAGGGTGAGGGGTTGAGGGTGAGTGAGGGTGAGTGAGGGGTTGAGGGTGAGGGGTTGAGGGTGAGTGAGGGTGAGTGAGGGTGAGTGAGGGTGAGGGGTTGAGGGTGAGTGAGGGTGAGGGGTTGAGGGTGAGTGAGGGTGAGGGGGAGTGCGGAAGCAGCACGGAGGGCAGGGAAGGGCGGAAGCAGCACGGAGGGGCGGAAGCAGCACAGAGGGCAGGGAAGGGCGGAAGCAACAGGGAGGGCAGGGAAGGGCGGAAGCAACAGGGAGGGTAGGGAAGGGCAGAAGCAACAGGGAGGGCAGGGAAGGGCGGAAGCAACAGGGAGGGCAGGGAAGAGCGGAAACAGGGAGGGCAGGGAAGGGCGGAAGCAACAGGGAGGGCAGGGAAGCGCTGAAGCAACACTGAGGGCAGGGAAGGGCTGAAACAAAACGGAGGGCAGGGAAGGGCTATTTTGTATTTTATTGTAAATATGCGGACACAGAGGGATGGAGCTAGCCTTGCGCGAAGATGGCTGCGCTCTAGGCAAGCTCCTTTGGCTGCCACCTAATGAACAGCAATATGCTGCGGTAAACAAAATAATTAGAATTTAGAGAAGCTGACCTGTGCTTCGTAGGGGATTGAGCACACAAAATAGGCTTGCCACCGTACATGTGAAGCAGGCGTTGTCCCGCGGCCTAGATGGAAGCGGCAAGGACCGCCCTGCAGAGGATGTGGGAGGCCGCTGGCTGTGAGCTGCTCCGGTGCAGGCGGGCACTCTGTGGAGCCGGTCAGCGCCTGTGACGCTGTGCTCTGCAGCTGGAGGACGGGCGGCACCGAGGGAGCTGCGACCGGCCTGTGGGAATGACTGGCAGGATCAGTGTACAGGGAGGGTAGGGAAGGGCAGAAGCAACAGGGAGGGCAGGGAAGGGCGGAAGCAACAGGGAGGGCAGGGAAGGGCAGAAGCAACAGGGAGGGCAGGGAAGGGCAGAAGCAACAGGGAGGGCAGGGAAGAGCGGAAACAGGGAGGGCAGGGAAGGGCGGAAGCAACAGGGAGGGCAGGGAAGCGCTGAAGCAACACTGAGGGCAGGGAAGGGCTGAAACAAAACGGAGGGCAGGGAAGGGCTATTTTGTATTTTATTGTAAATATGCGGACACAGAGGGATGGAGCTAGCCTTGCGCGAAGATGGCTGCGCTCTAGGCAAGCTCCTTTGGCTGCCACCTAATGAACAGCAATATGCTGCGGTAAACAAAATAATTAGAATTTAGAGAAGCTGACCTGTGCTTCGTAGGGGATTGAGCACACAAAATAGGCTTGCCACCGTACATGTGAAGCAGGCGTTGTCCCGCGGCCTAGATGGAAGCGGCAAGGACCACCCTGCAGAGGATGTGGGAGGCCGCTGGCTGTGAGCTGCTCCTGTGCAGGCGGGCACTCTGTGGAGCCGGTCAGCGCCTGTGACGCTGTGCTCTGCAGCTGGAGGACGGGCGGCACCGAGGGAGCTGCGACCGGCCTGTGGGAATGACTGGCAGGATCAGTGTACAGGGAGGGTAGGGAAGGGCAGAAGCAACAGGGAGGGCAGGGAAGGGCGGAAGCAACAGGGAGGGCAGGGAAGAGCGAAAACAGGGAGGGCAGGGAAGGGCGGAAGCAACAGGGAGGGCAGGGAAGCGCTGAAGCAACACTGAGGGCAGGGAAGGGCTGAAACAAAACGGAGGGCAGGGAAGGGCTATTTTGTATTTTATTGTAAATATGCGGACACAGAGGGATGGAGCTAGCCTTGCGCGAAGATGGCTGCGCTCTAGGCAAGCTCCTTTGGCTGCCACCTAATGAACAGCAATATGCTGCGGTAAACAAAATAATTAGAATTTAGAGAAGCTGACCTGTGCTTCGTAGGGGATTGAGCACACAAAATAGGCTTGCCACCGTACATGTGAAGCAGGCGTTGTCCCGCGGCCTAGATGGAAGCGGCAAGGACCGCCCTGCAGAGGATGTGGGAGGCCGCTGGCTGTGAGCTGCTCCTGTGCAGGCGGGCACTCTGTGGAGCCGGTCAGCGCCTGTGACGCTGTGCTCTGCAGCTGGAGGACGGGCGGCACCGAGGGAGCTGCGACCGGCCTGTGGGAATGACTGGCAGGATCAGTGTGCCTGCAGCCCGGTAGATGAGCATGGCTCGCGGCGGTGTTACGCGGAAGGAAGTTAGACGGCGTTAGACGGAAGGAAGAGAGGGGAGGGGGAGGAGAAATGCGACACGGCGGGAAGGGGAGGGGGCGGAGCGGGTAAACAAAGACGGACGTGCACGCGCACGCGCTTTTAAGGTCAATGCGCATGCGCATAAGCTCAATGCGCATGCGCATTGACCTTAAAAGTCACGGGCACTGCAAGGAATCGCCACGATTCCTTGCAGTGTGGATAAAGAGTGGATAAGTCGCAATACTCTCGCTTGCTCGATGCGCATGCGCATCGACAGGCGAGACCTAAAAAACTCACAAGCCTTTGAAGTGGCGCCTGTTAGGACAACATGAGAGGCAGCCGGAAGCAGGAATGACAAGCCTTGAGACAGGTTTTGAGATGACGACCACCATTACAGGGCTCCGACCATCTGAGGATGCACTTTTATGTGGTCGTCGAATGACCCTATGCATTGGACACACTGCTTCGAGAGCGCCTCCTGTAGAGGTCTCATTCGTAGTCGACAGTGAGGAATCAGGAGGATACACAATAACATCATCCCCAGGAGGGATTTGAAGAGGCGGACTGTCAAGACTTTCTTCGAGGCTACTATAGCAGCTAGTGCAAGGAGCTTGTTCATCCTCTCTCTGGAAGGGAAAGCGTTTGCTGACCTTGTGTCCCGGGTTGCACCTAGGAAACTGATGCACTGACAAGGTTGTAGGACCGATTTTTTCTGACTGAGGGTGAGACCCAAGCAATCGCAAAGCTTTAAACACGCATTGGGAGACCTGGACTCGTCTTCTAAGGATGGAGCCTTGACCTGCCAGCCATTTAGATACGGAAAGACTTGGTGATGGCACTGTCTGAAATATGCCGCCACCGGGGAACGACATTTCGTGAATATGCGCGGTGCAGACTTGAGCCCGAAAGGCAGAAAACTAAACCGCAAGTGTCTGCCCACTACTGCAAATCGCAAGTACTTTTTATGATTCCTGCGAAATGGGATATGGAAGTAAGCGACCTGTAGGACTAGGGACGCTATAAAAATCCTGCTCTTCCAGTAGTTGCAAGACCTCCAGGGATTACCATGCGAAACGACTGCTTCTTTAGGAATTTGTTGAGGACCCTGAAGTCCAAGATTGGTCTCCACTTCTTGTCTTTTTTCTGGATCAAAAAGAAGCGGGAATAAAACCCTTTTCCCTTCTGAGGTGGAGGTACTCTCTCTATTGCTCCTTTCCACAGCATAATCGAGATCTCTCGTAGAAGCAGCCCTATATTTTCGCTGTCCTTTACCTTGAAAGGACGACTTCCCAAAAGGGGATTGCTTGTTTTGCTGTTGTTGGCGCTGTGGTATTGCGGTCTACTCTGGCCTGAAGAGCAGGAAGACTTGTATTGATAATTTCCTCTGTAGGAAGACCGTCCTCTTCCTCCATTTCCACTAAAGGACTGGTTCTTATACTGAAGAGTGCCCAAAGTTCTCGCAGTGTCTGCTTCGTTAATTGTTTGTGCCAAATAGCAACTGGATATCATATGGCATGTCCAAAATCTTTGTTTGCACCTCAGGACGGAAAGAGCCATCCTTGGAGCCGCAGACTGCTGCTCCAGCCAACTGGTGGAACCTTGTGATAGCGATATCCATCGCGCAGTCTATAGTTTCTGACGCCGATGCTTCCCCATCTAGCAGAATCCTCTTTGGATGAATCTGGCAATTCCGACAGGTATGGGGCTATGTGTGCCCACAATTGTCTATGATAGCGTCCCAAGAGCGCTAGGGCGTTTGCAGCCTTTACCATCATTGCCGACATTGAGGAAAACCTGTTCCCAATGTTGTCCACTCTATTTCCCCCTTATCAGGAGGAAGCGACAAAGGGGCCAAAGGATTCCTGGAGTTCTTCTGGGCCACCTGTGTCACTACGGAGTCTGGCTTAGGATATCCTGTTAAACACGCCGATGCTGTATCTGGCGCCCTATACCCTTTCTGACTAGAGGTAATCGATAATCGGTATTGACGTTAATGCCTTCTTGAGAGGTTCTTTGAAGTCATACAAGAAGCAGTCCTGTTCTTGAGAGGCCAATGAGATCTTAAAACGTTGAGCAGCCTTCTCTACCACCTTATAAGAGATTCCAGAATTATCGGAATTTCCCTCGTCGACGAGCCCGTCGACGAGATCGCAGTCATAGACTATGCTGTCGTAGACGAGAAGTCATAGACGAGGCCGTCGTAGACGACGCCATAGACGATCAATCCTACACAAGGCCGTCGATTCCGTCATAGAGGAGCCATCGTAGATGAGGCCGTCGTAGACAAGGCCATCTTAGACTAGGCCATCATAGACGAGGCCATCATAGGCGAGGCCATCATAGGCGAGGCCATTCTAGACTAGGGCATCGTTGACGCCGTAGACAGGCCGTCGTAGACGAGCAGTCATAGACGAGGCCGTCGATGGCGATGCCGTCGTAGACGAGCCATCGAAGACGAGCCATCGAAGACAAGCCCTCGTAGACTAGGCCATCGTAGACGCCGTAGAGAGGCCATTGTAGACCAGCCATCTTAGAGGAGGCCATCGTAGATGATGCCGTCGTAGACGAGCAGTCATAGACGAGAGCGTCAACGCTCTTGTCGACGCTCTCGACGACGCAGTCGTCGACGCTCTAGTCGTCAACGCTGTCGTAGACGAGCCATCGTAGACGAGCCATCGTAGATGAGGCCATCGTAGATGAGGCCATCGTTGCCGCCCTAGACAGGCCGTCGTAGACGAGTAGTCATAGACTAGGCCGTCGTCGACGAACCGTCGTAGACGTACCATCGTAGACGAGCCATCGTAGACGAGCTATTGTAGATGAGCCGCCGTAGACGAGACCATCGTAGACGAGGCCATCGTAGACGAAGAGGCTGTAATAGGCAATGATGATGGTTTTTTTCGTCGACGATCCTGTTGACGAGGTTGGCTTCTTAGTCTTTACCTCAGAAGGTATAGAAGACGTGTTTCTGAAGGGTCCTATGACCAGAGGAGGTGATTTTGACGGCTCAGAAGTAGTCTTTTTTACATGATTTTTCTCAAAAACCAAGTCCTTTACTCTCCTTTTCCACAGAGTGAGGAGATTTTGAAGGACTGTGCCCAGAAGACCCATGAGTGGTCTTTTTGAGGGCCTTCTCAGGACGGTCCCCTGAGGAATGAGTTGGAGGAGATTCTCTTCTCTTTTGAGGTCTCCTAGACGTTAAGGACAACGCCTCATCACGGTCACTGGAGAAAATAAAAAACCTCCTTTCTGGTCTTAGTGACTCAAAAACCTACTTGAGAAAGTGTGACAGACCTTGGTCTTTGGCCTGCGGTATAGACAGTAAATGCAGTCGGTGTGAGGATCACAGCAGAGCAACCTCTTCCTTACCAGACCTTCTTTAAAGAATGTATTTGAAGATAATCCATAGTAGAAAAGAATCCTTGACAACAAAGTCATTTAATGAAGTACATTTAATGAAGTGAAAACACACAGAATTTGAGCAGAGCTCAGAGGAGACTCCCTTAGCACAACGTGCGGTAGAACATTTGAGGGACTGAGGCTCCTGCCAGGAAGGTTCTAGAGGGAGGTGATAGCTGGTTGGCTCTTCTCTAGAGTTTGGTCCTTTTTACAAAAGGACATGGATATGTTACTAAGGTGAGGCCTTCAGGCCTACTATTCTCTAGGTAGGTCTATAGGACATTACTTTTCTATGTACCGGAGACTCCATTCTCGACGACGGGGAATGATTCAGGCACGTGAATCTATGAAAGACACCCATAATACTGGATAATAAGGAGACTCCACTAAGACACAAGCCGCCTCAGGGGATCGCTACTGCTTGACCTTGTCACGACACCACCCCGCCTTGTCTGTTGCAGTACCACATGGCGGTGGTGGTGTCCGTGAACACCTGCACTGCACTCCCTCGGACAGACGGGAGGAATGCCTTCAGTGCTAGACGAATCGCCCGGAGCTCCAAAAGGTTGATATGGAGTCGGGACTCCGCCGGAGACCAGAGGCCTCTGATCTCCGCCTCTCCCATGTGGCCCCTAGAGGGACGCGTCCGTCAGAACTACGTGCTCCAGTTGGGGAAGGGAGAGGGATCTGCCGTTGACCCCTTGGGCAAGGGTCGCTCCCCCTTGGGGGCATATTCGAGGACTTGGGGGGGGATAGAATTTCTTAATATTTGATATAATGCCCAAATATAGGATGGTGCATGGGAGTGGCCCCTTGGGCAAGGGTCACTCCCTTTGGGGGTCATGTTAGCCAGCCCACAATGTTTTTTGTCTTGGGGAGCGACCCCTTTTGGCAAGGGTCGCTCCCCTTTTGGGGGCAAATGGAAAGGCTTTGTCTGCCTCCCTGGGGGGGGGGGGGGGGGGGGGGGGGGGAGGCAGAATTTGTGTGGTTTTTTTTTTTAAAAGGGCTAAATAGACCAATGTGCTTGGAAGTGGCCCCTTGGGCAAGGGTCACTCCCATTGGGACCCATTTCAGCAAGCCAACAATTTTATTTTTATTTTGGGGAGCAACCCCTTAGGTAAGGGTTGCTCCCCTTTTGAGGGGGCATTATTTTTGCTTTGTCACCTCCCCTGGGGAGGGAGGGGGGCAGATTTAAATTTTAAAAAATTAAAAAATGTATTTGGCCCACTGGGCCAATTGAATAAATGTAGTGGGGAATGGCCCCTTGGGCAAGAGTCACTCCCCTTTGGGGGCCTTTTTAGTATTTCCATGATGTAGGGGTTTGGCAAGAGTCGCCCTTTTGGCTTTGTCTGTCCCCTGGGGGTGGGGGCAGATTGAATTGTTCATCAATCTTCATGCTTCAGCTCACTCCACCACCCTAGTTCAGACATGGCCATATGCAAATTAGCCTGACCCTGTGCCTCATGGGAACAGTCCAGCCCGAAATGCCAAGCCATATCTTCCCTGCCCTGGAAACAACCATCCTGGGACCATTTTCTGGCTAATCAGCCGCCATTAGCCAGGCTACCTTGAGTCCAGTGGCAAAGGCAGCAAGGATCCCACGTCTGGGCATACCCTGCCAACTTAGGGCAAAGAAAGCACACAGGCTTAGACTGATTTGCATATGGTCATGTCTGAACTGGGGTGGTGGAGCGGGCTAAACAATTATGATGGATTAAACCAAGATCAGTTGACGGGGTGAGTGTTAGATTTGCTCAAGCGCTCTGGCCATCATCCCCTTTGGTATCACCTTGAGGGGCAGTTTTTTTTTGTGTGATTCCACTAGGCCACCAGGGTTTCTTTTTATGTTAGGGAGCCGCCCCTTGGACATGCGTCGCTTCCCTTTATAGGAAGATAATTGTGGTCATTTCTGCCCTCTTTGAGTGGCAAAGTAGCAATTTGTGTTTAGTCCCATCTGCCCACTAGACCCCAGAGTTTTGTTAATATTTGTTTTGGGGGTGGCCTCAAGAACAAGGGTTGCTCTCCTTTCACGGGGTGAATTTTCAATTTGTACTGTTAGGTCCACCTACCCCTTAGCTTGGCAGGTGGACTGGTGCATTATTTGCTTATGTGATAGTAATGTTTTTTTCTCCTTTTAAATCTAGAGTAGAGCTTTTGATTTCTGTTTGTTTCAACAGTGGTTGTTTTGCAGTTTTGCGTAGTTGCTTTTTTTGGTAAGAACAACTTTTTTGTTGTATGTACTCCAAATGAGTAACTTGGCCATGCCCCAACAAACTAATTTTAGTATGAAAGTAAGACAACAAGTAAAGAGGACTTTAAGTTTGATGTTAACTTGTCATGCTCGCCAGTGATTCAAACAGTTGTCAAATGTCAGGCTGCTTTAATCTTCTTACTGGGGGATTGGCGTTTACTTTTCTTTCCCAGACTGCAAATTGAGAGGAGTTTTTAAAGTGAATTATATGACAATTTAGGAAGCTGTATTTTCCAATACACAACAAAATGTAATTACCTGTAAATTAATTATATTCATCCAATAGTTAAGAAAGCAAAAATCAAGCACTTGTTCATTTTTAATTCTGAAGTGTGATCTTCAGAGGATCAAAACAAATCTATCATGTGCATGCTTTATAGGTTTATCTGAATGTCGGTATAAGTTTAGTAGCCATTTCAATTGAAAGTATGCGGTCTGTAAAGGACAATGTGCTACCACACAATGCTTTAATTACATTGACATATCGCTCAGAATCACGTACATTAAAGATAAGTGGGTCAAGAAATTCTGTTTTAAAAAGTGAATTGAGCTTCTAGAAGTTTTGGGAACCACTGCTGTATAGAATAACACTAGCTCTAGGGCTCAATGTTAACTGGATTATCAGATGTCTTGCGGAACACAGACACTAACTGGTCATTGTTAAGAGAAAGTGTAAGATTAATCTCAAGAGAAACATTTAGTTCTGCCACTTAATAATGTGTCCATGGATATCAGTCAGACAGACAGATAACACCATCACGCTACCCCTACAGAAAAAAGAGACCAACATTTGAGCCACATTGGTACATGCTTAGCATGACTGGGCCACATATTTGGCACTTTACAACTTAATTTTATGAAGAGCAATGCAAGCATCTAAGAAAATAATACTCACAAAAACCAAATTGCAATGCATGTCAAAAAATTACTTGGCCAAAAAATAATAATATTAAAACAATATAAATATATATACTTGCCTCTATTCGAAATGTTCGACTTGTTGCAGGTGATAAACATTCTAAAAGCTCATCTTCCTGATGGACTCCTATAATTTTGTAGCTTACAATTTCTAGCAACCTTGGGAATGAAAAGATGTAAACGTGTAGCTAATGAATGCTCATGTTTCTTTGACAAGTACAACACTTCACATTTACTGGAGACTTATTAATGACATAGGTTTTGATATAATAGCAATAAGAACTTTATTTGAAAACGGTGTGTCCGCTGTAATAAGTTCCAATCTAAGATTTGCAGTTTCTCTATGTTTTTACAGAATACAATTTTCTTCTTTTTAAAACCAAATGAAACCGGACACTTACATTCTCCCCATCAGCCTAGCCAATGTCTAATAAGGTATACCTTAATCTAGGGAATCCGGTGCAAAATGCATGCTTCTTTTTCTGTATTCATGTTGAAAAATAAGTCTGGTGAATCTTTTATTTATATTGGAGACAAGTTGCACAAGTTACTTACCTTCTGTAACAATATATCTGTAAGAAGCAGTAGTTAGTATTAGATTACTTACCTTAGAATATCCCCAGGCTTCAGGATGGGTTCGGAAAGTTTTTGTCAGCAGTACCCTTGCGGGTCGGTAGGCGTCTTCTGCGGATCCGCGTCCGTCGTCGTGATCGCCGGAATGACGACTGAGTACTAGACTCTGCCCTTGCGCGCTGACGTCAGTTCTGTACATAGCTTTCTGCGCCAGGAACGCAGAGCCATGATAGAAACAGACACTGGTGCCATAAAACTAGGGCCCTCAAAGTGATGTCCTTAACCCTAGATATCGGTTCGCAGAATGGGGAGGATGGGTGGGGCGGTAAGGAATGTAACACTAACTACTGTTTCTTACAGATATATCGTTAATGAAGGTAAGTAACTTGTGCATCTGAAAGAAACAGGTTAGTGTTAGATTCCTTACCTTAGAATCGATACCCCAGCAATACCCACCTCGGTGGTGGGTCTGCGAACCAAGATCACACCAGAAAGTCCTGAAGAACGGAACAGCCGAAAAAGCCATCTCTCCGGACTTGGCTGTCCAGGCAGTAGTGCTTAGCAAACGTGTGCAGTAAGGGCCACGTAGCTGCCTGACAGATGTCCTGCAAGGGGACTCCCCGACCCAGGGCAGTGGAAGCCGCAGGGCCAGAGTGGAATTGGCCCTCAGCCTAACAGGAGGCTCCTTTTTCGCCAAGGAGTAGCAAACCTTGAGGCACAAAATGACCGACCGAGAGGTGGTCCGTGTGAGAAAGTGCCATCTTTCTTGCCTTGGTATGCCCCCACTTTTTTCTGAACTGCTGATGTACTTTGACTGAGTGTGCACTGGGTCCCTGCCAATCAGGTACCCAGGGCCCGTGTTCCTTCCCTACAAAGAAAAGCTATGCTGAAACAAAATACCCAATTGGCATCTCTGGCCCCTGTCAGCCCCTAGTAAATGGTACCCCAGGTACCCAGGGCATGGTGACCAGAGAAGACCCCTGAGGGCTGCAGCACTTATTGTGCCACCCTCAGGGGCCCTGTACCCTGGCTCCCACACACTGCCTTTGCAGGCTGAGTGCCTAAGTACAAAACTAAAGCAGGAGTCGAAATGGCACATCCCTTTGTGCCATGCCCCCAGAACCCACTGCCCTGGCATACTTCAGTCACCCCTCTAGCTGGGTGCCCTATGCCAGAGGTGAGAGCCCAGGTGCATGAGCCCTGTGCCCCTACAGTACCCAGGGCCATTCCCGGGCACTGTAAGTGCAGTGTTGCCATTTAAAAGTATATGGTACTGGGAGGTTGTCATTCACGAACTCCACAGCACCATAATGGCGCCATTGACGACTGACCAGTTTGGTACCAAACTTCTCAGCACATTAAACCCGCACTGATGCCAGTGTGGGATTTAATGTAAAATGAATAGGAGGGCATCTTAGAGATGCCCTCCAAAAACCCAAAGCACAAGTTACTACTTGTGTAACGATATATCTATAAGAGACATTAGTTAGTGATAGATTCCTTACCTTAGAATATCCCCAGGCGTCAGACTGGATCCGGAAACTTTTGCATAGCAGTACCCTTGCGCGTCGGTAGGCGTCGTCTGCGGCTCCGCGTCCGTCGTCGGCGCCGTGATGATGTTGGAGTACTTAGACGCCGCCTCCCATGCGGACGTCAGTTCTTAGACACTGCTTTTTCGCGCCAGAAAAACGCAGAGCTATGCCAATAACCAACACTGGTGCCTTGAAACTAGGGCCCTGAAAGGGGATGACCTTAACCCTAGATATTGGTTCGCAGAACGGGGAGGATGGGTGGGTCGGTAAGGAATCTATCACTAACTAATGTCTCTTACAGATATATCGTTACACAGGTAGTAACTTGTGCATCTGAAAGAGACACGTTAGTGATAGATTCCTTACCTTAGAATAGATACCCCAGCAATACCAACCCCGGCCCGGTGGTGGGTCTGCGAACCAATAATCACACCAGAAAGTCCTGGAGGACGGAACGGCCAAAGAAGCCATCCCTCCGGACTTGACTGTCCAGGCAATAGTGTCTTGCAAACGTGTGCAGCGAGAACCACGTAGCCGCCTGGCAAATGTCCTGCAAGGGCACACCTCGGCCCAAGGCAGTTGTAGTCGCTGTGGCTCGAGTGGAATGAGCCCTCAGCCCAACAGGGGGTTCCTTCTTTGCCAAGGAGTAACACGCCTGGATACACAAGATGATCCACCGCAAGATGGTCCGCTTGTGCACCGCTTTCCCCTTCTTAGCGCCCACGTAACCAACAAAGAGTTGGTCATCCACCCGGAATTAGCGTGTGCGGTCCACATAGAACGAGAGCGCACGTTTTGGGTCCAGACGGTGGAGCCTCTCTTCCTCTCTCGAGGGATGCGGAGGCGGAAAGAAGGTGGGCAAGGTGATGGATCGCCCAATGTGGAAGGCCGTGACTACCTTGGGTAGGAAAGAGGGCCTTGTTTGCAACACAAACTTGTCCAGATGGACTGAAAGGAAAGGAGGTTTACAGGATAGAGCCTGGAGCTCACTCACTCTCCTGGCCGAGGTGATGGCTACCAGGAAGGCAGACTTCAAAGTGAGAAGGCGAAGAGGACAGTTGTGAAGTGGCTCAAAGGGAGCGCACATCAGAAAGGTAAGAACCAAGTTCAAGTCCCACTGAGGCATCACAAAGGGAACAGGAGGGAACGTATGTGTAATGCCTTTCAGGAATCGATTAACGATAGGGAACTTGAACAAAGAAGGTTGATCAGGCAGCCTCAAAAAGGCTGAGAGAGCAGAAAGGTAGCCCTTGATAGTGCCCAGAGCGGAGCCCCGCTGGGCAAGAGAAAGAAGAAAGAGAAGAACCTCAGAAAAAGTGGCATTCAGGGCATCCACAACCTTTGCTGTGCACCATGCCATAAATCTGTTCAACCTGCAAGCATATACCGACTTTGTGGAGGGACGCCTGGCTGCCAGAATGATGTTACAGACTTCAGGAGGCAAGTCAAATGGCCTCAACTGTCGCCGCTCAATCTCAAAGCATGGAGTTTGAGACTGGACAGGTTCGGGTGGAGGACCGTCCCCTGCTGCTGCGAAAGAAGGTCCTCCTGAAGAGGCAGACGAACCGGGGGATCGACTTACATACTGAGTAGCTCGGGATACCAGTACCTTTGTGCCCAGTCCGGAGCCACAAGGATGACATGCGCCCGGTTGCGCCTGATCTTCTTCAGCACTCTGGGCAGAAGTGGTATAGGCGGAAAGAACAAGTTACTTACCTTCGGTAACGATATATCTGTAAGAAACATTAGTGTTAGATTCCTTACCTTAGAATAACCCCAGGCGTCAGTCTGGATCCGGAAACTTTTGCGTAGCAGTACCCCTGCGCGTCGGTAGGCGTCGTCTGCAGGCGTCCCCTGCGGCTCCGCGTCCGTCGTTGGCGTCGTGATGACGTCGCTGGAGTATATAGACGCCGCCTCCGCGCGCTGACGTCAGTTCTTTGCACACAGCATTTCCGCGCCAGGAGACGCAGAGCCATGAGAGAACCAACACTGGTGCCATGTAAAACTAGGGCCCTGAAAGGGATGACCTTAACCCTAGGTATCAGTTCGCAGAACGGGGAGGATGGGTGGGTTCGGTAAGGAATCTAACACTAACTAATGTTTCTTACAGATATATCGTTACCGAAGGTAAGTAACTTGTTCATCTGAAAGAAACACGTTAGTGTTAGATTCCTTACCTTAGAATAGATACCCCAGCAATACCAACCCCGGTGGTGGGTCTGCGAACCAATACAAAACTACACCAGAAAGTCCTGGAGGACAGAACGGCCAAAGAAGCCATCCCTCCGGACTTGACTGTCCAGGCAGTAGTGCCTCGCAAAGGTGTGCAGCGAGGCCCACGTAGCCGCTTGGCAAATGTCCTGCAAGGGGACTCCCCGGCCCAGGGCAGTCGTAGCCGCCGTGGCCCGAGTGGAATGGGCCCTCAGCCCAACAGGAGGCTCCTTCCGAGCCAAAGAGTAGCACGCTTTGATGCAGAGGACGACCCATCGAGAGATGGTTCGTTTACAAACCGCCCGTCCCTTCTTCGCACCCACGTAGCCAACAAACAGTTGGTCATCCACCCGGAACTGGCGCGTGCGATCCATGTAGAATGAAAGCGCACGTTTTGGGTCCAGACGGTGGAGCCGCTCTTCATCCTTGGAAGGATGCGGAGGCGGGAAGAAGGAAGGGAGGGTGATGGACTGCCCGATGTGAAAGGCCGAAACAACCTTGGGCAGGAAAGAAGGTCTAGTCCTCAGAACCACCTTATCAGGATGAATGGACAGGAAAGGAGGTTGGACAGAAAGAGCCTGGAGCTCACTCACTCTCCTGGCAGAGGTGATGGCAACCAGGAAAGCCGTCTTCAAAGTCAGGAGACGGAGAGGACAAGAATGAAGGGGCTCAAAGGGAGCACACATCAGAAAGGTTAGAACCAGGTTCAAATCCCACTGGGGCATCACAAACGGAACAGGTGGAAACATGTGAGTGATGCCCTTCAAGAATCGAGTTACAATCGGGGATTTGAACAAAGAAGGCTGATCAGGAAGCCTCAAAAAGGCTGAAAGGGCAGAAAGGTAGCCCTTGATAGTGCCCAGAGCAGAGCCCTGCTGGGCAAGAGAAAGAAGAAACAGAAGAACCTCCGAAAGAGGGGCAGAAAGAGGATCCACAGCCTTTGCTGTGCACCATGCCACAAATCTGTTCCACCGACAGGCGTATACCGACTTAGTGGAGGGACGCCTGGCTGCCAGAATAACATCACAGACTTCAGGAGGCAAGTCAAATGGCCTCAACTGCCGCCGCTCAATCTCCAAGCATGGAGGTGGAGACTGGACAGGTTCGGGTGGAGGACCGTCCCCTGCTGCTGCGACAGAAGGTCCTCCTGAAGGGGCAGGCGGATCGGGGGACCGACTGACATGCTGAGTAGCTCGGGATACCAGTACCTTCGAGCCCAGTCCGGAGCCACAAGGATAACTTGGGCCCGGTCGCGCCTGATCTTCTTCAGCACTCTGGGCAGAAGTGGTATAGGCGGAAAGGCGTATAACAGACCGCAACTCCACTCGCGCCGAAAGGCGTCGCCGTGCGAGTGCCGTCTTGGAAACTCCAACGCGCAGAACTGATGACATTGCGCGTTCTCTTCTGTGGCGAATAGATCTAACCAAGGCTCTCCCCACTGCTGAAAGAGGCCTTGCGCCACGTCAGAGTTCAGACGCCATTCGTGATCCATCATGCACCGGCGGCTGAGTTCGTCCGCCATGGAGTTCAGAGAACCTGCCAGGTGTTGAACCACCAGAGTCACGCCCTGATGTTCCTGCCATTGCCAGAGGCGCAGAGCCTCCTGGCAGAGGGTCCACGACCCCGCCCTGTTTGTTGCAGTACCACATGGCGGCGGTGTTGTCTGTGAACACCTGCACTACACTCCCCCCGGACAGAGGGGAAGAATGCCTTCAGTGCAAGACGAATCGCCCGTAGCTCCAAAAGGTTGATATGGAGCCGGGACTCCGCCGGAGACCAGAGGCCTCTGATCTCCGCCTCTCCCATGTGGCCTCCCCAGCCCTGGAGGGACGCGTGTGAGAAGTTGGCCTGATATATGATGCTCACTAGTTCTAGTGATCACCTTGTATCAGTCCAAATCCCTTATGGTGATTGGTTGTAAAGTCAACCTTATAGACCAGCTATCCTAAAGGTAGCATGGACAAAGCAGTCTTAGGCTAAACTCTTTTGACATGTGAAGCCAGCTGTTTTACCACATATAACCCCTTGAATACCAAGTGAGAGGACACCACACAGGTTGTTATGAAAATAAACAATATATTTATTAACTAACATACACCTCTGAACTCTTTATGAGATCAGAGGGCTAAGCACATGACAATCTCTTAGGAAAAATACGTTTAAGTTGCACAAATTACAATGGTGCCCTAGGGGCACGACAAACCATATACTAAGTAAGTGGAATGTGAAAGTCGATAAAAGGAATGGAGCTGCCAGAGGCTGTAGGATCGCTGGGACCACGCTACACTAACTCTAGGTAAGTAAAAGGAGGCCCACGGAACGCGTGTGCAGAGTGTGAACTCACACGCAAGATGCGTAACAGTGTCTATGGACAGTACAGTTCAAGTAACAGGTGAGTACGGACAATCCTGACTATGTAGGACTAAAACGACAATGGAACTGGACACTAGGAGAGTCAAGCTACCCTTGAGCACCGAAATGCTCTTGTTACCTCACCCACAGGCTGCGGGTGCATAGGTGCGAAGTCGTGTCGGGTTCCGGCGTTGAAGTCTAGGGAGCCTGGAAGAAAAGATGCTGCAGGCGACCAGGAGGAAGATGTCCTGTGTGATCCAAGGGTGGATCAGTGAAGAGGAGAACATGAAAGCAGAGGGAACAATGCTTTAAGTCACTAGCCAGTGACTGGAGTGGAACCTGGAGTGGAACCAGATGTTGTTGTCGCGATCAGGTGAGAGTGGACGCTGGTCTCTGCAGCCTCATGGACCAGGTGGTGTCTTCGACGACCAGGATGGAGGCACGAGCTGTCCCACGCAGGCTCTTGCAGTCGGCAGTGTCGGATCGGATTTGGAGTCAACAAGCCTTGGCAAAGGCAACCCACGCGGTGAGTGGAAACTGCGTCTGCGGTGGACCAGGAGTGTCGGGGGTGCTCCTCTTTTAGAAGGGAGCAAGGGCCAGTCTGGAGCAACCAGACCAGCAGTGAAGATTTCAAGGTTCGTCGTCTAGGTCACTAGCCAGCCGGCAAGTGACCAGACAACGCGTCGAGCAGCAAACAGGCAGAAGGGCCCCATGCAGATCTCGTGGATGCTGGAGGGCTGGTCTTCGATGCAGGAGCTGCTCGAGGTCGGGCTTCTCAGTCCCCAAAGCACTTGGACGAGGTAACCTCAGAAGTCGTGCTGGAGCGAAGTGCTGCTTCTTTCAAGATGGCCGGACCCCAGGTGTCTCGTTGCACCCACGGGTCTCAGCTGTGCTGCAGATGTAGGTAGAGGTCGGAGAGGTCTGGGAATCCGGGTCTCGTTGGGCTCTGAAGTCTGGATCCTCGACGGAAGACGACAAAGTGAAGCCGTTGGACGCTGATGGTGCCTGCTTGTGCACGGTGGACACTCCTTGCCCACAAGGGAGATTTCGTCAGTCTTCTGTGGAGCAGAACGTCGAAGTCCAGAGTTTCTTCTTGTAAAGTGGTTCAGGATAATCTAATTTGGAATGGGACCAGCTCCTACCTTTATATTGCTAAAGGGGGCTGTACTTCGACTAGGTCCCTCCTCTGGGTGGGACCAGGAAGGGGGGTGGTTACACCCCCTATCCTTTGTCCGGTCTTGTGCCAGAGCTGGGGCTGGAGAGCCCTAGGAACTGGTTTAGACCGGTGTATGCACAGGGACACCTTGTGTGCCCCAGGCATGTCTCATTCCTTTCAGCCCTGTCCTACCCAATACACAAAATCTTGTCTGGGGTGGTGCCAGCACCTCCCAAGGAAGGAAACCCTTTGTCCAAGCCTCCCTCGCTGGAAGGACTCCCAGCAGCAGGAGGTCAGACTTGTGTCTGTGGTGGCAGCATCCATTTTGTGATGCCGAGGCTAGAGTTTACTTTAACCAGGGTTCACAGTTACATACATGTCATGTCCCTCTAGAAGGGTGGAATGCTACCCCCATCGCCAGAATTGGCGAGGGGGTAGTATTTCAATTCGTATGACACCTTACTCGACATGTTTTGATAATGTTATACCAAAGTTAGCAATAACTGCGAGGATTATAATGCACTTAAGAGTATATGGTATAGCGTTATCCTGGAAACAGCTAAAGGACTTGGTTCCGAAAGCTGCAGACAGGCTCAGCTCATGCTAGAGCACCATCTCACATAATTCCAAGCACTCTACCTTCAGGATTGATAAGGCCTGCCATAGGAGTGACTGATAGGAGGATATGTGTACGTTTTAGGGTTAGATATAGGAATACTATATCTTAAGCAAAGGGTGATTACACCACCTTGCCCCAGCTGTCGTGCAGCCAGTTGTGTCAGATTTGGATTATGCCAGGGGTGGCATAATACATGCTGCAGCCCCTGGTAGGCCCTGGGTACACCTATGCCCTGGGTACCTAAGGTACACTGTACAGGGGCTGATAAGGTGACTCAGTATCCAATTAGATATGTACCTAGAGTACATGGAAACCATTTTACAGAGAGAGCAGTGGGCCTGGGGTCCTGAATAGCAGGGCCCCAGATTAACTAAGTCGAAAAAACAGCTAAACACCAGGCAAAAAGTTGGGGGCAACTATAGTCAGATATCCACCTTCCTACAACGCGTCCGTCACAACCACGTGCTCCGGTTGGGGAAGGGAGAGGGATTTGCCGCTGACCCAATCACGGTCCGTGAGCCACCACTGCAGCTGTCTCGCAGTGCCCTCCGAGATCAGGACATGGTTGGACAGGTTGCCCTGATGCTGTGCCCGCTAAAAATTAAGTTCCACTGCAGAGCCTGCATCCACCACCTGGCGTGATGCACCAGAAGGATGTAGGAGGCCATAAGCCCCAGCATCCGCAGCATCAAACCGACCGAAACTCGAGATAAAGGCTGAAAGATCGGAATCCGAGCCTGAAGATCCCGAACCCGCTGTTGGGGGGAAAAACCAGATACCGCTCCAATGAAAAGGAGCTTCTGAGAGGGGCACAGGTGCGACTTCGGCACTTTGATGGAGAACTCCAGCGAGTGCAGGAGGTCGGCCATAGTCTGGAGGTCGGAGACGACTTTTTGGGGCGAGCCCGCCTTCAACAACCAGTCGTCGAGATAGGAGAAGACTGAAACCCATGATCTGCGCAGATGAGCTGCGACCATTGTCATCACTTTTCTGAACACACAATGGGCGATGGTAAGGTCAAAGGGGAGCACGGTAAACTGAAAGTGCTCATGACTTACTGTGAACCGCAGGTACCGCCGGTGGGCCGACAGGAGGGGGATGTGGAAATATGCGGCCTGCAAGTCAAACGCTACTATCCAGTCTCCAGGGTCTAGGGCAGCTAGGACCCGAGCTAAAGTTAGCATCTTGAACTTCTCCTTCCGGTGGAAGCCGTTGACGCTCCGGAGGTCCAAGATAGGGCGTAGGCCTCCTTTGCCCTTCTTGGGTACCAGAAAGTAGTGGGGGGTAGCAAACACGTCCTGCTTCTGGCCCAGGAACACGCTTGATGGCCCCCTTGGCCAAGAGGGCCATAACATCCTTCTGCAGGAGTTGCAAGTGATGCCCCGACATGCGGTGGTACTGCGGTGGCATGGCTGGAGGGGCCGCCTCGAAGGGGAGGGAGTAGCCCCATCGGATGATTTGCAGCACCTACCTGTCCGACATGGAGCGCCAGTGGAGGAGGTGATGGCGGACCCTGCCCCCCACTGGCGTCGTATGGGCCTGAAAGCTCGGACTAGGAAGGCTTTGAGGCAGATGCTGCAGGAGCGGATGTGGACTGACCTTGCCGCTGTCCCCCGGCACCGCCACAGCAGTTACCACATCCGCGTTGAGGCTGGTTCTGCGGCCTGTGTGGGGGTGCCCCTTCCTTGGCCACAAAGGGCGCGAAAAGCAGAAGGTTGCTGGCGCTGGCGAGACAGGCCCACTGACTTGGCCGTAGCCCTGGAGTACTTGAAACACTCGTCTGCTTTGTCTCCAAAGAAGCGACGACCATTGAAGGGCATGTCCATGAGAGTGGTCTGGACATCACCCGAGAAATTGGCGGACCTCAGCCGCGTACCGCCACCACTGTGGAAATCGCCTTTCCCAGCGAGTCTGTGGTATCCAGTCCACACCTGATGGGATAACGCGCCACATGCCGCCCCTCCGCAAGGGCTTGGGCAAGCCGGCCCTCCTCCGGGCACTGGGGCAGCACATCCGCAACCGTGTTCCACAAAGAATGGGTATAACGGCCCAAAAGTCAAGCTGTGTTGATAGACCGCAACCCCAAACTCAATGAGGAGAACAGTTTCTTCCCAAAATGATCAAACCATTTGGATTTCGGATCCGGGGGAGAGGTCGGGAAATCGGTATAGGATGTAGAAGCCTGGATCACCAGGCTCTCGGGGTGGGGTACACGGACAGAAAGCTAGGGTCGCCCTGAGGAGGGCGGTGGAGTCAGGCCACGTTCCGATCCACGGGGGCACTGTGGAGGGCTTGGACCAGGTGCCCATCAGAACGTCCATGAGGGCCTCACTGAACGGCAGTAGACGCTCCGAGGAGATTACTGGTTGCTGAAGAACCTCAGTGAGAAGGTTAGTCCTCATGGCAGCAGCAGGGAGCTCAAGAGCCAAGGCCTTGGCTGCCCTGCCCAACACCACACCATACGTAGCACCCTGCTCCTGAGCCACGGCGGGAGGAGAGATGAATCGTGTCGGACGATGTGTCCAAACCACTGGCCTTCCCTAGCTCATCTGCCCAGTCCTGGCTCAACTGGCAATGCTGTGCCAGAGGGTCCTCAGACCCCTCACAGTCCTCCCCTTCATCTGTGTCCTTGTACACAGTCTGGAATGACAGAGCCGGCTCGTAGGTGCAGGCCTCACTCATCTATGCCGGAGACTGCGCAGAGCGGAGACGTTCCGACGCTGGACCGGGGCAGACGTCGTCCAAGGACGGCGCCGGTAGCGACACCATTGGGGTCGGCGCCAGCAGAGTCGTAAGGTCAACTGGCGTCGACCGGGATCCAGGCACGGATCCCACGGGGGCCAGCGGCGTCGGGACCAAAGTCGACGATGGCGCCTAAATGTAAATGTAAATGTATTACGATTTATATAGCGCACGTATCACCCGAAGGCATCAAGGCGCTTGCCTTGGGAACCCGTCCTGGTGTTCCCCTGTGAGATAACCCCAGCAGGGTATCCACAAGGTGAAAGCCAGGCATCCCGCCGCGAGGGGCCGTAGTGGAGATTAAGCAAGCTATTGCCCAGAGTCGCAGAGTGTGAACCCGTGAGTCGAGTAGGCACCGGAACGAGAATTATCGAGTCCATGGAATTATTGAGCCCAAGACCCGCCGAGGCGGGGAATTGAACCCTGGTCCAGGACCGATCTCAGCTTCCGGGTCTGCCGCCTCTAACCCCTGAGCCACACTTCTCCACCCGACGGCGCCGGGGCTGGAGCCACCAGCCGGCCAAGGCCCCAAGTCGGGTCTGCGGGGCACGAAGGTGCGTCGGCAGGACGCAACGGAGGGAAGTGAGTCCTCATGGCAATGAGGAAATCACGAATCTCCTCAAGAGTCGCTCGCAAGCCAGGGACCGGAGAGTATGGGCCTGGAGGCGGCGCCTGTGGATCCGACAGAGCCGGGCGGGCGGTGTCGCCCGAACCCTCAGCCGCGGCGTGCAAGCGGCGAGGGGTGCCTGAAGAGCTATGTTGCCTCTCCGACTTCTTCTTGGAGTGCCTCGACTTACCGGAGGACTTGGAGCCAGACGAGTACTAGCAATGACTCAACTATAGACGACCGCGGGTCTGCGACTGGTCCCTCGACTTCCTGCTCGACCGGGACCTCGAGCGGAGCGGAGCCGACTGCCGGATCTCGAGTAGTTGCAGGACCGCTCCAGCCTAGCTTTCGAGGTTGGGGCACAACTTGCCGTCGTGGTTGGCCCGTGGCAGTAGAGACACAGATAGTGGGGGTCAGTCAACGACATCAGGCGGTGACTGAGACACAGATAGTGGGGGTCAGTCAACGACATCAGGCAGTGACTGAGACACAGATAGTGGGGGTCAGCCAACGACATCAGGCGGTGACAGGCATCGCACGGCTTGAAGCCAGGCATCCCTATGGCACCAAGAGTCGAAGTTGACTCGAAAAAGAGATCCAAAATAGACCAAAAAGTTAGTCAAAAAATGATAAGAGTACTGCTCTTCCTGGATCTGCGCTAGCTGGCGCGGGAAAAAGAACTGACGTCAGCGTGCGAGGGCAGCGTCTATGTACTCCGACGACGTCATTCCGGCGATCATGACGACGGATGCGGAGCCGCAGAAGACTCCTACCGACGCGCAAGGGTACTGTTGACGAAAACTTTCAGGATCCTGCCTGACACCTGGGGATATTCTAAGGTAAGGAATCTAACACTAACCTGTTTATTTCAGATTCATTTGGTCAAAGTATTGCTAATCAGTTTCCTAAGGCAGGATCTAAAGGATTGGGAATCATGTAGCTTTCCGCATGTGACTTTGCAAAATAACTAAGGCAATCAAGAGCTCAGGTCTAATGAACAACTTACTTACCTTCTGTAACAATATATCTCTAAGAAAGTTTGGTTAGTTCTAGATTCCTTACCTTATAATTACCCCCAGGCGTCAGACTTAATCCGGAAAGTTTTTTTGTCAGCACTACCTCTCCGCGTTGAAAGGTGGCATCTGTCGGCTCCGCTCAGGGAACATGGCAGAAATTCGAGTTTAGTATGCCTGAACTCAGATTAATAAAATACATCTTTTAGTAAAGTTTATTTTAATGTTCTGTATTTGCAAATACCACTTTTAGAAAGTTGGAATTTGCTTGCCTAACCATTTCAGCCCGCCTCTACTCTGATGTGTATCTGCTGTCTGGTTTCTGTGAGTGACAGGGCTGGGGAATTCCAGGAGACAGGCTGGGCAGCCAGGTGGTGAATAGGAAGATTACATTCAGAATGGGTGAAAGGAATGCACCTAGACACTGAATAGGGCTGTGCTCTGCCACCACAATGCTGGCTCCACCTCCTGTGGAGCATCTGATGTCTCTACCCTGCACACTGAAAAGACAAGCCAGAGTCCCCACAACAAAGTGCTCAAGAACTGGACTGAACAAGGCAAAGGACCCCTGGCCTGCAAGAATAAAAGATTTGTAGTATAAATATAGGAGCCATGCTCCTAAGAAATTACATCCTTCTTGAAACAAGAAGACCCTCTGCCCGACAAGAAGGAACTGGGAAAACTGCCAGGAGGAGTACTGTCTCTAACCTGGGGGATTGGCCTGCAGTGGTTGCCTTGCTGTGAAAGGAGAGGAAAAGACAGACTTTTATCTACTTGTGCTTCAACAATCTCCTAGGGCTTGTGTGTGAGCTTGCACCCTGAACGGAGTCCCAGGACTATTGGACTCCCCAACGCCTTCACAAGGAGCGGCTGGAAATTGCCCTCTTCCCCGCACTGCTGGACCCGCGACCTACAGTCCGCCTTGAAGTCCTAACCGCTGTGAAGCCCGTGTCCGTGCCGCCCGACCCATGTGACTTCGCTCCTGTTTCAAGCTGTAGCTCGCATCGTAATCTCCCCGGGCCGCACCGCACCTTGCTTCACCCCCCCTCCTCCTTCGAGCCGCACCGCTCGCTGTGACCCCAGCCGCTGGCATCGGACGAAGGCAGCACATCGACCGGCGGAGTACGACTCGTATGTTTGCAGTGTGATTTGGTCTTGTTCTAAACCTTACATAAAGATACTTCTTTTTTTATATAAAACCCTGGTGTGGTGTCCATGTGTGGTGTTGTCACTGAGTTACTGTATGTGTTCACAAATGCTTAACCTGTAGCACACTAAGATAAGCCTTGTTTGCTTGCGCCACACTACCTAGAGGGTGAGCAGGGGTTATTTTGGAGGGTGATCCCCTAATCCGGACTAAAGGAGAGGGTTCTGCTTGTCACAAGTATTTACCTGAGCCAACCAGAGACCCCCAAATCTAACACCACCCTCACACGCTGACGTCAGTTCTGTACACGTCTTTCCGTGCCAAAAATGCAGAGCCATGCAAGACACTGACCACTGGTGCAAAAAACTAGGGCCCTGAAAGGATGTCCCTAACCCTAGAAATCAGTTCGCAGAACGGGGAGGATAGGTGGAGAGTAAGGAATCTATATCTAACGCACAAGTTAATACTTGTGTAACGATATATCTGTAAGAGAAATTAGTTAGTGATGTACGAGTTACCTTTGGTAACAATGTATCTGGTAGAGACTATTCTAGCCGCAGCTTCCTTCATGTAGAGTTATCCTCAGGCGTGAGACTGGATCCGGAAAATCTTTTGCGCCACAGCATCTCCGCGCACCGGGGGGGGGGGGGGGGGGTTGGGGGAAACCACGCAACTCCGCCCCTGCGTGATCCGCGCACCTGAAGTTAGTGAGGTCACATAATTTCCACCCCGGCGCGCCTACGTCAGTTTTCTTCAGAGAACTTATCCGCACCACAACGCGGAGCCATCAGGCAAAACTGTGAGTATAGGAACAGTGTGCGAAAAGAAGAAGAACTGAGCATAGCCCTGAACAGCAACCCTGCCAGCACAAAGATAGCCCCCTCTGGAGTCAAGTTCACATGAAAATTGTCATCAAAACCTATAACAGGACCACAACCCAAACCAATTACAATGAAGGGGAACCAGTTTGGGACAAACAAGGCACAACAAGACTTCCAGACAGCCCCAACACAGAATGTGACAACCCCTGTAAGGAACAAGGGCAGAGGCCCAACCAAAAGACCCCAACCTAGAGGATAGCAGAGAAGCCAGGAGACCTAGCAATGAAAAGGCGCAAGAGAAAAAAAGGGGGGGGGGGGGGAGATATAGGCCCAAACCTGGGACAACTAGAACACAAAGGCACAGAAGTACCTACACACTGATCCTTCAAAGCGCCAAAAGGGGAGGAAGGAACAAATAAACAGGGCGAACATCCTGCAAGAAAAGAACAGAACGCAAGCACAGAAGACCTAGCCACCCACAGGGAGGCAAATGCAGAAGACCAAGCCAAAGAGTCCTCGCAGAACGGGGAGGAAGGGCAGGCCGTGAAGGAATCTGTGGCTAGAATAGTCTCTACCAGATACACCTTTACCGAAGGTAATTAACTTGTACATCTGATAGAGACTACTAGCCGTAGATTCCTTCACATAGAATAGATACCCTAGCCATACCCAAGGGGAAGGAGGGTCTGCGAGATGACCCCACCAACCTGGCCATAACAGAGGGTCCCACAGGGGTCGAGTCCCAAAGACAGGACGAGGAGCCCTGTCCCTCAGGCAAGGGGAACCCCCGCAAGCAGAAGACCTCCAACCCCGAAGGATGCGGGAAAGGAGAAGAGAAGAGGCAGCCCATCCTCGCTCAGCAGAGGAAACAAGGCAAGGTGAAAAGGAGACCAAAGCACCCCACGCCCATACAGGACAATAAAACGTCCGCCCAAGGCCAAATGAAGAGGCGCGAACCGAAGGAAAAGAGCAACCTAGAGACTCCAAGGAGAAGAGGAAGGGCAAAGGCAAGCCTCCCTCCACCGGAAACACCCAGCGAAGAGGGCAGCCGAGCCCAACACAGTCAGAAGGCAAAGTCCAGACAGAACGGCGCCGTCCGCAATAAGCAGGCAGAAGCCGAAAAGGGCAGCTCAAGGTCAAACAGGAAGAACCGTCCGGCGCCCCGCAGGGACAGACTGCACCCGAACAGTGACGAGAACTCAGTGACCATCTCATCCCACAGGGAGCAGAGGTAGAACTGAGTGCAAGGCCCACTGGAAGAAGTGGACAAGGCAAGGATGACTGTCCCACCAAAGCGCCAAGAAGGCACAATGGTGCAGAAAAACAGTAGGTCAGCACGAGCAAGTGCAGCCAGACTACGAGAACACCGCGGAAGGATGCCCAGACGTCAGCCGACAAACGAGAGCAAGAAGGCGAGACGGGTCCGGACACGCTCCAGGGAAGAGTCCGCACCCACAGTCCAAAAAGAAGTAGAACCAGGCAGGACCAAGACGCCCGGCCGCAGACAGCAGGAAAGACCATGTGAACAGTGCAGTGACCACGGAGAAGGACACCCCGGGTCACAACTCAAGCCATCCCATGCCATCAGCAAGAGGATTGCATCTGCAACATACCTTAATGCCACGGATAACGGAGGCCCAGGGGGCAATCGCAACTCTCCAGCCCATAACAGAGCTATATAACAGCTAACACTGCCCCACATAGGGCATGTTACGTCCCAAAACATGGGAACCTCTCGGGAACAACGTCCGCATCAGAGGACAACAGAAAACACCTGTGGAAAAACCAGCAGAAGGCTTGTCAAGCAGCCAGAAAGACAAAACAGCAGGCCTAGTCTCAGGGCCAGCATGGTGTAGAAATCCCAAAGTAAAATCAAACAGTCAAGAAGGGCCGGCCAGCAGCCAACAGAACCATAGTCCCAACAAGGAGGACTCGAGTGGCCATGAAGCACATAGAACACACAACTGGGCGACCCGCCCCAACGGAAGAACACCTCCAAGAACCAGATTAAGTCACAGGTCACTGAGGGGGAGAAGAAGGAGAAGGAGGACGACAACAAGAACCTCTGAATGGCCGAGTCCGCAGGGGCGTGGAACAAAAGAGCACTATCAAAGGGAAGGTCTACCAGCCATTCCCGAACATTCTCTGGGAACACACAGCCTTGAAGCCAGGCATGGTGACGAAGGGCAACCGAAGAAGCCATGGCATGACCCAGCACCTCCGAGATGTCCAGAGCGGAGCGAAAAATAAACGCTGCCAGCTCCCGGCCATCCAACACATTATGCCTCAGATCAACACAGGCACCCTCCTGAGAAACGGCAGACATAAGGGACTCAGCCAAGTCCCACAACCAGGAAGTGGCCCTTGCCAGGACACACAGCGTGTTAAGGGCACGCAGAGCCGCACTGGTTGAGGCAAACATATTGCGCCTCCAGAAGTTCAGCCAGCGGGCCTCCTGTGATGGGGGAGACAACAGCGACGGCAGACAGGGAATGGCAGGGCGGAGTAACACGGTACCACCCCACCAAAACCTCCGGTGCGCAGAGCTGCTGTGGCAGAGAACATTTTCCAGATCCAGTCTCATGCCTGGGGATAATTCTACGTTAAGGAATCTGCGGCTAGTATTCTGTATCAGATTGAATCAGCACTGGTAATGCACCAGGCCCGTCTAAGTGCCCAATTAACTCCTGTTTCCAATAGCATCTTTCCTGTAAACGTTGTATAGAGCCTCTAGCTTGTTCATCAAACTGTGTCATCACTACAGTTTCTACAGACCCTCATTAGTAAACCAAAAGGAATGGAACGTTTCATGCTCATTGGATGGGCGCTGCCAAAATGTAAGATATTGTTGACAGCAGTTTCCTTCCTGTAAATAGAATTATGAAGTTTGTGATCAACAATGTACAGGCCCAAGTCCAAGAATTCTCTCTTGGTTTTGGACATGTTCATAGTGAGATGTACATTGAAAGGGTTGTCATTAAGACAGCAAAAATATTGCTGTAAACTGGTTTCAGTGCCTGTCCAGATCAAGATCATATCATCTTTATAACGTCCCCAGAAGTACACATCTTACATCCGCTCTCCTGTTCTCATGGACCAAGCATGGTTTTTTTTCGAACCAACCCATGAATAAATTTGCATAAGATGGCGCAAATTTGGATCCCACAGCCATGCCCTGTTGGTGGTACCATTCCCAATAAACTAGAAGTAGTTGTTACTCAGGATTATGTCAATCTCTAGGAGCATCAAACTGTGCTCCAAGAGACTAGCATTTCAAGTTGACAGAAAGTGGTAAATTGCAATGAGGTCATATTCTTTTTTTTATACCAGTGCAGAGAGACTCTACGTCCATGGTGACTAACCACATTGAATCGTCCCACTGTAAATCCTCAAACTTGTTTAGTATGTTCTTTGTGTCCTGAATATAGGACAGAAGATTAACCAAAAGAGGTTGGGATAAAGTGTCCACAAATTCGGAAGATGCACTGTCAAAGAACCATTGCCCGACATAATCGAATGGCCAGGTGGAAATGTAGCCAACTTATTTATTTTGGGCAAAAGGTATAGGCACGGAAAGCTAGGATGAGAGCTTCAGAAATTGATATTCCAATTCAGACAAAAGTCCTATTTCTTTCCAATGAGCAAGGAGCATATTAATCGCAACTATTGCCCAAGAATATGGATTCGAGAACAATTTATTTGTAGCAATTCTGAACACTCAACTGTCTGTTTGCTTCTTGTTCATAGTCTTATCCTGTTCATAACGTTACCTACCTTGTCAGCCTCACGGATGACGAGAGGAGTCATTTTTAAGATCAGCCAGAGCCCTTCGCTCGGTTGTTGTAAGATTTTCCAAAATATATGGATTACCCTTCCCTGTGAGAGTTTGTCTTCCAATTCGTACAAATCATCGGTCACCATTTAAAAAAAAGACATCAATGCTATTTAAATGAAGACCTTGGAGGTGTAAATTTGCTTTGAACGTGTAAGCCATTGTGAAGAGTGTAATACCGGCAAATGCCCAATTCAGATAAGACACCATTGTTTGTTGCACAAAAGCCCAACCCTTTATTCAATACTGACAATTCAACATAATTTAAAGGGCGATTGGATAGATTAACCACAAGATTATTACACACAAACGCTATCATGGGCTCCAAACCGGTCTCTAACAGTTAGTTGTTCAGTTTCGTAATTTCTGGTAAGAACCCCTGAGCCTCTCTGTTTTTTCGCTAGACACAACCCCTCCCCCCCCCCCCCCCCTTCTCGTCTACCCTGGCTTTTATGTTTGCTGCCAATTCGTTATCTTAACACTACCTCTAAAAAAGAGGAGGCAAGATTGTCATTAGGCTCAGTTCCATTGCCAGAAGCTGTAGCTATTTCTTCAGTGGAAGAGGCATTGGAGCTGCTCAGGAGACTGGCTGTACTACCCAGACTCTGTGGGCTAGATTCTTGGGATTTGGAAATGTGGATGTTATCAAATTTTTATGCATAAGTATAAATCCAGCCTTTGGAGTAGTCTCTATCGTCCCTAGCTATCTTAGTGAGATTTCTCAGTTTAATTATGCGTTGATGTATCTGAATTTGTTCTTTAAGGATAGCATAGTTTTTCTCGGTTTCATCTTTAAGATTCAAAGGTTTGATCTCCTCTTCTAGAATACGTATCTGTCCTCACAATTTGGTGCACTTTCTATCGAAGTGCTGTATCAGAACCTTCATCATAACGAAAGTAGTATTCTGTATATTGTTTTTACCAGTCTGAGTAAATCTGGGTCCAGGTCATTAACGTGGGAAAAGTAAGGACACGGAGTCATCTTGGATTTTTTTATTATCCAAATACCTTTTTAGAGTTACTCCGTCCCACCACTTTGATAACTCGTGTCTCATCAACTTTTCTAACTTGATAAATTTGGCTTTTAGACCCTCACCAGACAGGGAGACACACACACCATTGGGAAGTTCTGTGTCACCTAAATTGATCAATTATCTCACCAGCTCCTCTCTGTCATCGAAATCCATGTTGTCTTAATATTAGGAGTGACAAGTTTAGATTACATGTTTACACATGTCGGCTCAACTGGACTCTTTCAGGCTTGTTGTCACAGGGCCCATGGGATTTCTGACCATTCCCCGGTGGAAGTATTCATGCGAGTCCCGGTGAGGGACTGGACTACCTCCGCGCTTAGACCCCTACCTATTCAAAGATCAGGAGTTTAGGGAACGGTTCGAGGAACATACTGAGCAATATTTCATAGAAAACACAGGATCCGTGCGCTCACACTGCATACTGTGGGAGGCACATACAACAGTGGCCAGGGATCATGTACAAGAGAAAGTGGGGGTAGGTGAAACCAAAAAAGGGCGAACTGCGACAGTTTGGAACAGGAGATAGCACTACTTGAATCCGCGCCGGGACTGACCCAGGGGGGTGAGACCGGACGCCTGAATACACTGACTCAAACAGAAAGAACTACAAGATTTTGAGGAGAACACATCCCGTACCTAAGCCATAGCCACGCAATGACATATTTATGACCTATGCGTCAAGGCAAATAAACTTATTGCGTGGTTGGAAAGGATAGCTACAGGCCATAACTGGGCTTCTGAGATTCAGACCTCTGAGGGTATGGTACAGGGGACTGGCGCAGTTATAGCCGAGGTGTTTGGTAAATACTACTAAGGGATCTACCAGTCCCAGACGGATAGGGGTGAAGAAGAGTGCGCTGTGTTCTTGAAAGATATAGTATTACCGATGCTTGCTGATGGGGACAGGGAGGTGCCTGACTCAGACTTCACCGTAGAAGAAATGGAGGGTGCCATGCGAGACCTTCAGTGCGGGAAAGCAGCGGGTCCCAACGGTTTCCATCGGAAATGTATAAATGTGTGGCAGGTCAACTGGCACCTCACATGCTCAGTATGTTCTGAGAGGCGAGGGCGGCAGGCCAATTGTCCCCGGATTTGAGGACAGCTACCATAGTTGTCATTCCTAAGAAAAGAAAACCACAGGATCTCTTCAGTTCATATCAACCTCTGGTTCCTGAACTTTGAAGCCAAGGTACTCGCTAAAGCGATCGCAAACAGACTCAACCCAATGATACAGTCTCTGATCCAGGCAGGCGAGTCCAGATTTATACATCACAAAAGCATCAGATTGAATCTCCGATGACTATATTGGGTCATGCATATGGAACGGCAACAATCAGATGATCCCGCAGCGCTCCCATCTCTTATTGCCCCATATGGCATTCAACAGCATTGAAGAACAAGTTACTTACCTTCGGGAACGATATATCTGTAAGAAACAGTAGTTAGTATTAGATTCCTTGCCTTAGAATATCCCCAGGTGTCAGACTGGATCCAGAAATGTTTGCGTAGCAGTACCCTTGCGCGTCAGTAGGCGTCGTCTGCGGCTCCGCGTCCGTCGTCGTGATGACGTCGTCTGAGTACTTAGACGCCGCCTTCGCGTGCGGACATCAGTTCTTAGACACAGCTTTTCCGCGCCAAAAACAGAGAGCCATGTCAAAAACCAACACTGGTGCCACTGAAACTAGGGCCCTTAAAGGGGATGACCTTAAACCTAGATGGGTGGGGCGGTAAGGAATCTAATACTAACTACTGTTTCTTACAGATATATCGTTACCGAAGGTAAGTAACTTGTGCATCTGAAAGAAACAGGTTAGTATTAGATTCCTTACCTTAGAATAGATACCCCAACAATACTAACCCCGTTGGTGGGTCTGCGAACCAATAATCACACCAGAAAGTCCTGGAGGACGGAACGGCCAAAGAAGCCATCCCTCCGGACTTGACAGTCCAGGCAGTAGTGTCTTGCAAACGTGTGCAGCGAGGCCCATGTAGCTGCCTGACAAATGTCCTGCAAGGGGACTCCTCGACCCAGGGCACTGGTAGCTGCCGTGGCCAGAGTGGAATGGGCCCTCAGCCCAACAGGAGGCTCCTTCCTTGCCAAGGAGTAACAAGCCTTGATACACAAGACGACCCAACGAGAGATGGTCCGCTTGTGTACCACGCGTCCCTTCTGAGCGCCCATGTAACCAACAAAGAGTTGGTCATCTACCCGGAACTGGCGTGTCCGATCCAAAAAGAATGAGAGCGCACGTTTTGGGTCCAAACGGTGGAGCCGCTCTTCCTCCTTTGAGAGATGCGGAGGTGGAAAGAAGGTGGGCAAGGTGATAGACTGTCCGATGTGGAAGGCCGTGACAATCTTGGGCAGGAAAGAGGGCCTAGTCCGCAACACAACCTTGTCCGGATGGACAGAAAGTAAAGGAGGTTTAGAGGAAAGAGCCTGGAGCTCACTCACTCTCCTGGCAGAGGTGATGGCAACCAGGAAAGCAGTCTTCAAAGTAAGAAGGCGGATAGGACATTTGTGAAGTGGCTCAAAGGGAGCGCACATCAGATAAGTAAGAACCAGGTTCAAGTCCCACTGAGGCATCACAAAGGGAACAGGTGGAAACGTGTGCGTGATGCTTTTCAGAAAACGAGTTACAATAGGGGACTTGAACAAAGATGGTTGATCAGGCAGCCTCAGAAAGGCCGAAAGCGCAGAAAGGTAGCCCTTGATAGTGCCCAGAGCAGAGACCTGGGGGGCAAGAGAATGCAAATGCTACTTACCAGTATGCATCTGTTCTTGGCATGTAGGGCTGCTGACATTCATATCTGTGCATAGATCGCCGCCTAGTGTTGGGTCCGGATGATTGCACATTGTTGTCCTGGAAGAGTCTTCGAAGTATCACGAGATAGGTGGCTCCTCCCCTGGACTACAGTGCGCATGGGCATCGCCTCCATCCCCAGATTGTTTTTAGCCATTGGCAGAGATGGAGTGAAGTATGTGAGTGATGCCTATGCTGCGAGCAGATATATGAACATATATATATATGTATGAAGACTGCAGCTGCTACAGGCGCCGGGGAGGAGGGTGGGCGATATGAATGTCAGCAGCCCTACATGCCAAGAACAGATGCATACTGGTAAGTAGCATTTGCAGTTCGAGGCATGTGGGCTGCTGAATTCATATCTGTGCATAGAATACATAGCAGTCCTCCCATTATTGGCGGCCGCCCGTGCCAGCTGCAGCAGTCTGAAAAAGTGTCCTGAGAACAGCCTGACCAACAGCTGCTTGCTGTTTGGAATGCACGTCTACACAGTAATGTTTAGTGAAAGTATGTGTGGTAGACCATGTGGCTGCTCTACAGATATCTTCTAAGGGAATATTACCTAAGAAAGCCATAGAGGCCCCCAGCTTCCTGGTGGAGTGGGCTCTTGGTGGAATTGTGAGAGTGCGCTTGGCTTTAGCGTAACAGATCTGAATGCATTTTACAATCCACCTAGCGATCCCAGCCTTTGAGATAGCGTTTCCTTTGTGGTGTGAGGCAAAAGCAACAAAAAGCTGCTTGGTCTTACGAAAATCTTTGGTCCTGTCAATGTAGCACATTAAGGCTCTTTTCACGTCAAGGGTGTGGAGCATCCGCTCCGCCAGCGACTCTGGGTTTTGAAAGAACACTGGTAACTCAATTGTCTGGTTTATATGGAATTGAGATACAACCTTGGGTAAGAATTTGGGGTTAGTGCGGAGCACCACCCTGTTAGCGTGTACTTGGAAGAAAGGTTCTTGGATGGTGAGCGCCTGCAATTCGCTAACCCTCCGTAGCGATGTAATTGCTACTAAGAAAGCGACCTTCCAAGTCAGAAACTGAAGCTCACAAGAGTGCAGTGGCTCAAAGGGAGGACCCATCAGCCTTGTAAGAACCAGATTGAGGTTCCATTCCGGAGCTGGTGGTGTCCGTGGTGGAATGACCCTTTTGAGTCCTTCCAGAAAAGCCGTGATAGCAGGGACCTTAAAAAGTGACAGGTGTTGCCTATTCTGGAGGTATGCTGCCATTGCAGACAAGTGAATGCGGATGGAAGAATACGCCAAATTGCATTGGTACAGGTGGAACAGGTAGCAAATGATGTTTTGAATGGAAGCATCCAGCGGGTCAATGTCGTGGTTTACACAGTAGACGACAAATCGCTTCCATTTAGCCGCATAACATGCTCTAGTAGTGGGCTTTCTTGCCTCCCGAATGATGTCCATGCAATAGGGGGGGAAGATTAAGGTAGCCAAACTCTAGGACTTCAGGAGCCAGATCGCCAGGTTGAGCTGTTGCGGATCTGGGTGCTGAATGTCGCCATGGCTCTGCGTCAGAAGGCTGGGAGTGAGATGAAGCCTTTGATGCGGTACCACGGAGAGTTCCAGAAACGTGGTGTACCATGGTTGGCGAGCCCACGTTGGAGCAACCAGGATGAGAGTCATCGAGTGCTGCCTGAGTTTGCGTGCCACCAGCGGTATCAGAGGTGCTGGGGGAAAAGCGTATGCAAATCTGCCTGACCAGTTCATCCACATCGCATTGCCCTGTGATTGCGGGTGTGGGAACCTGGCGGCGAAGCTTTGGCATTTTGCGTTCTCCTTTGTGGCGAACAGGTCTATCTCTGGATGACCCCACTTTTGGAAGTACGGTTGGAGTACCAATGGATGTATCTCCCACTCGTGCATCTGATGGCTGTGCCTGCTGAGCAGGTCCGCCATCTGGTTGTCTTTGCCTGGGAGATGCTGTGCCATGAGGAAAATGTTCCTCTGAATGGCCCACTTCCACATGCTCTGAGCCAGATGAGACAGCTGCGGAGAGTGTGTGCCTCCCTGTTTTTGAATGTAGTACATGGCTGTCATGTTTTCCTTCCGGATCAACACGACCTTGTTGCACAGGTGTACTTTGAATGCCTTCAAGGCCAAGAAGATTGCCATCAGTTCCAATACATTGATGTGCATCTTCTTTTGCTGTAGTGTCCATAGTCCCTGCACTGTGTAGTGGAGTACATGAGCTCCCCATCCTTGGAGAGAGGCGTCCGTTGTCAGGATAATCTGCGGCACAGGCTCCTGGAACGGTCGGCCCTTGCAAAGGTTTTGTGGATTCCACCAATGCAGAGAGTTGTACGCCCGACCGCTCACCAACACTAGGTCTGTTAGTTGCCCATGAGCCTGAGTCCACTGACGTGCTAGGCACTCCTGAAGCGGACGCATATGTAGTCTCGCGTGCGGGACAATGGAGATGCAGGAGGCCATCATGCCTATCAACTGCATGAACACTTTCGCTGGAAGCGAGTGTTGAGGCCTGAATCGTTGGATCAGCGTTTGGATACTGGCGATTCTCACTGAATTCGGCTGCGCAGTGGCTGCCAGAGTGTTTATTGTCGCGCCCAGATACCGTCGTACATGGGCGGGCTGGAGATGGGATTTTGGGTAGTTCAGAGAGAATCCCAGATCGTGCAGGAGATGAATGGTGCGGGACACGTGGTCGGCGCACTGCTGTTCTGTTTTTGCCTGAATGAGCCAGTCGTCCAGATAAGGGTAGACGTGGACGTTTTGGCGTCGTAGATACGCCGCCACAGTCGCCAGGCACTTTGTAAAGACCCTTGGCGCTGTGGTGACCCCGAACGGCAGAACCCTGAACTGGTAGTGCTGGTCTTGAATCCGAGATACTTCCTGTGGGAAGGATGCAGGGAGATATGAAAGTATGCATCTTTTAGATCCAACGTAGCCAGGAAGTCCCCCTGTTGAAGCAGAGGGAGTACCTGCTGTAACATGAGCATATGGAAGTGCTCCGAGAGAATGTACCAGTTGAGGGGCCTGAGGTCCAGGATGGGCCTGAGGGATCCGTCCTTTTTGGGGATCAGAAAATACAGGGAGTAAACCCCTGTTCCCCTTTCTTGCAGTGGGACGAGCTCTATTGCCCCTTTTTGCAGCATGACTTGAACTTCCTGCTGCAACAAGTGCAAGTGCTTGCCAGACATAGGACGGCTTCTTGGAGGTATGTTTGGTGGAGTGGAAGTAAGTTCCAGACAGTAACCGTACTGGATAAGAGACTTGACCCACCTGTCCGTGGTGATGGATTTCCACGCGGGCAGGAACTGCTGGAGTCTCCCCCCGACCGGTGTTGTGTGGTCGGGGGGCAGTGACAAGACGTCACTGCTTGTTGGCGGTGGTGGACCTGGAGCTGTTGTTTCCACGTCCCCTGCCTTTGATGTTGTTGCCTCTGTGGCCACCTCTACCCTTGTTGGTGTATGAGGTTTGGGTATTACTTTTATAATACTGTGTGGACTGCGATGCCTGACCCCTTGAGGTGCCTCTGGTATTGGAGCGGCGAAAGGAATCACCCCGAAACTGCTGAGACTGGAGGGCCCCCATAGACTTAGCAGTGTCTGTGTCTTTCTTCATTTTTTCCAGTGTCGCATCCACCTCAGGGCCGAACAGGTGGTCAGGATTAACTGTTTGGTTCAGGATGGTTGTCTGTATATCCGGTTTGAAACCTGATATCCTAAGCCATGCATGTCTCCTGAGCAACACACTAGTGTTGATTGCCCTGGAGGCTGTATCAGCCACGTCCAGCGCACATTTGATGGAAGCGTTTGTGATGAGCTTTCCCTCCTGAATTAACATTTCCCATGCCTCCTTGTACTGGTCAGGCAAGTGTTGCAGCAGTGTTTCTAGGGTGTCATAATGAGCCCTATCGTAGCGTGCAAGTAGGGCCTGCGTGTTTGTGATTCGCCAAATATTAGCTGCCTGCGCAGCAATCCGTTTCCCTGAGGCCTCAAATATTTTTGACTCTTTGTCTGGGGGAGGAGCGTCACCAGTGGTCTGTGAGTTCGCCCTCTTGCATGCGTTGGATACAACCAAAGAGTCCAGTGGCAAGTGTCCCTTGATGTATGTTGGATCCGAGGGTGCTGCCTTATATTTTTTGTCAATGCGAGGATTGATGACACGCGCCCGAGTGGGCTCCTTGAAGTCCTCCGTTGCGTGCTTTAGCACTCCCTTGAGCATTGGCAATGTCTTGACTGACTTTTCAGCCACTGAGAAAGTGTCAAACAAAAAGTCCACATCCACAGGATCCGAATGCAGCTCGACATCATGGTTAGCTGCAGCTCTCTCAATCAAAGCGTTGAAGGCTGCCGAGTCCTCCGTCGGTGAGGTCTTTGCCGCAAAGAGCTGCGGTTCCTGACCCGACTGCGGGTCCTCTGGGTCGCCCCCGGCAGACCAAGGTTCATGTTCCTCCTCCGGATCATAGTACGCCGGATAGTTGTACTCGACCTCCTCATCGTCACCATCCCCTGCGTTGGAACGCGTTGGCGAATGTTCTAAGACTTGTGGAGATGCAGGCTCTATCGGGGCCGAAGTACCTGCAGAATCCTTCTTGTTTTTGAGAGGAATACGAAAATGTTCCAACACCGGCTCCGTGGTGATTTTCCTCTTGAGGAGAGACAGTTTTCCGGTATTGGCGTCGATGATGACCTCTTGACGCTCTTCCTCCGCAAGCGGCTGGAGCCGAGTCTTCGACACCACCAATGACGCTTTGTGCGTCGACACCTCCTTCGAGGGCACGCCTGCCCCATGCCTCGGAGCGAAAGCCTTCGGCGTCGACTTCGGCGGCAGGGTAAAGCGGATAGGCGTCTGCGCCTTTGTGGGCTTCGGTGTGTGCTTCGGCACCACATCCCCTGGTTCGGGAACCACAGCGTCCTTCCGAATCCGTTGCAGGGACTCCGCGACCTTTTTCGTTAAGGCTGGAGAGGGCTTGACCGGCTCGAGCGATCTCCCCGAGTCGGGAGTCGGGTCGGCGAGAGGCACCGTCTTCGGAGCCGACACGTCACGTTTCTTGTCCCCGACGGCCGGAGCCGGCGAAGCCAGAGCTGTGGAATCGCCTTGACGCTTCTTAGAAGCTTTCTTTGGGTCATCGACCTCGACCATCTTCGGCGCCGACGCGGCCGCGTCGGTTGACTTCGCCTTCGGCGTCGACCCCGAGGCCCTCGGGTCGGCCATCTTGGCGCGGCTCTTCAAGTCGGCCATTTTGAATTTCTTGGAAGTCGATGCCTCCAGAGCCTTCTGCACCAGTGCAGCTTTCACTTTCGGTTTCGAAACCGGAGGTGTGGATCCCAATGGCTTCACTTTCGTTTTTGTTAACGGGAGTGGCGCATCAGAAATGTCCGTGACCGGGCCCGGAGGCGGGGCTGCTGGACTAGTAACGAGGTCTTGGGTAAGGCCCGAAGGCGATCCCTCGACCTGGGCCGCATGAAGGGGGTTGACCCCTGAGTCAGTTTGGGGATGCTCTTCCTCCGAGCTATCCCCCACGGTGGCAATGGCCCCATCGTCGTCCCCTACCTCGTCGCCGGCTTCGTCAAAGTCCTCGCCTCCCGCGTCGTAGGCATCCCCTTCGGACGCGGGGCTAGAGTCCGAAACCTGTAGGACATCGTCGTCTTCAACAAATTCCTCGAAGATGTTGTCCGGCGGGGGCGCCGGGGGTGCCGATAACTGGGCCTGGAGTCTAGCGGCCCGACGAATCTTGAGAGTCTTCTTACACCAGAACTTCGAGCAGGCCATACACCTGGCCTCATCATGGTCCGGTGACAAACATTTGTTGCACATCGAGGTGTGAATACTTGAAGGTGCACACCGGGCACCTTTTGAACGGAGTTCGTTCCATGTCTGGAGCGTCGAGTAGGCCCGTCCGCGCCGAGAGCATGCGGATGGGTAGCAAGAGTTCGGAGCTGAGAACAGACAAAAACCCGAACGAAACGATACCGACGCCCAGCCTAAAGACCTTTTGGTCTCGAGTTAGAAAAGTTTTACAACTATCGCTTCCGACAGAGGGAACCGAAACGCATCCGAACCCAATGGCGGAAAAAAACAATCTGGGGATGGAGGCGATGCCCATGCGCACTGTAGTCCAGGGGAGGAGCCCCCTATCTCGTGATACTTCGAAGACTCTTCCAGGACAACAATGTGCAATCATCCGGACCCAACACTAGGCGGCGATCTATGCACAGATATGAATTCAGCAGCCCACATGCCTCGAACAGAAGGAAGAGAAGAACCTCAGAAAGAGGGGCAGAAAGAGTATCCACAGCCTTTGCTGTGCACCATGCCACAAATCTGTTCCCCATGCAGGCGTATACCGACTTTGTGGAGGGACGCCTGGCTGCCAGAATGATATTACAGACTTCAGGAGGCAAGTCAAATGGCCTCAACTGTCGCCGCTCAATCTCCAAGCATGGAGGTGGAGACTGGACAGGTTCGGGTGGAGGACCGTCCCCTGCTGCTGCGACAGAAGGTTCTCCTGAAGAGGCAGATGAACCGGGGGATCGACTGACATACTGAGTAGCTCAGGATACCAGTACCTTCGTGCCCAGTCCGGAGTCACAAGGATGACTTGTGCCCGGTCGCGCTTGATCTTCTTCAGCACTCTGGGCAGAAGTGGTATAGGCGGAAAGGCGTACAACAGACCGCAACTCCACTCGCGACGAAAAGCGTCTCCGAGCAAGTGCCGCCTTGGAAATTCCAACGCGCAGAACTGATGACATTGCACGTTCTCTTCGGTGGCGAATAGATCTAATCAAGGCTCTCCACACTGCAGAAAGATACCTTGCGCCACGTCCGAGTTCAGAAGCCATTCGTGAACCATCATGCACATACGGCTGAGTTTGTCCGCCCTGGCCTTCAGGGAACTTGCCAGGTGTGGAACCACCAGGGTCACGCCCTGACGTTCCAGCCATTGTTAGAGGCGCAGAGCCTCTTTGCAGAGGGTCCACGACCCCACCCCGCCCTGTTAGTTGCAGTACCACATGGCGGTGGTGTTGTCCGTGAACACCTGCACTACACTCCCCCGGTGAGGAATGCCTTCAGTGCTAGACGAATCGCCCACAGCTCCAAAAGGTTGATATGGAGCCGGGACTCCGCCAGAGACCAGAGGCCTCTGATCTCTGCCTCTCCCATGTGGCCTCCCCAGTCCTGGAGGGATGCGTCCGTCACAACTACGTGCTCCGGTTGGGGAAGGGAGAGGGATCCGTGAGCCGCCACTGCAGCGGTCTCGCAGTGCCCTCCGAGATCAGGACATGGTCGGACAGGTTGCCCTGATGCTGGGCCCACTGAAACTTCAGGTCCCACTGCAGAGCCCGCATCCGCCAACGGGCGTGATGCACCAGAAGGATGCAGGAAGCCATCAGCCCCAGAAGACGCAGCGTCAACCTGACCGAAACTCGGGATAAAGGCTAGAAGAGTGGAATTATAGCCTGTATATCCCGAACCCGCTGTTCGGGTGGGTAAATTCGAAACTGCGCCGAGTCGAGAACCGCTCCGATGAAAAGGAGCTTCTGAGAGGGACACAGGTGTGACTTCGGCACATTGATGGAGAACCCCAGCTGGTGCTAGAAGTCTGCCGTCGCCTTGAGGTGGCTGACGACTGTCTGGGGCGAGCCCGCCTTCAACAACCAGTCGTTGAGGTAGGGGAAGACTGAAACCCCTAACCTGCGCAGATGAGCTGCGACCACCGCCATCACTTTCGTAAACACCCGTGAGGCGCTGCTAAGGCCGAAGGGGAGCACGGTAAACTGAAAGTACTTGTGGCCTACGGTGAACCGCAGGTAGCGCCGGCAGGACGGGGATGTGAAAATAAGCGCCCTGCATGTCCAACGCTACCATCCAGTCTCCTGGGTCCAGGGCAGCTAAGACCTGAGCCAGAGTCAGCATTTTGAACTTCTCCTTCTGGAGGAAGCCGTTGATGTTCCATAGGTCCAAGATAGGGCATAGGCCCGCTTTGCCCTTCTTGGGTACCAGAAAGTAGTGGGAGCAGCAACCACACCCTACTTCTGGCCCAGGAACGCACTCGATGGCCCCCTTGGCCAAGAGGGCCGAAACTTACCCCTGCAGAAGTCGCAAATGATCCCCCGATACGCGGTGGTGTTGTAGTGGCATGGCTTGAGGAGTCGTCTCGAAGGGGAGGGAGTAGACCCTTCGGACGATTTGCAGCACCCACCTGTCCGATGTGACGGTGCGCCAGTGGGAGTGGTGATGGCGAACCCTGCTCCCCACTGGCGTCACATGGGCCTAAAAGCATGGACTAGGAAGGTTTTGAGGCGGATGCTGCAGGGGTAGGTGTGGACTGGCCTCGCCGTGGACTGGCCTCGCCGTGGACTGAGACTACCGCCACGGCGGTTTCCACGTCTGCGGCGCGTGGCTGGCGGCACGTGTAGGGGCGCCCCTTCCTCGGCCACGAAAGGAGCGAAAGGCACCCATTTGCTGGCGTGGGACTGAGAGGCCCAAGGACTTGGCCATAGCCCTGGAGTCCTTAAAGCGCTCAAGCGCATGGTCTGACTTGTCGCCAAAGAGGCGACGGCCATCGAACGGCATGTCCATAAGTGTGTTTTGGACATCGGCCGAGAAATTGGCGGACCTCAACCAGGCGTAACGACGAATCGCCACCGTTGTTGACATCGCTCTGCCCAGGGAGTCGGTAGTGTCCAGCCAACACCGTATGGAATACCGTGCTGCATCCCGGCCCTCCACCAGGGCTTGGCTGAGTCTAGCCCGTACCTCCAACGGACAGTGTGGCAGCACATCCGCGACCATGTCCCACAGAGAGTGGGTGTAGCGGCCTAAGAGACACGCAGTATTAACGGACCGCAATACCAAACTTAGGGAGGAGAATATCTTTTTTCCGTAATTCTCGTACCTCTTCGATTCCCGGTCGGGGGGAGCCGACGGGAATGCGGTCTGGGAATTGGAGGCCTGGATAACCAGGCTCTCAGGGGTGGGATGGGTAGACAGAAAGCAAGGGTCACCCGGAGCCGGGCGGTGGCATCTGGCAACGTTCCTATCCACAGGCTGTCCTGTGGCGGGCCTGGACCAAGTGCCCAGAAGAACGTCCTGTAAGGACTCATTAAAAGGCAGCAGAGGCTCGGCGGAGCTTGACTGAGGTTTAAGGACCTCAGTGAGGAGGTTAGTCCTCACTGCCGCGACGGGGAGCTCAAGGCCCAGGGCCTTGGCTGCCCTCATCAGCACCGCCCTCATTAGCACCACACTATAAGCAGCCCCTCCTCCGTAGCCACGCTAGGAGGGGAGACAAAGCCAGTGTCAGGCAAAGTGTCCAGCCCACTGGCCTCCCCAAGCCCCAGTCCACAGAAGACCGACACTCACGTGCCAGAGGGTCCTCAGACCCCTCCCAATCGTCCTCATCATTTAGAGCCTGGTACTCAGTGTGAGAAGGTGGCCCGATATGCAGTGCTCACTATTCTAGTGAACACTATGTATCAGTCCAGCAACCCGTATTGATGATTGGTTGTAAGTCAACCTTATAGACCAGCTATCCTAGTAGCGTGGATACGAGCAGTCTAAGGCTAAAGACTCGAGAGGGCGTGTAAAGCCAGCTGTTATACCACACATATACCCCTTGAACACCCAGTGAAAGGACACGACACAAGTGTTATGAAAATAAACAAGGTATTTATTAGAATCACAACAGCCCTGTACTCTTTATGAGGACAGGGTACTAAGCACAAAACAAAACTCTTACGAAAATACTTAAGTTAGCACAGTATATACAAATGCCCGAGGGGCACGGAAAACCATATACTCTGAAAGTGGAATGCGACATTACTAGCAGGTAAGTACAGTACTAATAGGCTTTGGAATCGCTAGGTCTTGACTATTGAATCTTCAGATTACTTCTAGGAGGCCTAGGGGACTCGGGTGCAGAGTGTGCACTCTCACGCGGGATGCGGGACAAAGTCTATGGTAGCTAGATTTCACAGAGTTAGTGTTCTCGGGCGAACCCGACCTGGTAGGAGGAAAACGAAAGTGGATTCTGACCCTTGGATAGTGAGGCTATGCTGGGGCACCGAAATGCCGAAGTTACCTAGCCCAGGGGCTGCAACTGCATAGGTCTCAAAAGACGTCGGGAATCCTCGTAGACGGACCAGGAGCCTGGAAGAAAGAAGTTGCTGGCAGGCGACCAGTGAAGAAAGTTCGATGGATCCAAGCCTGGATCGAAGGAAGATGACACCTGAAAGCAGAGGGGACCAAGTTCGAGACTACTAGCCAGTAGTCAGGTGGCACCAGGAGGGCACCGGATGGTAGTCACCTCGACTAGGTGAGTGGGTGACTCTGTGCTCGCAGATCTCACGGACCAGGAGGCGTTGTCGGCGACCAGGATGGAGGAGCGAGCGGTCTCACGATGGATGAAGCTGTCGGCGTCGCTGGACCCAGGATTGGGCAACAAAGCCTTGGCAAATTCAAGCCTACGCGGTGGACTCAAAATGGCGTCTGGAGTGGACCAGGAGGGTCCGGGGTGCCTCTCTTGAAGAAGGAAGCAAGGGCCAGTCTGGAGCAACCAGACCAGCAGCAGTGATGTCGTCGGGCGTCGTGCAGAAGGCCACAAGCCAGCCGGCTAGTAGCCACACAGCGCGGTGAGCACGCAAAAGCAGAAGGGCCCCACGCAGATCGTGGAGATGCTGGAGGGCTGATCTTCGGTGCTGGAGCTGCTCAGGGTTGGGGCTTCTCGGACCCCAAAGCACTCACCAGTGGAGCACACGGTGGGCTTGTTGCAAAGAAGTCGTGCAGTCTTGGCGATCGTCGGTCCCTCGAGGTCTCGTCGCACTCACAGTTCTCAGCTTTGCTGTAGAGGTGAGTAGAGGTCAGAGGTGCCAGGGAAGCCGGGTCTCGTCGAGCTGGGTCGTCGGATTCGTGAAGAAGGACTTGCAGCAGACCGCAGTGTTCTTAGGATGGTGCCTGCGGATGCAGGGTGACTACTCCTTAGCCACAAGGGAGAATCTTGAAGAAGAAATCTTGATGTCCTTTCGTAGAAAGTCGTGTCTTGATTCCAAAGATGATCTAATTTCAACAGGGGGCCCGCTCCTATCTATACTAAAAAAGGGGGCTGACCCGGTGACTGGGTCCTGCCTATGGGTGGGACTAGGAGGGGGGTGGTTACACCCCATCTCCCATGCCGGACTTCCCCAGGCCAGGGGCTGGTGTGCCCCTGGAACTGGTTCTGACTGGCCTATGCGTAGTGAGCACCGGGGTGCCACTCAGCAGTCACCTTCCTGTAAAGCCCTGCCTACCCAGGATACACAAAACCCTGTCTGGGACGGTGCTAGCACCGCCCACAACAGGAAACCCTTTGTCCAGGCTCCCCTCGCTGGAAGGACTCCCAGCTGCAGGGGGTCAGACTCGTGTCTGTGGTGGCAGCATCCATTTTGTGGAGCTGAGGCTTCGTTTAACTTTAACCGGGGTTCACAGTTACATACATGTCGTGTCCCTCTAGAAGGGTGGAATGCTAACCCCGTCGCCAGAATTGGCGAGGGGTTAGTATTCCAATTCGTATGACACCTTACTCGACATGTTTTGATAAAGCAATACCAAAGATAGCATTTAACCGCGAGGATTATAATGCACTTAAGAGTATATGGTATGCGATATCATGGAACAGCTATTAGGACTTGGTTCCGCAAGCTGCAGACAGGCTCAGCTCATGCCAGAGCACCATCTCACACGATTCCAAGCACTCTGCCTTCAGGATTGTCAAGGCCTGCCATAGGAGTGACTGATAGGAATCTGTGGGTCCATTTTTAGGGTTAGATATAGGTATACTATATCTACAGCAAAGGGTGATTACACGACTTTGCCCCAGCTGTCATGCAGCCAGTTGTGTCAAATTTAGGAGGCCAGCCAGGGGTGGCATAATACATGCTTCAGCCCCTGGTAGGCCCTGGGTACACCTATGCCCTGAGTTACAGGGTCTGATAAGGTGGCCCAGTACCAATTGGAAATGTACCTAAGGTACATGGAATCCATTTTACAGAGAGAGCAGTAGGCCTGGGGTCCTGATTGGCAGGATCCCAGGTCGACTATGTCAAAAACCAGCTAAAACACAGGACAAAAAGTTGGGGGCAACCATAGTCAGGAGGTACCTTCCTACACTCAGGCTCAAAGGATGGGGCCGGGTCATTGAAATAAAAATCTCCCAGAGGCGTTGAGAGTGACGTTGAGAGCGGCGCCGCTTCCGCGCCGGACCCGAAACGAGGACAGGACCAGGGACGACGACGTCCAGGGACGGCGCCGGGGGCGACACCCTAGGGGCCGGCGTCGGCGAGGTCGTTATGTCTACCAGCGACGACCCGGATCCGGAACCAGACCCAGTGGGACCCTGCGGCGTCAGGACCTAAGTCGCCGACTGCGCCGAGGCCCCGGACAGCGCCGATGCCGAAGCATCCGGACCGCGTGGGGACCCAGTCGGAACCGCTTGGCCCGAAGGCGCCGCGGAACCCGACTGAGGAGCGAGCGACTTCATGGCCATGAGGGAGTCAGCAATCTCCCCCGGCGTTGCGTCCTGCCCAGGGACCGGCGGGTGTGGGGCAGGCCGCGACACCTGAGGTGCCGCGTGGGCGGTGTCGCCCGAACCCCCGGCCGCGTTGCGCGAGCGTCCGGGGGAGTCAGAAGAGCGATGGTGCCTCTTCGACTTCTTGTGCCTCTTACCTGAGGACTTCGAGCCCGAAGACCAATGACTACGCCCGGAACTGTGGGGGCTCCGACCACACGACCGGTCCATCGGCCGCCTTTCGGACAGTGACCTAGAGCGGCGCAGGGCAGACTGCCGAAGCTCGAGTCGCTTACGGGACCGCTCCAGTCTAGCCTTAGACGTCAAGGCCCAGCAGTCGGAGCAGTACTTGTCGTCGTGGTCCAGGCCCACACAGTGCAGGCACCGGCGATGGGGGTCGGTAACCGACATCAGTCGGCGCAGGGCTTGAACCCAGGCATCCCTACCGGCACCGTCTGAGTCGATAGACTTCGAAAAATGGATCAAAAAGGATGTCAAAAGCTTAGACAAAAAGTACAACTTTTTCCAGATCTGCGCTAGCTGGCGCGGAAAAAAGAAGAACTGACATCAGCACGCGGAGGCGGCCTCTAAGTACTCCGACGACGTCATCACAGCGCCCACGGCGCTGACGACGGACGCGGAGCCGCAGACCACGCCTACCGACGCGAAAGGGTACTGCTACGCAAACATTTCCGGATCCAGTCTGACGCCTGGGGATATTCTAAGGTAAGGAATCTATCACTAACGTGTCTCTTTCAGATATTACTTCGACCTCACTGGTTTCTCTTGGCACTCGACTAAGGTTAAATATTTAGGATTGTGGTTTTCCTTTTTCTATCTCAGACACTTTGAAGGCTAATTTTGAATATATTGCAAAGAAATTAACTGATTCTATTACCAGATGGCATCCCCTCTTTCTTTCATGGTGGGGCCGGTTGGACTCCATCAAAATGATGTTAGCTCCTATCGTCCTATATTCACTTTCCATGATTCCTGTCCGCATACCTTATTATTTTAAACGATTAGACTCACTCAATGAAATTTCTCTGGAGAAATAAGCCTTTGCAGATCGCCTTGTCTTCTCTTAAATTTCCGGACTTTAAATCATACCATTTTTCTTTTATCCTCAAACAAGCCTCTCGTTGGCTTTCCACAGAAGTTCCCACTCAACCTCCTGTTTGGTTATCTTTGGAGAAATCTCTTATTTCGCCGTTTGATTTATCGGAGACCCTTGCCTTTTCTGCTAACGTTTCTTTCTTGAAATCTCCTGTCATTGCTCATACCAGTCATCTTTTAACCCCCCTTTTACCCTCCTCTTATCCCTCCCTTACTTCTTTGTCTCGCCAACCCATCTGGCATAATAATTTACTCCGCATTAAAAACCGTTCTTTTTCCTGGAAATCTTGGAAGTCCAGGGGTTTATCTTGGATTTCCCAACTCCTACTCCATAACGCTCCTCTACCTTTTGCTGATCTTCAAACTCAATTTCTTCTTCCCACTTCCTTTATAAAACAATATTGTTGGACTTGGCCCTTCTGGCAGGTTCACCCAGTGAGAAGTTGGCCTGATATTCAGTGCTCACTATTCTAGTGATCACTATGTATCAGTCCAAACAACCCTTATGGTGATTGGTTGTAAGTCAACCGATAGACCAGCTATCCTAGTAGCATGGACAAGAGCCGGCTTCGGCTAAACTCTAGAGGGCTTGTTAAGCCAGCTGTTATACCATCACATATACCCCTTAAACACCAAGTGAAAGGACATCACACAAGTGTTATGAAAATAAACAGTGTATTTATTTAGATCACAACAGCCCTGTACTCTTTATGAGGACAGGGTACTAAGCACACAACAAAACTCTTACGGAAATACTTTAAGTTGCACAATTTACACAAATGCCCGAGGGGCACGGAAAACCATATACTAGGAGAGTGGAATGCGAAATTACTAGCAGGTAAGTACTGGACTAATAGGCTTTGGAATCGCTAGGACTACGTTACTGAACCTTCAGATTAGTAGTAGGAGGCCTAGGGTACTCGGGTACAGAGTGTGCACTCTCACGCGGGACAAAGTCTATGGAGGCTAGTATTTATTTATTTTATTTTAGTGTTTTATAGAGCGCACAGCTACCTCCGACGGAGGTGTCCCGGCGCTGAAGACCTTATCTCAGAGGGGGGAAGGGGGAAGGAGTGAGAGTTTAGATCTGGGAGAAGAACCAGGTCTTTAATTTTTTTCGGAAAAGGGGTTCTGAGATGGCGAATCTTAACTCTGTGGGTAACTGGTTCCAGAGTTTAGAGGTGACAACGGCGAAGGCCCTTCCACCCGTGCGTGTGAGACGAAAACGGGGGGTTGTGATTAGGCGTAGATTGTTGGATCTGAGGTTACGCTGTGAATGAGAGAATCTCAGTCTGCGTCGGAGGTATGCAGGACCACGGTCATTGAGGGCTCTGAAAGCCAGGGTCAGGGCTTTGAATTGGATCCGCATTTTTATTGGGAGCCAGTGAAGTTTGATAAGGTGGGGGGAGATGGAGTGTCGAAAAGGAATATTGTTGATTAATCTGGCCGCTGCATTCTGTACTCTCTGTAGCTGGTTGATGAGATAGGCGGGGGCCCCTAGATACAGGCTATTTGCGTAGTCCAGGTGGGAGGTTATCATGGCATGGACTACTGTTTTTCGGGAGTCAAGTGGTAGGTAGGGAATGATTTTTTTTTTAACATGCGTAGCTTTCCAAAGCAGGCAGAGGTTACTTTACTGATTTGGGTTTTGCAGGAGACAGAAGTGTCGAATTGAAATCCTAGGTTTCGGGCCGCTGGGACCGGCACTGGTGGAGGGTTTAGTTCGGATGGCCACCAGATATTGGGGGGTAGAGGAGATTTTTGATTAAAAAATAAGACTTCAGTCTTATCAGTGTTGAGTTTTAAATTGTTCTCGGCCATCCATGAGGCGATCTTTACCATGCAGTTGCGGAAGTTGTCAAATGATTTTTCATCATGGTCTTTGAAGGAGAACACCAGTTGTGTGTCGTCGGCGTAAAAAGTCACCTTGACTCCACATGATTCAACAATCTTTGCTAGAGGTTTAAGGTACACATTGAAGAGGAGAGGGCTCAGGGCAGAGCCCTGTGGGACTCCCCAGGTCAGTGGTTTTTTGTCAGAGAGAAACGAGCCTAGCATCACTTGTTGGGTTCTGTTATTTAAAAAAGATTTTACCCACAGGAGGGGAGGGCCGCCAATCCCTGTCTCTTGTAGGCGAGTCATTAGTGTGTCGTGTGAGATGGTGTTGAATGCAGCGGACAGGTCGAGGAGGACCAACATGGCCTCCTCTCCCCTGTCCGTGCATTCTCTAATTGACTCAGAGACTTCGAGTAGTGCAGACTCGGTACTAAAGTCCGGTCTGAAGCCTGACTGGGTGTCATGAAACAGGGAGTTAGATTCCAGATAGTCTGATAGTTGGAGTTGGACTGCTTTCTCTAGTACTTTGGCGGGTTTGGGCAAAAGTGAAATCGGACGGTAGTTACTCAGACAAAGAGGGTCCATACCTACTTTCTTTTGGATAGGGATAGGTAGTGCATGTTTCCAGGCAGCAGGAACAACACTGGTGGAAAGGGAGGAGTTCCAGATTTCGAGAAGAGAGTCGATAATTAAAGGAGCAATGTCATTCAGGATTAAGGCTGGAGCAGGGTCTGGAGCCTTAGCCCGAATTGCAATCCAGAAATAATTTCGTAGCTTGTTGCTTAGTAAGAGGTTGGAATGCTGTAAAGGCCAGATTATGATTTGTGTCGGGACTTTTAGTGTTGACCTTACCATTTTGTTGGATGGTGGCTGCAATGTTGATAATTTTCTCTTCAAAGAAATTTGAGAGACTGTCGCATAGTGTTTGCGACATGGGGATAGGGGCAGCGAGGGCATTGGGCTGAGTGAAGTCTTTGACTATGTTGAAGAGTGTCCTGGTGGAATTCTTAGCTTTGGCAATGGTATCAGAGAAGTACGTGCTCATGGAGTGGTGTTTGAGTTTACGAAACTCTTTAAAGCCTTGTTTGTAGAGCGCCTTGGCTGCTGGGTCATAGCTCTGTCTCCAGAGTCGTTCAAGCTTCTTACACTTGCTTCTATGTGTCCTGAGTTCTTGTGTGAACCAAGGGGCAGAGGGTTTTTGCCTGTTGGAAGTGAGAGGACGCAATGGGGCTATTTTTTCTATTGCAGAAGTGAGGTCATTATTTAGTGTGCGTACTGCGGCGTCCAGGTCATCCGGAAGAGGGCTGTGAGTCGTAGCATATATTTGTTCAAAGGCTGTAAGAGAGAGTTTGTGCCATTTTCTGCCTTGAGTTCTTATGGCGGAGTTGTGTTTAACAATTTGGGGTAGGGAAATCTCAAAAGGTACTAAGTAGTGGTCAGACCATGTCAGGGGTAAAGGGGGAAAGGTTGTAAGTTTCTCATGATTAGAGAATATGAGGTCGAGAGTATGCCCAGCGACATGAGTAGGGCCAGATACCCTTTGTGATAGATTAAGATTTTGCATTGAGTCCAGGAGAAGGGCAGCGCGATTGCAGCTGCTGACGTCTACATGATGGTTGAAGTCTCCCAGAACAATGAAGTCAGAGTGTTTGAGGGAGAGAACTGCTGTAATTGCTAATAGCTCTTGGATGGCAGATTGGGAAGAGCTAGGGGGAACATAGGCTAACATCCCTGAGGAGACGGCAGTGGAGGAGTCTATGATGGAGAAGTATAGAGCTTCTATAGGTTTGGCGTTAGTGATTTTCCTGGTGGTGATTTTTAAGTGATTCCTTAAAATTACCCCTATTCCTCCTCCTGGTGGTTTGGAGCCTTCGCGGCTGAATCCAGAGAATCTGTAGCCCGGTGGAATAGCTAGAGCGATGTCAGGGTTGGAGCTGTCTTTAATCCAGGTCTCAGTTAGGAAAACTATGTCCCAGGGTGAAGAGGATAGTAGCAGCCAGATGTCATTGGCGTGGCCTGGTAGTGAGTGGCAGTTTACTAGTCCCATAGAGTACGTTTTGGAAGCAAAGCAAAGATATTGTTCTCGGGCGAACCCGATAAGGTAGGTTGAAAACGAAAGTGGAACTGGACCCTTGGATAGTGAGGCTATGCTGGGGCACCGAAATGCCGAAGTTACCTAGCCCAGGGGCTGCGGCTGCATAGGTCTGAAAAGACGTCGGAAACCTTCGTTGACGAACCAGGAGCCTGAAAGAAGGAGTTGCTGGCAGGCGACCAGTGAAGATTGTTCGATGGATCCAAGCCTGGATCGAAGATGGAAGACACCTGTAAGCAGAGGGGACCAAGTCCTGAATCACTAGCCAGTGATCAGATGGGCACCAGGATGGCACCGGATGGAGTCACCTCGACCAGGTGAGTGGGCCACGCTGGGCTCTGCAGTCTCACGGACCAGGAGGCGTTGTCGGCGACCAGGATGGAGGTGCGAGCTGTCCCACGATGGTTGATGCTGTCGACGTCGCTGGACCCAGGATTGGGGTTAACAAGTCTTGGCAAATTCAAGCCCACGCGGTGGACCTAAAATGGCGTCTGGAGTGGACCAGGAGGGTCCGGGGTGCTCCTCTTTTGGAAGGGAGCAAGGGCCAGTCTGGAGCAACCAGACTAGCAGTGGTGATGTCGTCGGTCGTCGTCGGGAAGGCCACAAGCCAGCGGACTAGTAGCCAGACAACGCGGTGAGCAGCCAAAAAGTAGAAGGGCCCCACGCAGATCTCGTGGATGCTGGGGGGGCTGGAGCTGCTCAGGATCGGGGCTTCTCGGACCCAAAGCACTCACCAGAGGATCCCTCGGCGGTCGTGCTGGTTAGAAGTCGTGCAGTTCTGATGATGGCCGGTCCCTCGAGGTCTCGTTGCACCTACGGTTCTCAGCTTAGCTGTAGAGGTAGGTAGAGGTCAGAGGTGCCAGGGAAGCCGGGTCTTGTCGTGCTGGTCGGTCGGATTCCGGAGGAAGGACGTGCAGCAAACCGCAGAGTTCTTAGATGGTGCCTGCGGATGCAGGGTGACTACTCCTTAGCCACAAGGGAGAAATCTTGAGAAGAAGTCGAGAGTTCCTTTCGTAGAAAGTAGTTTCTTGATTCAAAGATGATCTAATCTTGAAGGGTCCCCGCTCCTGCCTTTATCCTAAAGAAAGGGGTGGGTACGCGACTAGGTCCTGCCCTAGGGGTGGGACCAGGAAGGGGGGTGGTTACACCCCTCTCCCATGCCAGACTTTCCCCAGCTCAGGGGCTGGTGTGCCCCTGGAACTGGTTCTAGCCGGCAGATGCGTAGTGAGCACCGGGGTGCCACTTCCAATCACCTTCCTGTAAAGCCCTGCCTACCCAGGATACACAAAACCCTGTCTGGGATGGTGCTAGCACCGCCCCTGACAGGAAACCCTTTGTCCATGCTCCCCTCGCTGGAAGGACTCCCAGCTGCAGGGGGTCAGACTTGTGTCTGTGGTGGCAGCATCCATTTTGTGATGCTGAGGCTCGAGTTAACTTTAACCAGGGTTCACAGTTACATACATGTTGTGTCCCTCTAGAAGGGTGGAATGCTAACCCCGTCGCCAGAATTGGTGAGGGGTTAGTATTCCAATTCGTATGACACCTTACTCGACATGTTTTGATAAAGCGATACCAAAGATAGCATTTAACCGCGAGGATTATAATGCACTTAAGAGTATATGGTATGCGTTATCATGGAACAGCTATTAGGACTTGGTTCCGCAAGCTGCAAACGGGCTCAGCTCATGCCAGAGCACCATCTCACACGATTCCAAGCACTCTGCCTTCAGGATTGTCAAGGCCTGCCATAGGAGTGACTGATCGGAATCTGTGTGTGCATTTTAGGGTTAGATATAGGTATACTATATCTAAAGCAAAGGGAGATTACACCACCTTGCCCCAGCTGTCGTGCAGCCAGTTGTGTCAAATTTAGATGGCCAGCCAGGGGTGGCATAATACATGCTGCAGCCCCTGGTAGGCCCTGGGTACACCTATGCCCTGAGTTACAGGGTCTGATAAGGTGGCCCAGTACCAATTGGAAATGCACCTAAGGTACATGGAATCCATTTTAGAGAGAGAGCAGTAGGCCTGGGGTCCTGATTGGCAGGGCTCCAGGTCAACTAAGTCGGAAAACCAGCAAAACACCAGGCAAAAAGAGGGGGGGCAACCATAGTCAGGTATCCACCTTCCTACACACCCCTAAACTTTTTGCTTTTTAAATGTGAATAGATAGGTGGTAGTGATTTTTGGTTTCTGCGCACTTTCACTGTGTCCCAGTGGAAAGTGCTTGCGCACTGAGTGCGTGGAGTGAGGTTGGCCTGCCCTTCCATAGGAATGCATGGGGAATGTCTGTGTCCCCGGTAGTTCCTGATGCGTGAGGCGTGCATGCTCTAGTTTGGTATGTGCAAAATCGTGAGAGTGAATGCTGCGCAATGGTATGTGCGGCGTGTATGTGTCTAGTGGGGAAGTGCCACTTCTAGACATTGATTTGTGTGTGCAGTGAGGGTGCTGGCGTGTGATTGGCTGGAGCTGGCTGGGATACCAGGCTACATGAGTCATGATGGGTCTGCCCGGTGGGGAGTGTGGAGAGTAGCATGCTGATGGCTGGGGAGGAGTGCACCTGTGTCCTGAATGAGGCTGGGTTTTCCCCACACAACGCTGGCTCCGCCCCCTGTGGTGCGACTAATGACCCTAGTCCTGCCAGTGAATGAAAAGGGCGATTGAGCACATCAAGGGTGCTCCAAAACCAGCTGCAACTGGTTTCTCCCCCACCCTGCACCTACAGACAAAGGACTTTACAGTATAAGGGGCTGTGTCCCCTAACAAAATGTTCTCTGCCAGGATCCTGAGGGGGCTGCTGCTGTTGCCAGGAGGACCGCCACTTGGATTATCTCCCTGCCTGGAGACCCAGTGAGCTGGCTCTGGGCCCAGCCTTGCACCCCTGCCTACCTAGGGGAGCCTTGCTGGAGCTTTGTCCTTGCCCCTAGCGCTTGGGAGCGCTTTTCCTTGCCCCTGGAGCCTGGGAGCGCTTCCCTTTCATAGCTAGCGCTGGGGAGCGCTTTATTTTACTGATTGCGCTTGTGAGCGCTTCACTTGTGCTTCGCCTGTGCCCACCCGGCATTTGAATCGTATTTGGCTGTTTTAGCCTTCGTTTCGCTTATGTACTAAATACGGGTGCTCACCCCGCTTGATTTGCCCTTTTAAACCAGGAGCCTACCCCGGATCACCACCGACAAGGAGAGTATCCTCTTGGGCCGCCGCTCTGCCCACGGCAACCCGGAACCAGCTGTTGGCCGGCCAATAGTAGCGCGGCCTGCCCGGAAGTCTCGCCTCCGCAGTTCCAGCGCGAGGAGAAGAGAAAAAACCTGGACTGAGCAGGTGAGGTCCGCGAGGCTCCCGTGCCCGGTAGAGCCCCGCCTACTGCCCAGTCCCGGCTGACCTCGGCGAGAGAAGACGTCAGGGAGCGGGAGCAGCGGGAGCCTTCCCGCGCTCCGGCGTGTGAAGAGGAGCAGGGGCCCCGGAGAGCAGGCAGACCCGGTGAGTTCTCCTGTAAGGAGAGGGGGGCGTCGGGGCACATTGCCGGTGCCCGCCCTCCTCGGTGGTGATCGCGTTGTCTTGGGGGCATTGGCGCATTCTAAGTCCCCCGAGAGGGGCTCCAACCAGGCCACAGTTGCTCCTCGCGTCACGAGGAGCTATAGGGGGCATTCCTTTCTTCCGGGTCCCCCTGAGAGGGTCCCAGATACCGGAGCACAGGGGAGGGTCGAGCGGCCTTAGCTGGCAGCGGGCCGCCCCCCCCCCCCCCCCCACTCGGGGCATTTTGGTTTTAAGAGCCCTGAGGGGCTCCAGGGTTATTTCGGAGAGCTCGAGTCCCCCGAGTGGGACTCCCGCAACCTGGGCATATTTGTTACGAGCCTGAGAGGCTCCAGGGCACCACACTTGTTAAGTCCAGAGCCCCTGAGAGGCCCAAGCCCGCCTTGTTGCATTTTAGAGCCCAGAGAGGCTCCCTGCCCACATTGTGTTTGAGCCACAAGAGGCTCCTGGGGGGCCCAGCATTTGTTCAGAGCCTGGGAGGCTCCCACGTGGTCCCCTCATTGTCCACACAGCTGCCCAGCACTTTGTGGGCAGCTGCTACGTTTAGACCCTGACATTTGGGACACAGGGCGTCCTAGCCCCCACAAGGCCAGTTGGCCAATGGACAATCACAGGTGGTGACTTATTGGAGTTTGGCGCAATTGTTCTTTTGCTGCACCTCTGAATGTGTTTTTATACGTCATGTGCCTTGTTCTTACACCTCTGAATGTGTTGATGCATCATGTGTCTTCCTTCCTTACACCGCTGAATGTATGTTTATGCATCATGTGTTATGTTCCTATGCTTATACCCTTACAGGTACTGTGATACTTAGGTGGTTGTTCTTGCTAGTACAGGTGGTGCTAGTGAGGTCCTGGTTCCCTGCGTGACCTGTTCCTAAGGTGGTTAGGATTGCGTAGGTGGTACTTAACCTTTACCAGTGATTACTGGTTGTGTGCTATTTTGTGCTACAGTGATTTTATATGCTATCTTCGAAGTAATGTTTTAAGTGCTAAGTTCTAAAAGTGCTGATTCCTGACAGTGGTCCAGGTGGCCCCGTCTTGTACATATCCCCTGTAAATTCTGCCCGTGCCTGTTGGCACATTGTAAAGTGTGTGTTTTATCTAATGTGTTTTGGTAGAATACAAAGGCTATTTTTATATATAACCTTGTGTGGAGTTTCCTTTGTGGTGGGCCTTGGGTGTTGTTGCTGGGGTGCGTGCGCAAATACTTAACTCACATCGCCTCCAAGTTTAGCCTTGCTGCTCGCGCCACGTTACCTAGAGGGTGAGCAGGGGTTATCTTGGCGTGTAACTCCCTTGCCCTGACTTAGGAGTGGTGGTCTCTGACAGAATTTGGCGCAAACCCTGGCCAGCCATGGATCCCATTTCTAACAAATATGACCTGTTAATACCTGCTCTTCACCAATATCTTCAATCTCTTCCTTCTTCCTCCGAAATACCCTCCTCTTACTCTACTATTAGCCCGCTTTTGGAGACCTCTCCATCCGCTTCTCACATTTACAAATGTTTTATAACTTCATCGGAGCGCCTCAAATCGAAGACTGAGTTGGCCTGGGAACGGGATTTGTCAATATCTTGGCCTGTCTCTTTATGGGATAAGCTGTGGTTAAAAATACATAAAACGTCCAGAGCTGAGGGGGCGTGGCCAACTGCCGAACATGGCGGCAGCTTAACTCGGGAGCTCCGCAAGGCAATCCGGCCCGCGCAATAATCCGCATGCACATCCGTCTACTGACCTGCCTGAAGGGGTGAAATCGGCTCCGGGAACCGAGCGGCGCACAACGAGCCGCCCCCGGCGCAAATCCGACGCCGGGAAGTGCTCCATCCGCCGACAGCGAGACGAGGCCTACGACAACTCAGCAGCACCGGCCTAAAGTACGGAGACAGGCCGACCGGAAGCGCACCTTGCCCGGCCGGAAGAAGTCAGCCTCAGCCGGCGTCCGCTCCTCCCCGCCTGGCGCCAAGTTCCACCACAGCGCTCTCATAACGCTGCACTTGGGAGCGACCTCCGGTCCCCCTGAGCCAAGGCTTCAAAGATATCAAGGGCGAGAGAGGCCCCGCACAACGTCGAAGCAGTCCTGGATCTGCGCTACCGGGCGGACGCCCAGACAAATACGGCAAGGTAGGGCGGAGGACGCCTGGGTCGACGCAGTCCCCCCGCAGCACTGAACATTACTCCGGACCACCGTTGGGCAGAAGGGCCGAATACACCGTAGTGGCGCCAGTCTCCGGCTACCCATTGCAGCCCTAGAAGGCGGCGGCGCGACCCACGTGGAGCGGGGAAACAGTACGGTATGCGAGAGATGCACACGCCGCCAACAGCACCGCGAGAACCCTTCTGCTGACTCCAACGGCAGCCACAATAAGGCTACACTTCAGGCCGGGATCGACCTGGGCCCTGCGGCTCCCGCTCCTTTACCGGCTGCTTCGACGGCGACCACCAAGGGGAAGGCCTACACGGTAGGTGGCCGGGCCGGGAACAATTGAAGGACCGGACACTGTCAACCCAAGCAAGCCAACATGACGGGCAAAAACACGAGGAGCATGACAACGACGCAAGCAAAGCTTGATAAATTTGCCTATGCCCAGAACGGCCACTCACAGGGACCTGGACGGCACTCCGCCGGTGCCTCCTCTGACGCCAATGACACTGGAAAAGTCACACTGGAAGCCATAATGAGAACTCTCACAGACGTCCAGGCGACGGTAGGCACCATCTCCACTGAGGTGAACCTGCTACGAGCAGATTTTAAGAAAATGTCGGAGAGGGTGTCGCAAGTGGAGGTGGTCACGAAATCCCTCATTGAAGACACTTCAGACCTTCAGGTGGCGATGGAGCGACTAAAAAGGACCACTAAACAACTACAAGAAAAATTGGATGACCAGGAAGGACGCTCGAGAAGAAATAACGTCCGTATCCTAGGCCTTCCGGAATCGGAGGGGAAGGGGGCCATGGACCTGTACATCGAAGACCTCATTAAGACCAAACTGCAACCTAAAGGCCTGTCCGCCTTCTTCTCCATCGAGAGGGCTCATCGGGTCCCGGGGGGTACGCCCAAACCAGGGGCCGCGCCGCGACCGGTGCTGGCCAGGCTCTTCAACTTTAGGGACAGGGACGCCATTTTGCAGGCGGCCAGGGTGGCGCCGCCGGTGAAAATCCTGAACTCCACGCTGGCGTTCTTCCCAGACTACACGGCCGAGGTGGCCAGGCGTCGAAAATCCTTCAATGAAGTCAAGAAGACGCTGCGAGACAGGGAACTACCCTATTCAATGCTCTTCCCCGCCAAACTGCGGATTGTGGCCGAGGGGAGGACATGGTTCTTCGACAATCCTGAGGTGGCACGAGAATGGCTGGATGGCTGGAGACCGGCGGGCAAGCCTCACCGCCCACATAAAGACCGCCAGGACCGCCGTAATGAGAAGACGCCGGAACACCGTGCGGCCAGCCCGGCCACTGAGCAGGGCGCGGCCGGGGGCCTGGAATCCGATCTCGAGAGGGACCCGTTTGATTCAGGTCAGCCTAGCAGGGGCTGAATGGCTACACTGGAAGCACCAAGATCTGGACACAGCCCTTGGGACCTTGGGCCGATGGAACTGAGTAGGGCGGGTTTTGGCCGGAGCCTGTAGGGGACTCACCAACCCCACAAGCAAGTAAGACTAGATAGGGGGGGACAAAAGCACTCTGCCAAGTTGGGGATGCGGGCGGGAATTCGTCCGTGGTGCAGGGGAGCAGGGAGGGGGTGGAGGGATGGGAGTGACGAGGTTCAAGTTAAAGTTAAGTTTTATGGTCATCATCATTGCAATCTTACAAGGCACGGGAACACTACTCACTATGGGCAGCATGCGCCGCCTCCGCGTTCTGGCGTCCTTATCCTGCTGAACATAGAGAACACGGTTCATACACTCAAATGGCACGACATGATCGAGCTACACCCGCATTGGGTACCCCTGTAACGACAATGGTGCCCCCACTGAAGCTCCTTACATGGAATGTCAGGGGGTTGGGGGACAAAATTAAACGGGGTCTGGTGCTGCAAACTGTTTAACGTAATCGATCAGACCTAGTGCTGCTGCAAGAAACACATCTGGCAGGGACCACCTGTAAGGCTCTGAACAGGCGTGGGTACACCATGGCAGTACACTCCGAGTTTACCTCAGGTTCCAGGGGCACCGGGATACTCCTCAGAAACAATTCCCCCTTCTTGGTCACTGGCCACAAGACAGATGATCAGGGACGGTTCGCAGCACTCTCAGGCCAGTGGGAGGGGAGGGCCTTGAATGTGATATCTGTATACATCCCCCCAGCACTGCATGCTACAGCCTTGCCGGCGCTTAGCCGATTCCTTATTGATCTCCCAGAGGGGGACATGATCCTGGGGGGAGACTTCAATGCCATCACAGACCCCCTACTAGACACCTTTCCCCAGCGGGATCGCCAGAGAGGGTCTGCCACACTTCCGGGATTCTTGTCAGCTATGGGCCTCACAGACATCTGGCGTCACCTGAACCCTACAGCGCAGCAATACACACACTACTCTGCACCCCACAACAGCCTCTCACGTATTGACTACTTCTTCTTTCTAGGGGTTGGACTGAGCTCTGTGGATAGTATTGATATCCTACCACGAGGAATCTCCGATCACTCCCCGGTCTCCCTTCACATTTCTACCAAAGATTGTAAACGGGGTAGGCTGTACCCGATCTATCCCAATTATCTGCAGGTCCCTACCATTAGGAAAAAAAAACTCAAGTTAACCACCACACACTATTTCACTGAGAACACAGGGTCGGTCACCTCACCCTCAGTTCTGTGGGAGGCTTACAAGACGGTCCTCAGAGGGGCGTCCATATCTGCCATTACTGGGCATAAAAAGGAGTCTAGGGCTACACTGGCCAATTTGGAATTAGCATTACACACGGCAAACACTGCGCATATGGCAGACCCGACCCCTGAGACGCTTCATGAACTACAGCTCCGTCAGCAGCAGCACCAGGCACACCTCACTGTGATCACCAAAGGACACCTCGCGAGCACGGCGCACAGAATCTATGATGTGGGCGATAAGGCGGGGAAGATGCTGGCATGGCTGGACAAACGAGGTGGCAGTAACAAGGGGATACACGGGCTCTACGATGCGGCCGGCGTGCTGCAAACTCACCCGGAACAAATAATCCAGACTCTAGCTCGCCACTTCCAGGGGATCTACACACCGACACGGCCAGTCACTGAGCGGGAGGCCACAGAATCACTTGGTCACATCCCTGTCCCCGTACTCACACCTGAAGCACAGCAGGAACTTGATGCAGACCTGACAGAGGGAGAGGTCCAGTTGGCAATACAGGCGCTGCAGTCAGGCAAAGCCCTAGGCCCAAACGGAATTCCTGTGGAGTGGTATAAGGCGATGGACTCTGTGCTGGCCAAGCCCCTCTTAGACATGTATAACGACAGCGCAAAAAAGGCGCTGCTTCCACTCGATCAACGCACGGCCACCATTGTGGCCATCCCCAAACCAACCAAGCCACCAACAGACAGTGCCTCATACCGACCCATCTCACTGCTCAACGCAGAAGCAAAGGTCCTGGCGAAGCTCCTGGCCAATCGCCTAACCAAACATCTGAGTACCCTAATACACCCTGACCAATCGGGCTTTATGCCACACAGAAGCACAGCGCTAAATCTACGGAGGGTCCATGGGGTACTGGCGAAGGCGCATCTTCTTACGGAGCAGGCTGTGATACTTTCCCTAGCTGCTAAAATGGCATTTGATTTGGTAGAGTGGGAATACCTTTTTGCTGTCCTAACCCGCATGGGCTTCGGGCCCCAATATATGGCATGGGTGCGACTGCTCTACGCCCAACCGATGGCACAGGTGGTTGCAAATGGACGCATATCCTCGACCTTTCCACTGGGGAGGGGAACTAGACAGGGGTGCCCGCTGTCGCCCCTGTTGTTTGCGATAGTACTGGAGCCACTGGCAATCCTGCTTAGATCGACGCCGTTGTTTCGGGGAATCACTTGGAGCGACGGGTGGGAGGACAAAGTCTCCTTGTACGCCGACGACATGTTAGTATACATGATCGGCCCAACTGAAGGGGTCCCCGCCCTATTGGCAATCTGCGATGAACACGGCAGGGCCTCGGGATATACCCTGAACTGGTCCAAGTCTATACTCTATGTCCTTACTGGCCCGGCTCCGGTGTTGCCGGCTAACTGTCCTCTCACAGTAACCACCTCCTCCTTTAAGTACTTAGGTATTTATGTGACGAAGGACTCTAAACAGTTTTATATCGAAAACCTGCAGCCGCCTCTGCAAAGATTGCGTGCTGATGTCCAATACTGGGCGACGCTGCCGCTGACCCTCCTAGGGCGCGCGGCGCTCTATAAAATGATGGCTCTCCCGAGATTTCTGTATGTGCTAGAAAACTCCCCTTATGTGGTTAACCCACAGTATTTTAGACGGGTAGCAGCATTGGTCTCCAGCCTGTTGTGGAGTAATGGTCCGGCGCGGATAGCGCAGGCAAAACTGGTGAAGAGCTGGTACGAGGGGGGTATTGCATTACCCAATCTCCAACTATATTACTGGGCGTCACAGCTTAAAGTTATTAATCATTGGATTCACGTTTCACGGGACGACCCCGCATACAAGGCGGACTGGTCGCAACTGGGGACTGATGGCATGCTCTCGGTGCTGTACAACTACCCGCAGGTAAAGACCCTGCTAGGCCCAACATTCCACACAGCGACAATCTGGCATACGGCACAATCACGCCTAGGGTGGAAGGGTAAAATCACCAGGCTAACACCACTATGGGACACTAAAACACTGGGTAACCTACGGACCTGTAAGGGATTTGCGAGGTGGGACGACATAGGGATCTCGGTAGTGGGGGACCTCTGGGACAAGGGCACGGTTATTCCCTTCCAGCACCTCCAGCAACAATACGGCCTGGGGCCCACTGAAACGTACCGCTATGTACAAATCCGGCATGCACTACTGCAAGCGATCCCACCAGACACCACACTCCCAGAATCATCGCCACTTGAGGATAGGCTGCTCACCGAATTCATGGAGCAAAAAGCGACCTCACTCACGTACAAAAAATTGATTAACAACATGCCGGATCCCACACACAAACTTAAGGAGAAATGGGTGGACGAACTGGGCGACATGGATGAAACGGAGTGGAATGAGGCATTGGCCTCGCCGAGGGAAGTGGGCATATCAGCCAGATTCCACCTGGTGCAGCTCAAGGTGCTACACCGCACCTACTACACTCGCACATTACTCCACAAAATACAGAGAGCGCCACACCCATACTGCCTCAGGGGATGCGGGGAGGAAGGGACTCTCCTACACACGTTATGGGAATGTCCACAAATCAGGGAACTATGGCGTCAGATTATGCGCACAGTCTCTCAGGCCATCAATGTTTCTGTCCTGCCGGAACCTCGTAAATGCCTGTTGAACATTTGGGACCCTACGGACTTAAACAGGTATGGACAACTGTGGGTCACCCTAGCAGTGACAGTGGCCAAACGAGACATTGCACAGAGGTGGGGCGCTCCAGAATTGCCGACGGTGGCAGGGTGGATAAGAAACATGGACCTTCTCATGGTAAAGGAGAGAGCAGTATATGTATTAAGAGCCTGCCCCCGCAAATGGAATCGGGTGTGGATGCCATGGAACGCATATAGGGGTGACCCATGTGAGGCATTGCCGGAGGGTGAGGACTCAGAATCGGAGGAAGACGAGGACTAGTGGCTATGGAGGTGCTAGCATAAACAGGGGAGGGGCCGGGAGGCGGAGGGCGTGCACCGCTACTGCAGACGGAATGCTGAATGTGTAAGCCTGTGGGATAGTATATATGAACGTACACAAGTATTGGTAAAATGATGACCGTTGTTGGGTTTTTTAGACTTGTTTTCTTTATTCTTATATGTCCCCGCTAATACCATGTATGGGGGAAGTCAGCCTACTGAATCGAAAAAGTATGGGCGGGATGGGCGTTTAGAAGAAGGGGTGAAATTGGGCCTTGTGATACATATGTCTGTCTATTCACTTCTTAACTACTGGGCCTTACATGGAAATGATAACTGTTGATACAATCTGTGTTAAATCCTTTCCCCACCGGGGGATCATATTACTGTTATGTCGCTTCAACTACAAAATGTCGATATGAATATCTCTTCTAAACTCCTGACAAAGAATTTTCAAAAAAAAAAAAACGTCCAGAGCTGCTAATACTACCCAAACTCTTTACTTCATATACCAACATTTATTACTAACCCCGCAGAAACTGGCATCATTTTCCCATGACCTCTCACCTAAGCGTTGGTCCTGTCCTTGCCAGACTGCAGATTTACTCCATATGTTGTTTCATTGTCCCAACATTGCTTCCTTTTGGCAATTAGTTTGGTCCCGCATGCACAATATATTTGGTTTCACACCCCCTTTTCTCCCTCTCCAATGTCCTTTTGGGTTCCTTGTCTCCTGATTTGCCACATTCCCCTTCTCACTTTAAGTTGTTTGATTTATTTTTGGCTAAAGCCTTTCACCTGACTGCTTCCAATTGGAAAGACTCAACCAAAATCCGTTATTCAGCTTGGTGGAATGCTATTTGCTTTCATCATAGACTTGATACCAATTATGCTACCCCCGTTTCCTTAGCTGTAAAAAGGGATTTATTATGGATTCCTCTTACCACCTAACTCTCCAAGCTCTCTTCCTCTCCTCACGCTATTATTGTTACTCACAAAAATCCATCTGATGATGATCATAAACCACCATGACTTTTCTTATTTGTCTTTTTCCTTCGATTTACTTAGTTTTATAATTATTTGTTATTCGCTGCCTATTTCATACTATTTATTTAATTTCACTATTTGCATACAATGTTTTACTCTACGAATTTGCCATTTTTAGCTTACTTTTTGTTTGTAATTTTACCCCCATTGTTTCCCTTTCCATGATTTAGATATAGGTGTTTATTGATTCCGTTTCATTATACCTTCTCAATTTCTATTTATGTCTCTTTTATATGCCTTTCATTGATTGAGTATATTGCATTATGTATTTTATTCTATGTTTTGGTTTCAATAAAATTGAGCTTAAAAAAAAAAGAATTTAAAAAACTGACGAGTGGTGCAGTGTCATCTGGCAAACACTGGAAAGCCACGTTTGGGTAAACATTTTCCAAATCATTTCTAGTGCTTGGAGATATTTGAAGTGAGTGAAACTTCAGTAATTAGTACCCATCAGAATTGATCCCTGAGGATAAAGCTATTGAGTACTGTTAGATTTGGGGGGTCTCTGGTTGGCACAGGTAGGTACTTGTGACAAGCAGGGACCCTCTCCTCTAGTCAGGACAAGGGGATTTAACTCCTAAAATAACCCCTGCTCACCCCTCTAGGTTGCGTGGCGCGAGCAGTCAAGTCTTATCTCAGAGGCGTTGTAAGTTCAGCAGTTGTGACCACATACAGTAACCCAGTGACAACACTACAAATGGACACCACACAGGTTTTTTTATCAAAAATAAGTAGACTTGGGGAGGAGCCAAGATGGCGGACGGGACAGACGCTTGAACTCCCGGCTCCGCAAGCCGTCTGGCTTTCTTTGACTATCCTGACCCTTTATCCTGCCCGGCGCCGTCCTAATACTGTGGAATGCTGACGCTGAACTGACTGGTGTCCTTTTGGTACCTTTGCCGGCGGAATCGGTGTTGGACTCGATGGGTTTTGACCTCCGGCGCTTCCCCCTGTACCCTGCGCAGATGGCCGCCGCTGGACGCCGAGAGACTCAGATGGGGAGACGAGCTGGTGAGACGCTGCAGACCACGGGGGCTTAGAGCGTTGTTCGGACGATAGGAGTCGGACCCTTCCACCTGGGTCGGACTCTATTCCGCACAACTTGAGGCATAGACGACGCTGGAGCCCCCTCCCACGGTTAGCTTCCCCCCCTGCCACCCCTTTGAGGCAGGGGCGGACTCCATCTTGGAGCGTCTCCCCGTAGTGGACGACTGCTAGCCCCCGGGAAACGTGGAGGACTCCTATCCTGTGCTGCCTTCGCTTTGCTTACGGAGTTTCCCCGGCGGCTACACTGTTGCAATTCCAGCGGCCGCTCTCTTCCCTGGTATCGCCACTCATTGTGTGCAGCGGGCAAGGACATGGCGCCTGTTTTCACCGCCGGAGCGCTAGTTGATACTGGGTCTGCAAAGGCTGGGGACCCACGCGCCCCGGGGCCGGTGACCGCATCGGGTGTACGGGGGGACAACGCGGACCGGCTTCTGACTAGGAGCGACCCGACCTGTGGCGACATCATAGCCGCTCTCATGGCCCTGAAGGTTGAAATGCGGAGCACTGCCCGGGCGCTGGCCCGGGGGCTCGATGAAGCACTGCCAGGCAGAGCGCGATCTCGACTGGATGAACCCCCGCCGCCCCTGTTTCAATTTGGAGGGGATACAAGGTTGCCGAATACAGAGAGGGCGGTGGGGTATTCTCCTGGCTACGAAGTATCGAGTCTGACTGTCGACGAAGTTACAGTTGCAGGAGTACCCCTTGCTATCGGCGTGACGACTTTGCCTACAAACTATCCACCGGTGCCTGGCAGCTCTTTTGCATCGTCACCTGTCCCCTTCGCTGTCCCTATCAGTGGAGCCCCTGGGGTATGCTTTTGCACTGTTTGGGATCCTGTGGCGCATGAAGGCTTCACGGTCCCCTCTCTTCGTGGGCGGCCATTTTGCTTCTTTGTCCTGGTCCAAGACGTCTCGCAGCAATGGACGGGCCTGGCAGAATTCTATCGTTCCGGACAGGGTTGATGGACTGTCTGTGGTTGTAATGATTGGCTCGACTGGCGCAGACCCGGACTGGACCATGTTTTGTGATAGTGGTTGGTTAGTCTTTAATGTTCTGATTGGCTCCTGCACAGTACTGTCGATTTCTCCTGCTGTTTATTTCACCTGCTGGGGGGGGTGAGCTTGTGCTGGACTGGGGTACTGTGTGTTACAGCTACTGCCTTACTGGGAATACAGTTTTTGGTTATGGGGTGGTGTATGGCGCCGGAGGCGTTGTCGGTGAGGGAAGCCGGGAGTTCGGTTGAGGGGTGGGCTCCTCCCCGCTTTTCCCCTTTCCTGGGAGTAGTAGGGGAGTGTAATCTTCTCTCTCTCCCTGTGTGCTACCGTGCATTTCTGGATTTTTCTTTTCCCTCTTCTTTCCTTCTTTCGGCATTTCTTGCTGTCTCTTCTCCTCTCTTCTGGCTTCTCTTATTATCTTTCTCCTCTTTTTCTTTCTTCTCTTCTTTTCCTTGAACTGCATTTCGGGTTCTTTATGGGGCGACAGGCACATTGTCGGGGGGGGTAGGCCGTAGCCTCCGCATTGGTGTAGGGTGGGGGGGTAGATTTATTTTTCTTTTTGATTTCTATGGGCCTTTTTCCTATTTTCTGCGCTTTCTCACACTGTTTTCCTTTCTGGGTCTTGATAGAGGATGGTTGGGAGTGGGCGGCGCTGGGAGTGGCACGAGCGTGGTTCCTGTTGTCCGCTTTGTTTTTCTACTGTATTGCCACTCTGAAGGGGTGTTTCATGTAACTGCTGCTACTATTCCTGCTGCCTACTCATGTGGGACTAAAGTACGGACTCGGATCTCCTTTGCACCTATCCTTCATTGATTTCTAGACTTTAAAAATTTTTAAAATTAACCTTCATTGCTCCTTAGGCGTGATGGCCGGTATTCTCCAGTGTAACTGATGACTAATTGTTTCCTGATATTGCCGTGCTATTGAGCCTTCGTATTGCTTGCACCTGTGCTCAACCAGTTTTCGTGGCCGGCCTCAGGGTTGTGGGCCCGTATTTGTATTTCTGTGGATGCACCAATAAAGGTTTTCAAAAATTTAAAAAAAAAAAAAAATAAATAAGTAGACTTTATATTGAGTTACCACAAGACCATAAACGACAAAAATACACACTAGGATTACTTTAAGATGGTTGATAAAGCTTAGTTCAGTTCTTAGATGCGACACTCTGCGCCAATATACCTTAAGTTGCGTTGCGCTTCCACGACAAGCAATGTCGCAGCGATGGGAAATCCAGCAAAGTACAGATACAAAGAAATAAAGACGTGAAGATCTTCCAGATGCAGCACGCTTCTCGGGGATGCGAGAAACTCTATGTTCGATGCGTGGACTGCAGCGGCGACACCCTTACGATGCGACAGCAACAGCTCCAGCAGCAACGCGGTTCTCCCACGATGCGCGAAGCTTCCGCTGGTTACGACAACTACAGCGGCGACATTCAAGATGCGACGGCATCAGCTCCTACGGTGGCACGCTTCTCGGGGGTGCGAGGTGATCTTGATCAATGCGGTGCAATGCGACAGTTCCAGCGGCAACACCCTCCTTCTCCGGAATTGCAACGGCAGGCACAGCGACGGCGACACGCACCGACCTCGTTGCGAGATTCTTCTCCTGATGCGGTGCAGTGCGACACTTCCAGCGGCGACACCCTCCTTTCTCCGGAGTTGCGACGGCAGGCACAGCGACATGCTTCTTCTCGTTGACTCGCGCTTCCAGCTCCTTGCGACACGCAGTTCCTCAGAAGGCCCAAAGCAGCAGCAGGCACTTCCAAAAGAACTCTGGGGAGTGAAATCTGTTGTCCCTGAGACTTCAGCAGGAGGTAAGCTCTTTTCCAAGCCCTTGGAGATCCTTCACAAGTTGAAAGCAAAGTTACAAAAGTTCCTTTCTCCTTCCTCCCCAAGCGGCACTTCAGCTTGGGAATAGTCTCTCCTCAGTTTCTTCAGGTTCCTCTCCTCAGTAAAGGTTTCTTCTTGTAGTCCAAAAGTGATCTAATTTCATGGGATTTGGTTCCCAATATATATACACCCAGAAATCCTTTGTTCTCTGAGGGGAGAGGGGCCTGTGCCTAGTCCAAACCAGTTCCTGAGCACTTTGTTTACCAGACTTCTCCTTTCCTTTCACAGTGCAGGGCAAGGCAGAAACATCAGAATCCCCACAGGAGGGGGAGCCAGCATTGTGGAAGGCAAGTACAGTCCTGGAGCACTTTGTTGACAGGACTCCTCTTCTTTCAGTGTGCAGGGCAGAGACATCAGCCGCTCCCCAGGGGGCGAAGCCAGCATTGTGGAAGGTAGGCACAGCCCTATTCAGAGTTCAGGTGCACTCCTCCCTTCCATCTAGATGCAGATCTCTCTATTCATCATTGGGTGACTCAGCCCGTCTCCTGGAATTCCCCAGATTTGTCACTCAGAGAAACCAGACATAGGAATACACAAAGTAGCAGAGGCTGGTTTGAATGGTTAGACAAGCAAATACCTACTTTCTAAAAGTGGTATTTGCAAACACAGACTATTAAAATAAACTTTACTAAAAGATGTATTTTATTATTCTGAGTTCAGGCATACTAAACTCGATTTTTCTACCATGTTCTCGGAGCCTGTTAGGATTATAAAATGTGATAACTAACAGCTCATTCTGGCCGATGGAGAACAGGTAGCCTTGCAATAGTGAAAAACGAAAATAGATGTAATTTACTATTAGGACATGCCACACACACCAGGGCTTGTCCTACCTGATACTTACAACCCCCCCTGCCCTTGGGCCTACCATAGGGGTGACTGATATTAAAACAAGCATTTGCAATGCAATAGGTCTCGCATTAGGAAAGTTTGAGCTATTGGTATTGTAAATGACAATTTTTTTATTTATGTTTTATTTTTTAAAATAGCGAAATTAATAGCTTTGTCATTTACAATGCCAATAGATATAACTTTTGCAAATGTGACACCTATAGCATTTGTAATACAATATGTGTTGGATTTACGTGACTTACATGTATTCATATTACAAATAACAATGGCTTTTAATTTTTTTAAATAATTAATACTAAAATAAAAGTTATTGTAATTTATATTGGCGACAGCTTAAACTTTTGTAAATAACTTTTGTGAAGATTATGTTCAGTGTATTTTATTGTGACGAAAATCCAAGTACAGACATGAAATATTAACATCTTTTTGTTACATTTATAATAAAGCTTGGAACATTGAGAGAACATATTTGAACCAGTTGTTGTTTAATGGTTGCACAGATTTATGCTGTGGTGGTGCTGAGTTGGCCCCCCCTTCTTTTCTTTAGTGTGTTTTCTGGGGACACCTTAGACACCTCTTGCCATCTACCTGCTATTATTGGCTATCTACCGGCTATTGACTGGGTTTTGAGACTGTATAGACCGGATAGAGGTGGTCTGGAAGATAAAAGACGTAGTTAAAAAGAAAGAAAAAAAACGTGCTCCTTTTCTCTGCTTAAAGCTAGCACCTGGATATTTGGGCTCTTTCTCTGGCTCTGCTCATACCTGCATCAAACTCTCTTCGGCTACCGGCTGGATGGTTGTAGGTTTCCTCCTTTTTCGGTGAAGAGCTCCATTTTGGTGTTATACTGTGGGGTAGTCCGTGGGCACGGAGGAGCTCACGTCACGACCCGAAGGAAAATGCTGCAGAAAGTCACTACGCGTAGTGGCAAAACGAAGGAGCAGCCAGCAGCGAAGGATGTCAGTGAAAATGCCACAGGGGATGTCCGTGAAAATGGCACAGGGGGAGTGGCAGACAGCGGTGAGAGCGCCATCCAAAATGCTTCTACCCCTAATTTAAACCAGTTTTTTTTGTTGCTTTATATACCGCGAAGTCGGCCTGAAAGTATTGGAGCGCCGTCCTGCTGCAAAAAAATTGAATCCGAGCTAGACAGGCCTAGGATTAGGTGTATTGAACCTCAAAATATTAACATACAGTGTGATTTTCAGAATGACCAACAAATGAAAAAAAAGCCTCCCACAAAAATGTTAATTAATAATTTTTGCCTAGTGCATGTTTATTGTAAACACCCTGAAAACCGGATTACATTTTACTGTAATTGGACCTATGAGTCACGCCCCACCGAACACCACAGGATGGGCTCACTCCAAGAAGCACTTAGATTGGTTCCTGTAAATACAGGTTATTTACAGCATTATGAAGCAGCATGGTCAGGCAGGAAGGGTAATCTAACATTTGCTTTCATTAGGATGTCTTGGAAAACCTCTTCTTAATATGGCACTATGGCGGCCAGTAATGTACAGGTCGTAGACGTAGAACCTTAAAAGTATATCACATTTGTTGAATAAAACCGTTGTTAGGAGCCATATTAAACGTTTCCCTTAACACACATCCATGAAGCGCACACTCAGTGGCAACACAGTGACAACTCCTTACGACCTTGGTGATAAAGCCATGCATGGGATCACCCTCGTCAATTCGCTCTCTGGTGATTATGCCAGTACTTAATTTGTCCGGCTGTTGCAGGTGGTGGGCATTAGCACTCGTTTTTGGCACCAGAACTTTATCAGACTTTGACCCAGAGCAACAGAGAGAAAGACAGTAAAGGGGGAAAGGAAGGACTAGAAAAATAGGAAAACAGTGGCAAAGGGAGCAATAACGGATGAAAAAAGAACTTACACGGGTGACATAAAAATCACGAAATGTTAGATGGTGGAAGGTGCAACGGGTGAAATCAAGACAAATCAGCCTCGGTATTCGGCAACGCCAGACTAATCTAAAGGAAATCTCTAGGCCCATCAGCTTATTTTGTAAATCGAGCACTTTCATGTCCTACTGTAGACATTTTTATAGCGAATAATTCTTATTGTGTCTGCATAGGTCTGTCAACACGCCATTATGCGAGCAAATGCAGAAGAGAAAAACAAGAAATGAAAATTAATTTAATAAATATTGGTAACCTGCAGACTATTTCACAGTAAAACTGCATACACATATCTATATGTTGACAGGCCCTCGTGGATAGTTCCAGGTTTGTTTTTCTGTATAACAAAAGAATATGTTAAAAAACATCAACAAAAGAACCCTTCTCTCAGATAGAACGAGATCAGATTGGATTGGGCGTTTGAGGACTGTCACAGAGAACCTGTAGGTCAGTCAAACCGAGGGTAACTAAGTTTTAATGAAACAAAATATTTTCTTACTCATTTCCGTTAACAATATGCACCACAATAAATAAATGAAACAATGGAGGAGGAAAAAGCATCCACTACAACGTCTATCTTCAATGCTGCCCCTTTACAGCAGTTTATTTATAGTTTTTCAACCAGAATCGGAAATAACAGCGAGCGTAGTAATACACATTTTATTTTTATAAAATACCACCCTATAATTTCTCTCAGTTGCACTAATCCCATACAATTCCAAAGTAATCTATGCTGTTCTGGTACCTAGCGATTATTTTAGAAACAAATGTGTGCATTTGCAATCATGAGGTACATCAGAGTCGGACTGGGCCCAAAAAATAGGCCTGGGCACCAAATCAAAGTGGCCTCCATTCGTGAAGTAAGTAGGTAACAATCGGGTTAATATCAGGGAAATACGTCCCGCCTGCCCATAACTACTAAAAAACCAGCACAAACACTAAATTGTCCTACCAGCCAATTGGGCACTGCTAGATTGCCCTATATGCCAAATCAACCCTGAAGCACATGCTCTAAATAGATGGAACTGTCGAATAAGGAAGCAGACAACACTAACTGTTCACCCGGGATGCCCTCGCCCCAAAAAAGGTAGTCTCATATAACTCACTAATACATAAGAGCACTATTCTATGGTGTATATTTTGTGTACTTTGCTGGATTCCTTGCTCAGGTTTGGACAAATCTATATTCCTCTGATGAGCTATTTTGAGAGCGAAACATGCGTCTATGGTTGCTTTCAGTTAATCCAGGCGGCATTTTACTAACTCAGATACTTTACCTAGGATGGGGAATACTTGTGTTTCTTCCGGCATTAGCAGTGGACATGCTTTACTAGTGCAGCGTTGAAAGACTTTGTCGCCCTACAGGCACCAGAGCAAACAAAAGCGGTTTCCACTTGTACAGTGATGTAGTTCACTTGGGATGCTGTTCAACTAAAATGTGAGCCCCTCGCACAGCTTTCAAGTATTTTCCTCGGTTAACAGCAGAAATTCAACAAGACAAGTTCATATTAAGGAGTGCCGCCGCGCTGCCCGCGGCGACACGGAAGCTCTTGGCCGGCCGGCGAATCTGATCGCGGCCGACCGGAAGTCCCGCCTCCCGAGGTCCGCGAGCCCGATTGAGAAGAGGAGACGAGACGCGCCGCGCCGTGAGGAGCCCGCCGGAAGAGCGCAGTCGGTGAGTGGGGCCCAGGGCTGAAGTGAAGTGAGTGCCTGTGTGTATGCCTGGGAGGGGTAGGGGTGGGGGAGGGTGGGAGTGTGTGCGCGTGTGTGTGTGCGCGCGTGTGTGTGTGCGCATGCGTGACTGTGTGTGATTGAGAGAGAATGCGAGGTAGGGGATAGTGTGCCTGTATGTGTGCCTGTATGTGTGTCGTATGCCTGCGTGTGCATGCGCGCGCCTGTGTGTGTGTGTGTGCGTGCATGCAGAGGGGTGGGGGCTGCCTGTGTGTGTGTGTGTGAGCAAGGGATTTGCTTCGCGCATGCGCAGCTACCAGACGCTCGCTCCCGAGGTGAAATCTGACCTCGTCAAAGCGCGCGTCTGGTAGCTGTCCTCATTCCTAAATACGGGCCACAAAAGGTCTGAAGCAGACACTCTCAATGCTCACGCATTGAGAGTTAGGTCTGCTCGACCTAAAAAGGGAAGGTTTAGGGACTGGGAAGTGGGTGCACTTGCCCAGTCAGCCTGACAGTACCAGACTGCACGCATTGCATTGCAATGGCAGACCCCAGACACATTTTACAGGGCATCTTCTGTGGGTGGCACAACCAGTGCTGCAGGCCCACCAGCAACATTTGGATTACACGCCCAGGAACTCTCAGTGCACTAGACTAGGGTGTGACAAGTAAACCAAATAGCCAAACATGGAACCACTGATTAATACGACAATTTACAGTAGGGAGCACTTGCACTGTGGCACTGAACAGCAGTGGCACAGTGCCCAAAGCATCTAATGCCAGCAAAAATGCATGAGGCAACAGCAAAAATGGAAGGGAGACCCATGCCAATGGTGCCAGGTCTAACAAGTGTGAGAAGTTGGCCTGATATATAGTGCTCACTATTCTAGTGATCACTGTGTATCATACCAAACGACCCTTATTGATGATTGGTTGTAAGTCAACCTTATAGACCAGCTATCCTAGTAGCGTGGACAAAAGCAGTCTTTAGGCTAAACTCTAGAGGGCGTGTTAAGCCAGCTGTTTTACCATTACATATACCCCTTGAACACCAAGTGAAAGGACACCACACAAGCTGTTATGAAAAATAAAGTATGGAATATGCTACTTACCAGTATGCCTCTGTTCTTGGCATAGAGGGCTGCAGAGTGGTACATTATGAATAGATCGCCATCTGGTGTTGGGCTCAGATGATTGCACTTGTTTTTCTCTTGGAGAGTCTTTTGTAGCTTGGTGACTCCTCCTTTGGTTGCTAGTGCGATTGGGCATCGGCTCCATCCTTAGATTGTTTTTTTCCGCCATCTGGTTCGGATGAGGATTGAAGCGCTCCAGATCGACTTCGGAAAGAAGTGATTTTTCGGCGCGTATTCCCTTTCCAATTCGACGGTATTGTTATCGAACGCTATTTCATTTCCATTCCGACGCGTTTCGATTCCAACATAAAAGAAAAAGTTTATCAACGTCGACGAACAGGAGGCCTTTCTCAACGTGGTCAAGCCCGGAGTCCATGGAAAGGACTCCATTTAAGAAATGTCCAACGTGTGGTGCTAAGTTCCCACACAAGGACCTACACAAGGTGTGCAACCTCTGCCTGTCGCCTGAACACGAATCCAGGGACTGCGAAGCCTGCGCAGCATTCTCTTCCAAGTCCACGATTAGAAACCGTCGAGCTCGAAGACACGAGGTTTCCAGAATGCAGTCGGAGGCGATCCCGGAGCTGTTCGAAGACCAGAACCTCGAAGAAGAAGAGGATCATGAAGAACAGTCGGGGTAGTAAGAAGATGAGTCGGAGGTCGAAGAATTCGACGTTCAACAAACCGTGAGTGACGACGTCCCCTTACCAAAAAACCGACCCAGTGCGGTAACGACCGCGCCTTTGAGCCCGGTCAAACCGCAGAAAAAAGTTTCCGACGCCCCGCCTTCGGGCCCGGCAACGAAACCGAAACTGAAACCGAAACTCTCGGTCTCCCACCATGTTGGATCCGAGAAACGGTCGACATCGACTTCGACACCGAAGCTTCATGCAAGGGAAATCTCGGAATCGAAACATTCCATGTCGAAACCGAAACATGCTTCGTCGTCCAAGACTCACTCGACACTGAAAAAAATCGGACTCTAGCAAATCCTCGGTGCCGAAGACACCGAACATTGACGATCGAAAGCAAAGGCACCTTTCGGAACCAAAAGCTTCGGTACAGTGAATCTATCCCAGATGAGGAAGACCCATGGGAGAATTATGACGCAGGATCAGACGATGACAACGACCCACAGTTATATCCCTCAAAACCTTCACCACCTGATTATAACACAGGTTTTGTACAGCTCATTAATAGGGCAGCAAAATATCATAAGGTAGACCTACATACAGAACCTCAAGTAGAGGATTTCCTATTAGAGACACTACCTACTGCACAAAGAACATCAGGTACTCTACCTATGCTGAAGGGTCTTCTCAGTCACACAACAGACATATTTAAAGACCCAGTGAGGGCTAGGGTGTTAAACCCAAGAATTGATAAAAAATATAAGGCAGCTCCAAAGGACCCAATATTTATCAAGGGGCAGGTACCTCTGGACTCGCTTGTAGTTTCCAACGCTCGCAAAAGAGCAAACTCATTATCTACAGGAGAAGCCCCTCCACCTGATAAGGAGTCAAAATTAATAGATGCATCAGGAAAGAGAGTAGCATCACAAGCGGCAAACAGCTGGCGCATAGCCAATACACAAGCGCTACCTGCACGCTATGATAGGGCGCATTATGATGAGTTACAAAAGCTCATCACACATCTCCCTAAAGAACATCAGAAAAGGGCAGATCAGCTTATACAGGAAGGAAAGATAATAACTAACACTTCCATTAAATGCGCCCTGGACGCAGCAGACACTGCAGCAAGATCCATCAACACCAGTATCATGATAAGAAGACATGCATGGCTTAGAGTCTCAGGGTTCAAACAAGAAGTACAAACATCTTTATTGAACCAACCTTTTGATCAGAAGACACTTTTCGGCTCAGGAACAGATGAGACTTTAGAAAAGATGAAAAAGGACACAGAAACGGCTAAGTCAATGGGAGCATTACAACAGCCAACACAAAGGGGTTCCTTTCGTAGATCCACCTATAGAGGGGGCTCAAAAAGTACAGGAACAAGTCAGCAATCTACCTCTTTTACGCCAACATCACCCAGAGGTAATTCAAGAGGCAGTTACAGAGGTAACAACAACAAGGTTAGGGGTCGCGGAAATAACAACCGCAACTCCCCAACCCCAAAACAGTGACTTAATACAACTCCCCTCAGACCACATAACACCTGTCGGGGGACGTCTATCACAGTTCCTACCTGTCTGGGAAAACATCACATCAGACAAGTGGGTGAGACAAATTATCCAACATGGTTATTGCCTAGAACTCACAGTTACCCCACCAAACATCCCCCCAAACAGCGTCCAATGAGTCAAGACCATCTGACATTGTTAAAAGAAGAAGTACTATCACTGCTACAAAAGCATGCCATAGAGCAGGTTCCAAAACATCAGCAAGGGACAGGAGTATACTCTCTATTCTTCCTAATCCCCCAAAAAGACGGGTCTCTAAGACCAATCTTAGACCTCAGACCTCTCAATGCATACATAAATTCGGAACATTTCCATATGGTCACGCTCCAACAAGTACTTCCTTTACTGAAGAAAGGGGACTTTCTTTCTACACTCGATCTAAAGAACAAGTTACTTACCTTCGGTAACGATATATCTGTAAGAAACATTAGTTAGTGTTAGATTCCTTACCTTAGAATATCCCCAGGCGTCAGTCTGGATCCGGAAACTTTTGCGTAGCAGTACCCCTGCGCGTCGGTAGGCGTCGTCTGCAGGCGTCCCCTGCGGCTCCGCGTCCGTCGTCGGCGTCGTGCGCCGTGATGACGTCGCTGGAGTACATAGACGCCGCCTCCGCGCGCTGACGTCAGTTCTTTGCACACAGCTTTTCCGCGCCAGGAGACGCAGAGCCATGAGAGAACCAACACTGGTGCCATGTACAAACTAGGGCCCTGAAAGGGATGACCTTAACCCTAGGTATCAGTTCGCAGAACGGGGAGGATGGGTGGGTTCGGTAAGGAATCTAACACTAACTAATGTTTCTTACAGATATATCGTTACCGAAGGTAAGTAACTTGTTCATCTGAAAGAAACACGTTAGTGTTAGATTCCTTACCTTAGAATACATACCCCAGCAATACCAACCCCGGTGGTGGGTCTGCGAACCAATACAAAACTACACCAGAAAGTCCTGGAGGACAGAACGGCCAAAGAAGCCATCCCTCCGGACTTGACTGTCCAGGCAGTAGTGCCTCGCAAAGGTGTGCAGCGAGGCCCACGTAGCCGCCTGGCAAATGTCCTGCAAGGGGACTCCCCGGCCCAGGGCAGTAGTAGCCGCCGTGGCCCGAGTGGAATGGGCCCTCAGCCCAACAGGAGGCTCCTTCCGAGCCAAAGAGTAGCACGCTTTGATGCAGAGGACGACCCATCGAGAGATGGTTCGTTTACAAACCGCCCGTCCCTTCTTCGCACCCACGTAGCCAACAAACAGTTGGTCATCCACCCGGAACTGGCGTGTGCGATCCATGTAAAATGAAAGCGCACGTTTTGGGTCCAGACGATGGAGCCGCTCTTCATCCTTTGAAGGATGCGGAGGCGGGAAGAAGGAAAGGAGGGTGATGGACTGCCCGATGTGAAAGGCCGAAACAACCTTGGGCAGGAAAGAAGGTCTAGTCCTCAGAACCACCTTGTCAGGATGAATGGACAGGAAAGGAGGTTGGACAGGAAAGGAGGTTGGACAGAAAGAGCCTGGAGCTCACTCACCCTCCTGGCAGAGGTGATGGCAACCAGGAAAGCCGTCTTTAAAGTCAGGAGACGGAGAGGGCAAGAATGAAGGGGCTCAAAGGGAGCACACATCAGGAAAGTTAGAACCAGGTTCAAATCCCACTGAGGCATCACAAACGGAACAGGTGGAAACATGTGAGTGATGCCTTTCAAGAATCGAGTTACAATCGGGGATTTGAACAAAGAAGGCTGATCAGGAAGCCTCAAAAAGGCTGAAAGGGCAGAAAGGTAGCCCTTGATAGTGCCCAGAGCAGAGCCCTGCTGGGCAAGAGAAAGAAGAAACAGAAGAACCTCCGAAAGAGGGGCAGAAAGAGGATCCACAGCCTTTGCTGTGCACCATGCCACAAATCTGTTCCACCGACAGGCGTATACCGACTTAGTGGAGGGACGCCTGGCTGCCAGAATAACATCACAGACTTCAGGAGGCAAGTCAAATGGCCTCAACTGCTGCCGCTCAATCTCCAAGCATGGAGGTGGAGACTGGACAGGTTCGGGTGGAGGACCGTCCCCTGCTGCTGCGACAGAAGGTCCTCCTGAAGGGGCAGGCGGATCGGGGGACCGACTGACATGCTGAGTAGCTCGGGATACCAGTACCTTCGAGCCCAGTCCGGAGCCACAAGGATAACTTGGGCCCGGTCGCGCCTGATCTTCTTCAGCACTCTGGGCAGAAGTGGTATAGGCGGAAAGGCGTATAACAGACCGCAACTCCACTCGCGCCGAAAGGCGTCGCCGTGCGAGTGCCGTCTTGGAAACTCCAACGCGCAGAACTGATGACATTGCGCGTTCTCTTCTGTGGCGAATAGATCTAACCAAGGCTCTCCCCATTGCAGAAAGATGCCTTGCGCCACGTCCGAGTTCAGACGCCATTCGTGATCCATCGAGCACCGACGGCTGAGTTCGTCCGCCCTGGCGTTCAGAGAACCTGCCAGGTGTTGAACCACCAGAGTCACGCCCTGACGTTCCAGCCATTGCCAGAGGCGCAGAGCCTCCTGGCAAAGGGTCCACAACCCCACTCCGCCCTGTTTGTTGCAGTACCACATGGCGGTGGTGTTGTCGGTGAACACCTGCACTACACTCCCGTTGACAAAGGGGAGGAATGCCTTCAGTGCCAGACGAATCGCCCGCAGCTCCAACAGATTGATATGGAGCCGGGACTCCGCCGGAGACCAGATGCCTCTGATCTCTGCCTCTCCCAAGTGGCCACCCCAGCCCTGGAGGGACGCGTCCGTCACGACAACGTGCTCCGGTTGGGGAAGGGAGAGGGACTTGCCCCTGACCCAATCGCGGTCCGTAAGCCACCACTGCAGTTGTCTCGCAGTGCCCTCCGAGATCAAGACGTGGTCGGACAAGTTGCCCTGATGCTGGGCCCACTGAAACTTCAGGTCCCACTGCAGAGCCCGCATCCGCCACCTGGCGTGATGCACCAGAAGGATGCAGGAAGCCATCAGTCCCAGCAGCCGCAGCGTCAACCTGACCGAGACTCGGGATAGCGGCTGAAAGATGGGAATCAAAGCCTGAATATCCCGAACCCGCCGTTCCGGAGGATAAACCCGAAACTGCGCCGAGTCCAGAACCGCTCCGATGAAAAGGAGCTTTTGAGAGGGACACAGGTGTGATTTCGGCACGTTGATGGAGAACCCCAGGTCGTGCAAGAGGTCTGCCGTCATCTGAAGGTGGTGGACGACTGTCTGGGGCGAGCCCGCCTTCAACAACCAGTCGTCTAGGTAGGGGAAGACTGAAACCCCTAACCTGCGCAGATGGGCTGCGACCACCGCCATCACCTTTGTGAACACCCGTGGGGCGCTGGTAAGGCCGAAGGGGAGCACGAGAAACTGAAAGTGCTCCTGGCCTACCGTGAACCGCAGGTAACGCCGGTGGGCCGGCAGGACGGGGATGTGAAAATAGGCGTCCTGCAAGTCCAACGCTACCATCCAGTCTTGCGGGTCTAGAGCAGCCAAGACCTGAGCTAACGTCAACATCTTGAACTTCTCCTTCCGGAGGAAGCCGTTGACGTTCCTTAGATCCAAGATAGGACGTAGGCCCCCCTTGTCCTTCTTGGGCACCAGAAAGTAGTGGGAATAACAACCACGCCCTACTTCTGGCCCAGGAACGCGCTCGATGGCCCCCTTGGCCAAGAGGGCCATAACTTCCTCCTTCAGAAGTGTCAAGTGGTCCCCCGACACACGGTGGTTCTGCGGTGGCATGGCTGGAGGAGAGGTCTCGAAGGGGAGGGAGTAGCCCCTTCGGACAATTTGCAGCACCCACCTGTCCGAAGTGATCGTGCGCCAGTGAGCGTGGTGATGGCGAACCCTGCCACCCACTGGCGTCACATGGGGCCGAAAGCACGGACTAGGAGGATTTTGGGGTAGATGCTGCGGGGGAAGGTGTGGTCTGACCCCGCCGTTGTCCCCGACCGCCACCACGGCGGTTTCCACGGCCGCCACCGCGTTGGAAGGATTGTTGCGGCGCGTGGCTGGCAGCACGTGTGGGGGCGCCCCTTCCTTGGCCACGAAAGGGACGAAACGAACCCGGTTGCTGACGCTGGGCCGAGAGACCCAAGGACTTGGCCGTGACCCTGGAGTCCTTGAAGCGTTCCAGCGCGTGGTCCGCTTTGTCACCGAACAGGTGACAGCCATCAAACGGCATGTCCATCAGGGTATTTTGGACATCAGCCGAAAAATTGGCGGATCTCAGCCAGGCGTGACGACGAATCGCCACCGTCGTAGACATAGCTCTGCCCAGCGAGTCGGTCGTATCAAGACCACACCGAATTGAATACTTCGCTGCGTCTCGGCCCTCAGCCACAGCCTGACCGAGTTTTGCCCGCACCTCCATGGGGCATTCTGGCAGCAGTTCCGCGACCGTATCCCACACAGAGTGGGTGTAGCGGCCCAAGAGGCAGGCGGTGTTGCAAGACCGCAGGCCCAAACTAATGGACGAGAAGACCTTCTTGCCAAATTGGTCATACCTCTTGGATTCCCGATCGGGCGGGGCCGACGGAAATGCGGACTGGGAGGTCGAGGCCTGGATCACCAGACTCTCAGGAGTGGGGTGGGTAGACAGGTACTTGGGGTCGTCCGGACAAGGACGGTGGCGCCTGGCCACGTTCCGATCAACAGGCGCACCTGAAGCGGGCCTGGACCACGTGCCCAACAGAACGTCAGACAAGGCTTCATTAAACGGCAGCAGAGGCTCCAATGGGCATGACTGCGGTTTGAAGACCTCGGTGAGGATGTTAGGCCTCACGGCCGCGACGGGGAGCTCAAGGTTTAAGGCCTTGGCAGCCCTCATCAGCACCACAGAATAGGCAGCTCCCTCCACCGATGCCACGGTTGGGGGAGAGATCAAACCAGGGTTAGGGGAGTCGTCCAAACCACTGGCATCCCCCAAGTCACCTGTCCAGTCCGGGTCATACTGGCACTCGCGAGCCAGAGGGTCCTCGGACCCCTCCCAACCTTCACCGTACTCCTCATCCTCTCCGTACTCGGAGTCAATGATGAAGACCGGCTCCTCGGGGATCATGGGCCCCATCGGCGCCGGGACCGGCGTCGATCGACGCCCGTCCGGCGCCGCGTCCGAGAAGGTAAGGGGACGGCGCCGCCCGGAGCCGGCGTCGGAACCCCACCGCCGGCCGGAACCGGCAGCGGAGAACCGGCGTCGCGCGGGGGCGGCGTCGGGGGTAACCCCAAGGGCAACGGCGCCGGGGAGGCCGGAAGACCAGCCGGCGCCGATCCCGAAGGCCCCTGCGGCGCCGGGGCCGGAGCACCCGACGGCGCCGAGGCAGGGACACCCGAACCGCCAGGGCCCCCAGACGGTAGCACTGGGCCCGCAGGCACCGTAGGCCCCGTCGGAGAAGCGAGCGCCCTCATGGCCATGAGGAACGCCTCGATCTCCTCAGGCGTCGCACCATGCCCAGGGACCGGAGGGTATGAGGCAGGCCGCGCCGGCGACTCTCGCGGAGCCGCGGGGATGGGGTCACCCGAGCCCCCGGCCGCATCGCGCGAGCGTCGGGGGGAGTCGGGGGTACGATGACGACGCCCCGACTTCTTGTGCTTCTTACCTGACGAGGATGACGAGTGGCGTCGACTTCCGGAGCGCCCGGCGCGGCTCCGCGACCGCTCCCTCGAACGCTCTCTCGACCTCCGGCCGGACCGGGACCGCTCCCGGTCCCGACGTGGGGCCGACACCCGGAGCTCCAGCAGCTTGCGGGACCGCTCCCGTCTAGCCTTGTTGGTAAGGGCCCGGCAGTCGAGGCAGGATTCCACGTCGTGGTCAGGGCCCAGACACCGGAGGCAGAGGCGGTGATGGTCTGTGACCGACATCGTGCGCTCACAGCCATCGCAATTCTTAAATCCTGGCATCCTATCAGGCACAACAGTAGAAAAAGACAATCGAAAAAACTTGGTCAAAGACCGGAGTACTGCTCTTCAGATCTGCGTCCACTGGCGCGGAAAAAAGAAGAACTGACGTCAGCGCGCGGAGGCGGCGTCTATGTACTCCAGCGACGTCATCACGGCGCACGACGCCGACGACGGACGCGGAGCCGCAGGGGACGCCTGCAGACGACGCCTACCGACGCGCAGGGGTACTGCTACGCAAAAGTTTCCGGATCCAGACTGACGCCTGGGGATATTCTAAGGTAAGGAATCTAACACTAACGTGTTTCTTTCAGATAGACGCTTACTTTCACATCTCAATTCACAAAGCCCACAGGAAATACCTAAGGTTTGTAGTGGAAGGACAACATTATCAGTTCAAGGTCCTTCCGTTTGGGGTCACAACGGCACCAAGAGTGTTCACAAAATGCCTAGCAGTGGTGGCAGCACACCTAAGACAACAAATACATGTCTTCCCTTACTTGGACGATTGGTTAATAAAGGCCAAGTCACAAGAAGAATGCCTTCACAACACACAGAAGACCATTCAATTACTGCACCACCTAGGGTTTTTGGTGAACTACAAAAAATCCCACCTACAACCAAACAAAATTCAACAATACCTGGGGGCTATTATAGACACAGAAAGAGCCAAAGCATACCCCAATATAATCAGGATACAAACAATGGTCACATTGATACAAAGATTTCAACCACAACACTCACTACCAGCACGAGTGTTTATGCAGCTGTTAGGCATGATGTCCTCCTGCATACTACTAATACCACATGCCAGACTACAGATGCGTCCACTACAGGAGTGTCTAGCGACACAGTGGAATCAGGCTCAAGGTCAGATTACAGATCTGGTGTTGGTAGACGACCGTACGCATCGCTCTCTGAAGTGGTGGAACAGAACAAACATTTCCAAGGGACGGTTGTTCCTAGAACCGATTCCACAACTGATACTGACAGCAGACGCATCGCTCTCCGGATGGGGAGCACATATGGACAAATACACAGTGCAGTGGAAATGGAGTGTGCAGCAAAATAAACTGCACATCAACTACTTGGAACTACTAGCAGTATTTCTAGCATTAAAAGCTTTCCAAATGCAGATAACCAACAAGGCAGTCCTGATCAGAACAGACAACATGACTGCAATGTATTATATTCAAAAACAGGGGGGGAACACACTCTTTCCAACTATCCAAACTAGCACAGGACATTTGGAGATGGACCATTCCTCAAAAGATCTATATGTTAGCAGAACACCTACCAGGAGTTCAAAATCAGATAGCATACATCCTAAGCAGAGAGTCAGAACAAGTACACGAATGGGAGCTGCACGACCAGATACTGCAGCCATTCTTCCAAAGATGGGGGCACCCAGAGATAGATCTGTTTGCCAATCATCAGAACGCAAAATGCCAAAACTTCGCATCCAGGTGCCCACACCACCAGTCCCAGGGCAATGCACTATGGATAAATTGGTCCAACAAATTTGCTTACACTTTTCCCCCTCTCCCACTAATTCCATTAGTGGTTCGGAAACTGCAACAGCATTCAATGACAATGATACTAGTGGCACCCACGTGGGCAAGACAGCCGTGGTTCACCACGCTACTGCAACTCTCACAGGTGCCACATCAAAAGCTAAGATTATTACCCATGCACCTTACACAGAACTATGGAGAAATAATACACCCAGATCCCAAACAATTGAACCTAGCGATCTGGCTCCTGAGGTCAGAGTTTGGATATTTAGATTTACCTCCAGAATGTATGGAAATCATTAAACAAGCAAGACGTCCTACCACCAGAGCATGCTACGCAGCAAAAGGGAAAAGGTTTGCTGTACACTGTAACAGTAGTCACATCAACCCTCTGGACGCATCCACTAAACAGATTATTTGCTATTTACTACACTTGCAGCAATGTAACTTAGCATATACCTCTATCAGAGTTCATCTCGCAGCTAAAGCGGCGTACCTACAAAACGGACAACATCTTTCCCTGTTTAAAGTACCAGCAATTAAAGCCTTCATGGAAGGACTCAAAAGAGTCATTCCACCAAGACTACCACCTTCCCCAGTCTGGAATCTCAACATAGTACTTACCAGACTAATGGGACCACCCTTTGAACCTATGCATAGGTGCGAAATACAATTCCTCACATGGAAGGTGGCCTTACTCATAGCTATCACTTCACTCAGAAGAGTAAGTGAGTTGCAAGCGTTTACAATTCAAGAACCATTCATGCAGTTACACCAAAACAAAGTGGTTCTTAGAACAAACCCAAAATTCTTGCCTAAAGTAATTTCAGCATTCCACATCAATCAGTCAGTGGAACTACCGGTATTCTTTAAAAAACCACAGACAGTAGCGGAAAGGGCCCTACATACATTGGATGTCAGAAGGGCAATATTGTATTATATAGAAAGAACACAAACTTTCAGAAAGACAAAACAGCTATTTGTAGCGTTTTGTCCTACACATAAGGGCAATCCCATCTCTAAAGCAGGCATTGCCAGATGGATTGTAAAATGTATACAAATTTGCTACTTAAAAGCAAAGAGGACATTAACTGTTCCTCCTAGAGCTCACTCTACACGTAAACTAGGAGCATCTATGGCATTCTTGGGAAACATTCCACTAGATGACATATGCAAAGCAGCTACCTGGGTTACACCGCATACCTTCACAAAGCACTATTGTGTAGATGTGCACACAACACAACAAGCTAGAGTGGGACAAGCTGTATTAAAGACTTTATTTCAGACTGTTGCAACAGACACGGGCGACCACCGCTAGGGAGAGAACTGCTGTATAGTCTATTCATAATGTACCATCTGCAGCCCATATGCCTCGAACGGAATATGCTACTTACCAGTATGCAGCTGTTCTTGGCATAGAGGGCTGCAGAGTGGTACATGCCCTTCCAGCCTCCCCGGAAACCCGTGTCTGTTCCAACAATATCTTATTTAGATACACTTGCATGGGCATTTCTATCTGTATTCTATCATACTACTCCATCTAACCCTACTATGGCAAAACAATCTAAGGATGGAGCTGATGACCATGCGCACTAGCAACCAAAGGAGGAGTCACCAAGCTACAAAAGACTCTCCAAGAGAAAAACAAGTACAATCATCCGAGCCCAACACCAGATGGCGATCTATTCACCTTGAACATTTATTTATAACAAGTCTACCCTGAACTCTTTATGAGTCAGGGAGCTAAGCACAATACAAAACTCTTAAGAAAATACTTCAAGTTGCACAATTTACACAAATGCCCGAGGGGCACGGAAAACCATATACACAAAAAGTGGAATGCGAAATACTAGCAGGTAAGTAACAAGATCCAGAGGCTTCAGGATCGTTAGGACTACACTACTGAACCCTAAGGTTAGGAGCAGGAGGCCTAGGGAGATCGGGTGCAGAGTGTGCACTCTCACGCGGGATGCGGGACAAAGTCTATGGAGGCTAGTATTTCTAAAGTTACTGTTTTCGGACGAATCCGACTAAATAGAATTAAAACGAAAAAGGATCTGGACACTTGGATAGTGAACCTGCGTTGGAGCACCGAAATGCTCGGGTTACCTAGCCCAGGAGCTGCAGCTGCATAGGGTTCAAAAGACGTCGGGAATCCTCGTTGTAGTCTATAAAGCCTGAAAGAAGAAGTTGCTGGCAGGCGACCAGTGAAGAAGTTCGGTGTGATCCAAGCCTGGATCGGGGATGGAGACGACCTGAAAGCAGAGGGGACTCAGTTCTTAATCACTAGCCAGTGATTGTGTGGGCACCAGGATGGCACCGGATGAGGTCACCTCGATCAGGTGAGTGGGCGACGCTGGACTCTGCAGTCACACGGGCCAGGAGGCGTTGTCGGCGACCAGGCTGGAGGTGCGAGCTGTCCCACGAGGGTCTCTGCTGTTGGCGATGCTGGAACCAGGATTGGAGCAACAAGCTTTGGCAAAGGCAATCCCAAGCGGTAGAGTCAAGATGGCGTCTGGAGTGGACCAGGAGGGTCCGGGGTGCTCCTCTTTTGGAAGGGAGCAAGGGCCAGTCTGGAGCAACCAGACCAGTGGTAAAATCGTCGTGGTACGTCGTCAGGAGGGCCACTAGCCAACGGGCAAGTGACCGGAACACGCGGTGGGCAGCAAAGAGCAGAAGGGCCCCACGCAGATCTCGTGGATGCTGGGGGGCTGGACTTCAGTGCTGGAGATGCTCAGGGTTGGGGCTCCTCAAACCCCAGTGCACTCACTCGAGGATTCCTCAGCAGTCGTGCTGGTTAAGCGTCGTGCTGGTTTAGAAGATGGCCGGTCCCTCAGGTCTCGCCACACCCACGAATCTCAGCTGGGCTGATGATGCAGGTAGAGGTCATAGATGCCAGGGAATCCGGGTCTCGTCGAGCTGGGCAGTCTTGATCCGGAAGATGGACGTGCAGCAAACCGCCATGCTTAGGTGGTGCCTGCGGGTGCAGGGTGGCTACTCCTTAGCCACAAGGGAGAGTCTTCAAAGAAAGTCAAGAGTTCCTTTCGTGGAAACTCCTTCAAGATTCAAGATTATCTAATTTGAGAAGGGGGCCCGCTCCTACCTTTATTCTAAGAAAAGGGGCTGGCAAGCGACTAGGTCCTGCCCATGGGTGGGACCAGGAGGGGGGTGGTTACACCCCTCTCCCTTGTCCGGACTTTCCCCAGCTCAGGGGCTGGTGTGCCCCTGGAACTGGTTTGAGCCGGCATATGCACAGTGAGCACCGGGGTGCCACTTGCAGTCACCTTCCTCTCAGCCCTACCTACCTGGGATACACAAAACCCTGTCTGGGATGGTGCTAGCACCGCCCCTGACAGGAAACCCTTTGTCCAAGCTCTCCCCGCTGGAAGGACTCCCAGCAGCAGGGGGTCAAGACTTGTGTCTGTGGTGGCAGCATCCATTTTGTGATGCTGAGGCTCGAGTTAACTTTAACCGGGGTTCAGTTACATACATGTCGTGTCCCTCTAGAAGGGTGGAATGCTAACCCCGTCGCCAGAATTGGCGAGGGGTTAGTATTCCAATTCGTAGGACACCTTACTCGACATGTTTTGATAAAGCAATACCAAAGATAGCAAATAACCGCGAGGATTATAATGCACTTAAGAGTATATGGTACGCGTTATCATGGAACAGCTATTAGGACTTGGTTCCGCAAGCTGCAAACAGGCTCAGCTCATGCCAGAGCACCATCTCACGTAATTCCAAGCACTCTGCCTTCAGGATTGATAAGGCCTGCCATAGGAGTGACTGATCGGAATATATGTGTCCATTTTAGGGTTAGATATAGGAATACTATATCTAAAGCAAAGGGTGATTACACCACCTTGCCCCAGCTGTCGTGCAGCCAGTTGTGTCAGATTTGGATGGCCAGCCAGGGGTGGCATAATACATGCTGCAGCCCCCGGTAGGCCCTGGGTACACCTATGCCCTGGGTACCTAAGGTACACTGTACAGGGACTGATAAGGTGACTCAGTATCCAATTAGATATGTACCTAAGGTACATGGAATCCATTTTACAGAGAGAGAAGTGGGCCTGGGGCCCTGAATAGCAGGGTCCCAGGTCAACTGAGTCGAAAAACCAGCAAACCACCAGGCAAAAAGTTAGGGGCAACCATAGTCAGATATCCACCTTCCTACAACAAGTACCATAAAATCTACACAATCTGTTTAATTTGACTAACAAACATGGATCTTTCTTTCAATTGACAAATTGAGGAGGAAACTTAAGGCGAACTATTATGTCTACTACTGATTTCTTGGACAACTGCACTCCTCAAAATGGCTTTGCAGAACTATACGAGTTGAATTAATTCTTTCATTAAGTAACATACCTTAATTTTGCAGAACCCTTCTCACAAAGTTCTACAGCTTTTTTACATTCTTCTAGTAAGTCTCGGACACACCCATGTTTGTCTGGATATACTGTTATTTCCTAAGGAACAAAAAAAGAAAATATTAAATTTAACCAAGAGCAAACTATTCTTGAGTGAAAAGCCTATTCAGGATTTCAAATACAAAAATAATGAACCTAACAGAAAGTATATGGACCTATTATACAAAATGTGCTGCACAGTTACTATTGCCTTGGGAACAAATCCTTGAAGTTTCCCGAAGTAATGCTTAAGATACCACTTACCTTTGATAACATTATTTGGTACATAAAATGACCAATTGAATTCTGTTTATTATGCAATCCCATTTCCCCTTTTGCTGTAAGCGTTGTAGTAGCAGCGGTTGCAGATCAATGAAATGCCACAACAGTATTAAAAGAAAGCACTCCATAAAGAAATTGTGTGGCTAATGCACAAGTTACTTACCTTCGGTAACGCTATATCTGTAAGAAACATTAGTAGTGATGAACAAGTTTGTTACCTTCGGTAACGATATATCTGTAAGAAACAGTAGTTAGTATTAGATTCCTTACCTTAGAATATCCCCAGGCGTCAGACTGGAACCGGAAATTTTTGCGTAGCAGTACCCTTGCGCGTCGGTAGGCGTCGTCTGCGGCTCCGCGTCAGTCGTCGGCGTCGTGGGCCTCCGCGTGCTGACGTCAGTTCTTAGACGCAGCTTTTCTGCGCCAAAAACGTAGAGCCATGTCAAAAACCAACACTGGTGCCATTGAAACTAGGGCCCTGAAAGGGGATGACCTTAACCCTTGATATCGGCTCGCAGAACGGGGAGGATGAGTGGGGCGGTAAGTAATCTAATACTAACAATTTTTTCTTACAGATATATCGTTACCAAAGGTTAGTAACTTGTGCATCTGAAACACAACCTTGTCCGGAACACAACCTTGTCCGGATGGACAGAAAGGAAAGGAGGTTTAGATTAAAGAGCCTGGAGCTCACTCACTCCTGGCAGAGGTGATGGCAACCAGGAAACAGTCTTCAAAGTAAGAAGGCGGAGATGACAGTTGTGAAGTGGCTCAAAGGGAGTGCACATCAGATAAGTAAGAACCAGGTTCAAGTCCCACTGAGGCATCACGAAGGGAACAGGTGGAAACATGTGGGTGATGCCTTTCAGAAAGCGATTTACAATAGGGGACTTGAACAAAGATGGTTGATCAGGCAGCCTCAGAAAGGCCGAAAGGGCAGAAAGGTAGCCCTTGATAGTGCCCAGAGCAGAGCCCTGAAGGGCAAGAGAAAGAAGAAAGAGAAGAACCTCAGAAAAAGGGGCAGAGATAGGATCCACAGCCTTTGCTGTGCACCATGCCACACATCTGTTCCACCTGCAGGCGTATACCGACTTAGTGGAGGGACGCCTGGCTGCCAGAATGATATCACAAACTTCAGGAGGCAAGTCAAATGGCCTCAACTGTCGCCGCTCAATCTCCAAGCATGGAGGTTGAGACGGTGGAGCCTCTCTTCCTCCTTTGAGGGATGCGGAGGCGGAAAGAAGGTGGGCAAAGTGATGGCCTGCCCGATGTGAAAGGCAGTGACAACCTTTGGCAGAAAAGATGGACGAGCCCTTAGAAAAACTTTGTCGGGATGGAGAGAGAGAAAAGAAGGTTTAGAAGAAAAAGGCTGGAACTCACTCACTCTTCTGTCAGAGGTGATGACAACCAGGAAAGCGGTCTTTAAAGTGATAAGACGGGGAGGACAGTTGTGAAGTGGCTCAAAGAGAGCACACATCAGATAAATCAGTACCAGGTAAAAGTCCCACTGAGGCATTATGAAAGGAACAGGAGGGAAAAGATGAGTAATGCCTTTCAACAATCTTTTTACAACAGGGGACGTGAAAATGGAAGGCTGGTCTGGAAGTCGTACAAAGGCTGAAATGGCCAAGAGATAGCCCTTGACAGGGCCCAGAGAAGAGTACTTTTGGGCCAAAGAAAGGAGAAATAGAAGGACCTCTGAAAGAGGGGCAGAAAGGTGATCCACAGCCTTTGCTGTGTACCATGCCACAATCTTATTCCACCTGCAGGCATATACCGTTTTTGGGGAGGGACGCCTGGCTGCCAAGATAACATCACAAACCTCAGGAGGCAGGTCAAAAGACGTCAACTGCCACCGCTGAATCGCAATGCAAGGAGGTGGAGGCTGGACAGGTTCGGGTGGAGGACCCTCCCCCATCTGCTGCGACAGAAGATCCTGCTGAAGAGGCAGTCGGAGTGGGGGATCGATCGCCATGCTGAGTAGCTCGGGATACCATACTCTTAACAACTCCACTCACGACGAAAAGCGTCGCCTAGCGAGTGCAGTCATGGAAATTTTAACGCGCAGAAGTGATGACATTGCGCGTTCTCTTCGGTGCTGAATAGATCTTATCAAGGCTCTACCCACTGCTGAAAGAGACCTAGTGCCACGTCGAAGTTGAGCCGCCATTCGTGATCCATCATGTACTGGAGGCTGAGTTTGTACACCCTGGTGTTCAGAGATCCTGCTAGGTGTTGTACAACCAGGGAAATGCCCCGCAGTTACAGCCATGTCCAGAGGCGCAGAGCCTCCTGATATAGGGTCCACAACTCCACCAGCCCCGTTTGTTGCAATACCACATGGTGGTCTGTGTCTGTAAACACCTGCACTACCCTTCCCACGACAGATGTAAGGAATGCCTTCAGTGCAAGTCGGATCGCCCAAAGCTCCAGAAGGTTGATATGGAGCCGGGACTCCACCGGGGACCAGAGGTCTCCAATCTCCACCTCTCCCATGTGGCCGCCCTATCCCAGAAGGGCTGCCTCCGTCACAACTGTGTGTTCCCGTTGAAAAAGGGAGTGGGATCTGCCATTGACCCAATTGCGATACGTGAGACACCACAGCAATTGTCGAGCAGTGCCCTCTGAATTCTGGACATGAACCTACAGGTTGCCCGGATGCAGTGCCCACTGGAACTTCAGGTCCCACTGCAGTGCCTGCATATGCCATCTGGCAGGATGCAGGAGACCATCAGGCCCAGTAGCTGGAGGGTCATCATGACCGAAACCCAGGACAGAGGCTAAAAGATTGGAATCATAGCCTGAATATCCTGGATTCGCTGCTCGGGAGGATAAACCCGTACTGCGCCGAATCCAGAAGTGCCCCGATGAAGAGGAGCTTTTGAGAGGGAATCAGGTGCAACTTCGGCACGTTGATTGAAAACCCCAGCAAATGCAGGAGATCAGCCGTAGTCTGGAGGTAGGAGACGACTGCCTGGGGCGGGCCAGTCTTGACCAGCCAGTTGTCGAGATAGGGGAAGACTGGAACCCCTTATCTGCGCAGATGAGCTGTGACCACCGCCATCACTTTTGTGAACACTCGAGGGGCGCTGGTAAGGCCGAAGGGGAGCACGGTAAACTGAAAGTGCTCGTGGCCTACAGTGAACAGCAGGTAACACTGGTGGGACGGCGATGTGGAAATATGCGTCCTGCAAGTCCAACGCTACCATCCAGTCCCCAGAGCAGACAAGATCTGAGCTAGCGTCAACATCTTGTACTTCTCCTTCCGGAGGAAGCGGTTGATGTTCCTGAGGTGGGAACAACAACCAAAACCTACTTCCGGCCCAGGAATGCACTTGAAGGCCCCCTTGGCCAAGAGGGCCGTGACTTCCCGCTGAAGAAGCGCAGGATGTTCCCCCGACATGCAGTGATACTGAGGTGGCATGGCTGGAGGGGTAGTCTTGAAGGGGAGGAGTAGCCTCTTTGGACAATTTGCAGCACCCACTTGTCCAGGCTGATGTTACGCCAGTGGGGGGAGGTGATGGTGAATTATGCCGCCCACTGGCGTTTGATGGGCTTGAAATTCCGGACTAGGAAGGCTTTGCAGTGGATGCCGCAGGGTTGGAGGTGGGCTGACCCTCCCGCTGGCCCCCTGAACCGCCTCTACGGTTCCCACGACCGCGCTGATGTTGCTGCACCAGCCTGTGGCTGTGGAACAAACTTGGTGGGGCACCCCCCACCGTGGCCACAAAAGGAGAGAAAGGAAGAATGCGGAGGAGGGCGAGTGGCTGACAGGCCCAAGGACTTGGCCATAGCCTGGGAGTCCTTAAAGTACTCCAACGCACTATCTACCTTATTACCAAAGAGGTGAATGCCATCAAAGCCCATGTCCATCAGAGTGTTCTGGACATTCCCTGAGAAACCATTGTCCTCAGCCAGGCGTGGCGCCTAAGCACCACCGTCGTGGAAATAGTCCTGCCCAGCGAGTCGGCGGTATCAAGCCCACAAAAGATGGTCAACTTAGCTGCATCTCTCCCAGCAGCAACAGCTTGAGAGAGTACTGGCTGGACCTCTTCCGGACAGTTAGACAGCACCTGCGCAACCGTGCCCTACACAGAGTGGCAATAACGGCCCAAGAGGCATGCGGTGTTCACTGACTGCAGACCTAAGCTGGCAGATGAAAACAGCTTCTTGCCAAGTTGCTCCAACATTCTTGGATTCCCTATCCAGAGCGGCAGAAGGGAAGCAGAGGCCTGGACAACCAAGCTCTCAGGAGTGCGGCGTTGAATGAGAAAGAGAGGGTCACACAGAGCCAGGCGATGGCGTCCGGTCACGTTCCTGTCCACAGGAGCCCCTGTGTTGGGCCTTGACCAAGTGGCCAAAAGAACGTCATAAAGTGCTTCATTAAAGAGCAGCAAGGGCTCCAAAGATGTTGCCGCCGACTGGAGCACTTCTGTCAGGAGGTTAGTCCTAACAGCCACTGTAGGGAGTTCGAGGTGGAGGGCTCGGCTGCCCTAGGCAGCACCACTGCCTAACTGGCTCCCTCCTCCGCAGCCACGGTAGGAGACAGCATGCCAAGATCAAGTGAGGTCTCAAGTCCACTGGCATCCTCCAAATCCTCTGCCCAGCCAGGATCATAACCACACTCGTTTGAGACGGTCCTCAGACCCCTCCCAGTCCTCCCTTTCATCCAATGTCTGCGGACCAGGCTGAAAATAAGGTGTACGGACAAAGGGGAAAAAGGGCCCCATCAGCGTCGGAATCGGTGCCAATCCAGCAGAGTGTCTGGTTCAGGGCAAAAACTGGGGACGACATCCTGAGGAACGGGCGACGTTGGAGGTGGAGGTGGTGCTGGTGCTGCTGATGTCGGTGGAGGGGTTATAAGGTCAACGGGCGTTCGATCCCGGAGGATCCTGCAGCACCAGGGCTACTGGCGATGGAAGGACAGGACCCCCAGTCGGGCCCGTGGGGCCTGTAAGCGCACCGGCGGAACCAGATGGCCCAAGGAGTCGGGCCATGGCAGCAAGAAACTCTTGCACCTGAGCAGGCGTAGCAGACAGACCCAGAAAAGCTGGGTAGGTGGGCAGCGACGTCGCAGGCTCAGCCAGAGCTGGGGGGCAGGCACCACCTACACCCTCAGCCACGACGGGCGAGGGGAAGCAGAGGAGCAACAACACTTTTTCAACTTCTTTTTGGAATGCTTCGACTTACCTGATCCAGAGTGTGAATATTTTGATCCAGAGGAACAATGGTAATGGCTTTGTGACCGGTCCCTCGACCTCCCACGGGACAGGGACATTGAGCGGCGCGGAGCAGACTGCCGGACTTTCAGCACTTTTCGGGACCGCTCCCACTAAGTCTTCGGCGCCATGGCCCGGCAGTCGGTGCACGACTTGCGCGTTGTGGTCGCGCCCTAGGCAGTAGGGACACGCGGTGTGGGTTAGTCATCGACGCCATGTGGTGACAGTCCCCACAGTTCTTAAAGCCAGGCATCCCTACGACACAAAGTCGAACGACACGAGAAAATGAGACAAAAGGCCAAAACTCAGTCAAAAAGTGACTAGGCGTACTTGCTCTTCCCGGATCAGCGCTTGCTGGCGCGGATAAATAAACAACTGAGGTCAGCGCGCATGGGCGCATCTAAGTAGCTTCAGCGAAGGACGTCCTCCTGGCGCTAACGAATCACGCGGAGCCGCACAACGATGCCTACCGATGCGCAGGGGGACTGCTGACAAAAACTTTCCGGATCCAGTCTGATGCCTGGGGGTAATTCTAAGGTAAGGAATCTATCACTACGTGTTTCTTTCAGATTGAAAAGTCACTTACCTTTGGTAATGCCGTATCAGGCAGAGACACTCTAGCCGCAGATACCCTACCTTAGATTATCCCAGACGTCCAGCTCGATCATGAAGACTTTTGCTCAAACAATACCCAGAGATGATAGGTAGCATCAGTCGGCATCTTCCGGGTCACCTATACAGGCGCCACCTCGGCATGTTGACTTCACAACCACACCATCAGCGCAGAGCCATGAAGTGCACAGACAGGAGTATATTCTAATAGTCGTCTTCTGCACTAAACAACCTTTCTTTGGTCCAAAGTGCCCCACAAAGAGATGGTCATCCATCCACAACTCTTTAATGCGGTCAATGTCAGACAACAACACTCTTTTGGGGGTCCAGACGCTCTTCTTTTGAGGGGTGTTGAGGAGTATAGAATGTGGGCAAAGTGACTGATTGCCCAACGTTGAACGTTGAATGGTGTTACCACTTTCAATAAAAAGATACCCTAGTGCAAAGCACCAACTTATCAAGGAAGATGGTCAGGTAAGGAGGCTTGGATGACAGAGTCTGCAATTCACTCACCTTCCTGACAGAAGTTATTGCCATTAAAAATGATGTTTGGGTAGACCTGGGGAAGCGCGTGACCAAGATGGCCGCATGAAGGCTTACCTCCGGAGACTTCGTCGAGCCTATCCTGAATTAATCCTGACGCCCGAACCCAACAATTGGTAGGGCAAAAGACGCTGATCCCCCCTGGTGAAATTTGGGACTGAATCGAGCATTCCTGTTATGTTAAAATCACTTCTACCGCGCACGGTCACCAGTCGGTTTCATGGCGCTTACCTACCCATCGTAATGCCGTCGTGAGTTTTGAGGCCTACACCCCATCTCATCCGGGGACCAAGGTGCTTCATGCACCCGGACTCTAGTTGAACAACAGCGGATTGTCCAACCGGAAGTTGCGGCCACAACAGAAAACGAAACTCATTCGCTGACGATGCGAAGACTTTGGCTAGACGTCTGGCGAAGATAATTGAAAACTGCCCTCCGAGCTGGGCTTGAGAGTCGGTAGTGGAGATACTGTGGTGCCATGGGGTACTAAAGTGATTCACTTGGCGAGGTGTGAATACTATAATGGCGTCAAAGCCGGAAGCCGAGAAACCTGCATCGAGATCAGGACGTGGGCTGAAAAATTTGCAGACCCACAAGATAGACTGATATGTTCAGCCCAAGGGGTCGCCCTCGGAGCAAAGGAAGACCCCGCCGCACGGAGGGGACCCACTAAGCGAACCAGTCGAGCCGACAAGGACGGATCTCTTTGCGGCGATAAACAACATCCAGGCCGCCATGGTCGGTAAAATGGACGCACTTGACGCCAAATTGGATCTGTTAAGTTGGAAGTCAACCTGCTGAGGACTGACCACGCCAAAACCAGCGAAAAGGTCAAAGCCCTGGACATTAAAACTTCCAGCTTGATGAATGATGTGGCGGAGTTGCAAAGGGAAGTACGTGATCTGCAGGCTGAGCGGGACGATACCCGCCAAAAACTGGTTGACTACGAAGGACGCAATCGGCGAAATAACGTACGCATCCTTGGTGTGCCGGAGAAAGCAGAAGGCCAAACACCTGACCTTTTTTTGGAAGATATTGTGCTCAACCATCTGAAGCCAAGGGGCCTCAGCAACTTTTTCACAATTGAGCGGGCACACAGAGTGCCAGGAGGTCGGCCAAGACCACGAGCACCGCCTCGCCCGATGATCGCAGGGTACTGAATTTGAGACATGGATGCGATTCTGCAATCGTCCCGCTCCACGGGCCCGTTGCAATATGAAAACACTAAGCTTTCCTTCTTTATAGACTTTACTCAAACCGTGCAGAAAATGAGTTTTCTTCCGGTAAAGAGGAAACTAAGGGACAAGGGACAAGGGACTGAGGTACTCAATGCTCTTTCTGGCGAAACTGCGAGTAGAAGTGGAAGGCAAGGCCTGGTTCTTAGATAACCAGGAGGTGGCAGCGGATTGGGCGGACAGTATTGCATTGGAACATCCCGAAGAGCATCAGCACGCAGCGGAGGAAGATGGCAGGGATGAGGAAGGTGTCGCCGTTAATTGTGTTTTATTTATGAACTTGGGTAGCGGACTAATGTAGCGCTCAGGGGGACTCGGCAGATGTGTATACTTCGGGAATTATAATGAGGAGGGGGAGGGAGGGGCTGGGCATCGGGTTCCTCCTTGTTACTACCTTTAGTTCCTCAGATTAGTGGGGGGTGATAGGCACAGTGCGAGTTGGGGTGGGGCTCAGGCCTGATGCAGGGGTGCAGGGTGGTGGGGTGGGGTTGGGGGCTACTGTTTTTGGTTTTCGTTAAAATTTTCTGACTCTGTTGACTAGTGTTGCATGTTCACGTCGGGTGTTTACGGTCATGGGAATTAGGTAAATGTCGCAAGAATCGAAAGGATTGGGGATGAAGATACTGAGCTGGAATGTTAATGGACTGGGTGACAGGATCAAGCGGGGGATGGTGAATCAGTTCATACGAAGACACTCCCCAGATATGGTGTTGTTGCAAGAAACACACCTGATTGGCAATAGATGTATGGCACTGCATAAGGGAGGGTATAAGTTGGTGGCACACGCGGGGGGTTACCACAGGTTCAAGGAGTGTCGGAATACTGGTCAAAAACTCCTTCCCCTTTGAGATTCGATCGACATGGGTGGACCAGAGGGGCAGATATGTGGGTGAATCGGGACAGTTGGAGGGTAGGACAGTTACATTCTTGTCGACATATGTACCGCCTGGCCTGCAATCTGATACCTTCCGAGACCTGGGCGCGGTCTTTCTCACGCTCCCCCTGGTCCCCTTCGTAGTAGGAGGGGACTTCAATGCAGTGTTAGAAGGAGAGCTTGATAGACACCCAGGGAGGGTTCTCCGCCAGTCCCAGCGGTGGCTCCCTGAATTTCTAGAAACATTGGGCCTGGTAGATAGCTGGAGGACGCGACACCCCACACAGAAACAATTCATTTACGTCTCTGCCGCGCATAGTAGCATGTCAAGGTTAGATGATATTCTTATACCAGCCTCGGAAGCGGTGAACATCAGGGAAACCGGGTGCATGAGCAGAGGTATATCTGATTATTCCCCCATGCGGTTGCGGCCAGAATACGGTGGTCCGTCGGCGGGTAAAGTTGCCCCCATTAACGCATGGTATCTCAAGGACCCGTGTGTGAAAAAGGAGACTGTACGCCTCACAGATCAATAGCTTAGTGAAAACGTTGGTAGTGTAAGTTCTAAAGGGATAATTTGGGAGGCCTACAAAACTTATTAGAGGTGAGGTTCTGTCCCTGATTGCGAGAAATAAAATGAAACATCAGGCAGAGATTGTAAGACTAGAGACAGAGGTGATGTCCTTAGAGAAAGAAATATCAGAGTTGCCGACAGAGAACGGTCTCCACCGCTTGAAAATCCGTCAGGATGAGTATAAGAGTATGGCACGGGAGAAGGCAGTTGCCCAATACAACGATATAAAGAGCAGGATCTATGAACATGGTGATAAGGCGGGGAAATTGATAGCTTGGCTCGAGAGGGGGGAGAGAGCCTCCAGATTGGTACCTGAGTTGTCTCTTAGTGAAGCGTGCAGTGTTACTGACCTGCAGGAGGTGGCGGAGGAGTTTGCCACATATTACAAAGAGGTGTACACCTCGGCGGCCTCTTATACCGAGGACGAAAATAGTGCTATGATTAAGGATATTGCTATGCCGACTTTGTCTGATGAAGACAGACAGTATTTGGATTCCCCTTTTACTGACGACAAAGTTGCACAGACCATAAGAGGCACGAAGCCCGGAAAAGCCACTGGCCCTAACGAGATACCGATTGAGCTGTACAAACTACATGCCCAGAGACTCGCGCCCTACATGCGCATGATGTTTCTGGAGAGCAGGGAAAAGGGTGAACTACCCTATGACCAACGGTTTGCTAACAGTCGTCATTCTTAAGCCTGGGAAACCCAAGACACTCTGCTCCTCATACAGGCCCATCTCCCTCCTTAATGCGGAGCCGAAAGTCCTCGCTAAATTGCTGGCTGTAAGGTTGGTTAAGGTGGTCTCCACCTTGATTCACCCGGATCAGTCGGGATTTATGCCACGCCGTAACAGGTCTCAACCTGCGTCGACTGCATGGGATCCTCGGTCGTTCGCCGACCTTGCAGGAGCCCGCGGCTCTGGTGTCACTTTATGCCACCATGGCGTTTGACCGAGTCGAGTGGTCTTATTTGTTCGCAGTGCTGGCAAAGATGGGTTTCCGGGAGGAATTCGTAGGGTGGGTGAGACTCCTTTATACCAAGCCCTTGGCAAGAGTGATGGTCAACAACCGTAAATCAGCTGACTTTTTATTGCAGAGAGGCACGAGACAGGGGTGTCCCTTGTCCCCGTTACTCTTTGCACTGGCACTGGAGCCTTTGGCCGCTTGGGTCCGCTGGGACTTAACAATACGAGGTTTGAGGGTGACGCAGGAGTGGGAAGACAAGATCTCACTTTACGCAGATGATATTATGCTCTACCTCACTAGGCCCAGAGCATCCCTGAAGTGTTTTTTGGACGTTCTGGCAATCTTTGGTAGATACGCCGGATTTATGATCAACTGGTCAAAATCTGTGTTCTTTGTCTTGTCCGGGGAGCCACCAGTAATCCCGCTGTCGTGTCCTCTTCAGATAGAAAAGTTGGGATTTACTTATTTAGGCATATACATAACCTTTGATGATTTGAACGTAATTTGGGTTCCCCTCTGAGCCGACTGAAAAACGATGTGGTGCGCTGGAGGGCTCTTCCACTCATTGCTCGGAAGAGCGCGTTGTTCAAAATGATGTCCCTTCCTAGATTTCTGTATGCACTGCAAAACGCGATGGACTCGGTCCCCGTATCTTACTCTAAAGAAGTAAAAGGATTGAAGAGGGAGCTTCTATGGGAACGTAGACCAAGGATCGCCTTTCTGAAGTTGACCCTTCCCTGGTACGACGGAGGCATCGGACTCCCTGATCTGAGGAAATACTATTGGGCTTCTCAACTGGCAGCAATCAATCAAATTGTATACAGACTCCCAGGGGACCCGGGATATGCTATGGATAGGGAACAGGCACCAGGGGGAGATATCGGTAGAGCGTTATACGCTAGGTTGGGAAGATTTCATTTGATGGGTCCAACCGCCCATGCGGTAATAATCTGGCACATTGCGAATACGTCTTTGGGTTGGGAGGGTAAACTGACACTAGCAACGCCATTGATCAATTCAGAACAATTGGGGAGCTTGTGGAAATCAAAAGGATTTGATAAATGGGAATTGATTGGTATCTCCCAGGTGAAAGATGTCTGGAACGGGACAGAGATGCACACGTTTGAGTCACTGAAAGCAAAATATGAACTGAATGATAGTGAGCACTTCTGCTACCGCCAGGTCAGACATGCTTTGATGGCTCGCGTCCCGAGGGGTGAGGTGCTCCCAGAGGCATTGCCTCTCGAAGACCAAGTGCTAGATGGCTACCTCCCTGAAAAGACTATCTCCCTAATATATAGGAAGCTTGTTAATCATATGGAGGATCCTTTAAAGAGGTTGCGTGAAAAGTGGAGTGAGGATGGTCTGATATTGGATCGCGAAGATTGGGTCGAAGCAGTCTCCTCCCCAAAGGTAGTTGCCATCCAGATGAGACTCAGGCTGGTTCAATTAAAAATCCTACATCGGATCTACATAACCGGGCCTCGTGTGGTTAAGATGGGACGGGGAGTGAGTGGTGATTGTAAGAGGTTGTGGTGAGCTGGGAACCTTACTCCATGTACTGTGGCATTGTGAATATGTTAGTGTGTATTGTCGTAAGATCCATGAGGTAATGAAAGAGGTGACAGGGATAGAGGTTCCGATGAAGGCCCGTCAGTGCTTGTTGAATGTGTGGGAGCTGACTGATCTGAATGCCTCGCAGAAGCAATGGGTGACCCTGGCATGTATGGTGGCAAAGCAGAACATTGCACAACTGTGGGGAGCCGCCCGCGCCCCGGACCTCTCCAAATGGTCGAAGACCTAGATTGGTGCATGATGCGTGAAAAGAATGTATATGTAGCTAGGGGTTGTCCGGGCAAATGGGAGAAGGTCTGGGGACTCTGGAATACATACAGGGGTGACCTTTGTGAACCGCCTGCTCCTGTATCTGCATTGGAAATGTCTGACTCCCTTTATCCTAAATGTGATTATTACTGTAATGTATCCTGTGATGCGCCGAAAACCCCCATGCTATGTGACTCTCCCGGAGTGCACAGATTGTTGAATCATGTTTTCTTTGTTTAATAAAAACATTAAAATAAAAAAAGGATGTTTGATGGAAAGTCACTGTAGGGCCCAGCTATGCAGAGGTACAAATAGAGCGCATATCAGGAAGGTCAGAAGCAAATGAAGGTCCCACTAAGGCCTGATCAATGGCGAAGGTAGGAACATATGTACAAGCCCTTTAAGAAATCTGTTTGCAATAGGGCAGTGGTTCCCAAACTTTTGACTCCTAAGGACCCCCCACTGAATCACTACTGGAAGCCGGGGACGCCCAAGCAATTTGTACAATTTAAATTTCTTTTTAAAAACGCATTTTGAAGCAGAGGCAATTTCAAGAGGGAGACAGCCTTAATTGGGTCTATTGGCATGGACATGTATGCATACAGCAGTGTTTTATTTATTGGTACAAGTCTCTTGCTCTCAGCCTTTGAAGCATCTCTACATTCTCATTCTAGAGCCTTGGAGTGGTGACCCTTCCTTACAGCAACAGGTTGAATGATTGCGAATTATTAGCATTTTTACCTATTCACAGTTAAAGAAGGCCTAAAATATTATACAATTATGAAGCATTTTATAATAAAGACATTCCCCAAGGAGCAACGAATATTGTGAAAATTCTAACAAGATAGTGCACAAAGCCATGAGTCCAGTGTACAGAGCAAATTCAAGGTCTATATTAGGAGTTCATCATGGAAGTGCAAGAGATGGGAGGAAGGTATCTGCACAGGAGGCATATTGTTTCAGCGAGATCATGGAACAATGCTATGCCAATTACCATAAACCCCTGTTAGACAATCTTTAGTCACAGACAGCAGAACAACATTTTACCACCAAGGGGTGAGCAGTGCAGTTAAGGTATATATGTGAGAGAGGCCTTGCGTGGCACCTGACATGAACCTCCCCTGCTAAGATGACCATTGCCCCGTCCCTTGCCAACAAAAAACTGCAAAGGCTACACAGAATAAGAGCTTGATATGTCTGAATATGAAAGCTTGACAGCACACAATTCACACAAGGGCTTGTGGAATGTGAGCAATGGAACAGCAGCACGCAAATTATACTGCTGATCCTGGCTGCATCTATTTTTACCTGCCCGCCAAGTAACGGTAACTTTTACACATGTGCCTTTCAACGCTTTATTGCTTTTATTGTATTGCCTGTATTTTCATTGTTGTATCTGTGACTGCTGTTGTCTGTCTTCCCCTGCTGCCTGTACGTGGTCCGTGCCCCTTTTTCTTCCCTCTGTCCCCCTCGCTGTCCCTGTGCTCTGTCTGCCCGGTCTTTCCTTCTGTAGCCCCTCGCTGCCCTGTGTCTCTGCCCGGTTTTACCTTCTGTTCCCCTCTCTGCCCCTGTACCTCTCTGTCCGTTCTGCCTTCTGTTCTTAGCTGCCCTATATTTCTGTATTCTGTATTTTGCCTGCGTGCCACTCGTTTTTCCCTCATTTTTGTGCCCCTTTTGCCTTCTGTTCCACTCGTTTCCCCTAGTTTTTTGTGCCTTTCTGCCCTCTGTTCCCCTTGTTTTTTGTGACTTTCTGCCCTCTGTTCCACTCGTTTTTTGTGCCTTTGTCCTGTTCCACTTGTTTTTCCCTAGTTTTTTGTGCCTTTCTGCCCTCTGTTCGACTTGCTTTTCTCTCGTTTTTTGTGTCCTTCTGCCCTCTGTTCCACTCGTTTTTTGTGCCCTTCTGCCCTCTGTTCCACTCGTTTTTGGTGTCCTTCTGCGCCACTCGTTTTTTCCTTGTTTTTGTGCCCCTTTTGCCTTCTGTTCCACACGTTTCACCAGCCACTATGCCCCCTGTGGCCCAACCCCCTGACTGCCCACTCGCTGCCCCCGCCTCCCGATTGTATTGTTGTGGTTTTGCCCTGCACCAACATTCACAGCTCTTGTGTGCTGTGAGGACACATGGGCGTTTCATTTTTCACTACGACGACAGGCACTCTAGTTCTGCGGACCCCCTGGGAATTTCTCACGGACCCCTGGGGGTCCGGGGACCACAGTATGGGAAACGCTGCAATAGGGGATTTAAATGAAGAGGATTGATCGCACAGATGCAAGAAGGCAGACAAAGCCAAAAGGTACCCCTTAAGAGTGCCCAGAGCAGATCCCTGCTTAGTAATTGTCTCAGACTGAAGCAGAACGAGGATCAATAGACACTTCTGATCAATATCTTACAATTTTCTGCCAACCACAGGTGTACACAGTCTTGGAAGAGGGACGATGGGCTGCCAAAATAACATCACAGACTTCAAGAGAAAGATCGAAAGCTGTCAACTGCCGCAGTTCATTCTTCAAGCAAGACGGGGCAGAGCTGACAGGTTTGGGTAGAGGACCCTCCCTTGCTGCTGCAACAGAAGATCTAACTGAAGGGGCAGCTTGATCGGAGGATGATGCTCAGTTGGAGAAGCTCGGGATACCAGGCTCTCTGTGCCCAGTCTGAACCCACAAGAGTAACTTGGGGCTGGTCTTCTGCGGGTGTGACATTAGCGAGGTCACATAAGCCCCACCCGGCACGCTGATGTCAGTTTGCTTCGGAGAACTTATCCGCGCCACAACGCGGAGCCATAACAACAAAACTGAGAGCATAGGAACAGTGTGCGAAAAAAACAAATAGACAAAATAGAGAGAAACAAAGGTGAGAAACTCCGCTAGGAGGCACCAAGTCACCCTAAGGTGACCACAGCAGGCTAGAGCAGAGCACCACTCTGTTGTAATTTTGCAGCGATTGGGTTAGCATCAGCAGAAGCCATCCTGTATTTAGAAGTTATCTGGTCCGTTTTGTGGAATCCATTTTGTATTTCTGGCAGCCATCTTGTTTGCCATGTGCTACCACTTGCGTGCCATGTGCTCGGTCCTATCTTGCTGTTGTCTGCTCTTGAAATCTGCCTAGAGACAGGTTATATTTAGCCTCTTCTGCTTCGCACATGCTCAGTTGAGCTTGCAGCTGTCCCTAGTCTGTAAATGTCAGGATGTGTTGACCAGAATTAGCAACTGTTAGCACCTCCTATTTGTTGACTGTGCATTTTCTGTATGACCTTATATGTACCTGAAACCTTCTATTATACTTGTACCGCCTTCTTTTGGGGCCCTGTGTGGGTATAAAAGGACCAAGCCCCTTCCATTAAGTGTGCTACTTCATACATTGCCGAAGGGTGTTGTGTGAATGTAGTTCCCCCTCATTAGGTTTAATAAATTTTGTATTTTCTATTCCAGTTTCTGTGCTAACTTCTTCCTATGGGTCTGAGGACTTGTGCAGAGAAGGGCAAACCTCTTGCACTGGTAGGCCTTGGAGTGGTCGAAACGGAGGATAGGAATCTCGCTTCGGACGATCACTGCCCGAGGAGACCCGCGTCTTGGCAACCACGGCGTTTTTCCTCTCTTTCTGATCTGACCCTCCAGGTGGGGCCGGTCATCGACTGAGATCTCTTCTGTTGATTCGCCGTGCAGTGACCATTTGATTGATTTTGAGAACTTGGCAGTTAGAATCTGGACACCAAGTGATTGGTAAGAGCCGTTATGTGGCACTTGCTGTTGGTTTTTGATGCCTGGGATTGGTAAGGTAGTTTAGTAACGCTTACTGTGGCTTTGGAATTTGTGTTGGCCAAGTTTGGATTTGTATGGGATTAATATATGAATTGCAATTTAAATAGGCAGGTAATGATGAGAATTTTCTCTATTTGAATTGATTTGAACGGCACAACATACTAAGAAGTACCTTAAGTGCTACTTTGGTTATAATACTTCATATTCTGCACTATTTCTGGCATGCCTGTTTCTAGCGCACATCGTAGGATGTGTTGCTTTTGTAGTGGTACCAGTTTGAGACTCAATGAAGCACAACTGGTTCCCCCGGAGGGGACGCCTAATAGGGATGTGTATATTAAATATGGTATTTCTTCTATAATGTATAGCACGTTATGGAATAAATATACTCGTAAGGATCCTGAGTTGCGTTGGCCTATGCATGGGTCATTTGATTTACGAAAGATTCAGTATGTGGAGCAACGAAATGCTGGACAAGACGTTTGACTGTGTACGAATGTGGGATAAAGAACAGCGTAAGAGCATTCATGCGAAAGCATTGGAAATGAAAAATAAATAAATGAAAGAACCTAAAGAGAGAAGATAGGGAGCGTCATTTACAGGTAAATGGCCAATATTTTGTTAGTTGACCTCTTTATCCTATTCTTAATAAACACCAGGTTAATGATTCTCTCTTGTTAGATCGTTCTCCACCTCCGTACACTTTTCCTTTTGCTCCTCATGATTCAGATTAGGACTCTCCTACAGACCAGGACAAAACACGAGAAACTCGTTCTATGTTGCCAGCTGAGCGTGCGTCTCAGCTTAGATCTGCTGCTCGTAAAGCCGCCTATAATATTGCTCCTGCTTCTGCTTCTGAACTTTTAGATGACACGAAGGATTGGCAGGAAAGGGAGCAAGTATATTTTAGAGGTGTTTGCCACGGAAGTTGTTGACATGCTTAGGAACTGTTTAGGAAATATTCTGAAGAATTGGAGGCTGTTGACATAGCAAATGATTGTAAGCAAATGCGTGATGGTCTTTTTGTCTTTTCTCAGATGGCTGACTTAATCAGGTGTTTGGTTAAATTACATGTTGAGACAGTCCGTTTGCGATAGGAGAAAAATGCAGCAGACGCAGCTGCACAAACACCTCAGACCGGCGTGGCCCAAGCTTCTATCTTCGGAACAGATAAGACTATGATAGTTCATGTGAAACCTATGCGGGAAGCCGCACCTTTGTATGTTTCTCCTAAAGGAGCGGGTATAAGTGATAAGGCTTTTACTGATGCAAAGGGTTATTTTATTTATAATTGGGTTTACACTCCTTGGAATAGAGCGGATGTTATGGCTCTTAAAACTGCATTGCCCGATTCGCGGAACAATCCAGCAGCTTTATATGAGGAAGTTGAGGGTGCCATTAGTTCTTGTACTATGACTCTGCCTGATATTCACCGGTTTTTCGGTTTGATATTACCCCCCGATATGTGGAGATCTAAGCGTAAAGTTGATGATCGAGCGACTTTTGATGCTTTATGGAAAGATTTAGAACAATTAGATGAAGAAAGATATCCCGCACAGAAACCATATCAGTTAATATTAGATCTTCCTGCAGCCATATTAGTTGAGTTAAAAACGATTATTCCCGCTAAAAAGATAGATTGGACTGTATTAGTGTCTTGTAAGCAAAAGGCAGATGAATCGGTTTCTGACTTCTTTATGCGTTTTGAGGAGGAATTCTGTAGGAGAGTAGGGTCTGCAATCCTATGATCACCCCAGATTTTTGCTTTTTGCTTCACTGGTTTACGACTTTCCCTGGCTGTGGGCCTGCTAATCAGACCCACAGCCTAGCTATTCTCTCTCTAAATTGACACGTGTACCTTAGGTGCATTTACCAATTGGTACTGGGCCACCTTATCAGTCCCTGTACCCAGGGCATAGGTGTACCCAGGGCCTACCAGGGGCTGCAGCTTGTATTATGCCACCCCTGGCTGGCCATCTAAATCTGACACAACTGGCTGCACGACACCTGGGGCAAGGTGGTGTAATCACCCTTTGCTTTAGATATAGTATTCCTATAACTAACCCTAAAATGGACACATGTATTCCTATCAGTCACTCCTATGGCAGGCCTTAACAATCCTGAAGGCAGAGTGCTTGGAATTATGCGAGATGGTGCTCTGGCATGACCTGAGCCGTCTGCAGCTTGCGGAACCAAGTCCTAATAGCTGTTCCATGATATCGCGTACCATATACTCTTAAGTGCATTATAATCCTCGCGGTTATTTGCTATCTTTGGTATTGCTGTATCAAAACATGTCGAGTAAGGTGTCATACGAATTGGAATACTAACGCCTCGCCAATTCTGGCGACGGGGTTAGCATTCCACCCTTCTAGAGGGACACGACATGTATGTAACTGTGAACCCCGGTTAAGGTTAACTCGAGCCTCAGCATCACAAAATGGATGCTGCCACCACAGACACAAGTCTGACCTCCTGCTGCTGGGAGTCCTTCCAGCGACGAGAGCTTGGACAAAGGGTTTCCTGTCGGGGGCGGTGCTAGCCCCATCCCAGACTGGGTTTTGTGTATCCCAGGTAGGCAGGGCTGAGAGGAAGGTGACTGCAAGTGGCACCCCGGTGCTCACTGTGCATATGCCGGCTTAAACCAGTTCCAGGGGCACACCAGCCCCTGAGCTGGGGAAAGTCCGGACAAGGGAGAGGGGTGTAACCACCCCCCTTCCTGGTCCCACCCATGGGCAGGACCTAGTCGCGTGCCAGCCCCTTTCTTTAGTATAAAGGTAGGAGCAGACCCCTTCCCAAATTAGATAATTCTGAATCTTGACGACTTTCCACGAAAGAACTCTTGAACCTTTCTGAAGACTCTCCCTTGTGGCTAAGGAGTAGCCACCCTGCACCCTGCACCAGCAGGCACCATCTAAGTGCATGCGGTTTGCTGCAAGTCCATCCTTCGGATCAAGACTGCCCAGCTCGACGAGACCCGGATTCCCTGGCACCTCTGACCTCTACCAACATCATCAGCCCAGCGGAGATTCGTGGGTGTGACGAGACCTGAAGGGACCAGCCATCTTCAAAACTGCAGGACGCTTATCCAGCACGACCGCCGAGGGATCCTCGAGTGAGTGCTTTGGGGTTTGAGAAGCCCTAACCCTGAGCAGCTCCAGCACCGAAGTCCAGCCCCCGAGCATCCACAAGATCTGCGTGGGGCCCTTCTGCTCTTTGCTGCTCACCGCGTTGTCCGGCTACTTGCCTGCTGGCTTGTGGCCCTCCTGACGACGAACCACGACACTTCCATCGCTGGTCGGGTTGCTCCAGACTGGCCCTTGCACCCCTCCAACAGAGGAGCACCCCGGACCCTCCTGGTCCACTCCAGACGCCATTTTGAGTCCACCGCGTGGGCCTGCCTTTGCCAAGGTTTGTTGCCCCAATCCTGGGTCCAGCATCGCCGACAGCAGATACCTTCGTGGGACAGCTCGCACCTCCATCCTGGTCGCCGACAACGCCTCCTGGTCCGAGAGACTGCAGAGCCCAGCGTCGCCCACTCACCTGGTCGAGGTGACTTCATCCGGTGCCATCCTGGTGCCCACCTAATCACTGACTAGTGGTTAAGAACTGAGTCCCCTCTGCTTTCAGGTCGTCTCCATCTTCGATCCAGGCTTGGATCACTCCGGACATCATCACTGGTCGCCTGCCAGCAACTTCTTCTTTCAGGCTCCATAGACTGTAACGAGGATTCCCGACGTCTTTTGAACCCTATGCAGCCGCAGCCCCTGGGCTAGGTAACCTGAGCATTTCGGTGCTCCAACATAGGTTCACTATCTAAGTGTCCAGATCCTTTTTCGTTTTCAGCCTAACTAGTCGGATTCGTCCGATAACTAACTTTACGAAATCTAGCATCCATAGACTTTGTCCCGCATCCCGCGTGAGAGTGCACACTCTGCACCCGATCTCCCTAGGCCTCCTGCTCCTAACCTTAGGGTACCGTAGTGTAGTCCTAGCGATCCCAAAGCCTCTGGATCTTGTTACTTACCTGCTAGTATTTCGCATTCCACTTTTGTAGTATATGGTTTTTCGTACCCCTCGGGCATTTGTGTAAATTGTGCAACTTAAAGTATTTTCTTAAGAGTTTTGATGTGTGCTTAGCTCCCTGACTCAAAGAGTTCAGGGTAGACTTGTTATAAATAAATATCCTTTTATTTTCATAACAACTTGTGTGGTGTCCTTTCACTTGGTGTTCAAGGGGTATATGTGATGGTATAACAGCTGGCTTAGCACACCCTCTAGAGTTTAGCCTAAAGACTGCTCTTGTCCATGCTACTAGGATAGCTGGTCTATAAGGTTGACTTACAACCAATCATCAATAAGGGTCGTTTGGAATGATACATAGTGATCACTAGAATAGTGAGCACTGCATATCAGGCCAACTTCTCACAAATTCCACGATTTTAGTGGCCAGTCATTGACAGATGACACAGGCAGGCATCGGTTTGTCTATATGTCGCAAAACTGTTGCCAGAAATAGCTAGTCGCCTAAAGGCCAGTGAAAGCTCATGGACTACCTCTTTTCTAGTTTCTCTTTTTACTATGGCTAAGGAGTTAAAAACGAAGGTTATGATGGCTCAGGTTTATGGTCCACCTTCTAGAGACAATGGTCGAGGTGGACGTGGATCTTATGGTTCGTCCTTTTCTTCTTATACTCGTTCGAATTTGTCTGTTGACCAGTGGGCGTATTATAAGAAATTTGGACTTTGGGCTTCTGATTGTCCGGCACTACGTGCTCAGCAGTATCCACGTGGTCGGGGACAAATGAGAAATCGTTCAGGATAATCAGGGCCTAGAGGAAGCACGGATGATAGTGCTAGGTTTGATGCTAATACGCGTGGACAGGATGGGTTTAACGAACAAGTTACTTGCCTTCGGTAACAATATATCTGTAAGAAACAGTAGTTTGTATTAGATTCCTTACCTTAGAATATCCCCAGGCGTCAGACTGGATCCGGAAATTTGTGTAGCAGTACCCTTGCACGTCGGTAGGCGTTGTCTGCGGCTACGCGTCAGTGCCGTGATGACGTCGTCTGAGTACTTAGACGCCGCCTCCGCGTGCTGACGTCAGTTCTTAGACACAGTTTTTCCGTGCCAAAAACGCAGAGCCATGTCAAAAACCAACACTGGTGCCATTGAAACTAGGGCCCTGAAAGGGGATGACCTTAACCCTAGATATCGGTTCGCAGAACGGGGAGGATGGGTGGGGAGGTAAGGAATCTATTACTAACTACTGTTTCTTACAGATGGAATATGCTACTTACCAGTATGCATCTGTTCTTGGCATGTAGGGCTGCTGACATTCATATCTGTGCATAGATCGCCATCTAGTGTTGGGCCCGGATGATTGCACATTGTTGTCCTGGAGGAGTCTTCGAAGTATCACGAGATAGGTGGCTCCTCCCTTGGACTACAGTGCGCATGGGCATCCTCTCCATCCTCAGATTGTTTCTCGCTATTGTTGCATAGTTGGAGTGTGGTACAGTAAGAGATGTCCATGCAAGAAAGTAAGAGAAGAATGAATCCTACAGCTGCGACAGGCACCGGGGAGGAGGGTGGGCGATATGAATGTCAGCAGCCCTACATGACAAGAACAGATGCATACTGGTAAGTAGCATATTCCGTTTGAGGCATGTGGGCTGCTGAATTCATATCTGTGCATAGAATGTATAGCAGTCCCTCCCCTAGCGGTGGTTACTTGTGCCAGCTGCAGCAGTCTGAAAAAGAGTTTTGAGAACAGCCTGTCCTACAGCTGCTTGGAGTGTACATCTACGCAGTAGTGTTTGGTAAATGTATGTATGGTAGACCATGTGGCTGCTCTACATATTTCCTCTAGAGGAATGTTTCCTAGGAAAGCCATGGATGCTCCCATTTTGCGTGTGGAACTTGCTCTTGGGGGAACTGTTAAAGTGCGTTTAGCTTTAATGTAACATATTTGGATGCACTTAACTATCCATCTAGCTAAACCATTTTTTTAAATAGGGTTGCCTTTGTGCTGTGGTGAAAAGGCAACAAACAAATGTTTTGTCTTCCTGAAATCTTTCGTCCTGTCTATGTAATATAGGAGAGCTCTCTTAACATAGGGTGTGTAGGGCTCTTTCAGGTACTGACTGTGGGTTTGGGAAGAACACTGGCAGTTCTATTGTCTGATTGATGTGGAAGTGTGATACCAATTTGGGCATGAATTTAGGGTTTGTCCGAAGCACGACCCTATTTGCGTGAATTTGAATGAATGGCACTTGAATAGTTAGGGCTTGCAGCTCGCTAACTCTTCTTAGCGAAGTAATAGCTATGAGAAAAGCTACCTTCCATGTTAAAAATTGTATTTCACAGAAGTGTAAAGGCTCAAAAGGTGGTCCCATTAGTCTGGTTAAAACAACGTTTAGGTTCCAGACAGGTGAAGGTGGTTGTCTTGGGGGGGATCATTCGTTCGAGGCCCTCCATGAATGCCTTAATTGCAGGCACTCTGAACAGTGAAAGGTGCTGCCTGTTTTGAAGGTAAGAAGCTATGGCTGCTAAGTGTATCCGTTTGGACGTATAGGCTAAATTGCAGCGGTGTAAGTGCAAAAGATAGCATATGATATTTTGAATTGACGCGTCTAGTGGGTTTATGATGTTGTTGTTACAATAAATAACAAAACGTTTCCACTTTGACGCATAGCAAGCTCTTGTTGTAGGATTTCTTGCCTCCCTGATAATGTTCATGCAGTCAGGAGGTAAGTTGAGGTAGCCGAACTCTAGGACCTCAGGAGCCAGATTGCAAGGTTCAGCTGCTGCGGATCTGGGTGCTGAATGTCTCCATGGCTCTGCGTTAAGAGACTGGGTGTTAGTCGTAGTCTTTGATGAGGCACCACGGAAAGTTCTAGGAACGTGGTGTACCACGGTTGCCTGGCCCATGTTGGAGCAACTAGGATTAGCGTCATGGATTGCTGGTGCAATGTGCGTGCCACCAGCGGTATCAACGGTGCTGGTGGAAAAGCGTAGGCAAATTTGCCTGACCAGTTCATCCATTTCGCATTGCCCTGATACTGCGGGTGTGGAAACCTTGCGGCGAAGGACCGGCATTTTGCGTTTTCTTTTGTGGCAAACAGATCTATTTCTGGCTGTCCCCACTGTTGAAAGTATGGTTAAAGCACTGAGGGGTGAATCTCCCACTCGTGCACTTGATGGCTGTGTCTGCTGAGCGGATCCGCTATCTGATTGTCCTTGCCTGGGAGGTGTTCCGCCATGAGAAAAATGTTTCTTTGGATGGCCCACTTCCACACTCTTTGAGCCAGATGCGACAGCTGTGGAGAGTGTGTTCCTCCCTGTTTCTGTAGGTAGTACATCGCAGTCATGTTGTCCGTCCGGATCAACACGGTTTTGTTGCACAGATGTACCTTGAAAGCTTTGATTGCCATAAAAACTGCCATCAGCTCTAGCAGGTTGATATGCAGTTTCTTCTGCTGGGTGGTCCACAGGCCCTGTACTGTGTGGTAGAGGACATGGGCTCCCCAAACTATCAGGGATGCGTCCGTTGTTAGCACAATTTGTGGTACAGGCTCCTGGAACAGTCGTCCCTTGCAAAGGTTTTGGAGTTTCACCAATGCAGAGAGTTGTATGCACGACTGGTCACCAACACTAGATCGTTTAATTGTCCATGAGCCTGGTTCCACTGCCGTGCTAGGCACTCCTGCAGCGGACGCATGTGAAGTCTTGCGTGGGGGACTATGAAGATGCACAAGGCCATCATGCCTATCAGTTGCATAAACACGCGGGCTGGGAGTGAGTGTTGTGGCCTGAACTTCTGGATGAGCGTTTGAATACTGTTTATTCTGGCAGAATTTGGTTGTGCTTTTGCTGCCAGAGTCTATTGTTGCTCCCAGATACTGCTGCACGTGGGCAGGCTGGAGATGTGATTTGTTGAAGATCTGCGAGAAACCTAGACTGTGCAGGAGGTGAATAGTGCGCGACAGGTGGCTGGCACATTGCTGGGCCGACTGTGCTTGTATTAGCCAGTCGTCCAGATATGGATAGACATGTATCTGCTGTCTTCGGAGGTGTGCAGCTACTGTCGCTAGGCATTTGGTGAATACCCTTGGGGCTGTTATCACGAAAGGGAGGGCCTTGAATTGGTAGTGCTGGTTTAGAATTGTAAACCTGAGATATTTTCTGTGTGCCGGGTGTATAGGTATATGGAAATATGCGTCTTTGAGGTCCAGTGTTGCGAGTAAGTCTCCTTGACGCAACAGTGGCAAGACCTGCTGCAGAGTGATCATGTGGAAATGCTCTGATAGGATGAATTGGTTTAGGGGCCTGAGGTCCAGAATTGGTCTGAGAGACCCGTCCTTTTTGGGGATTAGGAAGTACAGAGAGTACACTCCTGTACCCTGGTGTTCTAAGGGTAATAGTTCTATGGACCCCTTTTGTAGCATGCTGATGACTTCCTGCTGCAATAAGTGTAGGTGTTCTGCGGACATAGGACATTGTCTTGGGGGTATGTTGGGCGGTGTGATCTCCCCCGGCGTCGCGTCTCGCCCAGGGACCGGAGAGTGTGGGGCTGGACGCGACGCCCGCGACGGAGCCGCGTGTGCGGTGTCACCCAAACCCCCGGCCGCATCGCGCGAGCGTCGGGGGGAGTCAGAAGAGCGATGGTGCCTCTTCGACTTCTTGTGTTTCTTACCTGACGACGACTTCGACCCGGAGGAGTGGCGCCGACTCCTGGAGCTGTGGTGGCTCCGTCCCCGCGACCTGTCCCTCGACCTCCCGTGGGACCGGGACCTCTCGCGGCGCGGGGCCGACTGCTGGAGTTTGAGTCGCTTGCGGGACCGCTCCCGCCTGGCTTTCGAAGAGAGGGCCCAGTAGTCGGAGCAGGCCTTGTCGTAGTGGTCGACGCCTAGACAAGTTAGACACAGGTGGTGAGGATCCGTGACCGACATCGTGCTTGAATCCAGAAATCCCTATGGCACCGATCGGAGTCGTACGACTTCGAAAAGATGATCAAAAAAGTTAGTCAAAAAGTTACTAGAAGTACTGCTTTTTCCAGATCTGCACTTGCTGGCGCGGAAAAAAGAAGAACTGACTTCAGCACGCGGAGTCGGCGTCTAAGTACTCCGACAACGTGATCACGGCGCCCACGACAGACGCGGAGCCGCAGACGACGCCTACCGACGCGTAAGGGTACTGCTACGCAAAAATTTCCGGATCCAGTCTGACGTCTGGGGATATTCAAAGGTAAGGAATCTATCACTAACGTGTCTCTTTCAGATCCACATGGCGGTGGTGTTCGTGAACACTTGCACTACAATCCCCCGGTGAGGAATGCCTTCAGTGCTAGACGAATACCCCGCAGCTCCAAAAGGTTGATATGGAGCCGGGACTCCGCCGGAGACCAGAGGCCTCTGATCTCTGCCTGTCCCATGTGGCCTCCCCAGCCCTGGAGGGACGCGTCCGTCACAACTCAAGCTCCGGTTGGGGAAGCGAGAGGGATCTGCCGCTGACCCAATCGCAGTCCGTGAGCCACCACTGCAGCTGTCTTGCAGTGCCCTCCGAGATCATGACATGGTCTGATAGGTTGCCCTGATGCTGGGCCCACTGAAACTTCAGGTCCCACTGCAGAGCCCGCATCCGCCACCTGGCGTGATGCACCAGAAGGATGCAGGAGGCCATCAGCCCCAGAAAGCCGCAGCGTCAACCTGACCGAGACTCGCGATAAAGGCTGAAAGATCTGAATCAGAGCCTGTATATCCCGAACCCGCTGTTCGGGCAGGGAGAACCCGAAACTGGGCAGAGACGAGAACCGCTCAGATGAAAAGGAGCTTCTGAGAGGGGCACAGGTGTGACTTCGGCACATTGATGGAGAACCCCAGCTGGTGCAGGAGGTCTTCCGTCGTCTGGAGGTGGCTGACTACTGTCTGGGGCGAGCCCGCCTTCAACAACCAGTCGTCGAGGTAGGGCAAGACTGAAACCCCTAACCTGCGCAGATGAGCTGCAACCACTGCCATGACTTTCGCAAACACCCGTGGGGCGCTGGTAAGGCCGAAGGGGAGCGCGGTAAACTTAAAGTGCTTGTGGCCTACCGTGAACCTTAGGTAGAGCTGGCACAATGGGGATGTGGAAATAAGTGTCCTGCATGTCCAACGCTACCATCCAGTCTCCTGGGTCCAGGGCAGCTAAGACCTGAGCCAGTGTCAGCATCTTGAACTTCTCCTTCCGGAGTAAGCCGTTGACGTTCCGTGGGTCCAAGATAGGGCGTAAGCCCCCTTTGCCCTTCTTGGGTACCAGAAAGTAGTGTTAGTAGCAACCACACCCTACTTCTGGCCCAGGAACGCGCTTGATGGCCCCCTTGGCCAAGAGGGCCGTAACTTTCTCCTGCAGAAACTGCAGATGATCCCCAGATACGTGGTGGTATTGTGGTGGCATGGCTTGAGGGATCGTCTCGAAGGGGAGGGAGTAGCCCCTTCAGACGATTTGCAGCACCCACCTGTCCGATGTGACAGTGCGCCAGTGGGAGTGGTGATGGCGAACCCTGCTCCCCACTGGCGTCACATGGGCCTGAAAGCACGGACTAGAAGGGTTTTGAGGCGGATGCTGCGGGGGAAGGTCTGGACTGGCCTCGCCGTTGTCCCCGACCGCCTCCACTGCGGTTTCCACAGCCGCCACCGCGTTGGATGTTAGTCTGCGATGCGGGCTGGTAGCATGTGTGGGGGGGCACCCTTCCCTGGCCACGAAAGAAGAAGGCACCCGTTTGCTGGCGCGGGGCCAAGAGGCCCAAGGACTTGGCCGTAGCCCTAGAGTCCTTAAAGCGCTCAAGGCATGGTCTGCCTTGTCGCCAAACAGGCAACTGCCATCAAACGGCATGTCCATGAGAGTATTCTGGACATCCGTTGAAAAGTTGGCGGACCTCAACCAGGCGTGGCGACGAATCGCCACCGTCTTTGCCATTGCTCTGCCCAGTGAGTCGGCGCTTTGCCCAGTGAGTCGGTGGTATCCAGCCCACACCGGATGGAGAAACGTGCCGGATCTCGACCCTCCGCAAGGGCTTGGGCAAAGTTAGCCTTTACCTCCGCCGGGCATTGTGGCAGCACGTCCGCGACAGTGTCTCAAAGGAAGTGGGTATAACGGCCCAAGAGGCATGCGGTGTTGGAAGAACGCAGTCCCAAACTAAGGGAGGAGAATATTTTCTTTCCATAATTCTCATACCTCTTGGATTCCCGATCAGGCGGAGCCGACGGGAATGCGGTCTGGGAATTAGAGGCCTGGATGACCAGGCTCTTGGGGGTGGGGTGGGTGGACAGGAAACAAGGGTCGCCCGGGGCCGGGCAGTGGCGTCTGGCCACGGTCCTATATACAGGCTGGATTGTAGCGGGCCTGGACCAAGTGACCAAAAGAACGTCTGTCAAGGCCTCATTAAACAGCAGCAAAGGCTCCGTTGAGCTTGACTGCGATTTAAGGACCTCAGTGAGGAGATTAGTCCTCACGGCCACGATGGGGAGCTCAAGGCCCAAGGCCTTGGCTACCCGCATCACACTGAAGGTTGCCCCCACCTCCGTAGCCACGGTACGGGGGGGAGGGGTACACAACAAAACCAGTGTCTGGCGAAGTGTCCAGACCACTGGCATCCCCAAGTCCACCTGTCCAATACTCTTCACCCATCTCCTGATACTCAGGGTTGTCAAAGGACGGGGCAGGTTCGTTGAAGTAACACTCCCCAAGCGCCCCTCCGATGCCGGAACCGGGTCGAGGGAGGTATTGGGGACGGCGCCGGAGGTGACACCTGCGGAACCGGCGCAGGTGAGGTCGTCAGGTCGACCGGCGACGATCCGAATCCAGAAGCGGATCCAGTGGGGCCCTAAGCACCGGGCCCGAAGGCGCCGGCGGTGTCGGGCCGAAGCACCCGGCGGCATCGGTGCCGACGCAATTGACCCGCTAGGGCCCCCAGACGGGTCCGCTGCGCCCGAAGGCGCCGCGGAGCCCGTCGGAGGAGATTGGGACCTCATGGCCATGACGAAATGCTCAATCTCCTCTGGCGTCGCTTGCTGCCCAGGGACCGGAGGGTATGGGGCAGGTTGCGACGCCCGCGACTCCGACAGCCGCGTGGGCGGTGTCACCCGAAACCTCGGCCGCATCCCGCAAGCGTCGGGGGAGTCGGAAGAGCGGTGACGTCTCTTCGACTTCTTGTGCTTACCTGACCACGACTTCGACCCGGAGGAGTGATGTCGACTCCCGGAGCTATGATGGCTCCGCCCCCGGTCCCTCGACCTCAGTCCGGACCGGGACCTCTCACGGCGCAGGGCCGACTGTCTGAGCACGAGCTGCTTGCGGGACCGCTCCCGCCTAGCCTTCGAGGTCAAGGCCCGACAGTCGGAGCAGGTCTTGTCATCGTGATCGACGCCAAGGCAGTGGAGGCACAGACGGTGAGGGTCGGTGACCGACATCAGTCGGTTGCAGTACCCACAAGGCTACCTGGCATTACCATCGGCACCAATCTGAGTCAAAGACTCGAGAAATTATCAAAAAGATCTCCAAAAAGTTAGTCAAAATGTGACTAAGGTACCACTTTTTCCAGGTCTGCGCTGCTGGCGTGGAAAAAGGAAGAACTGACGTCAGCACGCAGAGGCGGCGTCTAAGTACTCCAACGACATCATCACGTCGCCCACGACGCAGACGACTAAAGCGGACCCGCAGACGACGCCTACCGACGTGCAAGATTACTGCTACGCAAAAATTTCCGGATCCAGTCTGACGCCTGGTGATATTCTAGGGTAAGGAATCTAATACTAACCTGTTTCTTTCAGATGTATCTGGCGCCGGAGGTACAGGTGGAGGTGGCACTGAAAGTGGTTGTGTATCAGGGAACCAAGGCGAAGCAATGCAGAGTCGGCGTAGAGGACGATGGTAAGGCACTGGTCAGCACCAAGAAGCACGAGTCCTGGCAACAAAAGGCCCAGTGGAATCGGAAGCACATCTGGAGTCAGTGGAGGAGGCTAATGGCTCTGAGTATGAATGTAATGAGCAAGTGGGAGAGCAACAATGCAACATACCTAGAGTGATTCTTCGATTTATTAAGCGTCTTCCTTTGATGCCTGGAACACTTGGTCCTATTTGGTTTGGAACAGCTTCATGCTCCTTAATGGCACTGGGGGGCATGCTGTGACTTGAGGAACATGCCAGAAAGCCATGGGCCGAACCCAGGCACCAAAGGAGCACACTGTGGGTAGCCATTCTGAATATCGGTCCTGTACTTCGCTGTCCCCACAGGATTTAAACCCAGATTTGGTTGCTTGCTGTAGATCTGGATCTGCGTCAAAGGAGTGGGGAAAAAGTAACTGAAGTCCTTACATGGGTAGGCGCTATATGGCTTAGATGACCTCATCAGATGCCACTTCTAGCATCAATCTGAAGCAAGCATAACCTACCGGAGTCATGTCAGCTTTGAAGTTTCCGAATCCAGTCTTACGCCTGGGGTTGTTCTATAGGTGAGGAATCTACAGGTATAAGTATCGATCAGGAATGACTGTTCAGTACACAGACAAGAAAAGGTAGCTTGCAAAATAATTACATTACAGTTCAAAGTTATTGGCACTGCCAATGGTAAGGCTACTTACTTCTTCTCTAAACTGGGAGTTAAGCCATATGCATTTAAAACTTCGTCTATTTTCAAAATCTGTAATTTTCATTTTGAGCTGGAAAAGAAATAAAATATTAATATAGATCTTGTTCCTTAGGTGGCCCAAAACAAATGTTACATGTTATTTCAATTACCTGCTGGTAATATAGTTTTTTGGGTTGCCGTGGTTTGAAGAACTGAAGGAGATCTCTTAATGTACCTTCGTAATTATGCCTCAGAGGATTACCTGGGCCATCCCTGTAACTTCAGAAAAAAAATACTATAAAACACAATCACGTTAAGTATAATAAATTACACTTTATACCTACAGAGCATTGGTCTCCCAAACAGTACATCTCTCCATAGACTCTACTAGTTGAATACAAACAATAAAAAAAGAAAAAAAAGTGTCAGCAAAAAAACTGCATTTGGAAGCATGTGTCCCATATCCTACTCTCAATGTAGAGAAACCATTTTTAACATATTGTAAACTGCCTATAGATTAACAGTGTGCCTCGGTGGAAAGGAATGATCAAATCATGGTGATAGCTCTGGTAACTCAAGACAGTACTACTCCTGGGAACTACTCACAAGGACTTGCGCTTGTTGCACGGTATTATTTACATACTACTCCACTGTGCTTTCTACCCATGCAGGAACTTTACTTGCGGTATGCTATGTGACAAATGAAACTAGTTGACCTGGTCAGCTCTTCAAAAACTTCTGAATTCAATTTTAAGAGAATATAATATCGGCTTAGTGACTTATTTTTTCCTTTGACATAACCTACAAGTAAACTTTACCAGGGCGCGCTTTCAACAGAAATCCCAAATAGTTTTTCAAGCTAAAAAATGCTAGACACAATACGATAGGAAGATATTGATTTTGCAGAAGCATATTTTCCTTCTACAGTACAAGTTACTTACCTTCGGTAACAATTTATTTGGTAGAGACTATTCTAGCCGCAGATTCTTAAACTTAGAATTATCCTCAGGCGTGAGACTGAATTCAGAAAAAGTTTTGCCACAGCCTCCAGGTGAGCCAGGAAACGGCAACAAGTGACTCCGCCCTGATGTTGGCCCCATACGTGACGTCAGCGAGGACACAAGTCCCACTCCGGCAAGCTGACATCAGTTTTCTTCGGAGAACTTTTCCGAGCCACAACGCGGAGCCATTTAAAAAAAAAACTGTGAGTGTATGGGAACAGTGTGCGAAAAAATCTGTGACACTTAAAGGGAAAAAGGCGAATGGTGAGGAATAGCACCATTAGGGGCAGTGGCACACACCGTGACACAAATCCATGGAAGGAAAAGAGCAGAACACCGCTCTGAGTAGCAACCCCGCAAGGCAAAGGCGAATAACATGGGAAAATGTCATGGCAGACGACAAAGTCTGCAACCACAATGTATAACAGCGAAGGAGCCACAAGCCCAGAACAGATGAGTTATGACAAGGTACCCCAAGGTAACACCATCAAGGAGTTTTGCATCCCCTATAAAGAGCTAAGAGGCTGAGGCATAGCCAAAAAACCCTTACCCAGAGGACTGCAGAGGAGTCAAACTCCAGGCAAGGAAAAAGAGAGAAGAGTACCAGTAGGCCCCACACTGGAAGAACCAGTGTGTAGGGATGCAGAACACCACAAACCTACCAACCAATTACTAGAAGGGAAAAATGGAACAAATAAACAGAACTAAGCACCCTGCCAGGGAGGAGGTGAAAGAGGGTCCTCGCAGAAGACAAGCTACCCGGAGGGAGGAGAGTACAGAAGACCAAGCTAAAGGTCCTCGCAGAACGGGGAGGCAGGGCGGGCTGTGAAGGAATCTGCAGCTAGAATAGTCTCTACCAGATACATCGTTACCGAAGGAAAGTAACTTGTACATCTGATAGAGACTACTAGCAGCAGATTCCTTAACGAAGAATAGATACCCTAGCCATACCCAGAGGGGAGGAGGGTCTGCAAGAGAACCCAATGAGCTTGGAAGAACACAGGGCCCCAACAGGGGATGTGTCATTGGGGCAGGAAGAACAATTGTTACTTACCTGTAAACAGGTGGTTCTCCAGTATTGGTGTCTTTCATAGATTCACATGCTTGAATATTCCCCGTCGTCAGAGTGGAAGTCCCACGGTAAATAAAATAGCATTAATATGCATATATAAATATATATGTAACATAAAACCTGAAATATGGATCAGAAAAGGGCATAACCTGCCTACACATATTTCTACATAGGAGTGCATGGGAAAGGAAAAAATCATTTGCCGTCTATCCCGGTCATTATGTTGGTCCAAACTGCAGCCAATCAGGCGACAGCAACCCTCTAGAACCTTCTCCTCAGAGCTCAGCACCTCATATTTTCGTAGCACAAGAGTGACTCAAGAGTCTATGAGGAGAAGAGCGCCTCTGAGGGGAGGAGGGAGGATCACATGTGAATCTATGAAAGACACCAATACTGGAGAACCACCTGTTTACAGGTAAGTAACAATTGTTCTTCTCCAGTATTACGGTGTCTTTTATAGATTCACATGCTTGAATATAGAATAGATAGCAGTCAGCACCAAAGAAAAAAAGTTTCCAAAGTTACAAATCATATGTAAGGATTACTTATATACAGTAAACAGTCAAATACTTGGAAACTAAAAGGAGGAGGGTAGAACAGAGGCTCACCTTATTGAAATAGATTGCAAAGCACAGCTTGTCCTACTGCAGTACCCGCGTCATTCATGGCACCCAGACAGTAACGTCTTGTGAACGTATGCCTGCTGGACCACGTGGCTGCCCTGCAAATTTGATGCAGTGGGACATCGGCAAATAAGGCAGTAGAGGACGCCATTCATCTGGTTGAATGAGCCCTCACAGCAGAATGCAGAGGCTTACCCGCCTTTTGATGGCAGAAAGCAATCGCCGAAGACACCCAACGGGCTATAGTAGGTTTGGTAACTGGACGCCCCTTGTGAAAACGTCCATAAGCCACAAAAAGTTGGTCAGATCTGCGGAACTGAGCCATTCTGCTGATGTAGAACTATAAGCACCGTTTAATGTCCAAGGAGTTCAAGCGTTGTTCCGCAGGAGACTGTGGGTTAGCAAAGCAAGTCTTCAGAATAACAGGTTCATTCATGTGGAAATCTGAAGGTACTCTAGGTAGAAAAGTAGGGTTAGTGCGAAACACCACACCATCTGATTGAAACTGAAGAAATGGTGGATTGATTGTAAATGCATGAATGTCACTTACTTGACGAGAAGACGTTAATGCAAGGAGAAGAGCAAACTTCCAGGTGAGATACTTGAGGTCAGCTCTATGTATTGGCTCAAATGGCATCTTCATTAATTGTGTTAAGACAATGTTAAGGCGCCAAGCAGGAGGAGGGTGCCGAATTGGTGGAAATTTATGATACAGTCCTTTGAAAAATTGACGTATTATCCTAGAGGAACAAAGGGAGGTGGAGCCATCTTGGCGGAAGCGTGAAATTGCCGCCAGAAAAACTCTTAAATTGGCATGAGACAATCCTGACTGAGCCAACTGTAAGAAGAAAGGAAGAAGTTGTGTCTGCGTTGCACGTATGGGATGAATACGGGCAGCAGCACACCAATGGCAGAATCGTTTCCATTTCAACTTGTAAGTCTTTATAGTTGAAGGAGCTCTGGCCTGAGCAAGGACGTCTCGCCATTCTTGAGGAATGGCTAGATGTGCAAATTTGCAGTGTTCAGGTTCCAGGCTGATAAGCTCAGAGAAGAGGGGTCCGGATGATAAATTAGACCCCTGTCCATGGAAAGAAGATCCATCTGAGGATGTAGAAGGATGGGCTCGCACTGGGACAGAAGAAGCAACTCCGAGAACCATGCTTGTCGTGGCCACCTGGGAGCAATGAGAAGGATGTGGCAGGGTTCTCTCTATCTTCCAGAGCACCCGAGGTACAAGAGGGAGCGGTGGAAAGGCGTAAGCAAAGAGATTTGACCAGTTCATCAAAAGGGCATTGCCCTGTGACCCTTTGTGGGGATGCCAACTTGCGTAATCACACAAAGAATTCTCGAACTGCAAAACACAAAATGTAATATATGCAGTCATGTGCCCGTGTCCCAAATTGTACATAGGAAAAACCACCCAAAAAGCCAACCAACGAATATCCCAACATAGATCTAGGATCAAGAACAAAGTACTGTCCGCACCCATGGTGCAGCACTTTGTCGAACAGAACCACAATGAAAACGAGTTCAAATGGACAATATTACAAGCCATGAAGGTTCCTCCGAGAGGAGGAAACATTGATGCCATGCTACTAAAAAAAGAGGCTTATCTAATATTAAAATTTAATTGCGTGATGGATGGTCTGAACGAGATGTCAGAATTACAAAGAACCAATTATTGAGTCCAACGTGAACCCCACCACTATGAAAGAATGACCCATTAAAAGGTACAGAGTCAAACACTGCGCGCAGCTCAATACATAAACATATCAATCCCAGTTTACCCTTAAAAACTAAAAATCCCACAATCCCTAGCAACATACTTAAACAGGAAACCGTGTTCCTTTTGGTGTTCAGTCCAATTTAGAATAGCAGCACTCAGAGTGAGAAGCGGCCGCACAGAACCCCCAGCGCAGCGAGAGACCCACAAACGGAGGTAAGAAAGCACCAAGAATGTACTTTCAAAAGCGCAGCGGTAACATAGAATCAATGCCAAAGTAAACTTCAACATCGGCTTGATTCCTTTTCAGAACGCTCACGCTCGTTTAAACTAAGTGAAGAGCTTGGGTCGCCAGCCGCGCTACACGCAGGTAGGCGAAATTGACAAATAAACACTGAACTCGAGTAAATGTTTCCTTTAGACTTTTGAAACTGATTCCGAACTCTTAAACACACAGATCGGAGTCACCGCGGAACACGAAATACATCCTAATACCAACACCACTTTGAGAGAGTAACTGAATGAAAGCAAGTAAGTGTTAGCGCAGCCCTGACGCAGATACCATTCAGTATAAAGAAATGTGGAAATTTATACATTTACTAAATTCACCCATCCTTAACCACGTTTAGGTAATGGTGAAAAGTCAAAGCCAACCGATAACCCGTGCTTGAAAGCAGCAGCCAATTAACCTGTTACACAAGGTAAAATTCCATAGGCACAGCCTTTATTTGAAGCTAAGTAAAAAACCTAGGAAAATAGGAGATATTAAATGTCCTCAATTTCACACCATAGGTACACAGCCCGGCCCTGAGGAAGAACCCATTAGAATAACAGAAGGGTTTGGAAACGCGTCGGCCATCTGGCTGTAGGCACACAACATAGTGACATAACAATGAATGTACCTGAATTATTTTTGGTGTATAGGATTTAATGCTTGTTTTATGAAAAAAATGATGAAAGCGTAATTGTTCATGAATTATTTTTCATTTATTCTTGTTTGCACACATTGTTTTGAAATGTACTGAAATGTGAAATATTACGTTTATCCGTATCCCCAGTAAAAGGGATTTTTTCAGCCTCTGTATATCGTTGAAATTTGCAAATTGTTTTGAAATGCAAGATTTATGACAAATGCATACCTTCTTTAAATAAATAATATAAGGCACACACCAGCTGAATAAACCAGCTCTGGTCTGTTAAAATCGAATCCTGGCACTTTCTTCTTTATTAATTGTAACTTGCGTAATCGGGCATTTCCGGTTCTCCGGCATGGCAAAGAGATCCAGTGCCGGGCGACCCCAGCGACGAAAGATCATTTCGAGTGTTGGTTGATGAAACTCCCACTCGTGGATTGATGATCGGGACCTGCTTAGGGAATCCGCCAAGATGTTGGACAAGCCTGGGAGGTGAACTGCGGTGATCATGATCTGGTGCTTGAGTGACCAGTCCCAAATTGGTTGCGCCAGTTGAAACAGTACCGGAGATTTCGTTCAGCCCTGCTTGCTTATGTAGTGCATGCAGGTTGTGTTGTCTGTCTGTATAAGGACAGACTGTCCTTGCAGCACGGGTAGAAACGACTTGAGCGCTAGAAAAATAGCCATGAGTTCCAATTTGTTGATGTGCCAGGTCTTTTGATGTAAAGTCCATTTTCCTTTTATGGACAGGTCCTGGAGGTGTGCCCCCCCATCCCTCCAGAGATGCGTCCGTTGTGAGTGTAAGATATGGCGTGAGTGATCGAATATGCTACTTACCAGTATGCATCTGTTCTTGGCATGTAGGGCTGCTGTCATTCATATATGTGCATAGATCGCCGCCTAGTGTTGGGTCCGGATGATCGCACATTGTTGTCCTGGGAGAGTCTTCGAAGTATCACAAGATAGGTGGCTCCTCCCCTGGACTACAGTGCGCATGGGCATCAACTCCATCCCCAGATTGTTTTTAGCCATTGTTGCAAAGATGGTGTAACACCGTGAGTGATGACCATGCTAAGAGTGATTCTGAGTGCTGCAGCCGCTACAGGTGCCGGGGAGGAGGGTGGGCGATATGAATGTCAGCAGCACTACATGCGAAGAACAGATGCATACTGGTAAGTAGCATATTCGGTTTGAGGCATGTGGGCTGCTGAATTCATATCTGTGCATAGAATACATAGCAGTCCCTCCATTAGCGGCGGCCGCCTGTGCCAGCTGCAGCAGTTTGAGAAAATGTTTTTAGAACAGCCTGCCCTACAGCTGCCTGCTATTTGGAATGCACATCAACACAATAATGCTTTGTAAATGTGTGTGTGGTAGACCATGTGGCTGCTCTACATATGTCTTCTAAAGGAATATTTCCATGGAGGCCCCCAACTTTCGGGTGGAGTGGTCCGTGGGGGGACCGTTAGAGTGCACTTGGCTTTTTGATAGCAAATTTGAATGCACTTAACGATCCACCTGGCGATACCTGCTTTGGAAATGGGGTTGCCTTTGTGTTGTGGCGAAAAGGCAACAAATAATTGTTTTGTTTTCTGAAAATCTTTGGTCCTATCAATGTAGTACATTAAGGCTCTCTTGACGTCTAGTGTGTGGAGCATTCTCTCCGCCACTGACTCAGGATTTTGGAAGAACACAGGCAGTTCTATAGTCTGATTGATATGGAACTGCGAAACCACCTTAGGAAGAAACCTAGGGTAAGTGCAAAGCACCACCCTGTTGGAGTGAATTTGTATGAATGGCTCTTGGATAGTTAGTGCCTGGAGTTCACCAACGCGTCGCAGCGATGTAATCGCTATCAGGAAAGCCACTTTCCATGTTAAGAACTGAATCTCGCATGAATGTAGAGGCTCAAAAGGTGGACCCATCAGTCTGGTGAGGACCACATTTAGGTTCCATTCAGGAGCCGGTGGGGTCCGGGGAGGAATGACTCGTTTGAGTCCTTCCAGAAAAGCTTTGATGGCAGGCACTCTGAAAAGTCAGAGATGCTGCCTGTTTTGGAGATAAGCTGCTATTGCGGATAAATGTATATGAATGGAAGCATAGGCCAGATTGCATTTGTATAGATGTAACAGATAATAAATGATGTTGTGTGTAGATGCGTCTAGCGGGTTGATGTTGTGGTCTGCACAATAAATGACAAACCGCTTCCATTTTGCCGCATAGCATGCTCTGGTGGTGGGCTTTCTTGCCTCTCTTATGATATCCATACAGTCGGGAGGCAAGTTGAGGTAGCCAAATTCTAAGACCTCAGGAGCCAGATCGCCAGGTTGAGCTGTTGCGGATCTGGATGATGAATGGCACCATGGCTCTGCGTCAAAAGCCTGGGTGTGAGGTGCAGCCTTTGATGCGGTACCACGGATAGTTCTAGAAACGTGGTGTACCATGGTTGGGGTGCCCACGTCGGAGCAACCAGGATGAGTGTCACCGAGTGTTGTTTCAGATTGCGTGCCACCAGCGGTATTAGAGGTGCTGGGGGAAAGCGTACGCAAATATGCCTGACCAGTTCATCCATATCGCATTGCCCTGCGACTGTGGGTGTGGAAACCTGACGGCAAAGCTTTGGCATTTGGCGTTTTCCTTTGTAGCGAACAGGTCTATCTCTGGATGACCCCACTGCTGGAAGTACGGGTGGAGTACTGATGGATGTATCTCCCACTCATGCATTTGGTGGCTGTACCTGCTGAGCAGGTCTGCCATCTGATTGTCCTTGCCCGGGAGGGATTCCGCCATGAGGAAGATGTTCCTCTGAATGGCCCACTTTCACATGCTCTGAGCCAGATGAGACAACTGTGGAGAGTGTGTACCTCCCTGCTTCTGAATGTAGTACATGGCCGTCATGCTGTCCGTCCGGATCAACACGACCTTGTTGCACAGATGTACTTTGAATGCTTTCATCGCCATGAAGATAGCCATCAGTTCTAGAAGGTTGATGTGCATCTTCTTTTGCTGCGTTGTCCATAGTCCCTGCACTGTGTAGTGGAGTACATGAGCTCCTCATCCCTGGAGAGATGCGTCCGTTGTCAGAATGATCTGTGGCACAGGCTCCTGGAACGGTCGGCCCCTGCAAAGGTTTTGTGGATTCCACCAATGCAGAGTTGGATGCACGACCGGTCACCAACACTGGGTCTTTCAACTGTCCGTGAGCCTGATTCCACTGACATGCCAAGCACTCCTGAAGCAGACGCATATGTAGTCTCGCGTGTGGGACTATGAAGATGCTGGAGGCCATCATGCCTATCAACTGCATGAACACTCGTGCTGGAAGCGAGTGCTGCGGTCTGAATCTTTGTATCAGCGATTGAATGCTGTTAATCCTCACTGAATTCGGCTGTGCTTTGGCTGCCAGAGTATCTATTGTTGCGCCCATATACTGCCGTACGTGGGCGGGCTGAAGGTGGAACTTTGGATAATTCAGTGAGAATCCCAGATCGTGAAGAAGGTGAATGATGTGGGACAAGTGGGCGGCACACTGCTCGGCCGACTTTGTTTGGATAAGCCAGTCGTCCAGATACGGGTAGACGTGAACTTTTTGTCTCCGTAGGTGTGCAGCCACTGTCGCTAAGCACTTTGCAAACACCCTGGGTGCCGTCGTCACTCCGAAAGGGAGGACCTTGAATTGATAATGCTGATTCTGAATGGTGAACCTGAGGTATTTTCTGGATGACGGGTGTAGCGGAATATGAAAATATGCATCCTTCAGATCTAATGTTGCGAGGAAATCTCCCTGTAGGAGAGTAGGGTCTGCAATCCTATGATCACCCTAGATTTTTGCTTTTTTGCTTCACTGGTTTACGACTTCTCTGGCTGTGGGCCTGCTAATCAGACCCACAGCCTTGCTGTTCTCTCACTAAATTGACACGTGTACCTTAGGTGCGTTTATCAATTGGTACTGGGCCACCTTATTAGACCCTGTAACTCAGGGCATGGGTGTACCCAGGGCCTACCAGGGGCTGCAGCATGTATTATGCCACCCCTGGCTGGCCATCTAAATCTGACAGAACTGGCTGCACGACAGCTGGGGCAAAGTGGTGTAATCACCCTTTGCTGTAGATATAGTATACCTATATCTAACCCTAAAATAGACACACGTATTCCTATCAGTCACTCCTATGGCAGGCCTTAAAAATCCGGAAGGCAGAGTGCGTGGAATCATGTGAGATGGTGCTCTGGCATGAGCTGAGCCCGTTTGCAGCTTGCGGAACCAAGTCCTAATAGCTGTTCTATGATAACGCGTACCATATACTCTTAAGTGCATTATAATCCTTGCGGTTATTTGCCAACTTTGGCATCGCTTTATCAAAACATGTCGAGTAAGGTGTCATACGAATTGGAATACTAACCCCTCGTCAATTCTGGCGACGGGGTTAGCATTCCACCCTTCTACAGGGACACGACATGTATGTAACTGTGAACCCCGGTTAAAGTTAACTCGAGCCTCAGCATCACAAAATGGATGCTGCCACCACATACAAGTCTGACCTCCTGCTGCTGGGAGTCCTTCCAGCGAGGAGAGCTTGGACAAAGGGTTTCCTGTCAGGGGCGGTGCTAGCACCATCCCAGACATGGTTTTGTGTATCCTAGGTAGGCAGGGCTGAATAGGAAGGTGACTGCAAGTGGCACCCCGGTGCTCACTATGCATCTGCCGGCTTGAACCAGTTCCAAAGGCACACCAGCCCCTGAACTGGGGAAAGTCCGGACATGGGAGAGGGGTGTAACCACCCCTCTTCCTGGTCCCACCCATGGGCAGGACCTAGTCCCGTACCAGCCCCTTTCTTTAGAATAAAGGTAGGAGCGGGGACCCTTCCAAATTAGATCATCTTTGAATCCTGAAACTACTTTCTACGAAAGGAACTCTCGACTTCTTCTCAAGATTTCTCCCTTGTGACTAAGGAGTAGTCACCCTGCAGCAGCAGGCACCAACTAAGTATCTTGCGGTTTGCTGAAACGTCCTTCCTCCGGAACCAGACTGCCCAGCTCGACGAGACCTGGACTCCCTGCCCTCTCTGACCTCAACCTGCCTCTACAGCACAGCTGAGAACCGTAGGTGCGACGAGACCAGAGGACCCGGCGATCATCAGAACCAGCACGACACTGAACCAGCACGACCACCGAGGGACCCTCGAGTGGGTGCACTGGGGTAAGAGAAGCCCCAACCCCAAGCAGCACGAGCACCAAAGTCCAGCCCCCCAGCATCCACTAGATCTGCGTGGGGCCCTTTTGCTCCTGGGTTGCTGCTACGTTGTCCGGTCACTTGCCCGTTGGCTAGTGACCCTCCAGACGACGTCCTACGTTTGTTACACCGCTGGTCTAGCTCCTCTAGACTGGCCCTAATCTCCTCCTGAAGGGGACCTTCCTCAGACCCTCCTGGTCCACTCAAGACGCCATTTTGTGTCGCAACGTGGGCTTGCCGTAGCCTGGGCTTGTTGCCTCCTTCACCGGATCCAGCATCGCCAGCAGTAGACATCCGACGTGGGACAGCTCGCAGACCTCCAGCCTGGTCGACATCAGCGCCTCTGGTCCGTGCAGCAGCAGAATCCAGTGTCACCTCTTCACCTGGCTGAGTGACCTCGTCCGGTGCTATCCTGGTGCCCACCTAATCACTGGCTAGTGATTCAGAACTTGGTCCCCTCTGCTTACAGGTACTCTTCTTCACTGATCCGTCCCCGGATCAGCCCGGAACATCTTCACTGGTCGCCTGCCAGCAACTTCCAATTCAGGCTCCTGGTTCGTCAACGAGGATTCCCGACGACACTTGAACCCTATGCAGCCGCAGCCCCTGGGCTAGGTAAACCGAGTACCACGGTGCTCCAGCGTAGAACCACTCTCTAAGTGTCTAGATCCACTTTCGTTTTTGACCTACCTAGTCGGGTTCGCCCGAGAACACTAACTTTGCATTTACTAGTATCCATAGACTTTGTCCCGCATTACGCGTGAGAGTTTCCACTCTGCACACGGCGCTACTAGGCCTCCTGCTTCTAATCTAAGCGTTCAGCATTGTAGGCCTAGCGATTCTAAAGTCTCTGAGAGTAGTACTTACCTGCTAGTAATTTCGCATTCCACTCCCATAGTATATGGTTTTTCGTGCCCCTCGGGCATTTGCGTAAATTGTGCGACTTGTAGTATTTCTTTAAGAGTTTTGTATTGTGCTTAGCACCCTGTCCTCATAAAGAGTCCAGGGTTGTTGTGTTATAAATAAATATCCTTTTATTTTCATAACAACTTGTCTGGTGTCCTTTCACTTGGTGTTCAAGGGGTATATGTGATGGTAAAACAGCTGGCTTAACACACCCTCTAGAGTTTAGCCTAAAGACTGCTCTTGTCCATGCTACTAGGAGAGCTGGTGTATAAGGTTGACTTACAACCAATCATCAATAAGGGTCGTTTGGAATGATACATAGTGATCACTAGAATAGTGAGCACTGCATATCAGGCCAACTTCTCACAGTAACAACTCCAGTCCTCCAGAGCCCTGGTGGAGAATGTCCAAGAGGTTGTCTGTAGGAAATGGAGTGACCGGTTCACCCATCCTCAGAATACCAGCAGCCATGAAAATAGCCCGAACAAACGCAACACTTGCCTCAGTAGGGCATCACAGACGTAAAAGTAATTCCTCAGTGAGTGACCAAGTCCAGGGGGAAGTGACCAAGTCCAGGGGGAAGTGACCAAGTCCAGGGGGAAGTGACCAAGTCCAGGGGGAAGTGACCAAGTCCAGGGGGAAGTGACCAAGTCCAGGGGGAAGTGGCCAGCTCCGGCATAGAGGAGGATCCACTGAGGAACAAGGGACCTGAGGGGCCTCAGGGGAAGGTGGAGAGGCCGGTGGAGAAGCCAGCCGTGAGCCGCGAAAAGAAGGGTTCGAGGATTTTGGCTATGGGGATGGCGAAGAGCCTTAACTGGAAGATGCCGGTGAAAAGGCAACTACACGGCGCCCTGTCTCCGGGGAGGAACAACCATCAGAAGACGAAGGGACCTTAGGAGACGAATCCAGAACACTGCGCGGCCTGAGCGGCGTCAGGTGCGCTGGAGTGGGCACTCGTGGCGCCGGCCCAACTGCTGCCACCACGTGCTTACCATGAGGGTGGGGCAGGGTAGACGCCAGAACGGCGAAGGAACGGCATGGCTCGGCCTCAGACGGAGCAGCCGCCGCGCCGAGGACAGAGTGGGACTCGGAAAAGCACCCCAGGTCCTCGCCTCTAACTGCGACTCCACCGGAGCCGGGGAGGAGGGCCCCCTATCGCTGGATCAGCCTCAGACGGAGCAGCCGCCTGCGCGGAGGACCAAGGGGGACTCAAGTAAGCACCCCAGGTCCCCGCCTCTATCCCGTGACTCCACTGGAGCCGGGGAGGTGGGCACCTGGCCGACCTCTGGTGAGGCAGCTGCCTGCTCAGAGGACCTAGGGAGACCCGGGTGTAGGAAGGTACCTCCTGACTATGGTTGCCCCCAACTTTTTGCCCTGTGTTTTAGCTGGTTTTTGACATAGTCGACCTGGGACCCTGCCAATCAGGACCCCGGGCCTACTGCTCTCTCTGTAAAATGGATTCCATGTACCTTAGGTACATTTCCAATTGGAACTGGGCCACCTTATCAGACCCTGTAACTCAGGGCATAGGTGTACCCAGGGCCTACCAGGGGCTGCAGCATGTATTATGCCACCCCTGGCTGGCCTCCTAAATCTGACACAACTGGCTGCATGACAGCTGGGGCAAAGTCGTGTAATCACCCTTTGCTTTAGATATAGTATACCTATATCTAACTCTAAAAATGGACACACAGATTCCTATCAGTCACTCCTATGGCAGGCCTTGACAATCCTGAAGGCAGAGTGCTCGGAATCGTGTGAAATGGTGCTCTGGCATGAGCTGAGCCCGTCTGCAGATCTCACGGACAAGGAGGCGTTGTCGGCGACCAGGATGGAGGAGCGAGCTGTCCCACGATGGATGAAGCTGTCGGCGTCGCTGGACCCAGGATTGGGCATCAAAGCCTTGGCTAATTCAAGAACACCTGGTGGACCTAAAATGGCGTCTTGAGTGGACCAGGAGGGTCTGGGGTGCTCCTCTTTTGGAAGGGAGCAAGGGCCAGTCTAGAGCAACCAGACCAGCAGCAGTGATGTCGTCGGGCGTCGTGAAGAAGGCCACAAGCCAGCGGGCTAGTAGCCAAACAACGCGGTGAGCAGCAAAAAGCAGAAGGGCCCCACGCAGATCGTGGAGATGCTCGGAGGCTGAACTTCGGTGCTGGAGCTGCTCAGGGTCGGGGCTTCTCGGACCCCAAAGCACTCACCAGAGGATCCCTCGGCGGTCGTGCTGGAAAGAAGTCGTGCAGTCTTGAAGATGGCCGGTCCCTCGAGGTCCCGTCGCACTCACGGTTCTCAGCTTAGCTGTAGAGGTGAGTAGAGGTCAGAGGTGCCAGGGAAGCAGACAGCTTCATCCATCGAGGGACAGCTCGCTCCTCCATCCTGGTCGCCAACAACGCCTCTTGGTCCATGAGATCTGCAGAGCCCAGCGTCGCCCACTCACCTAGTCGAGGTGACTACCATCCGGTGCCCTCCTGGTGCCACCTGACTACTGGCTAGTAGTCTCGAACTTGGTCCCCTCTGCTTTCAGGTATCGTCCATCTTCAAGATCCAGGCTTGGATCACTTCGAACTCTCTTCACTGGTCGCCTGCCAGCATCTTTCTTCCAGGCTCCTGGTCCGCCTACGAGGATTCCCGACGTCTTTTGAGACCTATGCAGCTGCAGCCCCGGGGCTAGGTAACTTCGGCATTTCGGTGCCCCAGCATAGCCTCACTATCCAAGGGTCAGAATCCACTTTCGTTTTCCTCCTACCAGGTCGGGTTCCCCGAGAACACTAACTCTGTGAAATCTAGCTACCATAGACTTTGTCCCGCATCCCGCGTGAGAGTGCACACTCTGCACCCGAGTCCCCTAGGCCTCCTAGAAGTAATCTGAAGATTCAATAGTCAAGACCTAGCGATTCCAAAGCCTATTAGTACTGTACTTACCTGCTAGTAATGTCGCATTCCACTTTCAGAGTATATGGTTTTCCGTGCCCCTCGGGCATTTGTATATACTGTGCTAACTTAAGTGTTTTCGTAAGAGTTTTGTTTTGTGCTTAGTACCCTGTCCTCATAAAGAGTACAGGGCTGTTGTGATTCTAATAAATACCTTGTTTATTTTCATAACACTTGTGTGGTGTCCTTTCACGTGGTGTTCAAGGGGTATATTTGATGGTATAACAGCTGGCTTAACACGCCCTCTCGAGTCTTTAGCCTTAGACTGCTCGTATCCACGCTACTAGGATAGCTGGTCTATAAGGTTGACTTACAACCAATCATCAATAAGGGTTGTCTGGACTGATACATAGTGTTCACTAGAATAGTGAGCACTGCATATCAGGCCAACTTCTCACACCGGGGACCAGCCCGGAGTCGTCCCAGGCTGAGGGGGTGGAGCAGAGGATGAGGACTTCTGTCTTGTCCAAGTTTAGCTTCAGTCGGCTGTTCTTCATCCACTCGGCGACTGCGTTCATTCCTTAGTGGAGGTTGTTTTTGGCAGTGAGGGGGTCCTTGGTGAGGGAGATGATCAGCTGGGTGTTGTCGGCGTAGGAGATGTTGTTCAGGTCGTGCAGTCGAGCGACGTGGGCGAGCGGTGCCATGTAGATGTTTAACAAAGTCGGGATGAGGCCTGCGGTACGCCACGGATGATCTCGGTGGCTTCGGAGCGGAAAGGGGGAATGTGGACGCTCTGGGTTCTGCCAGAGAGGAAGGAGGTGGTTCAGTCCAGAGCCTTGTCTTGAATTCCGCGTCGTGGAGGCGTGTGCGTAGGGTGCGGTGGCAGACAGTGTTGAAGGTGACAGGTCTAGGAGGATGAGGATTGCAGTTTCTCCGGTGTCCAGCAGGGCCCAGATGTCATCGGTGGCGGCGATGAGGGCAGTTTTGGTGCTGTCGTTGCTGCGGAACCCGGACAGGGGCGGGTCCAGGATACTGTTCTCCTCGAGTTAGCGGGTCAGTTGTCTGTTGACGGTCTTAATGACCTTCGCCTGGAGCAGGGAGATGGGCCGGAAGTTCTTTAGTTCCTTGGGGTCAGCCTTGGGTTTTTTGAGTAAGGCTTTGATCTCAGCATGCTTCCAGCTCTCCGGGAAGGTTGCTGTCTCAAAGGAGATGATGGCTTTCCGGAGATGGGGTGCAATGGAGGTGCTGGCTTTGTTGAAGATGTGGTGTGAGCATGGGTCTGACGGAGATCCGGAGTGGATGGTGTCAATGATTTTGATAGTGTCGTTTATGTTGGTCCAGGAGAGAAGGGGGTCGGTGCGGATGGTGGCCGTGGGGACGAAGGTCTCCGTGGATGTCAGGATAGTCGGGGCGTTGAAGCTATCGTGAATGACTGCGATCTTGCGATGGATGAAGGTGGCAAAGGAATCGCACAGGTCTTGCGAAGATGGGATGTCTTTGGTGTTGAGCTGGGGTTGGAGAGTTACTTCACGATGTTGAAGAGAACTTTGCTGTTGTGTGCGCTGTTGTCTAGGGGGTCTTTGAAGGAGGCCCTTATAGCGGATCCGACGAGGCGATGGTGTCTGCGGGGGGCGTTTTTGTGGGCTGCGTAGCTGTCTAGTGTCTGTTCACAGTGACATTTCTTTTTTAGCTTTTGGCAGGTTTGCTTGGAGGCCTTCAGTGAACCAGCTGGCTTTCTTGCTGGTGTGTCTTTCAGAGGGTTTCTTGATCAGGGCAAGTGTGTTTTGGCGCAGTCGTCTATCCATTGTCTGAGGTTGCAGGCGGCGGAGTCAGGGTCGGTCGTGTGGGCTCCGGGCGAGGGTGGTGGTTAGCTGGTCTTCAGTGACTTTGCTCCGGCAGGGGATCTGTTGAGTGCGGTTGTGCATGGTGGGTTTCTGGAAGGTTAAGTGGATGCAGCGATGGTCGGTCCAGTGGAGTTCGGTGGTGTGGCTGAAGGAGACGTGGGAGCTTGCAGAGAAGATGGGGTCAAGCGTGTGGCCAGCGAAGTGGATGGGATTTGTGATGAGTTGTCTGAGTCAGAGGTTAGCTAGGTTGTTGATCAGGGTGGTGGAGTTGCGGTTGTGGTTCTCGAGGTGAAAGTTCAGGTCCCCAGAAGGATGTAGTGTGTGGAGGCGAAGACTTGTGTGCTGACTAAGTCGGCGATGGATTCTCGGTACTGTGATCGCGTTCCGGGGGGTCTGTAGACGAGGGTTCCTTGGAGGTGGTTGTTGGGATCGGTGTGGATCTGGAAGTTTAGGTGATAGGCGGTGCTGAGGGTGTTGTCTGCGTTGGTGGAGACTCAGTGTTCCTGTGGACGTTGGCGATTCCTCCTCCTACTCCGTTGGTGCAGTCCCTGTGGGTGATCTTGTAGCTGTTCGGGATTGCTATGGCGATGTTTGGTGCCGAGGAGGGGTTCAGCCAGGTCTCCGTCAGGAAGCAGACGTCAGGGGAGGTTGAGCCAAGAAGGTCCCAGAGTTCTACAGCGTGTGCGCGGGCGGAGCGGGCATTGAGAAGGATGCATATGAGGTAGTTGGGTTCCATGCTGGTCGGTGGGTTGGCAGGTCGGATGCTGGTGAAGCTGCAGTTCCGGCAGGAGAAGGGTCCTTGGGTGCACTTTGGGGCAGCCAGGCAGCAGGCGCGTGATCGTCCAGTGTGGAATGCGTGGAGGGTGCTGGCATTGTAGTGGAGACTGGCGTTGTGGCATTCACGGGGGCCAGGGGTTTTGGCAATGGGTGCAGTCCAGGCGCGGACGCCATAAGAAGGGGAGGGAGGAGGGAGGAGCAGCTTGGAGGTGGGAGCGGGCGAATGGGAGAGCAGGGGGCGGGCCGCAGGGTGTGCAGCGGCTGGAAAACGGGACAGCGGGAAGCGGAAGTGAGGAACGGCAAGGGGTACAGAAGGCAAAAGGGGAAAGAAAAACAGGCAAAGGCACAAATATGGCACGAGAGGGAAGAGGATTAATATTCAGAATGCACAGATCAGCAAATTACGGGGAAAAAGATGCAAGAGGGCACGAAAGGCGAGGGGAGGAATAAAAAAAATAATACAATGCACAGATCAGCGAGTTACGGGGGACATGAAGGAAGGGCACAAAAGGTAAAAGGGCACAGCAATGGCAAGAGAAGGGGGAGGAATTGAAAAATAAGAGAACAATGAAGCAAGATACAGGGAGCAAGAGCAAACCTTTGAACTACCACTGGCCACCATGGATGAGGCGCAAGGTGGCAGCCTGAGGGTGGAGGAGGGCCGCAAACTTAGTCAGCAGCATGGCTGGGGAATAGCACACAGGTGGTGCTGTGCGGCATGGGGAGCGACCTGCCTAGAAGGGTCAAGGGTCGCTCTTTCACCCTAACTCCGATTTGATTACTTTGTCCTCGTTTTGTTGCATCCTACTTACACAGTTCAAATAAGTGATGCATCATGTTCAGAAAATATTTAGTTACCTTGTGTACCACAATGTCTCACCAATGCCATTATTGCTAACAGACTGAAACTCTCCAAGTAATAGCCTGAAATAACAGCCATATGCTGTTAATGTATAACAAAATGCTGTGCCATGAGCTGCATTATCCCAATGCTATTATGATGTATGATGCCACTGCACTAATGTGCTTGTTTTGAAAGATTTTTAAAAAAACATCATGGCTCCTGTGAGAAGTTGGCCTGATATGTAGTGCTCACTATTCTAGTGATCACTGTGTATCATTCCAAACGACCCTTATTGATGATTGGTTGTAAGTCAACCGTTAGACCAGCTATCCTAGTAGCATGGACAAGAGCAGTCTTTAGGCTAAACTCTAGAGGGCGTGTTAAGCCAGCTGTTATACCATCACATATACCCCTTGAACACCAAGTGAAAGGACACCACACAAGTTGTTACGAAAATAAAGTATATTTATTTAGAACACAACAGCCCTGGACTCTTTATGAGGACAGGGCGCTAAGCACAATACAAAGCTCTTAGAGAAATACTGAAAGTCGCACAATTTATACAAATGTCCGAGGGGCACGAAAAACCATATACTCTAAAAGTGGAATGCGAAATTACTAGCAGGTAAGTACTACTCTAATAGGCTTTAGGATCGCTAGGACTGGACTACTGAACCTTCAGATTACTAGCAGGAGGCCTAGGGAGATCGGGTGTTGAGTGTGCACTCTCACGCGGGATGCGGGACAAAGTCTATGGTTGCTAGATTTCGTAAAGTTAGTGTTATCGGACGAATCCGACTAAGTAGAGCTGAAAACGAAAAAGGATCTGGACTTTTGGATAGTTAAGCTATGCTGGAGCACCGAAATGCTCAGGTTACCTAGCCCAGGGGCTGCGGCTGCATAGGTCTGGAAAGACGTCGGGAATCCTCGTTGCAGTCTATGGAGCCTTAAAGAAGAAGTTGCTGGCAGGCGACCAGTGATGAAGTTCGAAGTGATCCAAGCCTGGATCTAAGATGGAAGACACCTGTAAGCAGAGGGGACCAAGTTCTGAATCACTAGCCAGTGATTAGGTGGGCACCAGGATGGCACCGGACGAAGTCACCTCGACCAGGTGAGTGGGCGACGCTGGGCTCTGCAGTCTCACGGACCAGGAGGCGTTGTCGGCGACCAGGATGGAGGTGCGAGCTGTCCCACGATGGTATCTGCTGTCGACGTTGCTGGACCCAGGATTGGGGCAACAAGTCTTGGCAAATGCAAGCCCACGCGGTGGACTTAAAATGGCGTCTGGAGTGGACCAGGAGGGTCCGGGGTGCTCCTCTGTTGGAGGGGAGCAAGGGCCAGTCTGGAGCAACCAGACCAGCGGTGTTGTCGTCAAGAGGGCTACAAGCCAGCAGGCAAGTAGCCGGACAACGCGGTGAGCAGCAAAGAGCAGAAGGGCCCCACGCAGACTTCATGGATGCTGGGGGGCTGGACTTCGGTGCTGGAGCTGCTCAGGGTTAGGGCTTCTCACACCTCAAAGCACTCACTCGGGGATCCCTCGGCGGTCGTGCTGGATAAGCGTCGTGCAGTTCTGAAGATGGCCGGTCCCTCGAGGTCTCGTCACACCCACGGATCTCAGCTGAGCTGACGATGTGGGTAGAGGTCAGAGGTGCCACGGAAGCCGTCGACGAGATTTTAACAATAGACGTAATGGGTCTTGTAGATTGAGCTGTCGTCGACGAGGTGGTCGTCGTCGACGCAGAAGAAGACATAGAACATGTCGTCATAGATGTGACAGACTTCGTCGTCGCTGAAGATGTCGACGGGCGCGTCGACGAGCCCGTCGACTAGCCAATGCCAGATTTCTGAGAGGAAGGCAAGGCTTTGGGCGCAGACGTCAGAGAACCAGGTCTCGTAGACGTGCCCTGAAGCAAATCCTGTGGGGAAACAATCTTGGAGTACTCCAACAGTCTACTCTGTGAGAAGTTGGCCTGATATATAGTGCTCACTATTCTAGTGATCACTGTGTATCATACCAAATGACCCTTATTGATGATTGGTTGTCAGTCAACCTTATAGACCAGCTATCCTAGTAGCATGGACAAGAGCAGTCGTTAGGCTAAACTCTAGAGGGCGTGTTAAGCCGGACCTTTATACTAAAGAAAGGGGCTGGTACGGGACTAGGTCCTGCCCATGGGTGGGACCAGGAAGGGGGGTGGTTACACCCCTCTCCCATGCCGGACTTTCCCCAGCTCAGGGTCTGGTGTGCCCCTGGAACTGGTTCAAACTGGCAGATGCACAGTGAGCACCGGGGTGCCACTCTCAGTCACCTTCCTATTCAGCCCTGCCTACCTAGGATACACAAAACCCTGTCTGGGATGGTGCTAGCACCGCCCCTGACAGGAAACCCTTTGTCCAAGCTCTCCTCGCTGGAAGGACTCCCAGCAGCAGGAGGTCAGACTTGTGTCTGTGGTGGCAGCATCCATTTTGTGACGCTGAGGCTCGAGTTAACTTTAACCGGGGTTCACAGTTACATACATGTCGTGTCCCTCTAGAAGAGTGGAATGCTAACCCCGTCGCCAGAATTGGCGGGGGGTTAAGCACTCTGCCTTCAGGATTGATAAGGCCGGCCATAGGAGTGACTGATAGGAATTCATGTGTCCATTTTAGGGTTAGCTATAGGAATACTATATCTAAAGCAAAGGGTGATTACACCACCTTGCCCCAGCTGTCGTGCAGCCCAGTTGTGTCAGATTTGGATGGCCAGCCAGGGGTGGCATAATACATGCTGCAGGCCCTGGGTACCTATAGTATACTGTACAGGGACTGTTAAGGTGACTCAGTATCCAATTAGATATGTACCTAAGGTACATGGAATCCATTTTACAGAGAGCAGTAGGCCTGGGGCCCTGAATAGCAGGGTCCCAGGTCAACTAAGTCGGAAAACCAGCAAAACACCTGGCAAAAAAGTTGGGGGCAACCATAGTCAGATATCCACCTTCGTACATACTCTTCTTAAGAAAAGGAGATGGAACCTCTATTTCTCACCCACGCTTCTGAGAGTAACTGGAAACACCAGAAGTAAAACTTTCAGCATCAGAAACCACAGACTCTGAAGTCTTCAACTTCTGTAGCCACAGAAGGAGACGGGCCTCTCTATCCCTCAGAGTCTTAGGGGGAAAAGTGCGACAGTAATTACAGTTCTTCACCTCGTGGTCTGGGTAGAGACAGTAAATACATTTACTGTGAGGATCCTCATGAAAAAGGCGCAGTTTACCACAGGAAGGGCAAGCTTTAAACAAAGATTTCTTATTATAAGACATTATGAAGAAATAACAGCTAGTGTTGAAGAAAAAACTGAGCAGAGCTCAGGGAGACTCCCTTCACACGACGTGCGGTCGAAAATCTGAGGTCTTGGGCTTCTGAGGAGAAGGTTCTAGAGGGAACTACAGCCTGATTGGCTGGAATTTGGACCAAAACATAATGACACTGATATGTTACCAAGTGGAGTTTTCTCTCTTAGGCTTTCTATGGGCCTATTCAGTTCTATGGTACTTTTGAGTTTACTGTATTTTATATATATGTATTTTTATAATTATAATAATTTTACTTATATATGCATATATTACTGCTATATTATGTACCGTGGGACTCCCACTTAGACGACGGGGAATATTCAAGCATGTGAATCTATGAAAGACACCCCTAATACTGGAGAACTAAATGTGTGAGAAACCAGGGGGGGAAGGAGCTAAACGATCAATCTTTCTCAAACAAGTATTAAGAAAAATCTCCTGGTTCAGAGACAGGCTCAAGTTGACGAGTAGGAAGGATGATAATGTGCTTGATTTCATACACACACAGTTCAGACACAGGCACCCTGACCTGCTCATGACACAAGAGCAGCTAGGTCAATTCTAGGGTCGAGTCAAGCTGTAAATGAAACCTTAAATTGAGAGACTGGAGACATTCTAAGCAGCACATGCTTTTTTTCTACCATTAATCAGCTAACAGTAAACAGCTGACTGAATGAGCATTTGCCTATGGCACAGCTGCTTACTTTAGCTAGTATGAATACAAATTTAAACCCTTAGGCTGTCCTCATATTGAAGTTTAAGGTTATGCATTTATTTGCCGTTGTGTCAACAAAAGTAAAAAACATTCTCAGATAGTCAAAACAATTTATCCAAGTTGAGCTTTAATCAACCTCTATACTAAAACAGTACACATCAAATGTCATGAAAGGAGTCTAACATTTGAAGTACTTACCCTTGGGATTTGAAAAACTGAAGTAACATTGGATCTGTATTGAGTCTTTGTGCAACTGTCTTAGCAACCTGCAAAATACAGATATAACTTAGTTTTTCAGGCTTTTGTTTAGTAAAAAGACTAGCAACAATCTCTAAAAACTTAAATGGTGTCATTTATCCTTTCAGTAATACCCATATAACCTAGTTTAGACACCATTTTGAAACCTATTTAAGGGCAGGTAACATGAACATCTGTTCTGCAAGAGAAAAGAGCCAAAATGAAAGTGTTAATTAAATAGGCACTAGATACATTGGGAGAGCTACTCGTTTATCCTTTCTGTAATTTCCACATACAATGTAGTATGAATAAACATCCGAAAAAGTCAGGAAATACTCTTCAACCTATTAATACACCCAATTTACAGACCCTTTGAGACAGCCTTGACAAATTACTATTTGTTCAATTTCCTTTGCCTATACCATTGTACAACTTAATAAGAGACCAACACAACAAAATTAGTCAATGGCATTAGAGCTGCAGTCATCTTGGACTGAAAGCAGGAAATAAGGGCTAAATCCCAAAATATTTTCTTAGAGTGATTGCATCACACTCCTAGGTGAAGTGTGAGATACTTCTGAATTTCCAGGAGCAAGACACCTACACACAGGAAAACAACTCTGCACTGGGCACCAAGCGAGGCAACAGTAGCAGCAACAAAAGGGCCAGTGGCTTCGGAGATGAGGTGCTAGAGTAGCAGCATAGACCCACAAACCCTTGTTTGACTATTTACCAATAAGCATACCATTGCAAACACTAGGGGTGCTAGCACAGTTCTAACTATAGATCTTCACTTGCAGACTCATCTAGCCGAGCAGTGACATTTGTTTTGGGTTATCATTTTGGTAACATCTAAGTACTACATCCAGAAGAAAAAGTTACTTAATTGTAATCATAGTTCTGCATTAGACTCTACAAGAGTTTCTGGTAGTGCCTCTAAAGAATAGATACAGGTTGAAATCAGGGAAAGACATTTAAACTCTCCTGATTAGAGTCAATAATGTAAAAATACAAATAGGTGACAATTTACACATAATGAAAGCAGTCTTCTGGTCGCATTTATCGGTTGCTTAGCAGAAGAGGACTGTACATCATTAGGGAAGCACCCCAAGGAGAGGAGGCGATTAAAGTGGTTTATTCTCAAAAGTACTTAAGGAGACAAGGGAAATATGTATGCCAGAGAGAGCGCTGAAGATTGCTCCAACGTTATAAAGAAATCAAGCAGTGTACTAAAGACTCAATATCTCTTAATATCTCTTAATGAGTGAGCTTCAAATTCAGGCTCAGTACCCAATAAAACTAGTAGCTAAGCGCAAAATAAAAGCAATTTAACACAGTTACAATATCAAGGCATAATTGATCCTTGATATTCACCAATTAACACAGTTTTGTCCCGTACCTGGATAGGACATACTGTACAAGTTACTACTGGTGAACAAGTTACTAACCTTCGGTAACGATATATCTGTAAGAAACATTAGTTAGTGTTAGATTCCTTACCTTAGAATATCCCCAGGCGTCAGTCTGGATCCGGAAACTTTTGCGTAGCAGTACCGCTGCGCGTCGGTAGGCGTCGTGATGACGTCGCTGGAGTATATAGACGCCGCCTCCACGCGCTGACGTCAGTTCTTTGTACACAGCTTTTCCGCGCCAGAACACGCAGAGCCATGTGAGAACCAACACTGGTGCCAATTGAAACTAGGGCCCTGAAAGGGATGTCCTTAACCCTAGTTATCAGTTCGCAGAACGGGGAGGATGGGTGGGTTCGGTAAGGAATCTAACACTAACTAATGTTTCTTACAGATATATCGTTACCGAAGGTAAGTAACTTGTTCATCTGAAAGAAACACGTTAGTGTTAGATTCCTTACCTTAGAATAGATACCCCAGCAATACCAACCCCGGTGCTGGGTCTGCGAACCAATACATTCCTACACCAGAAAGTCCTGGAGGACAGAACGGCCAAAGAAGCCATCTCTCCGGACTTGACCGTCCAGGCAGTAAAGGTGTGCAGCGAGGCACACGTAGCCGCCTGGCAAATGTCCTGCAAGGGGACTCCCCGGCCCAGGGCAGTAGTAGCCGCCGTGGCCCGAGTGGAATGGGCCCTCAGCCCAACAGGAGGCTCCTTCTGAGCCAAAGAGTAGCACGCTTTGATGCACAGAACGACCCACCGAGAGATGGTCCGTTTATGTACCGCCCGTCCCTTCTTCGCACCCACGTAGCCAACAAACAGTTGGTCATCCACCCGGAACAGGCATGTGCGATCCACATAAAATGAAAGCGCACGTTTTGGGTCCAGACGATGGAGCCGCTCTTCATCCTTTGAAGGATGCGGAGGCGGGAAGAAGGAGGGGAGGGTGATGGACTGCCCGATGTGAAAAGCAGAAACTACTTTGGGCAGGAAAGAAGGTCTAGTCCTCAGAACCACCTTGTCAGGATGAATGGACAGGAAAGGAGGTTGGACAGAAAGAGCCTGGAGCTCACTCACTCTCCTGGCAGAGGTGATGGCAACCAGGAAAGCCGTCTTTAAAGTCAGGAGACGGAGAGGACAAGAATGAAGGGGCTCAAAGGGAGCACACATCAAAAAGGTTAGAACCAGGTTCAAGTCCCACTGAGGCATCACAAACGGAACAGGTGGATACAGGTGTGTGATGCCCTTCAAGAACCTCGTTACAATCGGGAACTTGAACAAAGAAGGCTGATCAGGAAGCCGTAGAAAGGCCGAAAGGTAGCCCTTGATAGTGCCCAGAGCAGAGCCCTGCTGGGCAAGAGAGAGAAGAAACAGCAGAACCTCGGAAAGAGGGGCAGAAAGAGGATCCACAGCCTTTGCTGTGCACCATGCCACAAATCTGTTCCACCGACAGGCGTATACCGACTTTGTGGAGGGACGCCTGGCTGCCAAAATTACATCACAGACTTCAGGAGGCAAGTCAAATGGCCTCAACTGCCGCCGCTCAATCTCCAAGCATGGAGGTGGAGACTGGACAGGTTCGAGTGGAGGACCGTCCCCTGCTGCTGCGACAGAAGGTCCTCCTGAAGGGGCAGGCGGATCGGGGGACCGACTGACATGCTGAGTAGCTCGGGATACCAGTACCTTCGAGCCCAGTCCGGAGCCACAAGGATAACTTGGGCCCGGTCGCGCCTGATCTTCTTCAGCACTCTGGGCAGAAGTGCTATAGGCGGAAAGGCGTATAACAGACCGCAACTCCACTCGCGCCGAAAGGCGTCGCGTGCGAGTGCCGTCTTGGAAATTCCAACGCGCAGAACTGATGACATTGCGCGTTCTCTTCGGTGGCGAATAGATCTAACCAAGGCTCTCCCCATTGCTGAAAGAGGCCTTGCGCCACGTCCGAGTTCAGACGCCATTCGTGATCCATCGAGCACCGACGGCTGAGTTCGTCCGCCCTGGCGTTCAGAGAACCTGCCAGGTGTTGAACCGTCAGAGTCACGCCCTGACGTTCCAGCCACTGCCAGAGGCGCAGAGCCTCCTGGCAAAGGGTCCACGACCCCACCCCGCCCTGTTTGTTGCAGTACCACATGGCGGTGGTGTTGTCTGTGAACACCTGCACTACACTCCCGCTGACAAAGGGGAGGAATGCCTTCAGTGCTAGACGAATCGCCCGTAGCTCCAACAGGTTGATATGGAGCCGGGACTCCGCCGGATACCAGATGCCTCTGATCTCTGCCTCTCCCAAGTGGCCACCCCAGCCCTGGAGGGACGCGTCCGTCACGACAACGTGCTCCGGTTGGGGAAGGGAGAGGGATCTGCCTCTGACCCAATCGCGGTCCGTAAGCCACCACTGCAGTTGTCTCGCAGTGCCCTCCGAGATCAAGACGTGGTCGGACAAGTTGCCCTGATGCTGGGCCCACTGAAACTTCAGGTCCCACTGCAGAGCCCGCATCCGCCACCGGGCGTGATGCACCAGAAGGATGCAGGAAGCCATCAGCCCCAGCAGCCGCAGCGTCAACCTGACCGAAACCCGGGATAGCGGCTGAAAGATGGGAATCAAAGCCTGTATATCCCGGACCCGCCGTTCCGGAGGATAAACCCAAAACTGCGCCGAGTCCAGAACCGCTCCGATGAAAAGGAGCTTTTGAGAGGGACACGGGTGTGATTTCGGCACATTGATGGAGAACCCCAGGCCGTGCAAGAGGTCTGCCGTCATCTGAAGGTGGTGGACGACTGTCTGGGGCGAGCCCGCCTTCAACAACCAGTCGTCTAGGTAGGGGAAGACTGAAACCCCTAACCTGCGCAGATGGGCTGCGACCACCGCCATCACCTTTGTGAACACCCGTGGGGCGCTGGTAAGGCCGAAGGGGAGCACGATAAACTGAAAGTGCTCCTGGCCTACCGTGAACCGCAGGTAACGCCGGTGGGCCGGCAGGACGGGGATGTGAAAATACGCATCCTGCAAGTCCAACGCTACCATCCAGTCTTGCGGGTCTAGAGCAGCCAAGACCTGAGCTAATGTCAACATCTTGAACTTCTCCTTCCGGAGGAAGCCGTTGACGTTCCGTAGATCCAAGATAGGACGTACGCCCCCTTTGTCCTTCTTGGGCACCAGAAAGTAGTGGGAATAGCAACCACGCCCTACTTCTGGCCCAGGAACTCGCTCGATGGCCCCCTTGGCCAAGAGGGCCGTAACTTCCTCCTGCAGAAGTGTCAAGTGGTCCACCGACACACGGTGGTTCTGCGGTGGCATGGCTGGAGGAGGTGTCTCGAAGGGGAGGGAGTAGCCCCTTCGGACGAGCTGCAGCACCCACCTGTCCGATGTGATAGTGCGCCAGCGGGCGTGGTGATGGCGAACCCTGCCACCCACTGGCGTCATATGGGCCTGAAAGCACGGACTAGGAGGATTTGGAGGCAGATGCTGCGGGGGAGGTGTGGCCTGACCCCGCCCGCCTCCGCGGCGGTTTCCACGGCCGTCACCGCGTTGAAAAGATTGTTGCGGCGCGTGGCTGGCAGCACGTGTGGGGACGCCCCTTCCTTGGCCACGAAAGGAGCGAAACGAACCCGTTTGCTGGCGCTGGGTCGAGAGACCCAAGGACTTGGCCGTGACCCTGGAGTCCTTGAAGCGTTCCAGCGCGTGGTCCGCCTTGTCACTAAACAGGCGACAGCCATCGAACGGCATGTCCATTAAGGCATTCTGGACATCGACCGAAAAGTTGGCGGATCTCAGCCAGGCGTGGCGACGAATCGCCACCGTCGTGGACATCGCTCTGCCTAGCCAGTCGGTTGTATCAAGACCACACCGTATGGAATACTTTGCTGCGTCTCGGCCCTCAGCCACAGCCTTGCCGAGCTTTGCCCGCACCTCCTTGGGGCATTCTGGCAGCAGTTCCGCGACCGTATCCCACACAGAGTGGGTGTAGCGGCCCAAGAGGCAAGCGGTGTTGCAAGACCGCAGTCTTAAACTCAGGGACGAGAAGACCTTCTTGCCATACTGGTCATACCTCTTAGATTCCCGGTCAGGCGGGGCCGACGGGAATGCGGTCTGGGAGGTTGAGGCCTGGATCACCAGACTCTCGGGGGTGGGATGGGTGGACAGGAACTTGGGGTCGTCCGGACAAGGACGGTGGCGTCTGGCCACGTTCCGATCAACAGGCGAACCTGAAGCGGGCCTGGACCACGTGCCCAACAGAACGTCTGACAAGGCTTCGTTAAATGGCAGCAGTGGCTCCTGTGGGCATGACTGCGGTTTGAAGACCTCAGTGAGGATGTTAGGCCTCATGGCCGCGACGGCGAGCTCAAGGTGTAGGGCCTTGGCAGCCCTCATCAGCACCACAGAATAAGCTGCTCCCTCCTCCGACGCCACGGAAGGAGGAGAGACAAAACCAGGGTTAGGAGAGTCGTCCAGACCACTGGCATCCCCCAATTCACCTGTCCAGTCCACGTCATACTGGCACTCACGTGACAGAGGGTCCTCAGACCCCTCCCAACCTTCCCCGTACTCTTCATCATCTCCATATTCGGAGTCAACGATGTAGACCGGCTCCTCGGGGTTCACAGGCCCCATCGGCGTCGAGCGACGTCGGTCCGACTCCGCGTCCGGATTCGGGGAGGGTATGGGGACGGCGCCGCCCGGAGCTCCGGCGCCGGCCGAAGCCGGCACAGGAGAACCGGCGCCGCGCGGGGATAACCCCGATGGAATCGGCGCCGGAGCGGTCGGCAGACCAGCCGGCGTCGACCCTGAAGACCCTTGCGGCGCCGGGGTCGGAGCCGTTGACGGCACCGGGGCCGAAGCACCCGATGGCGTCGAGCCAGAGACACCCGAACCACTAGGGTCCTCAGACGGTAGCACTGGGCCCGAAGGCGCCGTAGGCCCCGTCGGAGAACTGAGCGCCCTCATGGCCATGAGGAACGCCTCAGTCTCCTCAGGCGTCGCACCTTGCCCAGGGACCGGAGGGTATGAGGCAGGCCGCGCAGGCGACTCTCGCGGAGCCGCGGGGTTGGGGTCACCCGAACCCCCCGCCGCGCGAGCGTCGGGGGGAGTCGGGGGTACGATGACGACGCCCCGACTTCTTGTGTTTCTTACCTGAAGAGCCCGACGAATGGTGACGACTTCCGGAGCGCTCGGCGCGGCTCCGCGACCGCTCCCTCGAACGCTCCCTGGACCTCCGGCCGGACCGGGACCGCTCCGGACGCGGGGCCGACACCCGGAGCTCAAGCAGCTTGCGGGACCGCTCCCGTCTAGCCTTGTTAGTGAGAGCCCGGCAGTCGACGCAGGCGTCCACGTCGTGGTCGGGGCCCAGGCACCGGAGACAGAGTCGGTGGTGGTCCGTGACCGACATCGTGCGGTCACAACCGTCACAATTCTTGAAACCGGGCATCCTACCAGGCACCAAAAAGAGATTAGAAAGTTAACTAACTTGGTCAAAAGACCGGGATACTGCTCTTCGGATCTGCGCTTACTGGCGCGGAAAAAAGAAGAACTGACGTCAGCGCGCGGAGGCGGCGTCTATATACTCCAGCGACGTCATCACGGCGCACGACGCCGACGACGGACGCGGAGCCGCAGGGGACGCCTGCGGACGCCTACCGACGCGCAGGGGTACTGCTACGCAAAAGTTTCCGGATCCAGACTGACGCCTGGGGATATTCTAAGGTAAGGAATCTAACACTAACATGTTTCTTTCAGATGTAACCATATATCTGCCAGAGACATTAGTGATAGATTCCTTACCTTAGAATAACCCCAGGCGTCAAACTGGATCCGGAAAGGTTTGCTTAGCAGTACCCCTGCGCGTCAGTAGGATGAGTTGTGCGGCTCTGCATCAGTCGCTGGCGTCATATGAGCCGAGATGACGTCACAGAGACTACTTATGCGCCAACCATGCGTGCGGACGTCACTTCTATACACGACTTTCCGCGCTAACACGCAGAGCCATGCAAGAACCGGACCATTGGTGCAAAAAACTAGGGCTTTAAAATGGGATGACTTTGACCCTAGTAATCATTTCGCAGAACGGGGAGGATGGGTGGGGCGGTAAGGAATCTGTCACCAACTAATGTCTCCTACAGATATATCGTTATACAAGTAGTAACTTGTGCATCTGAAAGAGACACGTTAGTGATAGATTCCTTACCTTAGAATAGATACCCCAGCAATACCAACCACGGTGGTTGGTTTGCGAATGATTACACCAAAAAGTCACAGACCAGCCAAAGAAGTCCTCTCTCCGGATCGGACTGTCAAGGCAGTACCGCTTTGTAAACGTGTGCAGCGAGGCACACGCAGCTGCCTTACAAATGTCCTGCAAGGGAACGTCGCATCCCAAGGCAGTAGTGGCTGCAGTTGCCCTGGTCGACAGGGCACGCAGCCCCACAGGAGACTCCTTCTAGGCCAAGGAGTAACATGCTTTAATGCACAAAACAACCCACTGGGAAATGGTACGTTTGAGCACAGCTAGACCTTTTTTGGCGCCCACCTAACCAACAAAAGATGATCATCCACCTAGAACTATTGTGTACGCTGCAGATAGAAAGCGAGCGCACGTTTTGGGCCCAGACGGTGGAGCCTCTCCTCTTCCCTGGAAGGATGCGGAAAGAAGGTGGGCAAAGTGATGGTCAGCCCGATGTGGAAGGGCACAACAACCTTTGGCAAGTAAGAAGGACGGGTCCTTAAAACCCCCTTGTACAGATTAACAGAAAGGAAAAGAGGTTTGGAAGAAAGAGCCTGGAGCCAACTCACCCTTCTGGCAGAGTTGATGGCTACGAGGAAAGCAGTCTTTAGAGTAAGACAACGTAAAGGACAGTTATGAAGAGGCTCAAAGGGAGCGCACATCAGAAAAGTCAAGAACATATTCAAGTCCCATTGAGGCATTATGCAAGGCACGGGAGGAAACGTGTGTGTAATGCCTTTGAGAAAGCGGTTAACAACCGGGACTTAAAAAGAGAAGGCTGATCTGGAAGCCGCAGAAAGGCGGAGATGGCAGAAAGATAAGCTTTGATAGTGCCCAATGCAAAGCCCTGCTGGGCCAAAGAGAAGGAACTGAAGAACCTCAGAAAGAGGGGCAGAAAGGGGATCCACAGCCTTCGCTGTGCACCTTGCCACAAACATGTTCCACCTGCAGGCGTACACTGTCTTAGTGGAAGGACGCCTGGCAGCCAGAATGATTTCACAGACCTCGGAAGGAAAATCAAAAGGTGTCAACTGCCGCCGCTCAATCCCCAAGCATGAAGGTGGAGACTGGACAAGTTTAGGTGGAGGACCGTCCCTTGCAGCAACAGAAGCTCCTCCCGAAAAGGCAGACGGATCGGGGTATCAACGCTCATACTGAGTAGCTCGGGACATCACACTCTTCGAGCCCAGTCGGGGACCACAAGAATGACTTGGGCCCGGTTGCGCATGATCTTCTGACACTCTGGGCAGAAGTGGTATAGGCGGAAAGGCATACAACATACCACAGCTCCACTTGCAGTGAAAAGTGTCTATGAGCGAGTGCTGCCTTGGAAATTCCAACGCGCAGAACTGATGACCTTGCGTGTTCTTTTCGGAGGTTAATAGATCTAACCAAGGCTCTCCCCACTGCTGAAAGATACCTTGCGCCAGAGTTCAGACGACATTCGTGATCCATCATGCACCTGCAGATGAGTTCGTCCGCCCTGGGGTACAGAGAACCTGCCAGGTGTTGAACATATAGGTAATGCCTTGACGTTCCAGCCATGTCCAGTGCCGGAGAGCCTCCAGACATAGGGACCACGACCTCACCCACCCTGTTTTTTGCAGTATCACATGGCGGTGGTGTTGTTCGTGAACACCTGCACTACACTCCCCCGAACAGAGGGAAGGAATGCCTTTAGTGCAAGTCGGATCACCCAATGCTCCAGAAGGTTTGTAGTGTAGTTCCTAGTTTCCCACTAGGCCCTGCGCATTGGAATAACAAACAGTAGTATCGACGTAGAGGTGCGGATCTTCCAGGCCTCCACTGACTATGCTAAACTTAATTGGGTGTGTTACCAACTAGCTCAGAGGTCACTGGAAACTCTCTTCTCTGCATGGGAAGTGATCAGCTTCCCTGGCACAGACAAGAAGGGATTCAGCTTTCCAACAACCGTGCAACATGACAACTTTGCTCCTCAGATCAAGAGTCAATCTCTAGGGTCGTGTGAAACAATAGACATGTATTTCACTCAGTCAGGTTAGTGCAGTTTACTTTCATGATATGTAGAGAATAGAGAGACGGGCGTTTGTCAATAAAGGGTTAACATTTATTGAACAGTCTTTCTTCTCGTACAAGAGAAATGTATTGCCACAATTGCAAGACTTGTTATTATAAAAAGTACGTACAGTAAGATAAGTATTGCAAGATAATACTGTAAAAGCATTGATATGGTTTCTTAGCCATACAATGGTTTAAAAGTAATAAAACATATACACATTCATATATACATTAGGCTAACATACTCAACTGGTGCTTCTAACAAAGCCTACCCCAGTGTGCCTGACCTAAGCCTAACACGTGGAAGGGGAGTAAGTAAGTAGCTTTAAGTTAAGTTGGTTTTGCCAAGGTTTGCTTCAAGAATTCTCAACAAGGGTTTAGTCAACACCATACCTCTGAATAGAATGATGGAGGTCTGGTATCTCCTTCAGGAGGAACTCGGGATCCCAGTCACCCGCGAGGGCAGACTAGAAACGCTGGAGCTGGATTTCTCTGCACGAGAAAGGCAGCGTCTCTCTTCAGCGCGTCGAGGAGAAGGAGGGGGGACAGCGTCCGCGGGCAGCTGGCTTCTGCTGGATGTCTTCGCAGAGGGACGGCTGTTCAGCTCCTAGTTACACCACACCATCGTTCGCGCTTTAGCAGCGATAATGGTATCAGCAGCTTCGGGCGATGGGCAGCAGGCTGCAGCAACAGGGTGCTAGCTTCAGCTAACAGCGGGGGCAGTAGCAGACAGCTAGCAACAGGCAATTGCTTAAGGCAACGTTGGTAATATTTATACCTGACAGGTGCCTGGTTTGACGCAAGTTTGTTGGACATAAGACGTCAATTAAAGATGTCACTAGGAAGTGATAGCTATCAGTTGCTCATTAGAGTTCCATTACTAATCAAAACGAACAAGTTACTTACCTTCGGTAACGCTTTTTCTGGTAGATACTATATCTGCCTGTGGATTCCTCACCTTGTGAATATCCCCCTTGCGCCAGCAACATTCGGAAATTCTTTTTCGTAGCCTCGCGCCGACGTGGATAGGACGTCACAGAGACACGGCTCCGCACGCGACTCCGCTGACGTCACCGACGCCTACAATAGGCCCACGCCGGCGTGATGACATCAGTTCCGCCTTTTTTCCGTGCCATCGAGGCACACGGACGGACCAATGACAGTAGATATATACAAAGTATACACAGTACACAATAATCAAGGCAAAGCACACAGTGCAAAACAAATGCAAGAAAGCAAATGAAACATTTCCTGGACATCAAAATAAATATACATTACAATACAAAAACTCTGGTAAAGAAGAGTGGACAACGGGGAGGCGGGTGGGTCAGTGAGGAATCCACAGGCAGATATAGTATATACCGGAAAAAGCGTTACCGAAGGTAAGTGACTTGTTCTTCTGATAGATACATCTGCCGTGTGGATTCCTCACCTTGTGAATAGAGTCCCACAGCAGTCCCCACTCCCGGAGGAGGGTGTCCACTCTTCTAAACCAGGAAATCCTGAAGGACAGAGCGCGCAAATTGGCCGTCCCTCCTGACTTCGGTATCCAAGCAGTAATGCTTAGCGAAAGTGTGGAGGGAAGACCAGGTTGCCGCCCTACAAATGTCCTCCACAGGAACACCTCTAGCCAAAGCAGAGGTAGTTGACTTAGCTCTAGTGGAATGAGCCCTAATACCCTCTGGAGGTTCCTTACCGGCCAAGGAGTAGCAGATCTTTATACACAGAACGATCCATCTTGATAAAGTTCTTTTATGGACCGCTCTTCCCTTCTTGCAGCCAGCAAAGCCAATGAAGAGTTGATCGTCCAAGCGGCAGACTTTAGTTCTGTCCAAATAAAAAGACACCGCCCTCTTAGGGTCCAGACGGTGCAACCTCTCCTCCTCCTTGGAAGGGTGTGGGGGAGGATAAAAGTTAGGGAGGGTAATGGATTGACCAAGGTGGAAAGGAGTCACCACCTTAGGAAGAAAAGCAGCCCTGGTCCTTAGAACCATCCGATCAGCATGTATGGTCAGGAACGGGGGCTTGGAACTTAGAGCTTGAAGCTCACTCACCCTCCTTGCCAAGGTAATTGCAACTAGGAAAACTGCCTTAAAGGTTAAAAGCCTCATAGGACATTTACAAAGAGGCTCAAAGGGAAAGCCCATCAGAAAAGTCAGAACAAGATTCAAGTCCCACTGAGGTACAACAAAAGGGGTAGGAGGAAACTTGTTTACAAGACCCTTCAAAAACCTCAAGACAACAGGTGACTTAAAAAGAGAGGGCTGATCAGGCAAACAAATAAAAGCCGACACTGCCGAAAGATAGCCCTTAACTGTGGCAACCGCCAGCCCCTGCTGTGCCAAAGAAAGAGCAAACCGGAGCACATCTGACAAATGGGCTCTCAACGGATCAATATCATTCTCACCACACCAAATAACAAACCTAGACCATCTATAAGAATAGACAGTCTTAGTGGAGTCACGTCTGGCAGACAAAATGACATCCACCACATCAGGTGCGAGAGAATAGGAAATCAGGTTGCCCCGTTCAATCTCCAGGCATGAAGGTGCAATGTCTGGAGGTGGGGGTGTAGAACCTGCCCCTCCATCTGAGAGAGGAGGTCTGCCCTGAGAGGGAGACGGAGCGGCGGGTGAGGGTAGAGGTGGAGTAGAGCTGTATACCACACCCTTCTTGGCCAATCCGGGACGACCAATATAACTTGGGCCCGGTCTTGGCGAATTTCTCAGAACCCGAGGAATCAAGGGTATGGGAGGAAACGCGTAAAGGAGTTGATTTCCCCATCTCAACTGAAACGCGTCCCCCAAGGCTCCTTGCATCGGATACTGGAGACTGCAGAATAACGGGCAGAGAGCATTCTCGCGAGTGGCAAACAGGTCCACCCGAAGAGTCCCCCACGCCCGAAAGACATGATGAACCACCTCCGGATGAAGCCTCCACTCGTGGTCGGCAGAGAACTGCCGACAGACTGTCTGCACGCACGTTCAGAACCCCGGCCAGATGATTTGCCATCAGACAAATCTGGTGGACCTGAACCCAGGACCAGAGACGCAGAGCCTCTCTGCAGAGACAGTGCGACCCCACTCCTCCCTGCTTGTTTATGTACCACATCGCGGTCGTATTGTCCGACTGACCGCGAAGGGAAGGAAGGAAGGCCTTGAGCGCCAAACGTATCGCCCGCAACTCTAGAAGGTTGATGTGAAGCAACCTTTCCTCTGGAGACCAAAGTCCCTTGACCTCCAGATCCCCCAGATGAGCACCCCACCCTAGAGTGGATGCATCCGTTATCACCGTGGCCACCGATGGAGGTAGATGGAAAGGCTTCCCTTGCGAAAGGTTGCCTTCCACGCTCCACCAAGACAGATCCGCTGCAGTTTCTCTGGAGATCTTCACCGACTCCCCGAGATCTCCGTTGTGCTGATACCACTGCCTGCGGAGGCACCACTGGAGTGCCCTCATGTGCCAGCGTGCATGGTTGACCAGGAGAATGCATGAAGCCATCAGACCGAGCAGGCGAAGGACCTTCAGGACTGGAACGACCGCTCCAGGGTAAAATAAAGGAATCATTTCCTAAATGTCGCGAATCCTTTGAGGAGGAGGGAATGCACGACAAACAGTAGTGTCCAGTACGGCACCTATGAACAGGTTGCGCTGGGAGGGCACCAGGTGAGACTTGGGTACATTTATCGAAAAACCCAACCTGAACAACAACTGAGTTGTCTCCTGCAAATGATGGAGCACCTTCTCTGACGACTCCGCTTTGATCAGCCAGTCGTCCAAATACGGGAACACAGGTATCCCCGACCTCCTGAGATGTGCTGCCACCACCGCCATCACCTTGGTGAAGACTCGAGGCGCAGTAGTAAGACCAAACGGAAGGACCGCAAACTGGTAGTGCTGCGACCCAACCGTGAAACGGAGATACTTCCTGTGCGACTTCAGGATGGGTATATGGAAATACGCATCCTGCAAGTCGAGCGACACCATCCAGTCTCCTTCCATCAACGCTTGAAGAACCTGAACAAGGGTGAGCATCTTGAATTTCTCCTGCTTCAGATAGAGATTCAAGATCCTGAGGTCCAGGATAGGACGAAGCCTGCCATCCTTTTTGGGGATCAGGAAATACCGGGAGTAGCATCCCTGACCCCTTTCCTGCTCTGGGACCACCTCTATCGCACCCTTTCGTAACAGAGTTAGAACCTCCTCCTGCAGAAGAGACGGATGTTCTTGGGTGTAAAAACCTTGACAAGGAGGGTAAACAGGGGGGAATTCCCGAAAGGGAAGGGCATACCCATTTTCTACAAGATTGAGAACCAAAAGATCTGTCGTAACCGATTCCCAATCCTGTAGAAAATGGGTAAGCTGACCCCCAACCGGACCCACATGATCCTGAATAGCGGATCTAGGGCTGCTTTTCTGCGGCAGGGGGGTTGGAAGAGGTGGAGGAAGAGGAGGGCTGACGTCCACGAGGACGCGCTCTTTGTTTTCCCCTGTAAGATCTGTACATTGAATTTTGCTGCTGCTGCTGTTGCTGCTGTTGGCCTTTACGGAAATTCCGAAAGGAGCGACCAAAGCCCCTGAACCTTCTGCCGGAAGAAGAGCCCCTGATCTGGAGGCCCAAGGACTTCGCTGTTGCCCTGCAATCCTTGAATCTCTCAAGAGCCGCATCCGCCTTTTTCCCAAAGAGACCTGAGCCATCAAAAGGAAGATCAAGCAGAGTCGCCTGAACATCAGCCGAAAAGTCCGATGACTTCAACCAGGCTGACCTCCTAGTGGCAACAGCGGTGCCCATAATGCGAGCCACAGAGTCAGCAGTGTCCAGACCACTTTGAATTACCTGGCGGGCTGCCGCCTGAGTGTCATTAATCACCTCCTCAAAATCCTTTCGGTCTGCGTCAGGAATTTTAGGAGCCAGGATACGCAAGGAGTCCATCAGGGCATGCACATACCTTCCCATTAGGCATGTGGCATTAGTTGACTTTAAGGCCATACTAGCCGATGAAAAGGTCTTTTTTGCCACCTGGTCCTGTTTCTTTGCTTCCTTCTCACAAGGAACCTGCGGAAAGGCACTAAGACTCTTCTTTGAACAGGCAGCCTGAATAACCAGGCTCTCCAGCGAAGGATGTGAAGACAGAAAAGCCGGGTCCTCAGGAGCGGCCCTGTGCCTCCTTGCAACACTCTTTGATACCGCAGGAGCCGACAAAGGTTTCTTCCAAACTTCCATAATAGGATCAGTCAAGGCATCATTGAATGGAAGTAAAGGCTCAACCACAGAATTTGGTGAATGCAAGACTTCTGTGAGGAGATTAGACTTGAACTCCACTGTAGGCAGAGTCAATTGAAGAAGCTCAGCAGCCTTCCTCATAACCAGATGGTAAGGCTGGATATCCTTAGAGGGAGCACCTGAGCCTGAGGGCAACTCCCACTCTGGAGAGAAATCAAGGGTCCCAGAATCCGCCAGTTCCTCAAAACAGCTCTCCTCTAGTTCACCTTCTTCAACATCAGACTGTGAGCCCATGTAACTCTGCTCCTCCAAAAGGCGTTGTGCCTCTCTTCTTGACCTCTCCTTTACACGCCTCGCAGCCGGATCCACCAGCGGCTTCGACGAATTTGGGGCCGGCGCCGGTATCGAATCCGACGGCACAGAAGAATGCCCTCGAGGATGAACAGGAGCAGGCGACGCCGGAATCAGCGTCGACGACTTCGGCGGAGCCGGGAATTGCCAATGCGGCGTCGGAGCCGGCATGTAAGGCATAAACGGAGCCGGAGGATAGGAGTGAGGAACTCCCAGGCTGAATGCCAAAGGACCCGTGGGACCCGAAGGTGCACCAGAGGGGTACCACGCCCTTGAGAAGACACCATACATTGCGTTAAGAAACGCTGAAGGGTCCTGGCCTGGAGCAGGAAAGGGTGGCTGAAAACCATCAGGCCGGTCCTGAAGAGGGATCGGATTCGGCTCTTCGACAGGCGCGGAATCCACATCCTCTCGGGCCTCTTCCTCTTCACGGGCCGGCGCCGGAGACGGACTCGGAACTGGAGAAGCTTTCGGAGCCGGAGATGGAGATCGCCCACGGGACTCAGAAGGCGAGGCCTCACCTTCATGCTCGGAGACTTCGAGGGTAACCACCTTCGAACGTACCTTCTTCGGTGACCTCGACCCCGACTCCTTACCAGACCGACGTCGGGACTCATGTCTCCTCTTCTCGTGCTTCTTCTTCGACTTCGAAACATGGTCCGAGGCCGACTTCGAAGACGACCTCTCCCGAGAAGCAGACCTCGACCTCGCCCTGGACTTCGACCTCGCCCTTCGAGAACGAGACCTCGACGACTTCTCCTTTCCTGCTTTCACCTTCGCAACCAGAAGTTTGGCTTCTCTCTCCCTCAGGGCCTTCGGATTCATCTTCCGACATGAAGAACAATCCTCCACATCATGGTCGGAACTTAAGCACCAGATGCAGTCTTCATGGGGGTCGGTAATGGACATCATTTTACCGCACTCCCTGCAGGGCTTGAAGCCGGTCTTCTTAGATGACATCCTCGAAGAAACAGGATACAGAGAAGCAGAATTAACCAACAAAATGGCAACAATGTACCAGTAGGCTACAGAGATTCCCGATAACCGTTAGCGTCGACGACGCGGAAAAAAGGGAACTGATGTCATCACGCCGGTGTGGGCCTATTGTAGGCGTCGGTGACGTCAGCGGAGTCGCGTGCGGAGCCGTGTCTCTGTGACGTCCTATCCACGTCGGCGCGAGGCTACGAAAAAGAATTTCCGAATGTTGCTGGCGCAAGGGGGATATTCACAAGGTGAGGAATCCACACGGCAGATGTATCTATCAGAAACAGCAAGCGGGGATTTCCAGGTTTGCGGAGTTTTTATCTTGTTGAAGAACTCGGAGTGTTAATCTAGGAATATCAGATAGTGACTTCTGCTCTGTCATTGCACTAATTGGTTGCAAAGGAAGTGGCAGAGAACTATTCTGGAATGTGGCTCTGTTCGTGTGAGGCCAGAGATGACTTTCTGAATATCGCACTTGAATGGTTATGCCAATATAAGAAATAAATGGATTTATAGCCGAATAGGGGCATAAGGTCACAGTATCGATCAGGAACCTAGATAAACACGCAACACCCACTCCACGTTTTCATGTCCATCAAATTACTAAAACTAAAGCAATTAGATGCATGTGTAACATTGCCCACCCCAAAATACATAAATGCATTCGAAATAGGCGTATTTGTAATACGTGAAATTTAGGTACTGTACGTTTTTGAAGCATAGAAATCTTTCAAAAATTATTGCATATGAAATCAATGAACGATTATGCAAAAAGAATTACACATGAAGCATCTCTGAAACAGAAGAAGGGCGAGATAAATCATCACATATAAATGCATTGCAATAACATGTGCTAGAGGCTGATGTAAGTTTGTTATGTCTCTAGATGTGTTTTAGAAATAGAAGTTTGAAGCTTCTGTTCTCTAAGAATAGTTTTTACGTTAAGCAAAGAATTGTTTGTGCCAAAAAGGGTCAATATTAAAAAATTGTCCAATTCAAAAGAATTATTGCTTGAACGGGGAAATAGAGTTCCAACGCTTTTAGCAGTTTTTGTTGTTCAAAACTGAAGGCCGAATTCAGAGTTCATGGGAACGCTGTGTGTCGGAAAGCTTCTTGAAAGTTATTGTTTCTGTACGGGTGAGCACATCGTATCAGACAGGCTCTCAAAGAATTGGTCTACAAAATCAGGTGACAGTTCAACCAAATTCGATAGTGATGTAACTTGGCAGGTGAGAGAATGATTGCTGTCATCATAGTCAGGATCAGCAATGCTCACAGAAGGTCGTACCTGGGTGATGCTGCTTTTGTCACTTGCTCCACTGTTACCACCTAGTCGTAGCACAGGAGTCTCAACGAATGCCGTCATCAGGATTGGTAGCCGCTGGGGACAACACAATGCGTGAGCCGTTATTGGACTGAGCAAAGTATCGACGTCCATTGGTACTGCTGATGGAAGTGAAAGACAGATGTCCAACACGCACTCATCTCCGCATAGCATACATCGAAGTACCGGTAAGATACAGTTCTGCCATATAGGTCTGAATGAAAGGAACCAGGTCATGTTTAGATCTCTCAGCCTGGCCAATCCAAGGACGTTAGTTATCCTGTCCCGGTAGCGCATTGCTAGGATTGTCTCTTCCATTCCCATGGGAGCTATGTCTGAGTTTTGGCTTTCCATAACGAAGCAGGAGGGTCAAAAACAAAATCCCTCCTACAAGTCCCAAAAATAAGGGTATGCCGCCAAAAACAGAGTGGACAAAATTAGTAACGATTCCCAAAATTGCTTGAAAGGGTGTTAACAGTCCCGTAAAAATCGTCTTAAATATGCCTGGGATGCTTGTGGCACTAGACATGTTAAGGAGTTGGCTAAGCATTTCTACGAAATGCACGGGGCAATTTGTTGATAAAAGTTCATGAACTTCAGTAGCTGTCCTTGCAACTAGAAGATCATACGTCTCTTTTGATGACGTTATAGGCACTGTTGTCTGCAAAAGCACAGACTTCATTTTGCTTAAAGTATCAATTCGTATAGAATAGAGATTCAGACGAGGCCAGATGGGAGTCACTGTGTCTGCAGGCTCACTCGGGAACAATGCCTGCATACAGCATTTGACCATGGATGTTACGCTTACTAGATAACTTTTCCCTGGCAAAAGGCCACATCTGTGATCCGTTCTAAGAATGTAACTCCTGTTTGCAAGTTGCATAAAGAAGGGCTCTATCTGAGTTGAGGGTGTGACTAGCTGGTGGCATGAAAGGTTGTTAGAATTTCCATCACATGCTCCGTGTAAATTAATACCCTGACACAAAATTATACCGCTTAGTGAATGTTTACAATTTTCACCACTAAGAAATACATGTTTGTCGCTGTCACTATAGCAAGAATGTGTGTATGGTAATTTCCATTCTGATTTTACATATCCTTTACCCAATTGTTCATACTGGCCAGCAGGTATGTACTCAAGGCACTTTTTAAATCGGAAAGTTGTTATCGGAATTGTGATAATTCCGTGTATTATCCATTCAATGACAGGACTCTCTGACATTGTCAATGGTAATCTCTCAAGTTTTTCGATGCTCAGGATTGTATAGTCTGCTCCTTTCTGTGCCAAACTGATCTGTTTATCAGTAAGGTTAAAAATGGAAAATAATGACGTTGTGTTGATTAAACGCCAAGGCAAATAGCCTGAACGAAGATTTTGCAGCGTCCAGTCCAATTGTACAATAGACGTAATTGAGATTGGCCATGTTGTAACATTAGCAAGCCTCTTTCTATCACATCAAAGGCAGAGGATACAATATTGTCCAACGAATATATTCTGGAGGACAGAGTCATTAACCCATTGTCTACTACAGAAAGTGATTTCTCCAAATTAATACGATCAATTTCTCGTATTTTTTCAGCTGTTTCAATTTGTTTGACTTTCCAAGCCTCGTTGTAAGCAGCATAGATACTGGTCGCTATGAAACGCTTTTGACGCTGTTTGCGTGGTCCAAGAATGAAATCGCGCAAATCAGCACCATCTTTTAGTAAAGACAAGTGTTGCTTAATTTCAGCCAGTGTGGACGATGTTAGCCATTCAAGGCAGAGTTTCCCTACACTGTATGTTGTTATCATCCCTGGATGTTGTCTCTGGGAGTATCTCGGGTCTAGTCTGGTCATTGTTAACCCCTGTGTTTTGTTCAGGAATCTATCTTGACAGTTGTTTGTGTCAGTAGGCCAGATTAACCACTTTTTCCAATCAGGATGTGTTCTGTTAAAATGTAAAATTTGTGATACGTCTAACTCAATATCTGCAGTTGCATTTTCAGGTATTGGCTTTGGTATAGACGGTTTTTTAAGGTCTTTGATCTTAGCTAGGCCAAGACAGGATGTTTGGTGTATTGTGTCATTTAAAAACATCATTTGTTCTGGTATCATGCAGGTTCTAAATAGTGCTTCAATGCCTTGTACCTGCCAATCTTTTGTACCCCAAATGGTTTTCGTTTCAATGTTATCTTTCCAATAATCAAAACCAAATGTCATCATTTTGTCATAAAATGCTTCTGAATATATCAATTTAGAATTTGTCAGCATTGTTTTCATTCCTGTTTTATCTAACAGTTTGTAATAAAGCGTTTCTACATCACTGGTGTTAAACCCTGAGAAGTATTTGAATTTCTCAAAAAATGCTTTAGAAATGCTTTTAGGTGGTGTAGCACAATGTTCCCATTGATTATACATAAAAACATTTCTAGGCTGTGCAGATTTATGCAAATAGTGATCACCATAGTGTGTGTAACAGAATAACTGCTCATAACTAGATGAACCTTGTAAATAATCATGATCTGTGAATCTAGCTGACATTACTAAATCAGACATCATGTCATTAATACTGTTAAAGTCCCAATCATCAAAGAATGTACTCGGTTTTACAAAGTCACTTAAGGAAACCTTCAGTTGATGAGGATACTTCAGGATTTCGACCGGACCATATATCTCATAGTCAGTTTTCTCCCATACTACCCCCACCAGGTATTGGAATTGCTGTGACATTTACTGTTGACAGTTCTCTTTTCTTCACATGGGATGATCTGTGTGGTTTCAGGACTAGGTTGATGTTCTGACTTGCTGTGTCCATTCAATTGTAATGAACTTTCCTAAAATTAAAATTAAAACTAAAATTAGGCATAGTAGGAGTATGAATACCCCTGAAATAATCCAATGCTCAATCAACGGTGAATCCAGATATAATTCTTTGATTTGTTGAAGGAGTCCTGTTGTATTTTCTTTAGAATACTTTTTTGTTTCTGGCAACACTTCGGGGTCGTTTTGATCTTCAGAGAAGTTGTCTAAGTTGATGAAATAACCAGAGGCAGTTCTGTCAATTGATGGGATTGTTCTTTCAATCTGTCTCTCCGTAGCACATTCTGATGCCACATTAGTGTAGACTGGTGTTGTTTCTTGACAAACTGTTTCAATCTGTGTCTCAAGAGGCACGAGTTCCATGGCATTATTGCATAGTCCTTCACTGTGCACTGCAGGCTGATCGAATGTGATTAGTCTTTCAGTTTGAACCTCTTGAATTGTTGCAAGTTTGGGTATTCTGTTGTTTCTTGGGAGTCCACTGGGCCTACTGTTGATTATAGGCCACATGCTTGTGGTTTTACCAGGTCGATGGACACGACTCTGTTCTCCTTTTTACCAGCAAGGGGCGGTAGCACAACTGATCTTGTTCCGCTGACTGCCAAGACAGGTACTGCTTTTCTGTAAGAAGGCCCAAATTCCTTCTTCACTGCGATCTTTTCTCTGACTAGATCCCCAATCTTTGGAATCCAGACAGGCCTTGCTGGGGCTGTTTCTTGTGGTGCCTCGTCAGTGGTACCTGGCTGTTGCTTTAACTTTATGTTGCTTAAGGATTTTCTTGTTTCATTCAGTTCCTTTAAAACAGCCAAACGATCTTTGATGTCAAAATCTGTTGTTTTTTCTTGTACCACTGACATCTGACTATCGAGGTCCTGAATGTTCATTCTAATTCCGAACAATAGTTCGTATGGGCTGAAACCTTTTAGAGAATTTCTTGGCAAGTTATTAAGACTAGTCTGGACACTTATTAAATGTTTGACCCACCCAGCGCCTGAACCTAATACCTTCGCTGTTATAGATTGCTTTATGTCACGGTTTTTTCTTTCTACCACACTATTCCCTTCGGGGTGCGACGGACAAGAATACCGCAACCCAATTCCCATGCTAGCCATGGCCTCCTTATAAGCTCGAGAGCTGAAAGCAGGACCCTGGTCAGAATGGAACGTGGTAATTGCGTATGTGCCGATAAAGACTCGCAAATCTTTTATAACCGTTCTAGCGTCAGCCGAACGCTGGGGCCACATTTTTTAAGAGTGTTTAGCCTTAACTGTGTACAATGGGACGCGCTTCTCTTCTTTGATTGCGCAGATAGACCGCCTTATGCTGTCTAGCAGGGATCCTGAAACTACACTGGCCTGTTTTTTACTGCGATCTCTGTTGCAGTCTTCACAATTTTGAGCAAAACATTGAATATCTATGCTCATTCCTGGCCACCAGTATTCTGATTGCAATTCTTTCAGAGAATCTTTAATTGTTTGATGTCTCAGACCCAACCCCATGTGTGCTTCCAGTAAGAGGAAGCCCCTCCTGCTCCTGTTTGGAATTACTCTGTCCCCCACTCCAGGGATTCGAGCAAAAGGAACGGAGTTTGCATTGATTACGTATGCATAATTGAGTGAATAGTTCACGGGTAGTGCTGCACAGTCGCCTTTTACGGTCGTTTTTACTGCCAGCATAGTTTCCCCGTCTATGTATTTATCTGTACGCTTTTTTGTGGCTACGGAAGCCGGTTTAGTTGCTTCCGCTGTGGCTGTATTAGCCAATGAATTCCCTGCAACGTGAACGCCATCACGTTGAAGACTCTGTGCGTGAATCACGTGAGTCTTTTGTAGTTCTTTGTGTAAAAGAGCTACCTGTTTCCAGAGCAATTTATGCTTTATTGTGGCACCTGTGTCATCTTTGTAGTCGTTTTCAATCCACCTCTGCAGTTTATTGTTGTAAGAGTTGACGCAAAAATGAGAATCGCACACGATAAGTGTCGGGAATTCACGTTCTGCATTTTCGAGCGCCATCTTCAAACATCTGATTTCAGTTCTCTGAACCGAACAGTTTCTTACAGATTCAGTTTTTGTTACTTTCGGTCTGAATTTACCGCACAGCCAACGACCTTTAATGATCGCATATGCTGCATCGTGGGATTTTCTCTCTACGTTGAAATGCTGTACAAATCCATCTGTATAGATTATACAGGCGTATTGTGGGAGAGGTAGAATTTCGATTGGCAGAGGATATTCTTCTTCATATTCTAAATCATTCAGTTCTTCGAATTGCGGGGCGAAATAGTATTTCACATCTTCCGCTCCTAGAGAATCTATACACTGTATCCATTTCGGATCCAGTGACCCTGTAGGCAGGTTTACTGGGCTGAATAGCGCTTCGAAGGCGGATTCCGCTGTAAGGATATTAATCCGTTTGCCGTGTGCTAGTTCTCGTTCATTTGCTAATGCGATTTGCACTGCTTTCACAGTTCTTTCTGTGTGACTGAATGTTTTTTCTGCTTGTGTGTACAAGTGAGATTTCATTGAAATTGGTACCTTTTTCTCCCTCATTAGAGGTTAGGTACGTGAATCCGCATCTTCCTGGGATGACTCGGATTACAAGATCACGTGTGTTGTCACGAGTATCTAATTTTGTTTTTGCTAACATGTCTGTTTGCAGTGATCTCAAAATTTCTGTGTGTTTTTGAGTCCAATTGATTTGTTTAAAATCAGGTTTAATTAGTTCGTAGAGAGGTTTAACCCTCTCTGCGTAATTTAGGATGTAAGTTCTTCCGAAATTCAGAAAACCTAGTATGGATTGTAAATTCTTCAGCATTTTTGGAGCTTGGAGTACAGCGCACTTCTCTAAGAAGTTGTCCGCTAGGCTTTTCCCTTCACTTGATAACTCTTATCCTAAAAATAATACTGTCAGATGGGCAATTCGAGACTTTTTAAAGTTGAATTTGTAACCCTCTGCTGCGAACCCAAGTATAATGGTGTTCACTCTTTTCAAGTGAGTATCCAAGTCGTCGTCTGTGAGATAGATATCATCTACGTAAGATAATGCCTCATCATCATATATTTGTAGTAACTCTGTTAAGCTAGCTGAGAATAGTCCTGGGCTGTTCTTGAACCCCTGTGGGAGTCGACAATTTTTTTTGCGAACCCAAATGCTGAGAAAGCGGTCAAACATCTGCTTTCCGGTGCAATGTTTTGACAAAAGAAACCATTAGATACGTCTAATGTCGTTTTATATTTTTTCCTATGTTATTCATTAGGGCTGCACTATGCGAGTTTTGTACTGCAAATGTTTTACAACATGTATTAAGGTGTCTGTAGTCCAAAACTAGACAATATGAATTGTCTGGCTTGGAGACAGGAAACAAAAGGATTGTTCATTTGAGAGGTGCATGTTTCAATCACCCCCTGGTACTCAAGTTGATCTAAGATCTCCCTGACCTGTTTTTTAGCTTCTTGCTTAATGGGATACTGCCGTTGGGCAGTTGGTTCACTTTTTAGTTGGATTTTGTGAGGAGGTGAGTCCTCATCCCATCCTACATGATTTTTATACAATGCCGGTGCCTGGGCTACTGCCCATTTCCTTGCATATGTATATTTTTTGTGAATCGGAATGTGATTCGAGAAGGCAGGCATAATCACTTCTTCGCCACAAGGGCACTCCCTGACAAACTCTGGTGGCCAATCTTTTTCAGCTAACACAATATCAAAGCCTTTTGAGAGCTTATCCCAAAATAGACCTCTTATTTTCCTAGTCTTATCACCCTCTATACGCAATGTTATTTCGTATATTTTATGGGGCTCACTAAGTCTGGTGTCGGCAGTTTCAACCTGAATGTATTCATTCGTGTCCACTGTCTCCAGATGACTCATCAAGATCTTGCGCGCTATACTGATTTCTGCTGCACTGTCCAACATTGTTAATGCCCACTCCCCGTTTTTCAACTGTGTCCTCAGTATTCTCGGCATGGTTGATTACTCTAATACTGGCTACCTTCTTTTTTGGAAATTGAGATTTTTTACTCTAAGCAGGTTCCTTGTCTTTGGACTTGGTGTGCTCTCCTGGGTCTGACTGTCCTCTTCTTTCCGATTTCTGTGGAAAAGATCAAGAGGGACGTGTATCAATACTTTGATATCTATCAGGTTTTTTCAAATTATCCCTATTTCTAAGGTTATATCTTTTCTAAGAGGGCTCCCTCTGGGGAGACTGGTGTTCTCGAGTCGGAGTTCTTTCCCTCCGTCGAGGAGACCTTCCTCTGGACTGGAAAACTTTTTCCTTGGGAGTGGATTGTTTATTTCCATCCCAGCTCTTTTTAGGAGTGTTTGAATTATTTTTAATAAATAATTTTACTAACTCTCTATAAGCTTTTGTTAATTCTCCTATGTTAACTAAGAGATCTTCTTTTGACATTTTTCCAATGTCCGGATGTGGTGTGTAGCTGGCTAGAACCGGCCACGTTGCTCCTGGTCTACCTAGTGGACCGAGCCTGGTAATGTGATCATTATGTTTTAGGGCGCCATTAAACCAGAGCAGGTGCTCTTGAAATTTAAGTGGAATTTCAATCTCCTCGAAAGGAGCGTACTCTTCCGGAGGTTCCTCTATTTTGTAATAGTGAAACTCTTTTGTTGCAGCGTTTGCCGCTGGAAAGTTTATCCATGAATAGAATACCTCTGTCTGCCGATATTCGTGAGCCTCTATCACGAAAATTACTGTACCACCTTGTGGTGTCAGTCCGTTTTCTATAAGTTTTAAAGTTATAGATTTTCTTAACTGGACCGGGATGATAATTGCAGCCGGGTCTGTGTCTTCGGGACCTTGCTGAGTCGCATCTGCTGCGGCCCCAGTGGTTCCGTTTTCTCCTGGCATTGTATAAATGCAAGGTTTGCAGAGTAGGTCTCCAAGGAGACAAAGATTAGGTGCACAATATTTTGGAACACTGTATCCTTCAACGTTGAATAAACCAGAGCTTTACATAGGAATCTCTTCCTACTGAGTTCGGGCGGATTTTAACCTTTCACCCACTCCAGACGTCTATTGGAGTATTTACGGGAGAAAGGGGTCTGAAATATGCACGACTGAGTTACTCTAACGTCTTGCGTTAGTTTATCGCCTTACCAAACGTTGGGCGCCATGTAGTGTAGTTCCTAGTTTCCCACTAGGCCCTGCGCATTGGAATAACAAACAGTAGTATCAATGTAGAAGTGCGGATCTTCCAGGCCTCCACTGACTATGCTAAACTTAATTGGGTGTGTTACCAACTAGCTCAGAGGTCACTGGAAACTTTCTTCTCTGCATGGGAAGTGATCAGCTTCCCTGGCACAGACAAGAAGAGATTCAGCTTTCCAACAACCGTGCAACATGACAACTTTGCTCCTCAGATCAAGAGTCAATCTTTAGGGTCGTGTGAAACAATAGACATGTATTTCACTCAGTCAGGTTAGTGCAGTTTACTTTCACGATATGTAGAGAATAGAGAGACGGGCGTTTGTCAATAAAGGGTTAACATTTATTGAACAGTCTTTCTTCTTGTACAAGAGAAATGTATTGCCACAATTGCAAGACTTGTTATTATAAAAAGTACGTACAGTAAGATAAGTATTGCAAGATAATACTGTAAAAGCATTGATATGGTTTCTTAGCCATACAATGGTTTAAAAGTAATAAAACATATACACATTCATATATACATTAGGCTAACATACTCAACTGGTGCTTCTAACTAAGCCTACCCCAGTGTGCCTGACCTAAGCCTAACACGTGGAAGGGGAGTAAGTAAGTAGCTTTAAGTTAAGTTGGTTTTGCCAAGGTTTGCTTCAAGAATTCTCAACAAGGGTTTAGTCAACACCATACCTCTGAATAGAATGATGGAGGTCTGGTATCTCCTTCAGGAGGAACTCGGTATCCCAGTCACCCGCGAGGGCAGACTAGAAACGCTGGAGCTGGATTTCTCTGCACGAGAAAGGCAGCGTCTCTCTTCAGCGCGTCAAGGAGAAGGAGGGGGGACAGCGTCCGCGGGCAGATGGCTTCTGCTGGATGTCTTCGCAGAGGGACGGCTGTTCAGCTCCTAGTTACACCACACCATCGTTCGCGCTTTAGCAGCGATAATGGTATCAGCAGCTTCGGGCGATGGGCAGCAGGCTGCAGCAACAGGGTGCTAGCTTCAGCTAACAGCGGGGGCAGTAGCAGACAGCTAGCAACAGGCAATTGCTTAAGGCAACGTTGGTAATATTTATACCTGACAGGTGCCTGGTTTGACGCAAGTTTGCTGGACATAAGACGTCAATTAAAGATGTCACTAGGAAGTGATAGCTATCAGTTGCTCATTAGAGTTCCATTACTAATCAAAACACAGCAAGCGGGGATTTCCAGGTTTGCTGAGTTTTTATCTTGTTGAAGAACTCGGAGTGTTAATCTAGGAATATCAGATAGTGACTTCGGCTCTGTCATTGCACTAATTGGTTGCAAAGGAAGTGGCAGAGAACTATTCTGGAATGTGGCTCTGTTCGTGTGAGGCCAGAGATGACTTTCTGAATATCGCACTTGAACGGTTATGCCAATATAGGGAATAAATGGATTTATAGCCGAATAGGGGCATAAGGTCACAGTATCGATCAGGAACCTAGATAAACACGCAACAGGTTGATGTGGAGCCAGGACTCCGCCGGATACCAGAGGCCTCTGATCTCTGCCTCTCCCAAGTGGCCTCCCCATGCCAGGAGGGACGCATCCGTCACCACTGTATGCGCCGGTTGGTGGAGGGAGAGGGATCTGCCACTGACCCAATCATGATTCGTGAGCCACCACTGCAACTGCTGTGCAGCACCCTTCGAGATCTGGATGCGATCGGACAGGTTGCCCCGATGCTGTGCCAATTGGAATTTCAGGTCCCACTGCAGAGCCCACATATGCCATCTGGGGGTGTTTCACTAGCAGGATGCAGGAGGCCATCAGCCCAGAAGCCGGAGGGTCATCCTGACTGAAATCTGGGATTAAGGCTGAAAGAGCGGAACCCTAGTCTGAATATCCCGGACACGCTGTTCGGGAGGATAAACCCGAAACAGTGCAGAGTCCAGATCCACTCCGATGAAGGAGAGCGTCAGAGGGATTTAGGTGTGACTTCTGCATGTTGATGGAGAACCACAGCAGATACAGGAGATCGACCGTAGTCTGGAGGTGGGTAACTACAGTCTGGGGCGAGCCCGCCTTCAACAGCCAGTCGTCGAGGTAGGGGACTGATACCCCTAACCTAGGCAGATGAGCTGCGACCACCGCCATCACTTTCGGGAACACCCGAGGGGCAATGGTAAGGCCGAAGGGGAACACGACAAACTGAAAATGCTCCTGGCCTACCGTGAACCGCAGGTACCGCCGGTGGGCCTGCAGAACGGGAAAATGGAAATAAGCGTCCTCCAAGTCCAACGCTACAATCCAGGGTCCAGGGCAGTCAGGACCAGAGTCTGCATCTTGAACTTCTCCTTTCAGAGGAAGCGATTAACGTCCCGGAGGTCCAAGATGGGGTGCAAGCCCCTCTTTTCATTCCTGGGTACCAGAAAGTAGTGGGAATAACCACCACTTCCTACTTCCTGACCGGGAACGCACTCAATGGCCCCCTTGGCCAGGAGGGCCATGACTTCCTGACGGAGAAGAGCCGTTCGGATTAGGAAGGCTTAGAGGCGGCAGCAGCGGGGGTGGAGGTGGATTGACCCGCGCTCCGGTTGCCAGATCCGCTCCTGTGGAATCCACAACAACGCTGAGGCTGGTTCTGCACAGGCTTGTTGGAGGGACGCACCTGAGTGCCCCTACCCTGGCCACGAAAGGAACGAAAACCAGGCGTGGTAGGGTACTTTGTAGAAAGACCCAACGAGTTGGCCGTAGCCCGGGAGACTTTAAAGTGCTCCAGGGCGTTATCGGCCTTATCGCCAAAGAGGCGGGAACCATCAATGTACATGTCCATGAGCGAGCCCTGGACATCGGGTGAGAACCCAGTGGAACGCAACCAGGTGCACAAATTACTTACCTTCCGTAACGATATATCTGTAAGTAACAGTAGTTCGTGTTAGATTCCTCACCTTAGAATATCCCCAGGCGTCAGACTGGAACCGGAAAGTTTTGCGTAGCAGTACCCCTGCGCGTCGGTAGGCATCGTCTGCGGCTCCGCGTCCGTCATCGTCAGGTACTTAGACGCCACCCTTGCGCGCTGTCAGTTCTTGTACATAGCTTTCCGCGCCAGGAACGCAGAGCCATGCCAGAGACCGACATTGGTGCCATAAAACTAGGGCCCTCAAAGGGAAATACATTAACCCTAGATATCGGTTCGCTGAACGGGGAGGATGGGTGGGGCGGTAAGGAATCTAACACCAACTACTGTTTCTTGCAGATATATCGTTACCGAAGGTAAGTAACTTGTGCATCTGAAAGAAACCGGTTAGTGTTAGATTCCTTACCTTAGAATAGATACCCCAGCAATACCAACCCCGGTGGTGGATCTGCGGACCAAGATCACACCAGAAAGTCCTGGAGAACGGAACAGCCAAAAAAGCCATCTCTCCGGACTTGCTGTCCAGGCAGTAGTGTCAAACAAAAGTGTGCAGCGAGGCCCACATAGCTGCCTGACAGATGTCCTGCAAGGGGACTCCCCGACCCAGGGCAGTAGTGCCGCCGTGGCCAGAGTGAAATGGGCCCTCAGCCCAACAGGGGGCTCCTTTTTAGCCAAGGAGTAACAGACTTTAATGCACAACACAACCCTCCGAAAGATGGTCCGTTTGTGCACCACCCGTCCCTTCTTCGCGCCCACGTATCCAACAAAGAGCTGGTCGTCCACCCGGAACTGGCGTGTGCGATCAAGGTAGAAGGAGAGCGCACGTTTTGGGTCCAGATGGTGAAGCCTCTCTTCCTCCTTGGAAGGATGCGGAGGCGGAAAGAAGGTGGGCAAGGTGATGGACTGCCCGAGGTGAAAGGCTGTAACCACCATGGGCAGGAAAGTAGGACGTGTTTTCAACACAACTGTGTCCGGATGGACGGAAAGGAGGCTTAGAAGAAAGAGCCTGGAGCTCACTCATTCTCCTGGCAGAGGTGATGGCTACCAGGAATGCAGTCTTAAGAGTAAGAAGACGAAGAGGGCAATTATGAAGTGGCTCGAAAAGAGCACACATCAGAAATATAAGAGCAAGTTTCAAGTCCCACTGAGGCATCACAAAAGGAACAGGAGGAACATGTGCGTCATGGCCTTCAAGAATCTATTAACAATAGGGGACTTGAAAAGAGAAGGCTGATCAGGAAGCCTCAAGAAGGCAGTAATAGCCGAGAGGTAGCCTTTGATAGTGCCCAGAGCAGAGCTCTCTGAAAGGGGGCAGAGAGAGGATCCACAGCCTTTGCTGTGCACCATGCCACAAATTTGTTCCACCTGTAGGACTATACCGATTTTGTGGAGGCACGCCTGGCTGCCAGAATAACATTACAAACTTCAGGAGGCAAGTCAAATGGCCTCAACTGCCGCCGCTCAATCTCCACGCGTGGAGGTGGAGGCTGAACAGGTTTGGGTGGAGGACCGTCCCCTGCTGCTGCAACAGAAGATCCTCCTGAAGAGGCAGACAAATCAGGGGGGATCGGCCGACATGCTGAGTAGCTCGGGATACCATTATCTTCGTGCCCAGTCCGGAGCCACAAGGATGACTTGGGCCCGGTTGCGCCTGATCTTCTTCAGCACTCTGGGCAGAAGTGGAATAGGCGGAAAGCCGTACAACAGACCGCAGCGCCACTTGCGACGAAAAGCGTCTCCGAGCGAGTGCCGCCTTTGAAATTCCAACGCGCAGAACTGATGACATTGCGCGCTCTCTTCTGCGGCGAATAGATCTAACCAAGGCTCTCCCCACTGCCGAAAGAGGCCTTGCGCTACGTCCGAGTTCTGACGACATTCGTGATCCATCATGAAAGGCGGCTGAGTTAGTCAGCCCTGGCATTCAGAGAACCTGCTAGGTGTTGATCCACCAGGGTAAAACCATGTCCGGAGGCGCAGACCCTCCTGACAAAGGGTCCACGACTCCACCCCGCCCTGTTTGTTGCAGTACCACATGGCGGAGGTGTTGTCCGTGAACACCTGCACTACACTTTCCCCGGACAGAGGGAAGGAATGCTTTCAGTGCAAGCCGTATCGCCCGCAGCTTCGGAAGGTTGATGTGGAGACGGGATTCCGCCGGAGACCAAAGGCCTCTGATCTCCCTCTCCCATGTGGCACCCCCATCCCAGGAGGGACGCATCCGTCACCACTATGTGCTCCTGTTTGGGTAGGGAGAGAGATCTGCCGCTGACCCAATCGCGGTTTGTGAGCCACCACTGCAACTGACTCGCAGTACCCTCCGAGATCTGGACGTGGTCGGAGAGATTGCCCTAATGCTGTGCCCACTGAAACTTCAGGTCCCACTGCAGAGCCCGCATCCGTCATCGTGCGTGATGCACCAAAAGGATGTAGGAGGCGATCAGGCCCAGGAGCCGCAGCGTCAACCTGACTGCAACTCGGGGTAAAGGCTGAAAGACCGGAATCAGAGCCTGAATATCCCGAACCCGCTGTTCGGGAGGATAAACCTGAAACTGCGCCGAGTCGAGAACCGCTCCGATGAAGAGGAGCTTCTGGGAGTGGCACAGGTGTGACTTCGGCACATTGATGGAAAACCCCAGCTGGTGCAGGAGGTCGGCCGTAGTCTGGAGGTGGCTGACTACTGTCTGGGGCGAGCCCGCCTTCAACAACCAGTCGTCGAGGTAGGGGAAGACAAACTCCTAACCTGCGCAAATGAGCTGCGACCATCGCCATCACCTTCGTGGACACCCGTGAGGCGCTGGTAAGGCAGAAGGGGAGCACAGTAAACTGCAAGTGCTCGTGGCCTACCGTGAACCGCAGGTAGCGCCGGTGGGCCGGCAGGACGGGGATGTGGAAATACCCGTCCTGCAAGTCCAACACTACCATCCAGTCTTCTGGGTCCAGGGCAGCTAGGACCTGAGCCAAAGTCAGCATCTTGAACTTCCCCTTCTGGAGGAAGCAGTTGACGCTTCGTAGGTCCAAGATAGGGCGTTGGCCTCCTTTGCCCTTCTTGGGTACCAGAAAGTAGTGGGAATAATACCTCATCCTACTTCTGGCCCAGGAACGCGCTCGACAGCCCCCTTGGTCAAGAGGGCCGTAACTTCCTCCTGCAGAAGTTGCAAGTGATCCCCGGATATGCGGTGGTACTGCAGTGGCATGACTGGAGGGGTCGCCTCGAAGGGGAGGGAGTAGCCCCTTGGGACGATTTGCAGCACGCACCTGTCCAACATGATTGTTCGCCAGTGGGGGAGGTGATTGCGAACCCTGCCCCCCACTGGCGTCGAATGGGTCTGAAATGTCAGACTAGGAAGTCTTCGAGGCAGATGCTGCTGGGGCTGATGTGGACTGACCCTGCCTTTGTCCCCTGGTAACTCCAGCGCAGTAACCATGTCCGCGTTGAGACTGGTTCTGCGGCCTGTGGCTCGCTGGACTTGTGGGGGTGCCCCTTCCTTGGCTACGAAATGGGCGAAAAGCATAAGTTTGCTGCGTTGGCCTAGGCCCAAGGACTTGGCCGCAGCCCTGGAGTCCTTAAAACGCTCTAGAGTACTATCCGCTTTTTCGCCAAAGAGGCAATGGCCATCGAAGGGCATGTCCATGAACGTGGCCTGGATATCCCCCGAGAAATTGGCAGACCTCAGCCAGGCTTGGCGGCGAACCGCCACCGCCGTGGCAATCGCTCTGTCTGTGGTGTCAAGTCTACAACAAATCTAGTATCGTGCTGCATCCCGCCCCTCCGTCAGGGCTTGGGCGAGCTGTGTCCAGGCCTCCTACGGACACTGACAGCACCTCTGCAACAGTATCCCACAGAGATTGGGTGTAATGGCCCAAAAGGCAGGCGGTGTTGACAGACAGCAGTCTCAAACTCAGAGTGGAGAACAGTTTCTTCCCAAACTGATCATACCTTTTGGATTCCCGATCCGGGGGAGCGGTCGGGAATGCGGTCTGGGACGTAGAGGCCTGAATTACCAGGCTCTCGGGGTGGGGTGAACGGACAGAAAGCAGGGGACGCCCGGAGCCGGCGTCGGGCCACGTTCCGATTCACAAGGAGGCCTGTAGAGGGCTTGGACCAGGTGCCCATCATAACGTCGGTGAGGGCTTCGTTAAACAGCAGAAGAGGCTCTGAGGAGCTTGCCTGCGGTTTGAGCACCTGAGTGAGGAGGTTAGTCCTCATGGCCGCGACAAAGAGCTCAAGAGCCAAGGCCTTGGCCGCCCTGTTCAACACCATGCTATAAGTAGCACCCTCCTACAAAGCCACGGAGGGAGGAGAGATGAATCCAGTGTCAGGCGAAGTGTCTAGACCACTGACATCCCCCAGCTCATCTGCTCAGTCCTGGCTTAACTGGCACTACTGTGCCAGAGTGTCCTCAGACCCCCTCCCAGTCCTCCTCGTCATCCATCTCCTGGAAACCAGGCAAAAATGATGGAGCCGGGTCGTAGGTGAATTGGTCACCCATCGGCGCCGGAGACTGTGCCGAGCGGCACTGCTCCGGCGTCGCACCCGGACAGGAGCTGAAACCGGGGTCGTCCTAAGACAGCACTGGGAGCGACACCCTCTCGGTCTGCGCCAGCAGAGGAGTCTTGAGGATCGACTGGCGACGACCCGGATCCAAGCCTGGATCTTGCTGCGTCGGGACCTGAGTCGACGACGGCACGGGGGCCCAAGCACCCGAATGCGCCAGGGCCAGAGCTACCGGCCCGCTAGGGCTGAAGTCGGACCCACGGGGCCCGAAGGCGCCTCGACGGGTTCAGACAGATCGCGCGAGTGCTGGGTGGGGGAGGGGGTTAGAGCGATGACTATTTACTAACACACTCCTCTGAACTCTTTATGAGGTCAGAGGCAAAAGCACATAAGATATACTCAGAAATACTTCAAATAGCACAATTTACAGTTAGACCCTAGGGGCGCGTAAAACCATATACTAAGTAAGTGGTATAAGAACCACGACTTGGGAAAGGAGAAGGCCTAGGGAATCGCAGGGGCTACACTATCTGACCCTTAGGTTAGGAGTAGGAGGCCCACAGGCGGCGCGTGCAGAGTCAGTACTCTCACGCGAGAGTCAATAGAAAGTCAATAGGAACGTAAAAAGGGAAGTAAATTAAGATTTAGGACACTTCCAGTCTAACTAGGATTACACAACTAACAAAACTGGACACTAGGATAGTCAATCCCTACAGGAGCACGAAGTACTTGCGTCACCTCACCCACGGGCTGCGGGTGTATAGGTGTCAAAGTGTGTCGGGTTTTCTCGTTGTTTCCTATGGAGCCTTGGAAGAAGATGCTGCAGGCGACCAGGAGGAAGATTACCGGGTGGATTGAGGATGAAGAAGACCTGAAAGCAGAGGGGACAGAGTCTAGGTCACTAGCCAGTGACCAGGTGGAACCAGGAAGGAACCAGACGTCGTCGAGGAGCAATCAGGTGCTGTATTGAAGCTTGTTGTTGCAGCCACGCGGACCAGGAGGCGTAGAGGACAACCAGGTGCTGGAGAGGAGCTGTTCTACGAAGGTTCTCGCAGATGGAGGGGTCGGCTTCAAGATAGGAGCCAACAAGCCTAAGCAAAGGCAACCCACGCAGGCTACACAAGGAGCTTCTGGTGCAGACCAGGAGGGTCCGAGGTACTTCACCTTTGCAGGGAAGCCAGTCTGGAGCAACCAGACCAGCGGTGGATTCTCAAAAGGATCGTCGTCAGAGGGCTACTAGCCAACGGGCCAGCAACCGGACAACGCGTCGAGCAGAACACAAGCAGAAGGGCCCCACGCAGATCTCGTTGAGTGTGGAGGGCTGGTCTTCGGTGCAGGTGGAGCTCGGTGTCGGGGTGTCTCAGTCCCCAGTGCACAGCTTCGAGGAGGCCTCAGGAGCTGTGCTGTTAGCAAGTCGATGTCTTTCCAAGATATCTGCTTCCACGGGTTCCGACGCCCTCCACGGGGCTCAGCTGTGCTGGAGTTGTGCAGTGGGGTCAGTCGAGGTCTTGTCAGGCTCTGTGCTCGGGTTCCGGCGGGAACAGGGACAAAGCAAGGTATCTAAGTGCTGGATGGTGCCTGGTTGCCCAGGGTGGTCGCTCCTTGGCCACAAGGGAGATTTCTTCAGTCTTCAGATTGGTTGAATGTCGAAGGGTCCAGTGTTTCGTCTTCAGTTCGATTTCAGGATTAATCTAAAGTTTCCTGGGTCAGCTCCTACCTTTATACAACTAAAGGGGGCTGGTTTGCTCACTAGGTCCCTCCTATGGGTGGGACCAGGAAGGGGGGTGGTTACACCCCCTTTACTTTGTCCAGTGTCGCGCCAGAGCTGGGGCTGGAGTACTCCAGCAACCGTATTTGAACTGGGGTATGCATGAAGCACCTAGTGTGCTCCAGGCAGTGTCTCAATCTATTCAGCCCTCCGTGTCCCAATACACATCCTCCTGTCTGGGATGGTGCTCACACCTCCCCAAGCAGGAAACCTATTGTCCAAACCTCCGTGACTGGAAGGACTCCCAGCAGCAGGAGGTCAGACTTGTGTCTGTGGCAGCAGTATCCATTTTGTGATGCTGGGGCTCTGGTTAACTTTAACCGGGATCGTTGGACTTAACATGTCTTCTCCCTCTAGAAGGGTGGTATGCTACCCCCGTCGCCAGAATTGGCGAGGGGGTAGTATTCCAAAGCGTATGACACCTTACATGACATGTTTAGATAAAGCCAAAACAAAGTTAGCATTTAACCGCAAGGTTCATAATGCACTTAAAAGTATATGGTATGGCAATATCATATAACAGCTATAAGGACATGGTTCCGAAAGCTGCAGACAGGCTCAGCTCATGCTAGAGCACCATCTCACACATAACCAAGCACTCTGCCTCCAGGATTGTTAAGGCCTGCCATAGGAGTGACTTATAGGTTACTGTATGTTTATATGTAAGTAGGTATAGGAATACTACACCTAAGCAAGGGGGGATTACACGACCTTGCCCCAGCTGAGTGATCATCCAGTTGTGTATTTGAGTGGCCAGCCAGGGGTGGCATAATACATGCTGCAGCCCCTGGTAGGCCTTGGTTACACCTATGCCCTGAGTACCTAGGGTACACTTCTACATGGGCTGACAAGGTGAACCAATTCCGAATTGGATGTACCTAGAGTACATGGTGTGAATTTAGAGAGTGCATCTGGGCTGTTTGTCTGATTATCTGGCCCACAGCTACATCTAAGTCGAAAACCAGTAAAGCAAAAGCAAAAAGTGGGGGTGACCATAGGAAGCCGACCCTACTCTCCTACATACTGCTCTTCCCGGATCTGCGCTTGCTGGCACGGAAAAAAGAATAACCAACGTCAGCGTGCGAGGGCGGCGTCCAAGTACTAAGACATCATCATCCCGGCAATCACGACGCAGACAACTGAAACAGAACCACAGATGACGCCTACCGACTCGCAGGGGTACTGCTGACGAAAACTTTCCAGATCCAGTCTGACGCCTGGGGATATTCTAAGGTAAGGAATCTAACACCAACCGGTTTCTTTCAGATACATTTTTTGCTTAAAAAGTTTTTGCTTAAACTGCTTTCTGTCCATGATATTAATTTGTATATGATTAATCTGGAGAGTGAACCTCGTTGGAAGTAATAATTTAAGTTTTCCTTCGATTTTCTGTGAAGTATATTTTTGTTCCCACGCATTGTGTGTATTTACATGTGCGTATTTACATGTGCTTATTTACCCAGATGCGGTTGGATTATTTGGGTTACCCCTTTGATATAGTGGTCACCTTAGGGGTGGAGGCTTGGCACCTCGTCCCAGGATGTACATTGTTTCAGGACCCTGAGAGCAGCAGGTTCTCGACCCTGGGTTCCAGAAATATGTCTGTTTGTGGCAGCCTAAGCAGCCACTCAGTCAGGCCACTAGAAGTTGGCCACGTTTCAGGGGGCATCTTTAAGATGCCCTCTGTAGTGCACTTTACAGTAAATCCAACACTGGCATCAGTGTGGGTTAAATGGGATGAGAAGTTTGATACCAAACTTCCAAGTCTTCAGTGTAGCCATTATGAAGTTGTGGAGTTCATAATGACAAACTCCCAGCCCCATATACTCTCAATGGCAGAACTGCACTTACAGTACCCAGGAATAGACTTGGGCACTGTAGGGATACAGGGCTCATGCACCTGTACCCTCCCCACTGGCATAGGACACCACACTAGAGGGGTGACTGATGTATTCCAGGGCAGTGGTTTGTGGGCATGGGACACAGGGCTGTGTGCCATGTCGACTCTTCAATTTGTTCTGCACCAAGACACGCCTGGCAACGGCAGTGTGTGAGTGTCAGGGTACAGGACCTCTAAGGGTGGCACAATAAGTGCTGCAGCCTTTAGAGGCCTTCTCTGGTCACAGTGCCCTGTGTATCTATGGTACAATTTACCTGGGGCTGACATGTAGCCAGAGATGCCAATTAGGTTTAGGCTTCAATGCAGTTTTAAGGAAGGAACATAGGCCGTAGGTACCCGATTAGCAGGAGCCCAGGACGCACACAGACTAAGTCAATCAGCAATTCATCAAAAAGTGTGGGGGGGGGGGGCTACCATGCAAGAAAGAGGGCACATTCTCAGTCAACCACAGGCCAGCAAACTTGGGGCTTGCCGAGACCTGCCTCTGCGCAGGCTTAGATTCAGCTTAATTGGGGAGAGTTGGGCCCCTCAAATGCCGACTGCCAGACTTCTCTCTAAAGTAGGAGTGCTGGGAAAAAGAATAAAGCAGGTTTAACTATTTGCATTTAAGGTGATTTCTCTTGTGAAGCCCAGATGTACAAAAGAATAAAAAAAGGTAACTGATCTCTTGGCTAAGTCTTTGACTTACCTGAGGGCACTGAATTGGAGGGGTACTGGGACCTAAACTGGAGAGTCACCTGGAGTGCTGTCAAGAGCACTACTTTGAGCAAGTCTATTTGTAACATCACCTGCCCAGTTTCTCATGCTCTTTAAAGTACAATTTTGCCTCCCTTATCCCGACAGCATTTAGGTATGTAAGGGTGCATTTGTCGAAGAGGATTTCAAGGCATATATAGAGCCTAAGCAGCACAGACAGAGGTTTTAAAAACCTCCAACAGTTTAAAGCTTGGGGACTTCAAAGGGAGGGGGGCATTTCCCTAGAACACAGTCTGAAAAATCAATTTTGGATCACCTGCTAGAACAAGTTCTGATTCAGTTCAGCACCTGGGAAAATTCAAAAGGACAGCAATCTGCAGTTAGAAGTATCGATCAGAATTAAGGTTTTTAGGTGAAAAACATTTAATGGCGAACTAACACTTAAAGAGCAAAATAAAAATTTATACCTGAAAGTAATTCATTCTGTTAGACAATGTGACGACAAATCCAGGATCGTTGGGGATTGTTTTATCACAGAATATAACATCAACACGATGGTAAAGATCTCTGAAGTATTCTTTTGCTGTTGGCAGTTCACTATTGTCATTTTCTGGGTCATCTCTAGGAACAAAGTAGAAAAATGTTTTTTTTAAATTAAGAGTTTTTAATTAATGCACAAGTTACTTACCTTCGGTAATGATATATCTGTAAGAGACATTAGAAGTGATAGATTCCATACCTTACAATTAACCCAAGGCGTCAGACTGAACCCAGAAAGTTTTCATCAGCAGTACCCCTGCGCTTTGGAAGGTGGCGTCGTGATCGCCGGGATGACATCGCGGCAGCTACTTAGACGCTGCCCTCGCGCTAACAGTTCTGTACACGACTTTCCATGCCAGGACCGCAGAGCCATGCAAGATACTGACTACTGGTGCCTTGAAACTAGGGTCCTGAAAGGGATGACCTTAACCCTAGAAATCAGTTTGCAGAACGGGGAGGATGGGTGAGGCAGTAAGGAATCACTACTAATGTTTCTTACAGATTATATCGTTACCAAAGGGTAGTAACTTGTTCATCTGAAAAAAACAGAGTGATAGATTCCTTACTATAGAATAGATACCCCAGCAATACCAGCCCCAGTGGTGGGTCTGCAAACCAAGATCACACCAGGAAGTCTGAGGACAAAATGGCCAAAGAAGCAGTCTCTTTGGACTTGGCTGTTCAGGCAATAATGCTTAGTAAAAGTGTGCAGCGAGGCCCAAGTAGCTGCCAGATGAATATCGAGCAGTGGGACACCACTTACTAATGCAATAGTGGCTATAGTCACCCTGGTGAAATGGGCGCCCAGCCTCAACAAAGCATCCTTTTTAGCCAGAGAATAACCAGCTCCAATATACAAGACAACTCCATCGGGAGATAATCCGGTTGTGTTCGGCCCAACCTTTTTTTCGCGCCAACGTAGCAAACTAAGAGCTGGTCAACCACCCGGAACTTTGGTTCAAGTAAAAGGAGAGAGCAGGATTTGGGTCCAGACGGTAGAGCCTCTCTAGAAGGATGCAGAGGCGGAAAGAAGGTGGGCAAAGTGATGGTCTGCCTGATGTGAAAGGCAATGACTACCTTTGGTAGAAAGGATGGATGTGTCCTGAGCACAATCTTGTCTGGATGGACAGATAGAAAAGGTGGCTTACAAGAAAGAGCCTGGAGCTCACTCCCTTTCCTGGCAGAGGTGATGGCAACCAGGAAAGCAGACTAAGAGGATAATCGGTCAGATGCTCAAAGGGAGCGCACTTTAGATATGCAAGTACTAGATTCAAATCCCACTGTGGCATTATGAAAGAAATAGGAGGGAAAAGATGAGTAATGCCTTTGAGAAATCTATTTACAACAGGGGACTTGAAAAGAGAGGGCTGATCAGGGAGCCTGGGAAAGGCCGAAATCGCAAAAAGGTAGCCCTTGAGGGTGAGCAGAGCCCTGCTAGGCCAAGGAAAGAAGAAACAGAAGAACTTCTGAAAGAGGGGCATGAAGGGGTCCACAGCCTTTGCTGTGCACCATGTTACAAATTTGTTCCACCTGCAGGCGTAGTCCAACTTAGTGGAGGGACGCCTTGCCGGCAGAATGACATCACAGACTTCAGGAGGCAAGTCAAAAGGAATCAACTGCCGCCGCTCAATCTCCACGCACAGGTGGAGGCTGGACAGGTTCGGGTGGAGGACCATCCCCTGCTGCTGCAACATAAGATCCTCCCAAAGAAGCAGATAGATCGGGTGATCGATGGTCATACCAAGTAGCTCAGGATACTATACGCCTCAAGCCCAGTCCGGAGCCACAAGAATGACTTGGGACGGTCTGCCTGATCTTCAGCACTCTGAGAAGAAGTGGTATAGGATGAAAGGCGTACAACAGACCGCAACTCCACTCGCAACGAAAAGCGTTGCATAGTGAGTGCCGCCTTGCAAATTCCAATGCGCAGAACTGCTGACATTGTGTGTTCTCTTTGGTGGCGAATAGATCTAACCAAGGCTCTCTCTCCCCACTGCTGAAAGAGACCTTGCACCACATCCGAGTGAAGACGCCATCCGTGATCCATACTGGACCTGTGGCTGAGTTTGTCCGCCCTGGCGTTCAGTGAACCTGCCAGGTGTTGAACCACCAGGGAAATGCCCTGCTGTTCCAGCCATGTCCGAGGCGTAGAGCCTCCTGACATACGGCCTGCAACCCCACTCCTCCCTGTTTGTTGTAGTACCACATGGCGGTGGTGTGGCCTGGGAACATCTGCACCACTTTCCCTTTGACAGAGGGAAGGAAGGCCTTCAGTGCAAGTCGGATCACCCAAAGCTCCAGAAGGTTGATATGAAGCCTGGACTCCGCTGGATACCAGAGGCCTCTGATCTCTGCCTCTCCCATGTGGCCCCCCCATCCCAGGAGGGACGCGTCTGACACCATTGTGTGCTCCGGTTGGGAAATGGAGAGGGATCTGCCCAGGAGCCAAAGTCTGTTCATGAGCCACCACTGCAGCTGCTGTGCAGTGCCCTCCGAGATCTGGACGTAATCAGACAGGTTCCCCTGATGCTGCGCCCACTGGAACTTAAGGTCCCAATGCAGAGCCCGCATATGCTATCTAGCATAAGTGACCAGCAGGAGGCCATGAGGCCCAGCAGCCTCAGCGTCATCCTGACTGAAATCCAGGATAGAGGCTGAAAGATCGGAGTCATAGCCAGAATATCCTGGACTCGCCGTTCGGGAGGATAGGCCTGAACCTGCGCCGTGTCCAGAACCACTCCAATGAAGAGGAGCTTCTGAGAGGGAATCAGGTGCGACTTTGGCACATTGATGGAGAACCCTAGCAAATGCAGGAGGTCGCCGTAGTCTGAAGGTGGGAGAAGACTGCCTTGGGCGAGCCTGGCTTTAACAGCCAGTCGAGATAGGGGAAGACTGGAACCCCTGATCTGCGCTGTTGAGCTGCGACTACCACCAGCAGTTTAGTGAACACCCGAGGTGCACTGGTAAGGCCAAAGGGGAGCACAGTAAACTGAAAGTGCTCATGGCATACCATGAATCACAGGTAAGGCCGATGGGCCGGTAGGACAGGGAAATAAAAATAAGTGACCTGAGAAAGTGTGAGCATCTTGAACTTCTCCTGCCGGAGGAAGCGATTGACGTTCCGAAGGTCCAATATAGGATGCAGGCCCATGTCCTTCTCTGGAACCAGAAAGTAGTGGGAGTAGCAACCACGACCTACTTCTGGCATCGGAACGCGCTCAATGGTCCCCTTGGCAAAGAGGGCCGCAACTTCCTGTTGGAGAAGTGGAAAGTGATCCCCCAACATGCAATGGTACTGAGGAGGCATGGCGGGAGGGGTGGTCTCGAAGAGGAGGGAGTAGCCCTGTCTGACAATTTGCAGCTCCCACTTGTCCGAGGTGATGTTGCGCCAGTGGAGGAGATGACGGTGAATTCTGCCACCCACTGGCAATTGATGGGCTTGAAATTCTGGACTAGGAAGGCTTTGCAGAGGATGCCGCGGGGTTGGAGGTGGACTGACCCACCCCGCTGGCCCCCTGAACCGCCTCGATGGTCCCCACGCTGGTTTTGCTGTAGCCTGTGGCTCTGCGTACGTGGTGGGGCACCCCTTCCATGGCCACGAAAGGAGCGAAAAGCTGAAGGCGGAGGACACCGAGTGGCCGACAGGCCCAAGCACTTGGCCGTAGCCCAGGAGTCCTGAAAGTTATCCAACGCCTTATTGCCGAAGAGGCGAATGCCATCAAAGAGCATGTCCATAAGAGTGTTCTGGACATCCCCTGAGAAGCCAGTTGTCCTCAGCCAGGAGTGGCGCCTAAGCGCCAGCATCGTGGAAATCGGCCTGCCCAGCGAGTTGGCTGTTTCAAGCCCACAACGGATTGTGAACTTAGCTGCGTCTCTCCCAGCAGCAATCGCTTGGTAGAGTACTGTCTGGGCCTCCTCCGAACAGTTTGGCAGCACCTGCACAACCATGTCCCACACAGAGTGGGAATAACGGCCCAAGAGGCATGCAGTCTTCACCGAGCGCAGCCCCAAGCTGGCAGATGAAGAGCTTCTTGCCAAGCTGCTCCAGCTTCTTGGATTCCCTAAGGGGCAGAAGAGAATGTGCTCTGGGAAGCAAAGGCTTGGACAACCAAGCTCTCAGGATTGGGGTGTTGAGAGAGAAAAAGAGGGGGACGCCCGGAGCCAGGTGATGGCGTCAGGCCACGTTCCTGTCCACAGGAGCCTGTGTTGGGCCTGGACCAGGTGACCAAAACAACACAAAAAGTGCTTCAATAAAGGGCAGCGAGTGCTCAGAAGAGGTTGTCACCGCCTCGAGCACTTCTATCAGGAGGTTAGTCCGGACGGCCACTGTAGGGAGTTCAAGGGCCTCGACTGCACTACACAACACCACTGCGTAACAGGCTCCTTCATCCGTAGCCACGGTTGGAGGAGATAGAACGCCAAGGTCAGGTGAGGTGTCATGACCACAGGCATCCCCCAAATCCTCTACCCAGTCCGGATCATAACGACACTTGTGTGAGAGGGTCATCAGACCGCTCAGAGTCCTCCCCTTCCCCCGAAGTCTGCGTAACAGTCTAAAAATAAGGAGGACAGACATAGGGGAAAAAGGGCCCCATCAGTTTTGGAATCTGCGCCGACCGGCGCCGATCCAGCACTGTGTCCGGGTAAGGGCTGAAACTGGGGACGACATTGCTCTGAGGAGTGGCTGACGGAGGTGGTGCAGTGGGGTCGACGTCGATGCAAGTGCTACAAGGTCAACCAGCGTCAACCGGGTTCCGATGCCGGATCCCGGTGTGTCCTGCGGAGCCAGAGGCGATGGAAGGAGAGGACCCCCCAGTGTGGGCCATGGGCCCCGAAGGCCACCGCCAGGGCTAGAAAGTCCAAAGAGTCGGGCCATGGCAGCAAGAAACTCTTGCACCTGAGCAGGCATCACCGACGGACCTGGAAAAGGTGGGTAGGCCGGCGGCGACGTCTCAGGCTCTGCCGCAGCAGCGCGGGTGGCAACTGCACCCATAGTCGCAACGGGTGAGGGGAAGCAGAGGACCGACAACGCTTCTTCGACTTCTTTTTGGAATGCTTCCATTTACCTGACCCAGAGTGCGAATACTTGGATCCAGAGGAACGATGGTGACTGCTCTGCGAACGGTCCCTCAACCTCCGACGAGCCCAGGGACTTTAGCTGCGCGGAGTCGACTGCCGGACTTCCAGCAACTTTCAGCACCATGGCCCGGCAGTCGGGGCACGACTTGAAGTCGAGGTCGCACTCCAGGCAGTAGAGACACAGGCAGTGTGGGTCCATCACTGACATCATGCGTTGATAGTTCCCATAGTTCTGAAAGGCGATTATCCCTACGAAACCAGGAGTCTATCGACTCGAGGTATGAGTTACTTACCTTCTGTAACAATGTATCTGGTAGAGAATATGCTAGCCGCAGATTCCTTCACGTAGAATTATCCGCAGGCATGAGACTGGACCCGGAAAAATTTTTGCCACAGCTTCACTGCGCGCCGGGGGGGACAGCACCACGTGACTGCGCCCCGATGTCCTCCGTGTTGTCAGCGAGGACACATGAGTCCCACCCTAGCGCGCTTACGTCCGTTTACTTCGGATAATTTTTCAGTGCGACAACGTGGGGCCATCATCAGAAAAAACTGGGAGAATACTGGAACAGTGTGAGAAAAAGCCCCACTAAACAGAAGGGAAAGAAACAGTGGTGAGGAACAGCACCATCCAGAATAGCGCCAGGCACTGAGGCACCAGGATCTGGAATGAAAGAATAAGGAACCCCTACTGGAAAACAATTCTGCAAACTAATACAACAGCCTCCCAGAGGCAGAAGCATATGAAAATACAGAGCAGACCAAGAAGGCTGCAGCCCCTGCCCAGAACATAAAGAGACACCGAGGTCATAACAGAGCAATGACCAGGCAACCTCAGACAACACCAATAGGGAGCAAGGCCCCCCGAACACCTAATTCGAGACCGACCAAGGCACCTGGACCCTAAAGACTGCCAAAGAAAGAATTGCCATCAACAAAAGAAGAGGAAGGAGAAGCATGAGCAAACCCCACACTGGAGACCAGAGTGCAGGGGCGCAGAAGTGTCTACAAAGCCCAAAATGGTACAACAAGGCGAGCTTCCCCCAAAAGGAGGGGGAAGGGAGAAAGCAGCAAAAGCCAACCACCCGGAGGCAGGCTAGTGTAGAAGACCCAGAGGGCCCTCGCAGAACGGGGAGTAAGTGTGGGCCGTGAAGGAATCTGTGGCCAGAATCGTCTCTACCAGATACATAGTTACCGAAGGTAAGTAACTTGTACATCTGATAGAGACTACTAGTCGCAGATTCCTTCACGTAGAATAGATACCCTAGCCATACCCAGGGGAAAGGAGGGTCTGCGAGAGGACCTTCCCAGTTCAGACGAATCCAGACCCCGACAGGGGGAAGAAAAAAAATCGCCAGGACAGGAAAATAATCCAGTCCTCCTCAACAGGGGATGAGCCACAGGGACAGGGGAAAAGATCCCCCCCCCCCTCTCAAGCAGACTAGAACCGCAGCACTGCACAGAACACAGCCACAGCTCCACAGGGAGTGTTGTCCCACCACAAGCGGCTGCCCCGCCGTCACCAAGCAGGAGAAGGAACAAAAAGACCATCAGCCAATATACCAATGACCTCCTCCGGAAGCCCCAGGTACAAGCATGACAAGAGGAGACCAGTAGCCATTGTACCAGGGACCTCCATTGGAAGCCCCAGGTATAAGCAATACAAAAAGAGACCAATAGCCGACGTACCATGGACCTCCAGTGGATGCCCCCGGTACAGGCAAAGCAAAGGGAGAGGAGGTCAGCAGCCCATGCACCAGGGACCTCCACCGGAAACCACAGGTTCCAGCATCGCGAAAGGAGACCATTAGCCAATGTACCAGGGACCTCCAAAAGAAGTCTCAGGGACAGGCAACAGGAAAAGAGAACAGCAGTCAATGTACGAGGAACCCCACCCAGAAGCCCCAGGTACAGATAACGCAAAAAGGAGGCCAAAAGAGAAGAGCAACGCAGAGACTCCAAGACAAGAGCCAAAACGAAGGCAAGAGCCCTCCACTGGGAACACATCCGGTACAGAGGGCAGCCGGACCCATCCAACTGGATGTCAACGGCCACGCAGAACAGCGCCTCAGTAATAAGGCGGGTGAAAAGAGTAAACAGTCCCATAAGCTCCCGAAAGCCAGAAGCAGGGGGACCATGCCTCACTCCAAGGTCCTTGGCCAGACCAGAAGAACCGGCGGACGCTGCTGGGTGCTTACCCAGTTACCGCTAAGGAAACAAGAAGAAAACAAGGAGGACGAATTAAGTCGCCAACACAGGAAATAACCCTTCTGGACACGAGACAGGGGACCAGGCCAACAGCAAACCAGCGGCAGAACACCGCTCCACCGCCGTAGCCGTCTGAGAAACGCACCAGCGGCATACAGCAACACCAAGAAGGGAAAGGAACCCACAAGGGGAAGACCACCCTTCCCAGCATGAGACCAGCTATCCAATAGCTACAAATATCCCACATAGGGTAGGACAGGGCCCAAGAAGTATTGAAACCACTCTGAGGGAAGAAATTCCACGTCAGAGACCGAATTAGAAACCCTGCGGCAAAAACCACAGAAGGCTTAGTAAACAGCTAAAAAGAACACTCTTGCCAATGGGGGCTAAACTCCAACTAAAGAGGTAGGCCAACTCAGGGCCTGGAGCGCACTGTATCCCTCACAAAGTGTAACGTTCACCTCACACCAGATTCCAGGAGCAGTGGGATAACCCCTCCCGCTAAAACCCCGGAGGACCAACAAATCACCCACTTAGGAGGACAAAGCCCCACCAGAAGACGCTGGATGGCTGAGTCTGCCAGAGTATTAAAACAGCAGGGCCTGTCAAAGAGGAGGTTGACTAGACGCTCCCAAGAGTTTCAGGAAAAACAGCTTCACATAGCCAAGCATCGCCACAGAGAGCAACGGAAGTAGCCATAGCATGGCCAGTAGCATTGGTGACGTCCAAAGCCGCACGAAGAATAAATGCGGTCAAATCTTTACCAGTCAACACAAGGGCCCACAGATCAGCACAGGCACCCTCATGAGATACACAAGAAAGAAGGGACTCCACAGACTAGAAACTAGCCCTGGTTAACATACACAAAGTGTTAAGTGCTCTCAAGGTAGAACTGGTAGAAGGGAAGACATTACGCCAGCATGAATCTAACAACCAGGACTCCGGAGACGGAGGGAACAACACTACAAGCAAACACGATAGAGCTCCTGGAGTAGAAGGGTGGAAAGAAAGACAGAACAGGTCATGCGGAGCAAGCCGATGGTGGTGCAGAAGCGCCTGAGGCACTGGATCGCCCATGACAGGCCACCTCCAGGGCCCCATAAGGGAATCATGCAATGACGCCTCAAAAGGAAGGAACCACTCCCGGCCACCAGAGCCCTGGTGGAGAACCCCCAAGAGATGGTCTGTAGAAAATGGAGTGACAGGATCACCCATCCTCAGAATACCACCAGCTGTGGAAATAGCCAGAGCAAAGGTCATACTGGCCTCAGAAAGGTGCCACTGAGGGGAAAGCAAGTCCTCTGTGTGAGACTATTGCAGACTTAGCCGCCCTAACCCGATGCCAGGGAGGAGCAGCCAGCCCCGACCTTGTGGGGAATCCATCGAGGAACGAGGGACCCGAAGGGCCTCAGAAGGCGAAAATACCAGTGGAAAAGCCAGCCACGAGCCCAGGGAAGAATGGTTCGAGGACAGCGAAGAGCCTCCTCCAGAAGACGTCGGCGAAAAGGCAACTACATGGCACCCTTCCTCTGGGGCAGAGCACATCGATAGATGACAGAAATCCGGAAACAAAGAGACTGCAAGAGACTAATCCAGAACCCGGCGCGACTCCGTGGAGGTAGTCAGCGGCGCCTGAGCGGCATCATGTGGCACCAGAGGGGCCATGTAAGTCTAGAGAAAATCCCTGGTATAGTCTTAGAGATTACAGCAAGTAAGGGACAAATGTACTTTCTACATTCACACAGCCCTTAGGTCTAATATAAAGGGACACACCAATTATCAAAGTATAGCGTTTACAATATTTTATTAAAAAAAAAAAAAAAAAAATTTGACTGTCATATGTTAAAATTTCAGAGGAAAATCAGGCAGTTCTTCTGAAAGCATACAATCCGTTTAAAAAGAATTATACAGTGTCAACAAAGTAAATTACATTTCATACTAAAACCGTTTTTGTTAAAAAACACATATATAACATTCAAAATTTAAAAAGAAAAAGATATAGAAATCTAGACATGAATCATATGTATTACAGTACAGAAATGGCACTGACACAGAATAAACAAGACAAAAGAACAACAACCCCACTAGTAACACTAGTACGAATCTTGTGTCAACTGATCTAAGGGATCCTATAGCCTTATTAATTTGCAAAGTTATACCACAGTTATTAAATTTTGTATAAGACTGGTATCTTCTAGGCTTTCTTGGATTCTCAGTGTTTTCCGGGCGTCGACGCGTTTCGGTGTTAGTACCTCTGATACGGTTACACCTTCCTCAGGACAATTATTATTGGGGTCCAGGGTTTCATAAGGTAAAAGTGGATTTCCCTGTATTAAAGAGATATCTATCATTATTGTTCACCTAGAGAGATTACATATTCTATACACAAATACCAATTGCCTCTGCATTTTCGTACTAACATGCATTTACTCTTTCCATGTTACAAGAGAACTGTTATCTGTATGCGATTTCAAATCTCTATAGGCATCACATGTGTCCATTTCACATTTTGTACGGGTTCTTTAACTCTCCACATTGTACTTATCTACATCACACCATTGGAAGAGAAGGGCAGTTCAAAAATACCATTCGCTTGTATACTTTCCCACTCTGCAGAATGTTTATAAATGCATGCAATCTTACAGAAGACCATCCCTTTGTGGGTATCCGCACTGTACGCAATACTTTGATCAATGGTATCGGTGGGTGGAATTTGTAGGGGAAGCCTTAGACCCAGACTTAATAATGGTCCAAGTATCTCCTTAGTTCATTGGTGCTAAGTATTGACAGCAGCGCACTATTGGCTATCTGATTTCTGATATCTTGATGTAGTGCATATAACATACTGACCTATCGGGATCTTGGCCGAAAGGCCCGCTGATGTCTTGACGTTTTCTCTCAAAGGCAAGATTCTCTGGGTTACTCTGATCTGGAATCGCTTTAGGAGGTATTGATCATTACTGTCTGTCAAGTACAATAATTACGCCAGTTAAGTTTACGTTTTCTTTGACCTATTGTTCTACTTGTTAGTGTATCCTTATACCTAGCTTACCTTCTGTAGGAGAATTTAGTAGGCTAAATTTGGTTCAGATGGTGGTAGATTAAATGGTGATTCATCCTTTTCTTCGGGATCCACGCCTGGCTACTTCGTGGGCATCTGTTGTTTAAAATTCAATATAAATCTGACTTATTTCCTATTTCTATATACGATCCGTATACAGCCCCATTCCCCTTAATTAATACCATTTTGCTCAGTGGCTTACCTGTTTTTAAATTTTGATACGTTAGCCCACAGAAAAAGCCTTGATTACAGGGGGTGGCTGGTGTTAGCGTTTGTCTGCGGATTCAGTACCTGATGTGGTCTAAAGGGGGAGAGGAAGAGGGATAGTAGTATCTCAATTCATTATGACGGTGCACATATTGTGTCTCATATTCCTCAACTGCTACGTGAAATGACCTCTCTCATGTTCACCTATTACATAGTGACATGTTTATTGCTTCCTGATACTGGATTAGAAAGTTCTGTCATTAGGGATTAAGTAATCGTAACCCCTCCTACTGCAACCTCGTTCCACACGCTTGAGTTTAAACTTGCACCGAAGCCTCCAAGTTAAAGAGGGGGCATTTCCTTTCTTATATCAGTATGCTCCCTTCGCGCTGCCGTATATTACACCTATAAAGCCCATAGCTCCTAGTACAAGGGTCTCGCTCTGACTTTAGATCCACCCACGGCCTTGTTTTTCCCGTTCATAAACTCACCTGCCGTCTTCGGTTGTGTGCTTCCCCTCCTGTATGCCGGTGTTTGAGAAATGACCCGACTCGTTGATTTACCTCTATTTAAACCGCAAAGCGTAACGCGGTTCAGCTGGGCTATGCTCGGGAACTCTTTACTACATTACCGCGCATGCGCGAGGGTTGTGCACTGCTTTACCGCGCATGTGTGGTGCTTCTACACTACACTTTTGCGCATGCGTATTTTCCGTCCTGGGGCGCATTTTTATATTGCGACCGTCTTGTAAAGGCGTTAGATTGTGATGTTATCACGTGATCGTTTCTATTACAAGGTGATGTTTATGTTCCTGATAATTATATTAACTCTCTTTTACAGACACGGGCTCGCAATTTGTAAATTTTGTTTACGGGCTAATTTCATTGATTGCCAGTGTAGCTTGAAACAGTAGATCTTTTTTTGAGGACATTCCCAAACTAGGGTACTCTTAAAAAGGGTTTTTTTAGTATGGTTTGGGGTGATTTTAACTACATTAGTTTATTTTATCTCCTGCTTTCTCTTACCTTGCAATACAGCAGTGTTATGGCTTACATCCTATTTATACATGATCGGATCATATTAACAGACTTGATTTTGTGCTTCTGATTCTATGCCCCTGTGGCCTAGGTTATATAGGAGAAACATGAAGAGAACTTAGAGTTAGAATAGGGGAACACAAGTCAGCAATTAGACTAAAAAAGGAAAATGCCCCGCTAGTGAATCATTGGAAAGAAAAAAATCACACCGATAAGGACATTAGATGGATCATAGTGGAGAAAATAAAAGAACAGACAAGGATGGGAGACAGCAAAAAGAAGGAGGAAACAGGAGCAATGGTATATGGTCAAGTTCAACACCATTAAGAATGGATTGAACACTAGGGAGGACTGGGAGTCTTTAATTTAATTTAATAGACATAAGAAAGAAATAACCAAACCTAGACAAGACTAGAATATCAGGTGTATATAATTTAACCCTCCGCACCCTTGCACATAGATGGATACAAAGTACATATATAAATATTAACCATCTGTAAATAAAAAGGGTTGATAGAGTATAGGACAGTGTAAATGAATTAGCTGATTGGAATGTTAATGATCCCTCCAGACCTTCCAATTCATAACCGGTTGAAAGACTAGGATAGGCTGCCTCGGAATAGAAATTTACGAAAGTCCGAAGTTCCCAACATAATTGCAGAATTCGGGCTTTCTATAAGCGAATATCATATAATCATGGGTATAAATTTTAGCTATCATATAGATTAGATAATCTCAACTGTAGGTATAAACCCCTCCAGAGTTTAAAGCATTACTGCTAATAAATGGTGGAGTTTAAGTTGCACAGTAGATCAGATTTTTGCTTCTGCAGTTGTTTAGAGTACGTATCTTGTGACATACTGAATTCTAGCATATTTCTTTTGTTATAAGGCATTGGTCGCATACACTGGAGGATCCACATTTGTGGTTTCCAACTGCCTTTGCTCCTGTGATTGTTCTCTGATTTTCCATAATGTCTTCCCTGTAGGTGTGGACCAGGGTCGAGCGGAGATTTTTATTTTTCCTATAGGCATATAGGGGTCTGGGAAGTATATTGTCTGCTCCATCATTAAGGATCTTCCAATTATGGCTGATCACGTTTTTGATTTGGTTGGCAATGCCCGAAAATTGGCTTACCATTACAATCTGATCAGTAGTGGACTTTTTATCTTTGTTTTCTAGGAGACTATCCCTATTGTAGAAACGTGCTCGTTTCAGGGAGTGAATAATCAGTTTGTTCGGATACCCCCTTTCTTTGAATTTTAACTTCGTTTGTTCCGCATGTTTATAGAAATCCTCTATGGATGTACAGTTTCTTCTCAAGCAGAGAAATTCTCCAAAAGGGATGTTATCACGTTGGCTTTTCGGATGATAACTTTTATAATGGAGAATTGTATTTCGATCAGTCTCCTTTTTAAATAGTTCCACTGTCAATTTTTTGTTTTCGTCTTTTATGGTAATGTCTAGGAAATTTACTTTTAAGTTACTGTAGGAGGCTGTAAATTTTAAATTGCTGTCTCCTACATTGATCCATGCAAGAAACTCATTGAGGTTTTCTTCTGTCCCTGACCAAATGAATAAAATGTCGTCTATAAACCTCACCCAATTACGGATGTTTTCATAAAAGGGACTTATTTCATTATAGACGTGCATTTCCTCAAAGACGCTAACATAAATACAGGCCAGACTTGGGGCGCAAGTTGCGCCCATACTGGTCCCTTTGCGCTGTCTATAAATATCTTTTTTAAAAAAGGAAGATGTTATTAAGGAGCACTATAGACACACATTTCACTATAAATTCCTTATTTCCTCCTATGATGCCATTTTCTTCTAAGAGTTTTTTGATGACCTCTATTGTATCATGCTGGGGAATGTTTGTATATAATGACTCTACATCTAGAGTCACCATATACTCACACCCCCCTTCAAATGGTAACCCTTCTACCTTTCTGATCATGTCAGATGTATCTTTAATGTAAGATTTCTGTTGTTCGACTAATGGTTTTTAAAATCTATCAGCATACTTGCTGAGTGGCTCTAAAGGAATCAACAGAGGCCACTATGGGTCTTAAAGGGGGGTTATCCAGACTCTTATGGACTTTCGGCAGCCCATAGAAGGCTGGTGTTTTTGGGCTATCATTGTGTAGGAACTTATACTCGTCTTCTGTTATTTCTCCATTGTCGACTGCTGTTTTTAGCATAGTTTCCACATCTTTTTTTAAAATATCTAGACTTACTTGTGATATTCTTGTGCAGTGTTCTGGGTTAGAGAGAAGGGACATAACTCTTTGCTCGTAATCAACCGTATCTAAAACAACCACCCCTCCACCCTTATCTGCGGGTTTTATAGTTATCTGAGGGTCCTGGGCGAGGGAATTCATGGCTTCTCTCTACAAATTGCGAGTCCGTGTCTGTAAAAGAGAGTTAATATAATTAAGTATCAGGAACATAAACATCGCCTTGTAATAGAAACAATCACGTGATAACATCACAATCTAACGCCTTTACAAGACGGTCGCAATATAAAAATGCGCCCCAGGACGGAAAATACGCATGCGCAAAAGTGTAGTGTAGAAGCACCACACATGCGCGGTAAAGCAGTGCACAACCCTCGCGCATGCGCGGTAATGTAGTAAAGAGTTCCCGAGCATAGCCCAGCTGAACCGCGTTACGCTTTGCGGTTTAAATAGAGGTAAATCAACGAGTCGGGTCATTTCTCAAACACCGGCATACAGGAGGGGAAGCACACAACCAAAGACGGCAGGTGAGTTTATGAACGGGAAAAACAAGGCCGTGGGTGGATCTAAAGTCAGAGCGAGACCCTTGTACTAGGAGCTATGGGCTTTATTTAAGTGGGTAATATTGATCAGTGACAACTAACACTCTACCGGCGCCCTCAGGTTAGGTGTAATATACGGCAGCGCGAAGGGAGCATACTGATATAAGAAAGGAAATGCCCCCTCTTTAACTTGGAGGCTTCGGTGCAAGTTTAAACTCAAGCGTGTGGAACGAGGTTGCAGTAGGAGGGGTTACGATTACTTAATCCCTAATGACAGAACTTTCTAATCCAGTATCAGGAAGCAATAAACATGTCACTATGTAATAGGTGAACATGAGAGAGGTCATTTCACGTAGCAGTTTAGGAATATGAGACACAATATGTGCACCGTCATAATGAATTGAGATACTACTATCCCTCTTCCTCTCCCCCTTTAGACCACATCAGGTACTGAATCCGCAGACAACCGCTAATACCAGCCACCCCCTGTAATCAAGGCTTTTTCTGTGGGCTAACGTATCAAAATTTAAAAACAGGTAAGCCACTGAGCAAAATGGTATTAATTAAGGGGAATGGGGCTGTATACGGATCGTATATAGAAATAGGAAATAAGTCAGATTTATATTGAATTTTAAACAACAGATGCCCACGAAGTAGCCAGGCGTGGATCCCGAAGAAAAGGATGAATCACCATTTAATCTACCACCATCTGAACCAAATTTAGCCTACTAAATTCTCCTACAGAAGGTACGCTAGGTATAAGGATACACCAACAAGTAGAACAATAGGTCAAAGAAAACGTACACTTAACTGGCGTAATTATTGTACTTGACAGACAGTAATGATCAATACCTCCCAAAGCGATTCCAGATCAGAGTAACCCAGAGAATCTTGCCTTTGAGGGAAAACGTCAAGACATCAGCGGGCCTTTCGGCCAAGATCCCGATAGGTCAGTATGTTATATGCACTATACCAAGATATCAGAAATCAGATAGCCAATAGTGCGCTGCTGTCAATACTTAGCACCAATGAACTATGGAGATACTTGGACCATTATTAAGTCTGGGTCTAAGGCTTCCCCTACAAATTCCACCCACCGATACCATTGATCAAAGTATTGCGTACAGTGCGGATACCCACAAAGGGATGGTCTTCTGTAAGATTGCATGCACTTATAAACATTCTGCAGAGTGGGAAAGTATACAAGCGAATGGTATTTTTGAACTGCCCTTCTCTTCCAATGGTGTGATGTAGATAAGTACAATGTGGAGAGTTAAAGAACCCGTACAAAATGTGAAATGGACACATGTGATGCCTATAGAGATTTGAAATCGCATACAGATAACAGTTCTCTTGTAACATTGAAAGAGTAAATGCATGTTAGTACGAAAATGCAGAGGCAATTGGTATTTTTTTATAGAATATGTAATCTCTCTAGGTGAACAATAATGATAGATATCTCTTTAATACAGGGAAATCCACTTTTACCTTATGAAACCCTGGACCCCAATAATAATTGTCCTGAGGAAGGTGTAACCGTATCAGGGGTACTAACACCGAAACGCGTTGACGCCCGGAAAACACTGAGAATCCAAGAAAGCCTAGAAGATACCAGTCGTATACAAAATTTAATAACTGTGGTATAACTTTGCAAATTAATAAGGCTATTGGATCCCTTAGATCACTAGACACAAGATTCATACTAGTGTTACTAGTGGGGTTGTTGTTCTTTTGTCTTGTTTATTCTGTGTCAGTGCCATTTCTGTACTGTAATACATATGATTCATGTCTAGATTTCTATATGTTTTTCTTTTTAAATTTTGAATATGTTATATATGTGTTTTTTAACAAAAACGGTTTTAGTATGAAATGTAATTTACTTTGTTGACACTGTATAATTCTTTTTAAACGGATTGTATGCTTTCAGAAGAACTCCCTGATTTTCCTCTGAAATTTTAACATTAGACAGTCAAATTTTTTTTTTTTTTTTAAATAAAATATTGTAAACGCTATACTTTGATAATTGGTGTGTCCCTTTATATTAGACCTAAGGGCTGTGTGAATGTAGAAAGTACATTTGTCCCTTACTTGCTGTAATCTCTAAGACTATTCCAGGGATTTTCTCTAGACTTACATGGTCAGATAGTACCCTGTTCCCTGGAACAAGAGGGGTCTTCTCTCCTATTTTTTCTCGCACCAGAGGGGCCACCTGCGGTGTCAGCTCGGCCTTAGACAGAGCAGCCGTCCGCGCCGAGGATCGAGAGGGACTCGGGAAAGCACCCCAAGACCCCGCCTATACCTGTGCCTCCACAAGAGCCTGGGAGGGAGGCTCCTGGCGCCGAACCAACGCCAGCTTAACCTCCGGTGAGGCAGTTGCCTGCTCAGAGGGCGGAGGGGGACCCAGGGGGCAAGCCCGGGGTCCCGGCAAACACCTGCGGCACCGCAGGGAGCCCCGTAGTGATTTGCCACGAGACAGGGATGCTAGGCACTGAAGAGGGGAGCCCCAAAGGACCACACCCCGACGGCGCCACTCTCCTACAACCTGGAGTCGAGATCTTCGGCGCCAGGGCCGGAACTGCCGGCGACTCAGCGGAAATCCCTGTACGAGGCATGGGATCCATGGACGTCTTAGTAGATGGAGAAAGGGCCATAGAAGCCTGCAGAGCCACAGCGTAGGCTGTCATTTGGGCCCTAGTCTCCTCCGGGCTGGGAAACGGCAGATATGGAGGTGACAGGTGGGGCACATGTCCCAGAGGGAGCAGGCGCCCACCGCGAAAGGAGGACAAGGCCTCGGAGATAAACTGAAGGACCTACTAGCCGGTGAGCCACGCTTTTGGGGCCGGGGCGAAAAACTATGTGGCAGACGAAACCGGCGGTTCCTTGCTTCTGAGGCAGGGGACGGACGCAGAGAGGTCACCGACCTGGAGAAGCGCGTCAAAAGCCACATGATCCGGCGCTCCCGCGACGACTTGGGCTTGAGGTGCTGGCATGCGTCGCAGCTCTCCGAGTCCCGGTGCCCACCCAGGCACCAGACGCAAACTGGGTGAGGGTCCGTCGCCCACATGGGACGCGCACAAGAGGGACACGTCCTGAAGGCCGAAGGCATTCGAAAACTGTTCCAATCGTGAAAAAAGGGATCCGCATTGCAAGTGAAAAGAGAAAAAACTGACGTAGGCACGCCGGGGTGGGACTTGTGTCCTCGCTGACGTCACGGACATGGAGGACGTTGGGGCGTAGTCACAAGGTGCCGTCCCCTCGGCTCGCAGGGATGCTGTGGCAAAAAAGTTTCTGGGTCCAGTCTCACGCTTGGAGATAATTCTACGTTTAGGGATCTGCGGCTAGTAGTCTCTATCAGATAAAATGAGACAAAAGACCTCGAAAAAACGCAGTCAAAGTGACTGGGGGTACTTGCTCTTCCTGGATCAGCACTTGCTGGCGCGGAAAAAGAAAAGACTGATGATAGCGCGCATGGGTGCGTCTAAATAGCGGGGCAGCGGAGGAGAGATGTAGGTAACTGGCCACTTCCACCACGACAAAACGAATACGTTGTACACAAGGTGATACCACCCCCTGCCCTCCGATGCAACGGATACTAGAATAGGAGTCTTTTGATTTTTACTTCACATGCTCGCCCACTGAGGTTAGAGCCTTCAACAGTAGCGATTTTTGCTAACTTGGTAACGAGGATTTAGGATTGAGTGAGCCTTGTAGGGGGCACATACCGTCCACTTCCTTGTTTTTTGGTCCTGACGAAAACCTGGTATATCCCATCTAAGGTTGAAACATGTAGACCAGATCAGATACAGAGATACTGTTGGCCGTAACTACCCTTATAGTATCTCACCACACTTTAACATTGTCCAGTTGCTTGTAAATAAAATGTATCTTCCCACTAAGTTAAACCAGGACAATTTTTAACATACCATTTTTTGCACTTACACCCACAACCAGCTCCACTGTAATTCAGGTGTTGTAGCACACCCTGGTGACGCTAGGCCACTAGGGTGGACCCCGATGATGAAGCAGGTCACCACTGGGGTGGTGAGTGAGGGGTTTTTAACAAAAGGATACATTTTCCTTTTGTCATTGACACACCCCATTAGGAATTTTTCTTGATTCTCTATGGTGGCACTCCTCTCTGTTTATTTATTGCGTCTAAATAGCTCCAGCGACGTCATCCCAGTGCCAACGAACGTGGAGCCGCACAACGACGCCTACCGACGTGCAGGGGTACTGCTGACGAAAACTTTCTGGATGCAGTCTGAAGCCTGGGGGTAATTCTAAGGTAAGGTATCTATCACTACGTATTTCTTTCAGATCGTCGTCCCCACTATGCCACAAGTTGTAATCTATGGAGGTGGTGTGGAAGGAACTGTAGAATTTCTCTGAAGTCTCTGTGCCACAGTGGCTATAAGAGAATTTGTTCAATTTGACTGACCAAACATGCTACTTACATATTTGTTTAAATATCTATGAGTGGCATTTCTTTACCACAAACTCAAACAAAAGGAAATTAGACAGACGCAGTCCATACAGGCCAGCCGGTATGGACGGTTTGTGCCAAATTGCATTGTTTGAGTAAAATTGGATTAAAAGATATACACAAGAGTCCTGAACATCTACTTTGAAATGGATCATGATTATTGGATAAATTGTTTGAAAAGAATAGAATCTTTGGAATGGTTTCAAGGATAACCATTGATTGAATGTAACGTTTCTTTCCGGTTGTTTTGACCTCCTCCTCAACAACTGAGCTGCAAAAGGCTTCCATGTGTTCCCGTTAATCACGTTTTCCTCAACTATATTAGTGTATCCTGCAGCAGTATATCAGGAAGTAACTGGCAATGCGATACTGATCAATAAAGAAGTTAAAGGGGACATGGGGTTGGTTTTCAGTACTGGAAAAGTGACCACTGAGGAGATAACCTGAAGGTGCTGACCATAAGCACTTGTCTCCATCTGCGCGGACCTTGAGTTCAATCATTAGATCAGTGATAAAATATCTTTCAGTACATTCTATGATCTTGGCTAACCTTTAATCATCAGGGAGAACTGTGTTGTTGATTGATCTAGTGTGCTCGGTGCAGTCAGGTTATGGAGACAAGGATCAATGCCTCAGGCAATAAATATAAAAACAGCTCTTTTGTAAGAAAAAATTTTTTTTTTAGCCCTGAGGTCACCTGGATGCTCAGACTCCATTTTTAAATTCTGGACTAGAAGTGAAAGACTGACCGATCAAACCTGGATAGCATGCACAGAGTAACTTCATCAAGGATGTTCAAACTCTTCCAATAGGATTCCTGGCTAGTTCCAAATACAATTTCTTCGTAACGGTTCCTCTCCTTAAAATAGCAGAGGTCTTCTTCAAACAGGGAAACAATGAAGCTTCAGTCGCAATCTTTCACTGACTTTTGGGGAAATGAGACATTTCTTTTGGTCATAATCAGGATGAAGGCAAGCTATAGCTAGTGTGTACCTGTCCTTAATATAGGTCAGGCTTTTACAAAAAGCAGCACACTTTGAGAAATGACGGCCTGTTCCGCTGAGCCATCCCTCTCAAACTGTGCAAGACAACAGAGAACATTAACAGACGAATCTTCACTAGAAGCAATGCTAGAGAAACATAATTTGTTAAGTCAGTGCTGCCATTTTAATCAAATCTGGAGGTGGTAACCATTATTAAGAAAAATGAATATACATTTGTTTATGTGACTTCAACATTCAACCAAACTTATTAACAATAATAGCAATGTCTGAAACGTAAAGTGTGGATTGTTACTTTTCCAACATAACATGCTGAGGATTCATATTTTTTGAGGCAACAATTCAAGTGTACATACTTCTGAAACACTATAATGTCCCCATCCATGAGTTCATCAAGCGCTTTATCAAGAGAGACATCGTAGTCTTGAATTCGTTCTGTTAAATTCGGTTTAACTTCCTATAATAATGAAAAAAAATCAGATAGGTGAATAATCAAAACATAAGAGTTCAGGATTATTTAATGCACGGTCTGCTTCCTTGTGTTTGGTGCATTAGCGTTTTGTAAAAGGCAACTCCACGCGCCACCATCATTCCTTATTACCACTACTAAGTACATATGTGCTTTCTTTTTCCATCTCTTAGAGAAGTGCACAAGTTACTTAACTTCGGGAACAATATATCTGTAAGAAACGGTAGTTAGTATTAGATTCCTTACCTTAGAATATACCCAGGCGTCAGAATGGATCCGGAAACTTTTGCGTAGCAGTACCCTTGTGCGTCGGTAGGTGTTGTCTGCGGCTCCGAATCAGTCGTCGCCATCGGGATGACGTCGCAGGAGTACTTAGACGCAGCCCTAGCTCGCTGACGTCAGTTCTTATACACAGCTTTTCCACGCCAGAAACGCAGAGCCATGATAAAAACCAATACTGGTGCAAAGAAACTAGGGCCGTGAAACAGGTGAACCTTAACCCTAGATATCAGTTCGCAGAACGGGGAGGATGTGTGGGGCGGTAAGGAATCTAATACTAACAACTGTTTCTTACAGATATATCGTTACCGAAGGTAAGTAACTTGTTCATCAGAAAGAAACCGGTTAGTATTAGATTCCTTACATTAGAATAGATACCCCAGGAATACCAACCCTGGTGGTGGGTCTGCGAACCAATGATCACACCAGAAAGTCCTGGAGAACGTAACGGCAGAAAAAGCCATCTCTGACTTGGCTGTCCAGGCAGTAGTGTCTTGCGAACGTGTGCAGCGAGGCCCACGTAGCTGCCTGACAGATGTCCTGCAAGGGGACTCTCCGACCCAGGGCAGTAGTAACCGCCGTGGCCCGAGTGTAATGGGCACGAAACCCCACAGGAGGCTCCTTTCTAGCCAGAGAGTAACAAGCCTTGATGCACAAGACGACCCATCTAGAAATGGTTCGCTTGTGCACCGCCCGACCCTTCTTAGCGCCCACGTAACCAATTAAGAGTTGGTCATCCACCGGAACTGGCGTGTGCGATCCAGATAGAATGAGAGCTCACGTTTTGGGTTCAGACGGTGGAGCCTCTCTTCCTCCAAGGGATGCGGAGGCAGGAAGAAGGTGGGCAATGTGATGGACTGCCCGATGTGGAAGGCCGTGAATACCTTGGGCAGGAAAGAGGGTCGCGTTCACAACACAACTTTGTCTGGATGGTCAGAAAGGAAAGGAGGTTAAGAAGTAAGAGCCTGGAGCTCACTCACTCTACTGGCAGAGGTGATGGCAACCAGGAATGCAGTCTTAAGAGTAAGGAGACAAAGAGGACAGTTATGAAGTGGCTCGAAGGGAGCGCACATCAGATAAGTCAGAACAAGGTTCAAGTCCTACTGAGGCATCACGAAAGGAACATGAGGGAACATATGAGGGATGCCCTTCAAAAACCTATTTACAACTGGGGGACTTGAACAAAGAGGGCTGATCAGGAAGCCTTAAGAAGGTGGAAATGGCAGAGAGGTAGCCCTTCAGAGTGCCCAGAGCAGAGCCCTGTAGGGCAGGTGAAAGAAGATAGAGGAGAACCTCTGAAAGAGGGGCAGAAAGGGGATCCACAGCCTTTGCTGTGCAGCAGGCCACAAATTTGTTTCACCGGCAGGCGTATACTGATTTTGTGGAGGGACGCCTGGTGGCCAGAATCACATTACAGACTTCAGGAGGCAAGTCAAATGGCCTCAACTCCCGCCGCTCAATCTCCACACATGTAAGTGGAGAATGGACAGGTTCGGGTGGAGGACCGTCCCCTGCTGCTGCGAAAGAAGGTCCTCTTGAAAAGGCAGACCAATCGGGGGATCAACAGACATGCTGAGTAGCTCGGGATACCAGGATCTTCGTGCCCAGTCCGGAGTCACAAGGATGACTTGGGCCCGGTCGCCTCTGATCTTCAGCACTCTGGGCAGTAGTGATATAGGTCGAAAGGCGTACCAACAGACCGCAGCTCCACTCGGGGCGAAAAGCATCTCCGAGCGAGCGCGGCCTTGGAAACTCCAACGCGTAGAAATGATGACATTGCGCGTTCTCTTCTGTGCCGAATATTTCTAACCAAGGCTCTCTCCACTGCTGAAAGAAGCCTTGCGCCACGTCCCAGTTCAGAAGCCATTCGTGATCCATCATGCACAGACAGCTGAGTTTGTCCGCCCTGGCATTCAGGGAACCTGCCAGGTGTGGAACCACCAGGGTCACGCCTGATGTTCCAGCCACTGCCAGAGGCGCAGAGCCTCCTGGCATAGGGACCATGACCCCACCCAGCCCTGTTTGTTGCAGTACCACATAGCGGTAGTGTTGTCCGTGAACACCTGCATTACACTCCCCCGGACAGAGGGGAGGAATGCCTTCAGTGCAAGCCGGTTCGCCCGCAGCTCCAGAAGGTTGATGTGGAGCCAGGACTCCGCCGGAGACCAGAGGCCTCTGATCTTTGCCTCTCCCATGTGGCCCCCCCTAGCCCTGGAGGGACGCGTCCGTCACAACTACGTGCTCTGGTTGGGGTAGGGAGAGGGATCTGCCGCTGACCCACTCGCGGTCCATGAGCCACCACTGCAACTGTCTTGCAGTGCTCTCCGAGATCAAGACATGGTCGAACAAGTTGAACTGATGCTGGGCCCACTGAAACTTCAGGTCCCACTGCAGAGCCCGCATCCGCCACCTGGCGTGATGCACCAGAAGGATGCAGGAGGCCATCAGCCCCAGAAGCCGCAGGGTCAACCTGACGGAGATCCGGGATAACGGCTGAAAGATCGGAATCAGAGCCTGAATATCCTGAACCCGCTGTTCGGGAGGATAAACCCGAAACTGCGCCGAGTCTAGAACCGCTTCGATGAAGAGGAGCTTCTGAGAGGGACACAGGTGTGACTTTGGCACATTGATGGAGAACCCCAGCAGGTGCAGGATTTCGGCCGCAGTCTGGAGGTGGAGGTGCTGACGATTGTCTGGGGTGTGCCCGCCTTCAACAACCAGTCGTCGAGGTAGGGGAAGACTTAAACACCTAACCCGCGGGACCGGAGCCTCGAGCAGTGCGGAGCTGACTGCTGTACTTCAAGTAACTTTCGGGACCGCTCCCGCAAAGTCTTCAGCGCCATGGCCCAGCAGTCGGGGCATAACTTGGGGTCGTGGTCGCACCCCAGGCAGTAGAGACACACGTCGGTGACGGATCCACACTGCATCATGCGGTGACAGTCCCCACAGTTCCTTTACCCGGGCATCTCTACAACACCAGGAGTCGATGGACTCGAAAAGATGAGGTAAAAGGCCTCAAAAAACACAGTCAAAAAGTGACTGGGGGTACTTGCTCTTCCCGGATCTGCGCTTGCTGGTGCGGAAAAAGCAAGAACGGACGTCTGCGCACGTGGACGCGTCTACGTACTTCCGGCGACGTCATCCAGGCGTTAACGACTCACTGAGCCGCACGATGACTCCTACCGAAGCGCAGGGGTGGGGGGGGGGGGGGGGGGTTCTGCTGACGAAAAACTTTACAGATCCAGTCGGACGCCTGGGGGTAATTCTAAGGTAAGGAATCTAGCACTATGTGTTTCTTTCAGATCATCCTTTACATTACGGTGAAATTAATTCTGCATCAAATGTTGCCAACTTCAGTACACATTCCAACTTAATACACATGCCTTTTACAAATGTTTCAGATCTGGTGGCATTGTTCAATTCTCGGGGCACAGAATAGGAAGGCTGATTTCTTAGCAAAAAGAACAAGACCGCATTTCACAGAAGTTCAACCCTAAAGACAAATGCATTACACTCTATGGCTAACTCTTGAAGAACAAGTTACTTACCTTCAGTAACGATATATCTGTAAAAGACATATTAGTTATGGATTCCTCACCTTAGAATTACACCTAAGCGTCAGACTGGTTCCGTACAATTTTTTCTTCAGCAGTACCCCTGCACATTGGTTGGTGGCGTCGGTCGACTCCTTGTTTGGCGTTGTGGTCGCCGGATTGACGTCGCAGTATCTACTTAGAAACAGCCTGTGCACGCGGACGATAGTTCTTTACACAACATTCCAAGCCAGAAGCGCAGAGCCATGCAAGACACTGACCACGGAGGTTTCCTGTCCCCAGACAGCCTGTGGTGTATTGGGGCAGGGTGGGTTGAATGGAAAGATGCTATTCCAGACACTGCCTGGGGCACACAAGGCGCTCCATGCATAGCCTGGTTCAAACCAGTTGCTGGGGCACTCCAGCCCCACTCTGGCGTAAAACTGGACAAAGGGAAAGGGGTTAACCACACCCTTCCCAGGTCCACCCATAGGAGGGACCTAGCAGATAATTCAGCCCCTAAAATCAGTATAAAGATAGGAGCTGTGTCTACAGACATTAGATTATCCTGGACTGAAACTTTGAAACATAACTCTTGGACCTTCGACGTTCTATACAGACTAGAAGACTGACGACATCTACCTTGTGGTCAAGGAGTGACGACCCTGTGCAAACAGGCGCCACCAGTAACTTGCCACAGTCTTTGAACCGGTATTAACAGTGGGGATGAGCTCTCCTGCAGAGTTACTCTTTAACCTCGTCTGCACTCTCCATGCTTGTGCTTGTAGCAGCCAGCGAGCAGCTGTGGCCAAACTTCATTGCCACGTTTTGTGAGGAGCACAGAGTGGGGAGAGCGAGAGTGAGCTGCGAGAGGCTGCCGCCTGCATTTGAGCATCGAGCGCCGTAGAAAGGCTGGAGGCAACGTGGACTGGTCTGTCCCCCCCCCCCCCCAACATTCGGGCTACAGCTTGTGATTCTGCCGTGATACCGCGGTGTGTGGTACAGCCCTACCGATCCGTGCCTGCTCCCCTGGCAGCGGTAAGCCAGGCAGGCAAACAGTGAAAAAGGAGGGAGGTCGGACGACGTGGGCTACTACAGCGATACATCGACAGTGAGGTGAGCTGCTGGGTGCGCTTATGGGAACTGTACCGCATTGCAACCGCTTACTGCCTGCCTACTGACGCCTCTAGCAGCACGGTGCGGCCGGTGGTCTGTGGTTTGCCTGTGGCTCCCCCTACGGCTTGCCTGCCTACCTGTAGCCCCGTATCATCCTGTTCCTCACTACTGCTCACCTTCAGTGGTACGGAGTACCTGATTGTGCCTGCCGTCGCGCCTGTCCATCATGCCCAGTCCTGCCCAGCCCAGCCCTGCCCTACCCTACCCCGCTTTGCTCCGCTGCCCTGCTCACTCCACCAAAGGAGTAGGCGGAGAAGGGCGCTGCCAGGTGAGCAGCGCATCAGGAATCGCTCACCAGGAAGTGTCATGACCAATATCATCACGTAAAAAGCTACTGCTGCTGAGCTGGTGTCGCTGTAAGCTTCCACGCAGAGGTGTGGGGAGCTACCACCTACTGAAATACCAGACCGCCAAAATAACAGCAGTTTCACTGAGGCCACGATTAAAAGCTACACCACGTAACTGCGGCTACGATTATCCGACATTATGTTGCAGCTGCAGCCGGAGCTGTAGTTGCGTGGTGAGAACTAGGATAAAGCAAGTGCAAGTGCCATTTCCATCTGATCTGGGCCTGAGCTCACACAACTTACCACATCCCGCCTTTACCCCTTGTGTACCATAGACAACCAGGAGAGCACATGGGGCACAGGCAGGCGTGGAAGCAGTAGGTGGTAGAAGTGGTTTGAGTGAAGGGGCCTAGGAGACACACAGCATGCAATCAGGCAGGGTGAGGAAGGCCCCAGGAGAGAGAGTAGCTACTCAAAAGGGCCTCGCCAAAGGGAAACAAGCAATTACAATGCAATAGGTCTCACAGCATTTAAGTTTGAGTTACTGGCATTGTAAATGACAATGCTTTGGATTAATTATTTTTTTAATTTGCAATTGGTATATAAACATTGCTTGTGAATGGTTAGCTGTTGCTTATGCAAAGGAAAGTTGCCAGTAATATAGAGTGCTAGTCTTGCTTGTTATAAGCATGCTGATTTAAAGCGCACTGATATCTGCGGGTAAAGTTTGCGCTATATAAAAGTGAAAACTAATAAATAAATAAAAAAAGCCTACCTGTACCACGTCCGTTCTTATTCTGCGATGCCACATATCTTTGGGCCCCTGTACTTATTAACTGCACCCGGCTGTGGGAAACCTCCATGGCAGGAACGTGTTGCGGGGCAGACACGGGCAATGTAGCCACTGTCTTGTGGCTGCACCGCGGGGTCACAGTGTAAGGGCAGGAAGGCAGGCAGTTGGTAGTGCTGTGTCATAGCAGTGAAGTTCTCTGTGCATGCTATTGGTTCACAAGAAGTGGTGAAGGTGGTGCCCGTTCGGTGTGCCTGCTTCCTGATCTTGGGCAGGCCACAGGTAAAAACAAGAAATGTTGGAAGTCACTGTGACCTATTCAATAAAAGCATTGTTGCGCCTGCAATAGAGTACTTTTCACGCAGTGATGTATTGACATCCTGGTTTGCAAGATGTACTGACATGGATACGCAGCTCCAAATACTTGATAATAGTAAGCACTGCAAAGGAATTATGGATTTTAAGATTGGCTGCGCCTTTGCAGATGTATTTGCTCTAACAAACAGCCTTTATTAAATGGCTTCCTGACCGATGATTCCCCTGCAAAACTACTTATTGTATGTAAATAAAAGAAATATATTTTGGGGATCCAGGAGCGGAGCCCTCTATAATCCTGCAACACAAAAGGATGCTACATGACCAAGGACACACGAAATAGGACGGTAATGTAATCTGAGTACTTCTGGTTGGTACCATTTACACTAGAAGAAACGTTTCAAAATTGCATTCTACACAGCACTTAAGCCTGCTAATCTCTTGCAAACCCCTTGATATGTAAATGTGTGGCATGTTAGGCAGGATGTCAGTGTGGCAGCATGGTGCTACTTGAACTAGTTTCAATATCTAGTGTCAATAAACGCTAGCAATTCCACGTGCCTTACTGAACTGCCACACCATATCTTGCCGGACCCCGCAAAGCAGTCACTGTCCTGGCTTGAACTCCAGGAACTTGGGTAGCAGCCTAAGCGAATGCCCACCTGCCAGTTGTCAACAGACTGTGACGTTGTAAGGGCGCTCCAGGGGAGATAGTTCTGGTTGCACTCAGCCGCCCCGTTCCTGTAATTTATCCTTAGTCCTCCCTTCTAGTTCAGACACTAGGAAGCAACAGCCACCAAATCTGGTCTGACTGGTTGGGGGAAGGCTATCACCTTGACAGATCAGGCACACCTCTAGCCCAGCTCACCCGGCTCCAAACTGAGCTGCACTTATCGGCTGTCTGTGGACTGTTTGGACAGCGGAACGAGTTCACTTCAAAGCCAATCAGCTTTTCCCAATTCTGTGCAGTTGATTAAGATTGGCTGAGCTGACCCGATGTTTCAATGCTAGACCCCTTATACAATAGGCAGTACCGCCCAATGACAAAGCCAATAGTTCTGGCTTGTTGTAGGTGTAATGTTACTTGTTGTGTTATATATCTAGATGAATGGACAGAAGGAGCAAAATACCAGTGGGGCAGCACACTAGGCTAAGCACAGATTTTTAGCTTAAGTGTTTTAAGCCATGCCCTTAATTACATCGGCTGCGCTCCTATGAGAGACGCCCCAGTTTTTTCATCCAACTCAAATCCCTGCGCAGAAAAACTAATCCAGGTCCCTATAATCAGCAGATTCAGACTGCGCCAGTCCTCCAGCCGGACATTAATTGTGGCTGCTGAATGGCGGGATTCTGCAGAGAGCACACTGCGGTGCGAATTAACAGCTGCTAAAATTAACTCGGCTAGGGCGGTGTTATACTGTGATAACTATATCAGAGGTGGAGCTTTCCCGCTTCAATTAGTTGTGTGATCCTGGGCCCTGCACCACATCCCGTTCCCAACAGAGATTAGGAGCGCTCAGAACAGGGCTATACGCAGGTGCCGCAAGGGAAAAATAGATATTTGTGATCCAGACACTCTAGTAATACTGGGCGACGACCTCGTGACCCATGGGAGAAGCAAGTTCAGCATGGACCTTGCAGCGGGTGCTTAACCCACTGAGCTACTTTGCCCACGCAATAGCTACTAGTTTCCAGTGGAGTCGTGTGGTATATTTCCAACAGCTCGCATGTCACACAGTAATCTTTGCACTTCGACACGGAAGCCTCAAATTTAAAGCAGTTCGGACTGTTGATCAATGAAGCCGCTCAACTGTTACCCACCTTAGTCTTCACATAAACCAGGTTAAAATAAAAACCGCGCTCAAGGTGGCGCAGTCTGCTAAATAAAAGAATGTTTTGAATGCATCTCCCTCAACCTCAAAATGCTGGGACGGGGATTGCCGGGCAGACCACCGCTGTTTACGAGGAGGTAAAACGCCCCTGTATAAATCGGCTCCCTTTACACCCAATTGCCTGTGTTTGAGTGTAAACTTTGGGCGGTCTAAGAGTTTATGGAAGGCGACCTAAACACTATTTCTAAACATTCTGTAGACTCAAGAGACGTATAGGGCAGAAACGGAATACAGAAGGGCATAGGCATTGGCTCCTGGAACCAAAAAGACAGGCAGCTAGCACGGACACTGATTTCAGGAGCCCTAAATAAATATCGCCATTTACTTTCGAAATCACTCCACGAGATGGAAATCACATCATGATGCAATAAAGGAGCCCAAAAGACAACCCGGTTTTTGTAAAATTTATGGATTGACAACCTCTGGGATAGACGTCAACTCCAGGCAGTCCAAGAGATGAAACATATAGCATGCACTAGAATCCTCCCCGGCAGCAGGACATACAGCCAGTGATTACCTGCTCGTTAACTCTTAACAACAAGACGTGCGAGTGCACTGCCAAAAACGAAACCTGTCGTGGGGCGAGACTTCGTCCTCTGCGGGAAGCCCACGCCCACGGAGTAGCTGGCCCAGAGGAGCAGTGGTGATGCGGGGCTCCCATGCCAGAGGGAGAGCCCTGCAGAGGCTGCAGAAGTCCGGAGCGGCACCGATGCGGTGAGTGGGGCTTAGTTGTACTGGGGGTGGCGGGGGTGCGTGAATGTGCGCTCGTGTGTGTCTCGTGTGTGCGCTCGTGTGTGTGTGCACATGCGTGTGCAAAAGCAGGGGGGGGGGGTGTGGCTGTGTGTGTTGGAGGCTTTCAAGGGAGACCGGAGATGGTGAACGCGCGCCTGACCTGATCAGATCAGATCAGATCTCGGCAGACTCACCGACAATAGTTCTCGCTGCGACATCGCTTCGGGATGCGTCGCAGGTGCGAGACCTAAAAAGGCAGCACGCCAGTAACAGCAAAGGAGGGGAAACTCAACAACTATGAGCCCTTTCATCTCCCCTATTGCTTCTATGTTGGAGAAATCAAATCTTAATAAAAGGATGCAAAACTCAAAACTTAAATATTTAAAGGATCCCACTTCATCTCTTTATGCAAAACCAGGAGAAACATCTGGTCTAATGACTCCCCTAGCCCCACAAAAAATATTGCAATGGGTAAATCAGGGGAGGATGGATATAAACGGAAAAACTAACCCAACGGAATCAGCAGAAATCTCAAATTTAAACCGAGACATTAGACCTAAGCCAACTAAAGGAAGCAGAACTCCGAGACATCAAAGATCCGCCTGGAATTCCCCTTACAAGTAATCCCATCCTAACAGTAACAGTGCACGCAAATGGAAGTGATACCAGTACTACTAATACCAATTTGGAACATCTACATTATGCCTCACCGATGGCTCCAAAAACAATGTACGGCGAAAGCACTCCCTATAGCACAGCCGTAAAGATTAGCAATGACCCTACACTTGTAGTAGAACACGGTCAAGAAATCAGCCAACATGACTTGCATCTAAAAACAGATGAATCGGTGCATCAATGGTCAAGAATTGAGCAAACGATAGTCAATTTGGAGGACTCAAGCCTGGATACACGTGTGGAAACTACACACGGTACGAAACTGGAAATTGATGGGAAGGAAGATGAGGATGAGGTATTATTCACGTCATGGGAGAGAATACCGATGGTAGACCTATATGAGGAAACCAATGAGGGACAGGGGCAAGAGGAAAGAGATGACCAAGTACTAAGATGAAATGATACGGAAGGAAAAGGCATGATCCTAAATCAGAAAATAAAAAACCAAATCAACTACAGTGGATAAACCAGGACAAACATCAGAAACAGAGACAAGAAACTTTAAAAGTAACAAGAATAAACAAACTGAAATAATTTTGAAAACTCTGCAGGCACTTCAAATTTCCTCAGTAACATTGATAATGCAGTCAGATAAGCTTGACATACAGAAATATCTAATGAACGTCATCGCATCATACATAGCGGGAATAAACATAAAACTTGAAGATTTAACCAAATTAATAAAAAGGGTACAATCAGTTTATACCCCGCAGGAATCAACTTGTACATGTGGTCCTATAATAGATAAATTAGGGTTTCTATCTAAAATAATGGAACAGATACTCTGTTTAAATAAGCGCTTGGTCTTACCGGCTGAGAACCTGGAGCCCACCTTTACATCAGTAGTTGAGGAAGACAATTCAAAACAATGTCCAGGGACCAGTAAAAACTGACCAGGACCAATTGAAAGACCTTCAAACTAACACCTGTGAGATGGGGAACGCACAGCAAACCAACCAGAGTACCAGCACCACACAACCTGGGAAACCAAGGCCTCAGTCTAGAAGACAAAAAACGAAAGACAGAAAGGCAAGAAATAGGCTTAACGACCTTGAAACTGATGCAGATAAAAAGGTATATCCCACCTTTACCATAACAACAGCAAAAGAACATCGAAAGGAACAGTCTCCAGAATTAATTCAGGATACCGACACAAGAGATGAAATCCCCGTCTTTAACAAAAATAAGGAGACTATTAAAGACAAAGTTGAAGCCTCCGGGAACGATACTAATAAAATCACCACAAGCGAACCTGGTGATTGTATACTAGAAGCACCAAATGTCCCCAAAACACTAAGTTTATGAAACAGCCTGTAGTTCTAAAAGCAAAACAAGCCGACAATGGTACAGCATATAATGAATTAAATAATGTAGATAACAGCAATAAGCCTTTATCGATATGGTCACACAAAAATGAAAACGTAACTGAGGAGGAAGCCTGTAAAAGGATGGACATCAAAGAGGACAACCTAATTGTGTCAAAAAGGGAAGTTAATGTAAAGCAAGCCACTCAGTCCAGCATCAAAAAACAGAAGCCTTTAGCGGTAACCTATAAACCTACTGATTCTAACGACCGAAAGTCAAACGCAAGGAGAATTACATATGCCGAGAAAGCAAATTCAACGCCCATAAAATGCCATTTAGCAAAAGAAGGACATCCAATGTTTTCTAGGAGTGCCTCAAACAGGAAGAACAACCAAAGACCAGGTAGATCATCAGTTGATATGGACACCGGAATATGAAACGCAGGGAAGCTGTGATATTCTAAATAGAGGCAACATCCTGAAGCTCCTGGCTGAAATAGAGGAACTAAAACACAAACACATCTGACCTAGTTGTAGTGCAATTTCTCCTAGGAGAGATCTACATATCAAAAGAACAAACATTGACAACGTGGCAGACGCCGGAATTAGCACAGCTAATACTAAGTAGCTCTAAACAATTCTCAGCCTGGGGCAGTCAATTAAAAAAACCTGCAAGACCGTGTTATCCACTCCCGTTGAGAGAAACAGAGCTGCAGGATGCACAAGTTACTACTTGTGTAACGATATATCTGTAAGAGACATTAGTTAGTGATAGATTCCTTACCTTAGAATATCCCCAGGCGTCAGACTGGATCCGGAAATTTTTGCGTAGCAATACCCCTGCGCGCTGGTAGGCGTCGTCTGCGGCTCCGCGTCCGTCGTCGGCGTCGTGAGCGCCGGGATGACGTCATCGGAGTATATAGACGGCGCCCATGCGCGCTGACGTCAGTTCTGATAACACAGCTTTTCCGCGCCAGATACGCAGAGCCATGATAGAACTAACACTGGTGCCATTGAAACTAGGGCCCTGAAAGGGGATGACCTTAACCCTAAATATCGGTTCGCAGAACGGGGAGGATGGGAGGGCGGTAAGGAATCTATCACTAACTAATGTCTCTTACAGATATATCGTTACACAAGTAGTAACTTGTGCATCTGAAAGAGACACGTTAGTGATAGATTCCTTACCTTAGAATAGATACCCCAGCAATACCAACCCCGGTGGTGGGTCTGCGAACCAATATCACACCAGAAAGTCCTGGAGGACGGAACGGCCAAAGAAGCCATCCCTCCGGACTTGACTGTCCAGGCAGTAGTGTCTTGCGAACGTGTGCAGCGAGGCCCACGTGGCTGCCTGACAGATGTCCTGCAGGGGGACACCGCGGCCCAGGGCAGTTGTCGTTGCCGTGGCCCGAGTGGAGTGAGCCCGCAATCCAGCCGGGGGCTCCTTCCTCGCCATGGAGTAGCATGCTTGGATGCACAAGATGATCCACCTGGAGATGGTCCTCTTGTGTACAGCCTTTCCCTTCTTCGCGCCCACGTAACCAACGAAGAGTTGGTCATCCACCCGGAATTGGCGAGTGCGGTCTAGGTAGTAGGAGAGCGCACGTTTTGGATCCAGACGGTGGAGCCTCTCCTCCTCTTTCGAGGGATGCGGAGGCGGAAAGAAGGTGGGCAAGGTGATGGACTGCCCGATGTGGAAGGCCGTGACAACCTTGGGCAGAAAGGAAGGTCGTGTACGCAACACCACCTTATCAGGATGAACAGACAGGAAAGGCGGAGAAGAAGAAAGAGCCTGGAGCTCACTCACCCTCCTGGCAGAGGTGATGGCAACCGGGAAGGCCGTCTTCAGCGTAAGGAGACGAAGAGGACAGTTATGAAGTGGCTCAAAGGGAGCACACATCAGATAGGTGAGAACAAGATTCAAGTCCCACTGGGGCATCACGAAGGGAACAGGAGGGAACATGTGCGTGATGCCCTTCAGAAATCTACTCACTATAGGGGACTTGAACAAAGAAGGCTGATCTGGTAGCCTCAAGAAGGCTGAAAGAGCAGAAAGGTACCCTTTAAGAGTGCCCAGAGCAGAGCCCTGCTGGGCAAGGGAAAGAAGAAAGAGCAGCACCTCCGAAAGGGGTGCAGAGAGGGGATCCACAGCCTTTGCTGCGCACCATGCCACAAATCTATTCCACCGGCAGGCGTATACCGACTTTGTGGAGGGACGCCTGGCTGCCAGAATGATGTCACAGACTTCGGGAGGCAAGTCAAATGGCCTCAACTGCCGCCGCTCAATCTCCAAGCTTGTAGGTGGAGACTGGACAGGTTCGGGTGCAGGACCGTCCCCTGCTGCTGCGACAGAAGGTCCTCCCGAAGAGGCAGACGAATCGGGGGATCGACTGACATGCTGATTAGCTCGGGATACCAGTATCTTCGAGCCCAGTCCGGAGCCACAAGGATAACTTGGGCCCGGTCGCGCCTGATCTTCTTCAGCACTCTGGGCAGAAGTGGTATAGGCGGAAAGGCGTACAACAGGCCGCAGCTCCACTCGTGACGAAAAGCGTCTCCGAGCGAGTGCCGCCTTGGAAACTCCAACGCGCAGAACTGCTGACATTGCGCGTTCTCTTCTGTGGCGAATAGATCTAACCAAGGCTCTCCCCACTGTCGAAAGAGACCTTGCGCCACGTCCGAGTTCAGACGCCATTCGTGATCCATCATGCACCGGCGGCTGAGTTCGTCCGCCCTGGCATTCAGAGAACCTGCCAGGTGTTGAACCACCAGAGTCACGCCCTGATGTTCCAGCCACTGCCAGAGGCGCAGAGCCTCCTGGCAAAGGGTCCACGACCCCACACCGCCCTGTTTGTTGCAGTACCACATGGCGGTGGTGTTGTCGGTGAACACTTGCACCACGCTCCCCCTGACAGAGGGGAGGAATGCCTTCAGTGCAAGACGAATCGCCCGCAGCTCCAGAAGGTTGATGTGGAGCCGGGACTCCGCCGGAGACCAGAGGCCTCTGATCTCCGCCTCTCCCATGTGGCCTCCCCAGCCCTGGAGGGACGCGTCCGTCACAACTACGTGCTCCGGCTGGGGTAGAGAGAGGGGTCTGCCACTGACCCAGTCGCGGTCCGTGAGCCACCACTGCAGTTGCTTCGCAGTGCCCTCCGAGATCAGGACATGATCGGACAGGTTGCCCTGATGCTGGGCCCACTGAAACTTCAGGTCCCACTGCAGAGCCCGCATCCGCCACCTGGCGTGACGCACCAGAAGGATGCAGGAGGCCATCAGTCCCAGAAGCCGCAGCGTCAACCTGACCGAGACCCGGGATAACGGCCCGAAGATAGGAATCAGAGCCTGAATATCCCGAACCCGCTGCTCGGGTGGGTAAACCCGAAACTGCGCCGAGTCGAGAACCGCTCCGATGAAGAGGAGCTTCTGAGAGGGACACAGGTGTGACTTCGGCACATTGATGGAGAACCCCAGCAAGTGCAGGAGGTCGGCCGTAGTCTGGAGGTGGCTGACGACTGTCTGGGGCGAGCCCGCCTTCAACAACCAGTCGTCGAGGTAGGGGAAGACTGATACCCCTTGCCTGCGCAGATGGGCTGCGACCACCGCCATCACCTTCGTGAACACCCGTGGGGCGCTGGTAAGGCCGAAGGGGAGCACGGTAAACTGAAAGTGCTCTTGGCCTACCGTGAACCGCAGGTAACGCCGGTGGGCCGGCAGGACGGGGATGTGGAAATAGGCGTCCTGCAAGTCCAACGCTACCATCCAGTCTCCTGGGTCCAGGGCAGCCAGGACCTGAGCCAAAGTGAGCATCTTGAACTTCTCCGTCCGGAGGAAGCCGTTGACGTTCCGTAGATCCAAGATAGGGCGTAGGCCCCCTTTGCCCTTCTTGGGTACCAGAAAGTAGTGGGAATAACAGCCACGTCCTACTTCTGGCCCAGGAACGCGCTCGATGGCCCTCTTGGCCAAGAGGGCCGAAACCTCCTCTTGCAGAAGTTGCAAGTGATCCCCCGACACACGGTGGTATTGAGGTGGCATGGATGGAGGGGAAGACTCGAAGGGGAGGGAGAAACCCCTTCGGACAATTTGCAGCACCCACCTGTCCTAAGTGACTGTATGCCAGTGGGAGAGGTGATGGCGAACCCTGCCTCCCACAGGCGTCACATGGGCCTGAAAGCTCGGACTAGGAAGGTTTTGAGGCGGGGGCTGCTGAGGGAGGTGTGGACTGGCCTCGCCGCTGGCCCCGACCACCGCCACGGCGGTTCCCACGGCCGCCACCGCGTTGCTGAACATTCTGCGGCGCGTGGCTGACGGTCCGTGGTGGGGCGCCCCTTCCGTGGCCACGAAAGGAGCGAAAGGCACCCGATTGCTGGCGTGGGGCCGTAAGGCCCAAGGACTTGGCCGTGGCCCTGGAGTCCTTGAAACGTTCCAGCGCATGGTCTGCCTTGTCGCCGAAGAGGCGACGGCCATCAAACGGCATGTCCAGGAGGGTGGCCTGGACATCGGCCGAGAAATTGGCGGACCTCAACCAGGCGTGGCGTCGAACCGCCACCATCGTTGCCATCGCCCTGCCCAGTGAGTCCGTGGTATCCAGCCCACACCGGATGGAAAAGCGTGCCGCATCTCGGCCGTCCGCAAGGGTTTGGCTGAGTTTAGCCCTGACCTCCTCAGGGCATTGTGGCAGCACCTCCGCAACCGTGTCCCACAGAGTGTGGGTGTAGCGGCCCAAGAGACAGTTGGTGTTCACTGACCGGAGCCCTAGGCTCACAGACGAGAAGACCTTCTTCCCGAACTGCTCATATCTCTTGGATTCCCTGTCGGGCGGGGCCGACGGGAATGCGGTCTGGGAGTTGGAGGCCTGGATGACCAGGCTCTCGGGGGTGGGGTGGGTGGACAAAAAGCAAGGGTCGCCCGGTGCCGGGCGGTAGCGTCTGGCCACGTTCCTATCCACAGGGGGACCTGTGGCGGGCTTGGACCAAGTGCCCAGCAGAACGTCACACAAGGCCTCATTAAACGGCAGAAGGGGCTCCGCGGAGCCGGACTGCTGTTAGAGTACCTCAGTGAGGAGATTAGTCCTCACGGCCGCGACGGGGAGCTCAAGGTTTAGGGCCTTAGCTGCCTTCGTCAACACTACACTGTAAGCAGAACCCGCCTCCGAAGCCACAGTCGGGGGCGACGTAAATCCAGTGTCTGGCGAGGTGTCAATACCACTGGCCTCCCCAAGCTCATATGTCCAGTCCTGATGAGACTGGCAATCACGTGCCAGAGGGTCCTCGGACCCCTCCCATTGCTCCTCGTCACCCGGCTCCTGGAGACCAGGATTAACAGCCAGGGCCTCCTCGTGGAGATAGAACTCTCCGAAGGCCGACGGAATCGGCGCCCAGCGGCGCCCCTCCGACACCTGAGCAGGACCGTAGGAAGCATTGGGGTCGGCAACCACGTCGGCTGCCGGGGACGACACCTGAAGGGACGTCGCCGGCGAGGTCGTAAGGTCGACCGGCGAGGTCCCGGACCCGGAGCCGGATCCAGCGAGGTCGCGCGGCGCCGGGACCGAAGTCGCCAGCGGCGCCGGGGCCGAAGCACCCGACGTCGTCGGGGCCGAAGCGCCCGACCCGGAAGGACCTCCAGACGGAGCCGATCGGCCGAAGGCGCCACGGGAACCGACTGAGGAGGGAGGGCCCTCATGGCCATGAGGTACCTCTCGACCTCCTCCTGCGACGCGCCGTGCCCAGGGACCCGAAGGTGTGGGGCAGGCGGCGACGCTTGCGACTCCCGCGGAGCCGCGTGGGCGGTGTCGCCCGAATCCCCGGTCGCATCGAGCGAGCGACGGGGCGGGTCGGAGGACCGATGGTGTCGCTCCGACCTCTCATGCCTCTTACCTGAGGACTTGGAACCAGACGATCGGTGTCCACTCCCGGAACGTCGATGACTCCGACCTCGCGACCTGTCCCTCGACCTCCCGTGGGACCGGGACCGGGACCTGGAGCGGCGCGGGCCGACTGCCTCAGCTCGAGACGCTTGCGGGACCGCTCCCGCCTAGCCTTCGACGTCAGGGCCCGGCAGTCGGAGCAGGTTCGATCGTCGTGGTCGAGGCCTAAGCACTTCAGGCACCGGCGATGGGGGTCCGTGACCGACATGAGTCGGCCGCACTTCGAGCAAGGCTTGAACCCGGGCATCCCTGGCACCGATAGTCGAGAATCGACTAACTAGAGGATCAAAAAGATCAAAAAAGTTTTCAGTCAAAAAGTGACTGGGGGTAGAGCTTCTTCCGGATCTGCGCTAGCTGGCGCGGAAAAAAGAAGAACTGACGTCAGCGCGCATGGGCGCCGTCTATATACTCCGATGACGTCATCCCGGCGCTCACGACGCCGACGACGGACGCGGAGCCGCAGACGACGCCTACCAGCGCGCAGGGGTATTGCTACGCAAAAATTTCCGGATCCAGTCTGACGCCTGGGGATATTCTAAGGTAAGGAATCTATCACTAACGTGTCTCTTTCAGATATATACAGGATAACAAATTATAAAAAACACATGGAAAAGATATATTGGGTTGAAGGCAATTATATTGGATTATTATTGGGTTAAAGGCATGAGTGATACAGCTCAGACCTCGGCAATGTCAATGAAAAGAGAATATGGGTTAAGAGACACAAAGCAAGAAGAATGGAACTGGCTACCAAGTATATTGAACAATCAAGGTGTATGACATAATGGAGCTAAAGTCTCTATTTCGGAGTCAAATACAATAGACATGATATCTTGGAATATATCAGGAGCCAGGCGATTACTTTAAGATGGCATCCCACTCAAGAAGTGGGCAGACTCACATTATAGCCCTGCAAGAGACTTGGTCGCAAGAAGTCATTCCAATAGCTGGCTACGTTCACTACACAGTACCTGTGGAAAAAAGCAAGCTCTACGGTAGGGCTATAGGAGGTTTGTCTATGTACTTATCAACAGCAGCGAACAGTTGAAATCTCCAGACCCCAGCATACAAATTGTAGAATTCTCAGATCAATATTTAAATACAACTAAAACGAAAATAATAATGAATTACTATACACAACCAAAGGCTCAAATAACGAGCATTGGAAATGCAATACGTCTCGCATGTGTTTATGTTAGAGTGTTTGTCTTTGCTAATGGTACTGTGTTTTAGGTGTGTGTTATTTAGTGCATGTATGTGATGTGTCGTGGAATTATGTGGTTTGGATTGTAATTGTTAGCTGTGTAGCAGTATGAAGCATAGAGTTTGGAGGAGAAGAATGTGAGAAGATTTGTGAAGGTGAGTGAGGTGGAGGAGAACAGCATGAGGGACAATGAAGGAAAGTGAGGAGAGTAGCATGAGGCAGAGGAAAAGAGAGAGGAGAGGAGTATGAAGCAGAAGGAAGAGTGAGGAGGAGAGCAGCGTGAGGTAGAAGGAAGGAGAGGGAGGAGAGCAGTATGAGGCACTTAGAAGACCTGAGTCCAAAGTGATGTCAGTACCTCAGCCCTCCCACCAGCACTGCTTCGACCGACACCAGACTTGAGGGCCCCCCGCCCTGAAGGCGAAAGTCCGCTCTGCCCAACCATTGCAAACCACACCCAACCTCCTTCGCATCTCTCACCTCACAAACACCCCTCGTACAGCCCGCCCCTGTAGCAGATCTGTCAAGTGCCACCGTAAGCCCCGCTCTTATTTACAGGAATTATAGAAATTCCTGTGACTGGCCCGATGGAGAATGCGGGGGCATTCGCCAATATTAACATAACTATTTAAAAGAGTTGTGACCTTGTGTAACGGCATGAAGGCGGCCCTGAAATCTACGTCTTAAAATCAGACGACGAATAGCATGTTCCAAAACAAGGTAATTACTGTGAAATTAAAATGTGCTACTTTCAAGTTGCTAAAAGCATGGTGCAGTTGCTCCGCTGTGGCTGGTAACCTCTTTCTACAGTGAGGTTTCTGAACACCATTTACCACGCTTGGCTGCCACACCATAAAGCTTCCAGTGTTGTTGCTGCCGCTGTTCTTCCCTTGTAAATATGTCCGTGGAATGTCTTGAACGGATAACCTTTGGAGGCATTGGTAATTTTTTATTTTATTGCTGAATTAATGTAATTCCTTTATTTTCGGGGGAAACTGAAGACCTGCCAGAGATCACAATGCGCACCTGTACCGACGACGCAGGGACTGTACCTTGGTTACCCAGTTTCAGGGCAGGCTGCTCTGCCTCTTCCGCCCTGGAAGGAGGCTCTCCGTGCCAAGCCAGACATCGGTAACTATACAACTCGTTGCGTATAAAATCCTTGTAATGCACCGTTAAAGGTTTAGAATCCGTGTAGTGTTTGCACCTGTAGGTCTAAGTCCCAATGCAATCCTTTCACATTCCCCATTGTACAGTGAGCTGCCTTTTATGGACACCACGTTGGAGGGGTCAGCAGACACTCTTACTACCAAATCCACATCCATACTGCTTTTTATAACCAGCTACGCAATGACTTCCTTCCGATTCTATTTTCTCCACTGTCTGAGCATCGATGCACTCTGGGTACTTCATGTGCATAAACGTGCGAATACCGTGAGGCCTTAGTGCTGCGTGAATCGGGAAAATTTAAACTGGCCATCATCTGCTACTCGCAGCAGGCGACCCCCTATGCAGCCGGGATCAGAAGGACCTGGAGTACCAACACAAATGGATACAAGCGGATGCCACCTAAGGCCAGATTCGGCCGCTCGATACACGTTGTACATATGCAAACGGGAAACAACATTCCTGGGCACAAGCATCTATCAACAAGAAGGGTCCATCCACTGCAATGCCTCCTTCCAGCAAGGAGAACGAGGCAACGACGAAAACCGCACGCACACAAAACAAAAAAAGGGGCGGGAACAGGATACTGAATCCCACCCCTCCAGACTCCCTGACCTGCCTCATGGTTGCCAAGGCAATATTTCTAAAAATATTGTCGTGCTACCGTAAGGCAAGTCATGGAGTCCTCGAGAGGCGGTATCCAGAGCAGACAAATCTGCTAAACAGGAGCTTTTTCCAATGGCAGGCCTCCGTTTCGAGAGGTCTGCCAATGGAAAAAAGGGGCGTGGCTTCACGCCATACTGATATCCCCTCCTCACAATATCTCTTTGTCTGCAGCAGCACATGCGCTGCAACGCAGGCTTCGACCTAAAAAGGAAGAAAAAGGCCTTTTTAATTAAAACAATATTGAGACTACGTTGTGAAGACCAGACGTGGAATATAATTGTAACAGGCAATTTTAATTCAAACTTGATATTCACGCCAGATGATGATATTCTAAGTGCAGAGAACTCATTTTGGTGTGTACCACAGCAAGACAGCACGGGGAACAACCGTACGGATCGTATTGGATAACAACTAGTTACAGATATTGAATTTCAAGGAATGAGAGTCCTCAATGGAAGAAATAATGAAGATCGCCCCCCTAAAAAACATGGTTCAAGGGCTCATTCAGCGTTAGACTTCACACTTGTAACTATTTCCCTATTATTGGTATTAGCTCGTTTCTACATAGAGTTTACCCCTTTGAGTGATCACCCAATACATGTCATCTTCAATCTAGACACACCAAGACATCAACCCACCAACTTGCCTGAGGGCGAACTTACCTTTACTAATCTAAGATGCCTGAAAATGGACAAACATGAATAAAACAAACATATTCTTAACTATAAAGAGGATCCTGGCCGAGTTAACCACAGAACCCATTAGCAGAATACAAGCCTGGTCGCTATTTCTAGATAAACTAGCGGAAACTATGAAAGTGGTAGAAATTGGGGTCCAAAGAAATGACCGGACAAGAAATCTACCAAAAGATCTGCAAGCATTAAAAAAAAGAACTAAGAGCTCAAGGGAAACTGCGGCAGGATACATCCAAGGGTGTAGGCTGAATAGCATTCCAACAAATGAGAATAAAATTCATTTTTTTAAGTACAAAAAATTGTGTATTTATTACAAATCAGACACAAAATAACCATTTGCAGAATTGTTTCCTAAATGTTCATATACTGGAATGCACTGAACGGATGGGGTCCTATGGTGTGTTCCTCTTTTCGTTAACATATTTGAGAACGCTTTGGCCAATCTATTCCAAAACCCGCCATGGGTGCAGTGGTTGGTGTAGTCGCACACAGTGATGAAGCGCAGGATGCTTGGAAATTCCTTCTTCATGGGCTCGTACTTGACTGGAATAAGGCGTTTCTCGCGGGCACCTGGGCATAAGCCAAGAGCAAATTTGGTCTGGAAATGAGATCCACTGCTGGCCAAATAATCATCTGAAATGACAACCACCATCATCTTACACCTCTTTTGTATAAGCCGACTTGTGATGGACCACACGCAGGTTCCTGGTAGGATGTCTCAATCAAAGACACACAGCTTCAGTTTATAATCCATCTGCTCGAGCTGCTTAATCATCTCGTGGACGAACTGAATGCCATTTTGGCAGTAGCAGATGAAGGCGTCAAACAGCTCCGGTGCGTTCCCAAGAGGATCGTCTCTGGTTGTGATGCCAGACAATTCGTGAGACCTTGGAAAGCTGCTCCCCACCACTTGATCCTGCAGAGGAAGGCTGTATTGCTTCTGCTGTTGCTCGACATACTTTCAGCAGTCATCTTCTATTTTCCGTTTGAGGTCGGTGAGAATGTCTTGCCTTTCAATTCTCTTCAGCATTTCCAAGAGGCCACAACTGCAGCACGAAAGCACTTTCCTTGCCAGTCTTCCAGCACTTTCGCCATAGGGTTGGTAGATGCCTCAAAGTTCTTGATCTCCAAGTAACTGTAGCCCATTTCTTCAGCTAGTCAGGTCCAGTCAATCGCCACCATGGTCCTAGGGGTTTAGGTACATGGACAGTTTGTTTCTCACATGAAAATTCAGGGCGATCAGTGGATTGGCATCCATATCACAAGTTACTGGGCCAGGGTTGGTAGCCTGAGCCATGACTGCCTTGCCCAGCTCAATGAGCTAATAAGAGCTGCTCCTTCTCACGTGCGTCACTTGATCATCAGCATCCGAGTCCTATAAGCCTGAAAGCAAGTAACTTACAGCTCACTGACACACCGAAGAATTAATCATAGCCTTCAGTTTCTGTTTTAAAAGTTAATCAAAGAGGCATTATTCTGTGAGCGAAGTCATCTTGGCTGAGCTGCGGTGTCTGCCTATTTCGAGTTGGAACCAGGAAGCGCTTTACGAACTTGACAGCCAGGCGTCGAATGAGAATACAATTCAAAAGAAGAATATGGAAACTTAGAGAAAGCAGAGTTTCCGGACAAAACTAATTCATGACTTAAGACACTCAAATTAAAAAAAATTCTGGCAGTCGAACAACTTGAGGAGACCTCTAAATATCCTAATATCGCATATACAGGAGCAGGTTATATTACTTAACTCCTTCGATGGTCATGACGGAACGGTTCCGTCATGAGCGTCGGTTGGCCTGTGCTCATGACGGAACCGTTCCGTCATGAGCCCGTTTGCTCATTAGAACGTTCAGCACAGCGCAGGAATCTGCGCCGCGCTGATGTGGTTAAGGATAAACTTAAAGAAGAACAACCCCATGATATGGACAACTTTTATTTTCCAACTGAGAGGTCCACTAGTTAAAAAGGAATGAAATTGCAGATCACTGAAGTAAACTACTAAACAGAAGAAATAACCAACATAATAAAGAAAGGCAAAATCGATGGTGCCCCCGGTCCACATGGCGGTGGTGTTGTCTTAACACCTGCACTACATTCCCCCGGACAGAGGTTGTAGGAGGGTGGATGCCTGACTATGGTTACCCCCAACTTTTTGCCTGGTGTTTTGCTGGTTTTCCGATTAGTTGACCTGGGACCCTGCTATTCAGGGCCCCAGGCCTACTGCTCTCTCTGTAAAATGGATTCCGTGTACCTTAGGTACATATCTAATTGGATACTGAGTCACCTTATCAGTCCCTGTACAGTGTACCTTAGGTACCCAGGGCATAGGTGTTCCCAGGGCCAACCAGGGGCTGCAGCATGTATTATGCCACCCCTAGCTGGCCATCTAAATCTGACACAACTGGCTGCACTACAGCTGGGGCAAGGTGGTGTAATCACCTTTTGCTTTAGATATAGTATACCTATGTCTAACCCTAAAATGGACACATGTATTCCTATCAGTCACTCATATGGCAAGCCTTAACAATCCTGAAGGCAGAGTGCTTGTAATTATGTGAGATGGTGCTCTGGCATGAGCTGAGTCCGTCTGCAGCTTGCGGAACCAAGTCCTAATAGCTGTTCTATGATAACGCGTACCATATACTCTTAAGTGCATTATAATCCTTGCGGTTATTTGCCAACTCTGGTATTGCTTTATCAAAACATGTCGAGTAAGGCGTCATACGAATTGGAATACTAACCCCTTGCCAATTCTGGCGACGGGGTTAGCATTCCACCCTTCTAGAGGGACACGACATGTATGTAACTGTGAACCCCGGTTAAAGTTAACGGAAGCCTCAGCTCCACAAAATGGATGCTGCCACCACAGACACAAGTCTGACCTCCTGCTGTTGGAAGTCCTTCCAGTGAGGAGAGTTTGGACAAAGGGTTTCCTGTCAGGGGCAGTGCTAACACCATCCCAGACAGGGTTTTGTGTATCCTAGGAAGGCAGGGCTGAATAGGAAGGTGACTGCAAGTGGCACCCCGGTGCTCACTATGCATCTGCCGGCTTGAACCAGTTCCAGGGGCACACCAGCCCCTGAGCTGGGGAAAGTCCGGACATGGGAGAGGGGTGTAACCACCCCCCTTCCTGGTCCCACCCATGGGCAGGACCTAGTCCCGTACCAGCCCCTTTCTTTAGAATAAAGGTAGGAGCAGGGACCCTTCCAAATTAGATCATCTTTGAATCCTGAAACTACTTTCTACAAAAGGAACTCTCGACGACTTCTCAAGATTTCTCCCTTGTGACTAAGGAGTAGTCACCCTGCAGCAGCAGGCACCAACTAAGTATCTTGCGGTTTGCTGAAACGTCCTTCCTCCGGAACCAGACTGCCCAGCTCGACGAGACCCGGACTCCCTGCCCTCTCTGACCTCAACCTGCCTCTACAGCACAGCTGAGAACCGTAGGTGCCGGAGATCATCAGAACCAGCACGACACTGAACCAGCACGACCACCCAGGGACCCTCGAGTGGGTGCACTGGGGTAAGAGAAGCCCCAACCCCAAGCAGCACGAGCACCGAAGTCCAGCCCCCCAGCATCCACCAGATCTGCGTGGGGCCCTTTTGCTCCTTGGTTGCTGCTACGTTGTCCGGTCACTTGCCCGTTGGCTAGTGACCCTTCAGACTACGTCCTACGTTTGTTTCACCGCTGGTCTAGCTCCTCTAGACTGGACCTAGTCTCCTCCTGAAGGGGACCTTCCTCGGACCCTCCTGGTCCACTCAAGACGCCATTTTGTGTCGCCACGTGGGCTTGCCGTAGCCAAGGCTTGTTGCCTCCTTCACCGGATCCAGCTTCGCCAGCAGCAGACATTCGACGTGGGACAGCTCGCAGACCTCCAGCGTGGTCGACATCAGCGCCCCTGGTCCGTGCAGCAGCAGAATCCAGTGTCACCTCTTCACCTAGCTGAGTGACCTCGTCCGGTGCCATCCTGGTGCCCACCTAATCACTGGCTAGTGATTCAGAACTTGGTCCCCTCAGCTTACAGGTACTCTTCTTCACTGATCCGTCCCCGGATCAGCCCGGAACATCTTCACTGGTCGCCTGCCAGCAACTTCCACTTCAGTCTCCTGGTTCGTCAACGAGGATTCCCGACGACACTTGAACCCTATGCAGCCGCAGCCCCTGGGCTAGGTAAACCGAGTACCACGGTGCTCCAGCGTAGAACAACTCTCTAAGTGTCTAGATCCACTTTCGTTTTTGACCTACCTAGTCGGGTTCGCCCGGGAACACTAACTTTGCATTTACTAGTATCCATAGACTTTGTCCCGCATTATGCACGAGAGTTTCCACTCTGCACACGGCACTCCTAGGCCTCCTGCTTCTAATCTAAGGGTTCAGCATTGTAGGCCTAGCGTTTCTAAAGTCTCTGAGAGTAGTACTTACCTGCTAGTAATTTCGCATTCCACTTCCATAGTATATGGTTATTCGTGCCCCTCGGGCATTTGTGTAAATTGTGCGACTTTCAGTATTTCTTTAAGAGTTTTGTTTTGTGCTTAGCACCCTGTCCTCATAAAGAGTCCAGGGTTGTGTTGTTATAAATAAATATCCTTTTATTTTCATAACAACTTGTGTGGTGTCCTTTCACTTGGTGTTCAAGGGGTATATGTGATGGTATAACAGCTGGCTTAACACGCCCTCTAGAGTTTAGCCTAAAGACTGCTCTTGTCCATGCTACTAGGATAGCTGGTCTAGAAGTTTGACTTACAACCAATCATCAATAAGGTTCGTTTGGTATGATACACAGTGATCACTAGAATAATGAGCACTATATATCAGGCCAACTTCTCACAATTACTGCTTGGATACCGAAGTGAGGAGGAACGGCCACTTTGCGCGCTCTGTCCTCCAAGATTTCTTGGTATAGCAGGGTGGACACCCTCCTCCGGGAGTGGGGACTGCTATGGGACTCTATTCACAAGGTTAGGAATCCACAAGGCAGATGTATCTATCAGAAGAGCAAGTTACTTACCTTCGGTAACGCTTTTTCCGGTAGATACAGTATCTGCCTGTGGATTCCTATCTGACCCACCCGCCTCCCCGTTGTCCACTCTGCTTTACCTATGCTTATGTACATTTTTGTATATTTATGTATATGTTTGAAATGGGTTTTCTTACCTTTGCTACACACTGCATAATTTTGAAATGTATGTACTGTGTACAATGTATTTGTATATATTGTCATTGGTCCGTCCGGGTGCCTCGAAGGCACGGAAAAAAGGGCGGAACTGATGTCATCACGCCGATGTAGGCCTAATAAGGAGTCTGTGAAGTCAGACTGAGTCGCGCGCGATGCCGTGCCCCTATGACGTCGTCCACGCCGGCGTGCTACAAAGAATTTTCCGAACGTTGCTGACGCAAGGGGGATATTTACAAGGTGAGGAATCCACAGGCAAATACTGTATCTACCAGAAAAAGCGTTACCGAAGGTAAGTAACTTGTTCAGCACAAGCCATTTGGAAATGGGCCATACATCACAAAAGTTATCTCCTAGCAGAACTTCTTCCAGGAGTAAACAATCTGATTGCAGACCTTCTCAGCAGAGGCAGCAATTCCACAAGTGGGAACTTGATCCCCAGATTTTTCTTCCCTACTTTCAGACATGGGGATTTCCTTACAGACCTGTTTGCTACAGCTCAAAACACAAAGAGCCCACACTTCGCCTTCAGATTCCCACACCTGCTCTCCAAAGGCAATGCCCTATGGATGAACTGGTCAGCGATATTTGCCTATGCTTTTCCGCCTCTCCCACTCTTTCCACTGGTAGTCCTGAAGCTCAGACAATCATCCCTCAAACTCATTCTCATAGCATAGCATAGCACCCCCAAGGGTACCTCAACCTTGGTTCACCACACTGCTAGAGCTCTCAGTTCCACACCAAAGGCTGCAACTCTGCTCCAGTCTCCTCCCTCAGAGCCATGGAGAAATCAGGCTTTCAAATCACAAGGAATTTAACTCCAGACAATAACCGTATTGGATATGTTTTCTGACCCACCTGTCCATGGTGATGGACTTCCAGACGGGCAGGAACTGCTGGAGTCTCCCCCCGACCGGTGTTGTGTGGTCGGGGGGCAGTGACAAGGCGTCACTGTTTGTTGGTGGTAGAGGACCTGGAGCTGTTGTTGCCACGTCTTCTGCCCTTGGCGCTGTTGCCACGATATCCACCACGACTCTTGTTGGCATAAGTAGTCTGGGTGTTGCCTTTGTAGTATTGCGTGGACTGTGAAAGCTGACCCCTTGAGACGCCTCTAGTGCTGGAGCGACGAAAGGACCCACCCCGAAACTGCTGGGACTGTAAGGCACCCACGGATTTAGCAGTGTCAGTGTCCTTTTTTATTTTTTCTAGGGTGGTGTCAACGTCTGGTCCGAACAGGTGATCTGGGTTAAGTGTTTGGTTGAGGATGGTGGTCTGGATTTCTGGCTTAAATCCAGAGATTCGCAGCCAGGCATGTCTCCGAAGCATGACGCTGGTGTTTATAGCTCTGGCAGCGGTATCGGCTGCGTCCAGAGTGCACTTAATGGAAGCGTTGGAGATAAGCTTCCCCTCTTGAATCAGCATCTCAGCCCCCTCTTTGTATTGATCAGGCAGGTGTTGCAACAGGGTCTCTAGTGTATCGTAGTGCGCCCTGTCATAGCGCGCTAGAAGCGCCTGTGTGTTAGAGATGCGCCATATGTTGGCCGCCTGTGCTGCTACCCTCTTCCCCGAAGCTCAAAGACCTTGGATTCTTTGTCTGGGGGAGGAGCATCACCCGTAGTCTGAGAATTGGCCCTCTTCCGGGCATTCGAGACGACAAGGGAGTCCAGAGGCAACTGTCCTTTAATGTAGGTAGGATCAGTAGGCGCCGACTAATATTTTTTGTCAATTCTAGGGTTGATTATCCTCGCCCTGGTAGGTTCTTTGAAGATCTCAGCCGCACGCTTCAGAACACCGTTAAGCATAGGCAAAGTTTTTACAGTCTTTTCAGATACTGAAAAAGTGTCAAAGAGGAAATCCACATCCACAGGGTCAGCATGCAGCTGCACATTGTGATTGTTAGCAGCCCGTTCAATGAGGGCATTTAACGCAGCAGAGTCTTCAGTAGGTGAAGTCTTGGCAGAAAAGAGTTGAGGGTCTTGTCCCGAATGAGGATCCCCGGGATCGCCACCAGCTGCCCAGGGCTCATTTGTATCCTCAGGGTCTGTATAGACTGGATAACTGTATTCATCCTCCTCATCACCCTCACCAGCGTCCACATCGGAGTAAGTGGGCAACACATCATGAGTCTGTGGTGAAAGGGGTTCCACCAAGACCGGAGAGCAAGCAGAGTCCTTCTTCTTCTTCTTGAGAGGGATCTTGTAAGACTCCAGTAGGGGTTCAGGGGTGATGTTCCGCTTCAGGAGGGAAAGCCTGCCCGTTTCGGCGTGGAAGTGTTCCTGACGCTGATCCTCCGAAGGTTGTCGAGGTCGCGGGCCGTGGACCACTGACGCCGCCTTCGGCGCCGAGGAGACCATTTCGGGCACGCCGGCCACTGCCTTAGGAGCGAAAGCCTTCGGCGCCGTCTTAGGCGGCAACGTAAAGAGGATCGGCGTGGACGCCTTAACTGGTTTCTCCACAGGCTTCGCAGGCGGAGGGTTCTTCGGTTCGACCGCTGCGGTGCCGTCCCTGATGCGTTGCAGGGAGTCCGTCACCTTCTTGGTGAACGCAGCGGATGGACGCGCCGGTTCAGCGGAGTCCTTCGAGGACATCTTCGGAGTTGAGTCCTTCGAGGCCACTTTGGTAGTCAACTCACGAGGCGCAGCGGCCTTGGCCTTGTCGTGCAGACGCGGGGCAGAGAGGACCTTCGGGTCATCTAGTCGCTTTTTCTGGGCACCGAGAGTTTTCTTTGGTTCGTCGACAGCTTTCTTCGGGTCGATGTGGCCCTTACCGGCGTCAACCGTCCTCGGCGCCGACGCACCAGTATCGACAACCTTCACTTTAGTCTTCGGCGCGGCAGACTTCGTCTCGATGCCCTTGACTTGGCCTTTCGGCTCGACAGCCATCTTCGGCGCCGAAGCCTCAGAAGTTTTCGATCCGACCAAAGCGATGCGCACTTTCGGTTTCGATACTTGCACCTGCGCAGTATCTGGCGTTGAGACCGTAGGTTTCACTTTCGGTTTCGTTTTGCCAGGGAGTGACTCGGTAACAATGTCCGTGGCCGGGCCCGAAGGCGGGGCCGTGTAACCCATATCGAGGTCTTGGGTAAGGCCCGAAGGCGATCGCTAGACCTGGGCCTCAAACAGGCACGGCCCCAGAGTCAGAATGAGGAAGCTCCTCTTCCGAGCTATCCTCCATGGCCCCGAGGGCACCGTCGTCGTCTCCTACCTCCTCGACGACTTCTTCGCTTTCGAACACCCCAGCATCCGCGTCCTATTCTTCTTGGACGTCCGAAGCGGGGGTTGATTCCGAAACGTCCTGGATATATTCTTCCTCGAAATCCCCAGCATCGAAAATGTCCGTAGGCGCCGGAGCAGATTGCTGGGCCTCCAGGCGCGCAGCTCGTCGGAGCTTGAGTGTCTTCTTGGACCTGAATCGTTAACAGGCCATACACCTGGCCTTATCGTGGTCCGGCGACAGACACTTGTTGCACACCGGGTGGACGTCGATGTGGGGGTACTTCGAGTTACATACCGGACATCTCTTGAATGGACTTCGGTCCATGATGGATGGTCAATAAATCAGGAGCGTCGACTAGGCCTTCTGCGCCGAAAGCACGCGGAAGTACAGAAACCGGCTCGGAGCGGAGCTAGAAGAAGTAAAGCCGAACGCAAGACAATACCGACGTATAGACTAAAGACCTTTTGGTCTCAAGAAAGTTTTTCTATCGATTCCGACAAGAGGGAATTAAAGACATCCAAACCCAATGGCGGAAAAAAACAATCTGAGGATGGAGTCGATGCTCATGCGCACTGTAGTCCAGGGGAGGAGCCACCTATCTCGTGATACTTCGAAGACTCTTCCAGGACAACAATGTGCAATCATCCGGACCCAACACTAGGCGGCGATCTATGCACAGATATGAATTCAGCAGCCCACATGCCTCAAACCCATTTTTTACCAGGTCCCAGAGGCCCCTCCGGGGCGCATCACTCAGCATGGCGGGCAGACTGGACAGCGAGAAGCGGAAGACCAAAACCACACACCGAGGGTGTACCATCCAATCGAACGTTATGGACCGCTATTTTTATACAATCAGCGAACAGGTTTTTAAGTGTTCAGAAATATGGCGCTCAGCTTATCACAGTAAGTATTAAGATGTCGTGGTATGGAATTAGGTGCTTCTTGGCAGAGGAAAACCTTAACCTCTGTAAGAGAAGAGGTTCAGGGACCTCTCTCTAATGTAATTGGACAAGAATCCAGAGCACACTTAGTGTATCCAATCAAGTTTCAATCTTCAAATGGTCAAATGGTCAAAGCAATGGGATAGATCAAACAAACATAAGTTTTCAAAAGGTTTTATTGTTCAACAGTGTTCTTTTCTCAGAATCACTGTGCTTATCACTCTAGCCTACACGTGTTTCATCACAGCATGTGGCTGTGAATCTTCAGGGCTGATCTGAATGATCGAGGCGCGTTATCGGGAGACCGGTGATAATTCCGTCCCGGTCCTAATCGGGATGTTTCTGTTTACAGGAGAGCGGTACCGAAAATAATCGGTTTCCGTTCCGTCAGAATGGGGGTAGTGTGTAAATATACACAGCGTCGGTATTTTCGGGCTGTTTGTTGCCCGTGGGTTGAGCTGAGTGCAGCTCCTGTTTCCGAGTGCGGAAACAGAAACATCCCGATTAGGACTGGGACGGAATTATCACCGGTCTCCCGATAACGCGCCTCGATCATTCAGATCAGCCGTGAAGATTCACAGCCACATGCTGTGATGAAACACGTGTAGGCTAGAGTGATAAGCACAGTGATTCTGAGAAAAGAACACTGTTGAACAATAAAACCTTTTGAAAACTTATGTTTGTTTGATCTATCTCATTGCTTTGACCATTTGACCATTTGAAGATTGAAACTTGATTGGATACACTAAGTGTGCTCTGGATTCTTGTCCAGTTATGGACCGCTATACCCAGCCTAAAGGGACCCCCAGTGGTGCGAGTAGGTCTCTGGAAGAGGCGGGAGATGGCTCGGCTGCAATGGATGAATTGACCCTACGTGATGTCATGGGTGCCATTGCTAGCATGAAGACCTCAATAGGCCAACAGTAAGAAATTGGCTCTAAAGCTCGACACGGTGGCGATTGACGTCAACCTGATCAGGACAGATCTGGCGAAGACCAACGAAAAGGTCAAGTCTCTAGATCTAAAGACCGCCAGCCTCACGACCGATGTGTCCGATTTGCAAACAGAGGTTCGTAATCTACGATCCTCCAACGACCTCTTTGCCCGCCGACTGGAAGATTTTGAAAGTCGGGCAAGGCGCAACAACATTCGCAGACGATACGATTTTGTTGTCCCAAACCCCAAAGGGTTTACAAAATCTTTTAACACCATGCGTGCCACGCGTTTTCCCGCTGTGAGCTGAGTTTTTAAAAAACCCGCGGTTCATGACGAGCTCAGCTCGTCATTAGCAAAGGCATTAAATGCACTTAATGATTACTGCAAATTAAAAGCTCTGGAACACAAGTTACTTATCTTAGGTAACAATATATCTGTAAGAAACAGAAGTTAGTGTTAGATTCCTTACCTTAGAATATCCCCAGGCGTCAGACTGGATCCGGAATGTTTTGCGCAGCAGCACCCCTGCGCGTCGACTGGCGTTGTCCGCATTTGTCGTCGTTGGCGCAGGGATGACGTCGTCTGAGTACTTAGACGCAGCCCTCGCACGCGGACGTAAGTCCTTATACACAGCTTTTCCGCGCCAGAAACGCAGAGCCATGATAAAAACCAACACTGGTGCCATGAAACTAGGGCCCTCAAAGGGAAGAACCTTAACCCTAGATATTGGTTGGCAGAACGGGGAGGATGGGTGGGGCAGTAAGGAATCTAACACTAACTACTGTTTCTTACAGATATATTGTTACCGAAGGTAAGTAACTTGTACATCTGAAAGAAACAGGTTAGTGTTAGATATCTTACCTTAGAATACAAACCCCAGCAATATCAACCCCGGTGGTGGGTCTGCGAACCAATGATCACACCAGAAAGTCCTGGAGAACAGAAACGCCGAAAAAGCCAACTCTCCGGACTTGGCTGTCCAGGCAGTAGTGTCTAGCGCACGTGTGCAGCGAGGCCCACGTAGCTGCCTGACAGATGTCCTGCAAAGGGACTCCCCGACCCAGGGCAGTAGTAGCCACAGTGGCCCGAGTGGAATAGGCACGCAGCCCCACAGGAGGCTCCTTTTTAGCCAGTGAATAACAAGCCTTTATGCACAAAACGACCCATCAAGAAATGGTTCGTTTGTGCACCGCCCTTCCCATCTTAACACCCACGTAACCAACAAAGAGCAGGTTGTCCACCCGGAACTGGCGTGTGCGGTCCAGGTAGAATGAGAGCGCATGTTTTGGGTCCTGACGGTGGAGCCTCTCTTCCTCTTTCGAGAGATGCGGAGGCGGAAAGAAGGTGCGCAAGGTGATGGACTGCCCCATGTGAAAGGCTGTGACCACCTTGGGCAGGAAAGGAGGATGCGTTCTTAAAACAACTTTGTCCGGATGGACAGAAAGAAAATGAGGCTAGAAGATAGAGCCTGGAGCTCACTCACTCTCCTGGCAGAGGTGATGGCAACCAGGAATGCAGCATTAAGAGTAAGAAGACGATGAGGGCAATTGTTAAGTGGCTCGAATGGAGTGCACATCAAATAAGTCAGAACAAGGTTCAAGTCCCACTGAGGCATCACGAAAGGAACAGGAGGAAACATGTGAGTGATGCCCTTCAAGAATATAATTACAACAGGGAACTTGAAAAGAGAATGCTTATTAGGAAGCCTTAAGAAGGCTGAAATGGCCGAGAGGAAGCCTTAGATAGTGCCCAGAGCAGAGCCCTGCTGGGCAAGAGAAAGAAGAAAGAGGAGAACCTCTGAAAGGGGGGCAGAAAGGGGATCCACAGCCTTTGCTGTGCACCATGCCACAAATTTGTTCCACCTGCAGGCGTATACCGATTTTGTGGAGGGATGCCTGGCTGCCAGAATGACAACACAGACTTCAGGAGGCAAGTCAAATGACCTCAACTGTCGCAGCTCTATCTCCACACATTGAGGTGGGGACTGGACAGGTTCGGGTGGGGGACCATCCCCTGCTGCTGCGACAGAAGGTCCTCCTGAAGAGGCAGACAAATCGGGGGATCGACTGAAATGCTGACTAGCTCGGGATACCAGTATCTTCGTACCCAGTCTGGAGCCACAAGGATGACTTGGGCCCAGTCGCACCTGATCTTCAGCACTCTGGGCAGAAATGGTATAGGCAGAAAGGCGCACAACAGACCGCAGCTCCACTCGCGACAAAAAGCATCCCTGAGCGACTGCCACCTTGAAAATCCCAACTCGCAGAACTGAAGACATTGCGCGTTCTCTTCTGTGGCCAATAAATCTAACCAAGGCTCTCCCCAATGCTGAAAGAGACCTTGCGTCACGTCCGAGTTCAGACGCTATTCGTGATCCATCATGCACAGATGGCTGAGTTCATCCGCCCTGGCGTTCAGGGAACCTGACAGGTGTTGAACCACCAGGGACACGCCCTGGTGTTCCAGCCATTGCCAGAGGCACAGAGCCTCCTGACAAAGGGTCCACGACTCCACCCTGCCCGGTTTGTTGCAGTACCACATGGCGGTGGTGTTGTCTGTGTACACCTGCACTACACATCCCCGGACAGAGGGAAGGAAGGCTTTCAGTGCAAGCTGGATCGCCCGCAGCTCCAGAAGGTTGATATAGAGCCGAGACTCCGCCGGAGACCAGAGGCCTCTGATCTCCCTCTCTCCCATGTGGCCCCCCCATCCCAGTAGGGACGCATCAGTCACCACTACGTGCTCCGGTTGGGGTAAGGAGAGAGATCTGCCGCTGACCCAATCGCAGTCCGTGAGCCACCACTGCAACTGTCTCGCAGTGCCCTCCGAGATCAGGACGTGGTCGGACAGGTTGCCCCGATGCTGGGCCCACTGAAACTTCAGGTCCCACTGCAGAGCCCCCATCCGCCACCTGGCATGAGGCACCAGAAGGATGCAGGAGGTCATCAGCCCCAGAAGCCGCAGCGTCAACCTGACGAGACTCGGAAACAAGGCTGAAAGATCAGAATCAGAGCCTGAATATTCTGAACCCGCTGTTCGGGAGGATAAAACCAAAACTGTGCCGAATCCAGAACCGCTCCAAATGAGAGGAGCTTCTAAGAAGGACACATGTGTGACTTCAGCACATTGATGGAGAACCCCAGCAGGTGCAGGAGGTCTGACTTAGTCTGGAGGTGGCTGACAACTGTCTGGGGTGAGCCCGCCTTTAACAACCAGTCGTCGAGATAGGGGAAGACTGACACCTCTAATATGCGCAGATGAGCTGTGACCACCGCCATCACTTTCGTGAACACTCTAGGGGTGCTGGTAAGGCAAAAGGGGAGCACGGTAAACGGAAAATGCTTGTGGCCTACCGTGAACCGCAAAAGAAGGAAAATGCTAATTACCAGTATGCATCTGTTCTTGGCATGTAGAGCTGCAGATTCGTACACTATGCATTAGATCGCCACCTGGTGTTAGGCTCGGATGATTGCAGGTTGTTGTCTTCTTGGAGAAGTCTTTGTAGTCACAATATAGGTGACTCCTCCCTTGGACAATACTGCTCATGGGCATCGGCTCCATCCTTAGATTGTTTTTCGCCATGATGGGAAATGGAGTTAGTATAAGTTAAGAGAAAAAAAAGGGATGTCCATGCGTGTGCATCTAAGTAAGATGAGAACTGGAATGGATACAAGTCCGGGGAGGCGGGAGGGCATGTACGAATCTGTAGCTCTACATGCCAAGAACAGATGCATACTGGTAAGTAGCATTTTCCGTTCGAGGCATACGAGCTGCAGATCGTACACTATGCATCGATTGTGCAGCAGTGTCTCCCCTAGCGGTGGTAGCTTGTATCCATTGCAGTAGTCTAAAATAGTGTTCTAAGGACATCCTGGCCTACTGCAGCTTGCTGCTTGGCTTGCACATCAACACAGTAGTGTTTAGTGAAGGTGTGTGGTGTAGACCATGTTGCTGCTTAGCATATGTCCTCTAATGGTATATTTCCTAAGAAAGCCATAGAGGCTCCTAGTTTGCGAGTGGAGTGTGCTCTAGGAGGAACTGTTAGTGTGCGTTTAGCTTTTTGATAGCATATCTGTATACACTTTACAATCCAACTGGCAATCCCACCTTTAGAGATAGGGTTGCCTTTGTGTGGAGGAGAGAAAGATACAAACAATTGTTTTGTCTTTCTAAAGGATTTAGTTCTATCTATGTAGTATAGCAGAGCTCTTTTAACATCTAACGTGTGTAAGGCCCTTTCTGCTTTCTGGGTTTTGGAAAAACACAGGTAACTCAACAGATTGGTTTAGGTGAAAAGGTGTGATAACCTTTGGAAGAAATATTGGATTAGACATGAGAACCACTTTATTAGGATGTATTTGAAAAAATGGTTCTTGTATAGTGAACGCTTGTATTTCACGTACTCTTCTGAGAGAGGTGATGGCAACAAGGAAAGCATGTGAGACATTGCAGTTCACATTTATGTAGAGGCTTAAAAGTGGGTCCCATGAGTCTCGTAAGGACAAGATTTAGGTTCCATACTGGAGAAGGTGGCAGCCTGGGAGGGATTCTTTTTAATCCTTCCATAAACGCTTTGATTGCAGGTACCCTAAAAAGAGACAAGTGTTGCCTGTTTTGTAAATAGGCTGCAATTGCTGCAAGATGTAGGCGTATGGAAGAGTAGGCCAAATTAGACCTCTGTAGATGTAAAAGGTAACAAATGATATTTTGGATTGAAGCATCCAGTGGATCAATGTGATTATGTTTGCAATACATTGCAAATCTTTTCCATTTGGCGGCATAACATGCTCTAGTAGTGGGTTTCCTAGCCTCTTTAATGATATTCATGCAGTCTGGTGATAGGTTAAGATAACCAAACTCTAAGACTTCAGGAGCCAGATCGCCAAATTTAGTTGGTTTGGGTCTGGGTGTCTGATTTCTCCATGGTTCTGTGTTAACAGCGAGGGTGTGAACTGTAACTTTTGATGTGGAACCAGAGAGAGGTCTAGTAGTGTAGTGAACCACGGCTGGCATGCCCATGTGGGACCTACTAGTATGAGCTTGAGAGACTGTTTGAGCTTACGCACCAATAGTAGAATGAGGGGGAGAGGCGGAAAAGCGTACGCAAATCTGCCTGACCAGTTCATCCATATTGCATTGCCCTTGGACCGTGGGTGTGGGAACCTGGCGGCGAAGGTTGGGCATTTTGCATTTTCGGGGGTAGCAAACAGATCTATGTGTGGGTGCCCCCACCTTTGTAAGAATGGCTGAAGAACTTGTGGATGTAGTTCCCATTCATGAATCTGTTGTGACTGCCGACTTAACAGATCCGCTATCTGATTAAGAACTCCTTCTGTGCGAGCTGGGACAGTTGCAGAGAGTGTTTTTGTATATAGTACATTACTGCCATTGTCCGTCCGGATTAAGACAGCTTTGTTCTGTACTTGAAGTTGAAAAGTTTTGAGTGCTAAGAATATCGCTAGCAGCTCTAGATGGTTGATATGGAACAGCTTTTGTTGGTTGTTCCATCGACCTTGAGTAGTATGGTGCAAGAGATGGGCTCCCCATCCTGTGAGGGATGCGTCTGTTGTGAGCACTATTTGTGGGACAGGCTCGAGGAACGGCCGTCCTCTTGTAAAATTTTGGTGTTCCACCATTGCAGAGAGCGATGCTTATGGCTGTCTACCAACACCAGGTCTGTGAGCTGACCTTGAGCCTGATTCCACTGTTGTGCCAGACATTCTTGTAATGGACGCATTTGCAGTCTTGCATGTGGTACTATGAAGATGCAAGATGCCATCATGCCTATTAATCTCATGAACACTCTTGCTTGGAGAGACTGTTGGTGTTTAAAAGTGGAGACGAAGACTTGAATGCTTTGTATTCTGGGTGGACTGGGATACGCTAGAGCTGTAGATGTGTTTATGGTAGCTCCTAGATACTGATGCACATGCGAAGGCTCTAGGTGCGACTTTGTGTAGTTGATCGTAAACCCTAAGTTGTGCAACAGTTGAATTGTTTGCTGAGTGTGTTGTACACATTGGTGGAATGATTTGGCTTTTATGAGCCAATCGTCCACATAAGGGAAGACATGTATCTGTTGTCTTCAGAGATGTGCTGCTACTACTGCTAAGCACTTTGTGAACACCTGTAGTGCTGTTGTGACACCAAACAGAAGGACTTTGAACTGATAGTGTTGTCCTTGTATTACAAACCGTAGGTACTTCCTGTGAGCAGGATGTATTGGGATGTGAAAATAGGCGTCCTTCAGGTCTAACGTTGAAAGGAAATCGTCTTGTTGCAGTAGTGGGAGCACTTGTTGCAGAGTGATCATATGGAAATGATCTGATTGTATGTAATGGTTGAGGGGCCTGAGGTTGAGAATTGGTCTCAGTGTCCCGTCCTTTTTGGGAATTAGAAAATACAGTGAGTAAACCCCTGTTCCTTGTTCCTCTAATGGGACTAGTTGAATAGCATCTTTTTGTAGAAGTGCTAAAACTTCTTGTTGAAGCAGAGTCAGGTGATCTGTAGACATAGGACGCTGCCTGGGTGGTATGTTTGGGGGGGGTTGCTGTAAGTTCTAGTCTGTAGCCATGTTGGCTAATCTGTCTCACCCACTTGTCTGTTGTGATGGAGTTCCGGACAGACAGGAACTGTGTTTATCTGCCCCCCACAGGAGTGGAATGCTGTTGGGGGAGCAGAGGGAAGTCACTGTTTAGTTGTGGAGGAGGAGCGATTACTGTTATCGCGACCTCTTCCCTTGTTATTATTGCCTCTGTATCCTCCTCTAAAATACCCTTTGTTAGAGGATGATTGTGTTTGCATCTAGATAGATGTTGTATCTGCTCCAGTTTGTTTGGAGCCTCCTTTACAAAAGGATCAACGAAAAGAACCTCTAGTCTGTGCGGACTGTAGAGCTCCCATTGAATTTGCAGTGTGTCTTTTTTCATTTTCTCCAGTGTAGTGTCTACTTCTGGGCAAAATAATTGGTTTTGGGTAAAAGGTTGGTTCAAAATTGTGGTTTGCACCTCTTGTTTGAACCCTGAAATGCGCAACCCGCTTGTCTTGTGAGTATGACACTAGTATTTACAGCTCTAGCTGCTGTGTCTGCGACATCTAGTGCACATTTTATTGAGGCATTTGAAATTAATTTGCCTTCTTGTATGAGCTCTGTTGCCTGATCTTTAGATTGATCTGGAAGGTGTTGTAGTAGTGTCTCTAATTGGTCGTAATGAGCCCTGTCATAACGTGAGAGAAGGGCTTGTGTATTTGCAATGCGCCATATATTTGTAGCTTGTGCAGCTATTCTTTTACCTGATGCATCAATAACTTTAGATTCCTTGTCAGGTGGAGACGTTTCACCAGAAGTCTGTGAATTCGCCCTGTTTCTCGCATTGGACCACTAAAGAGTCTAGTGGAGGATGTCCTTTAATATAGGTTAGATCAGAGGGTACAGGCCTATATTTCTTTTCTATTCTTGGATTTAGTACCCTAGTGCGTACTGGATATTTGAATATTTCTGGAGCATGCTTAATGACTCCTTTGGTCATTGGAAGAATTGAAGTAGATCTGTGTGATGGCTCAAATGTATCTAACAGAAAATCCTCCTCAAGGTCATCAGAATGCATTGTGACATTGTGGTAGAGAGCAGCTCTGTGTAAGAGGTGATTAAAACCAATGCGGTCTTCTGGAGGAGAAGGCTTTGACAGGTAGAACTGTGGATCAGGGACATCAGGCACATTATGTGGTGGAAAAGTATAGATATCCTCATCTAAAGGATATGTATTTGGGTCTGCATGTGGATCCTCCCCACCACCTAAGTCATACTCCTCACCAGTTTGTGGTGAATGTGATGATGCAGGAGAGGGGACAGGAGAGATTTGAGGTGATATGTAAGGAGGGACAGGAGAGGAAGGAGATACAGGAGAGGGAGGTGCATAGGAGAAGTTGGTCCTTTTTGGCAGGAACCACAGGTGGAGGTGGTGTTTCTGCTGGTCTCTTTTTAAGAGGTATAGCACCTACATGTCCAGTCTTTGGGTTTATGTAGATCTTCTTTTGTTTAGGATCTGGTCTAAACAGTTATTCTTCCTCTACAACCTTCTTCGGCGTCAATTTTCTCGGTTCCGACAGAGGTTGTTTTTGGAGTTTTGCCGTGGGAGGTGTTACAGCGTCCTGTGGCAAAGTTCTCGGTGCCGAAGGTGTTGTTTTCGGTTTGGCAGGCGTGTCCGAGGACTTAGGAACCTCGGAATCAGGCTTTGTGGGTGTTGGCACCGAAGCGGGAGTCTTCGGAGTGGAAGCTGGCCTCGTCGGCTTTGTGGCGTCGGACGCTGGCTTTCCCTCTCTAGTTTTGGAAGTCGACTGCTTCGGAGCGGAGCTTCTTTCGGTGCCTGTACCTCTTTAGTCTTCGGTGCCGAAGGATCTTTCGCATTCGATGCCGAAGGATATTTCACTTTCGGTGCCGAAGGGTCTTTTGTCCTCGGTGTCGAAGAATCTTTGGGCTTCGTTGCGGATGGAGGTGGTGGAATCGGCACGTGTGGTTTGCTCTGTGCTGAAGCACCTGAAGGCGTAGTTGTTTTCCTTTGAGCCAAGCTCGAAGGCTGGGCTTTAGGAGGAAGTACTTTGTCTCGACTGGGCCCCTTGGGCGGAATGCGGACCTTCGCCTTTGGCTTGGGCACTGTATGTGGTGCAGGGGCAGAAGTACTCACGGGTTGACATGATGGAATCGAGTCATCTGCCTCTGATATTATCCGGATATCAGGCAATTCCTCTTCTGGAATGAGCAGAACCTCGTCATTGAAGATATTCTCCGGTGCAGGGGCTGATCTCATCTTGTGTTGACGTCCCTCCGATCCCGGATGGTCTTTTAGATCGGAAGGATGCACAAGCTGTGCAGGTCGACTCGTCGTGATCCGACGATAGACAGAGGTTGCAGACCTCGTGATTATCGCTATGTGGAAATTTTGCTCGGCATACCAGGCATTTCTTTAACAGAGTTCTTTCCATGTGGTGTAGGCTGCACGGCGTAGATAGGCCCAGCGGCCCGCGTCGATGAACCGGATCTAGTTGATGGCGTCGAAAGTTGTATATTCGATGTCGATATTAGTTGTAGGAAGATTTTGCGCTTCGAAGTTGATGAAAAAGTTTTTCTAGCCGGAGCGGAAAAACTTTCATCCGAAGCCAGTGGCGGGAAAAAAAAATCTAAGGATGAAGCCGATGCCCATGCGCAGTATTGTCCAAGAGAGGAGTCACCTATATCGTGACTACAAAGACTTCTCCAAGAAGACAACAACCTGCAATCATCCGAGCCCAACACCAGGTGGCGTTCTAATGCATAGTGTACGATCTGCAGCTCATATGCCTCGAACAGTTATATCCTGAGCTAATAATCAGTAGAAGTTCTCCAACTAATTCAAAAAAGAGACTGTCTTCGTTTCTTCAGAATATTTTCTTCCCAAAGAATCTAGCCGCCAACACGTGTTTAGTCTTTGGTGGTATATAGACCACAGACTTCTTCAGGGCTAGAACATCATAATACACACAATCCGATATGGTCATGACATGAAGGTAACGCAGGTGAGACGGCTGGACGGGGATGTGGAAATATGCATCCTGCAAGTCCAACGCTACCATCCATTCTCCAGGGTCTAGGGCAGCTAAGACCTGAGCCAAAGTCAGCATCTTGGGAAGCCGTTGACGTTCCGCAGGTTTAAGATAGGGCGTAGGCCCCCTTTGCCCTTCCTGGGAACCGGAAAGTAGTGGGAGTAACAACCACACCCTACTTCTGGCCCAGGAACGCGCCGGATGGTCCCCTTGGCTAAGAGGGTTACAACTTCCTCTTGCACAAGTTGCAAGTGATCCCCCACACACGGTGGTACTGCGGTGGCATGGCTGGAGGGGTCGCCTCAAAGGGGCGGGAGTAGCCCCTTCGGACGATTTGCAGCACCCACCTGTCCGATGTGATGGTGCGCCAGTGGAGGAGGTGATAGCGAACCCTGCCCCCCACTGGCGTCAAATGGGCCTGAAAGCTCTGACTAGGAAGGCTTTGAGGCGGATGCTGCGGGGTGGATGTGGACTGGCCTCGCTGCTGTCCCCTGGCTCCGCCACAGCGGTTACCACGTCCGCTGCCACGCTGGATGCTAGTCTGCGGCCCGTGGCTGGCAGGACGTGAGGGGGCGCCCCTTCCTTGGCCACGAAAGGTAGAAGTTTGCTGACGCTGGCCCGAAAGGCCCAAGGACTTGGCTGTAGCCCCGGAGTCCTTAAAACGCTCAAGCGCACTGTCTGCCTTGTCGTTAAAGAGGCGACGGCCATCAAACGGCATGTCCATGATTGTGTTCTGGACATCAGCCGATTAGTTGGCAGACCTCAGCCAGGCGTGGAGGCGAACCGCCACAGACGTGGAAATCACCCTGCCTAGCGAGTCTGTGGTATCCAGCCCACATCGAATTGAGTACCGTGCTGCATCTCTCCCTTCCGCAAGGGCTTGAGCGACTTGCGCCCGGGCCTCCTCCGGGCAGTCTGGCAGCACGCCTGCAACCGTGTCCCACAGAGAGTGGGACTAAAAGCCCAAAAGGCAAGCGGTGTTGACCGACCGCAACCCCAAACTAAGTGAGGAGAACAACTTCTTACCGAACTGGTCATACCTTATGGATTCCCGATCAGGAGGGGCAGTCGGGAATGCGGTGTGGGAGCTAGAGGCCTGGATAACCAGGCTCTCAGGGTTGGGGTGGGTGGACAGGAAGCTTGGGTGGACAGGAAGCTTGGGTCGCCCGGAGCCGGGCGGTGGCGTCTGGCCACGTTCCGATCTACAGGGTGCCTGTAGAAGGCTTTGACCAGGTGCCCAACAGAACGTCAGTAAGGGCCTCATTAAACGGCAGTAGAGGCTCCGAAATGAGCATGCCTGCAGTTTGAGGACCTCGGTGAGGAGGTTAGTTCTCACAGCCACGACGGGGAGCTCAAGAGCCAAATCCTTGGCCGCCCTCGTCAACACCAAGCTGTAAGCAGCCCCCTCCTCACGGTAGGAGGGGAGACAAATCCAGTGTTGGGCGAAGTGTCCAGACCACTGGCCTCCACTAGCTCAACTGCCCAGTCCTGATACGACTGGCACTCCCGTGCCAGAGGGTCCTCAGACCCCTCCCAATCCTCCTCGCCCCCCATCTCCTGATAGTCAGGTCCAAAGAATGGGGCCAGATCATAGAAGAATTGCTCTTCTCTTGGCGTCGAGTGACACCGGTCTGATGCCGGATAAGGACCGAGGGGGGGACCGGGGACAACGACGTCCTGGGATGGCGTCGAGGGAGACATCCTGGGGGTCGGCGCCGGCGGAGGGGTCGTAAGGTCGACCAGCGACGACCCGGATCCAGTGGGGCCCTGCGTCGTCGGGACAGGAGACGTAGACTGCGTCAGGGCAGAAGCACCGGCCCGCTAGGGCACCCAGACGGACCCACGGGGTCCGGAGGCACCTCCGGAGGGCCCAGAGGGGAGCGATTCCTCATAGCCACGAGGAAGGCGCTGGTCTTCAGCGACGCGTGCAGCCCAGGGACTGGCGGGTATGGAGCTGGGCACGGCGCCTGCAGCGGAGCCGCGTCGCCCGAAACCCCGGCCTTATCGCGCAAGCGTCGGGGGTAGTCGGAAGAGCGGTGTCGTCTGTTCGACTTCTTGGACCTCTTACCTGAGGACTTGGAGCCCGAAGAGTGATGTCGACTCGCGAGCTGTGAGGACTTTGGCCCCGGGACCGGTCCCTCGACCACCTCCTGGACCGGGACCTTTAACGGCGCGGGCCGACTGCCGGAGCTCAAGGCTTTTACAGGACCGCTCCCGCCTAGCCTTCGACATCAAGGCCCGGCAGTCGGGGCACGACTTGTCATGGCAAAACTTTCCGCATATTCAAAGGTAAGGAATCTAACACTATCCTGTTTCTTTCAGATATAAATCCTATTAAAACTAAATATGTCAATGAGACCCCATAAACGTTTTAAAAATTTAGCATTGAATGGAGTGACCCTGGAGCCCGTTTCCAACTTTGTATATCTGGGGGTTACCATTGTTTCAAAACTTTCATGGAACCCACAGATAAAGAAATCAAAGTCTATTTAATGCAGAACTCTGCTCCTATTGTAAAGAAGCAATATACTACTATGTCAAAGGCCATTACCCAGGCTCTGGAAGTTTATATGTCCAGAGCCCAAACTGCATCACTGTGTGTCTCAGAGCTATGGGTTCTAACCTTAATTGTGGGTGAAAATAAGGTCTTAAGAAGGTTTCCCCAGAATACACCAGTGATCCGTTTAACAGATGATTTGGGTATAAAACGACTGGAATACCAGGCGATCTGGAGAACACTGGCATACTGGGTTAGAATTTGGTCTACAGTGGAATTGGAAACATACAAACATTTAGTGAGTTGCTGTCACTTGATATCCATGTTACTTTTCCCTGGTTGGCCCATCTCCGTAAGTGGCTCTTTGACTTGTGTCTGAGCAGATTTTGAACGAATCTGCTGACGCCTGATTCAGAGTGTGATATTAAGACCATCTACTGGAATTTTATTTGTCACAAAGTCACACTAAATAGCACATTGGGAAGGAAGGCTTACAACACAATTCCTAATGTTTAAAATGACTCCTTGTTTGGAGTCGTTTTTGGATGAAACTGAACCCTAACTGGTAAAGACATATCTGAAATTTGGATACTAAACTTCAGATAAAGGCTTTTGCATCACAATGGGAAATGCCACAGGATGGGGATATGAATTGTAAGTGCATGTTATGCCAATTAGGAGTAGAGAAGAATATCGTGCACGCCTTATTCTTCTGCCAAGCATACGTAAATGCCAGAAGGAAATGGATAAAAGCATTAGGCAGAAGCTTGAATGTTAGAAAATATAATGAGATGCTGCGAATATTAAAAATTATAACTCTAAACTCATTGTATTCGGCGTTAGCAGATTTTTATTGGCCACTAATTTTACAAGAAAAAATAAAGGGCTAAAATAAAGAAATTAAAAAAAGGATTTACAAAATTTTAACATAGGGGCTGACCTTTCCATCAGTGTAATCTGTACTCGGGTACAAGAATGTGTAATATAAAATGCCAAGGTTAGGAGTAGAATTGATTGTAGTTTTAGCAAGAATGTGTCCATCGAGATCATTGAATTATGCATAGCATTTTATTAATTGGATTTTTAAAGAAGTCCCTGTTAATTTGCACTTTTAGCCACAATTTAGAAACAAGCATTTACAATGCAACGGTTTCGCCTTTGGAGAAGTTAGAGCTATTGGCATTGTAAATGACAAAATTTGTATTTATGTGTTGGTTTTGAAAACAGATAAATAAATGGCAGTCATTTACATTGCCAATAGCTTAATCTCTCGCAAATGTGAGAACTATTGTACCCTACGGACGAGCTCAGCAGACTGCAATTACTACCACCCACACACACACCCAGAGCCACACACACCCACACCCCCTCATGGTAGGTATGTATTTATGTGGCGCCTTTGTAAAGCATGAACCTAGCTGACAGGCGGTGGAGCGGTGTAGGTCAAAGGCAAAGGTAGAGTCAAGGGGTGATTTCTGTGGTAGCTCGAGTCAGAGAGTGGAAGTGGATGTTAGTGAGTGGAAGTGGATGTTAGTGAGTGGAAGTGGATGTTAGTGCGTAGCAGTGGTATCCCGGACAGAAGATGTTCTCACTGACCATGCGGTCTATAATATCTTCTTTACCATTTACTAGCCAGCATAAACCTTAGAATTGTAATGATAATGGAGTGCCAGCAACGCCTGCGACCTAGGATGCCACTAGAGCAGCGCTAGGGTTCGAGGTGGGGCGGACTTTCCACCTGAATACAACAAACAAAGGGTGGTGTTGCGTGGGGTGAATTTTTGGTTTTAGTCTTTCAAGGACGGCATAATCCTTTGCACAGGCCCAACCCATCAGTCAGGGGGATTTTACTCCTCGACCTTCTCCTGACTGTCACAAGGCAAAAACGTAATTTTTCATCTGTTGAGCTTGGTTGCAGCTTTTCCATCCATAGCTATTTAGCAGGCTAATGCCGTGGAAGTTGAGATACGACTCTCTACTGACGCCCTTGTCACAGGTTCCATTGTAATGCCCCATTCCTGGGCAATGAACAAATCCTGCGGCAACGCGACTTCCGGATGGCATGTAACTGTCTTCAGTTCTGGCTTGCTTATTCTACTGCCATCACTGCCGCTCTAGCTGTATCAGGATTTTTGAATGCCCTTCCGGGGCGGGGCGGCTGCCTTAAGCTACTATGCCTGTTCCCTGTCAGAGCTCCTTGCTCCCACCCTGTCCGTGCGCTGCTGTACACAGGACTCCCTGACTGTGCTAGGATGCGGGTGTGATCACAGCCTGGGAGCTGTAGTATTACCGTGCTTGCACCGCATGGCACCAACTCTGAAATCCAATTCTGCCCAGCAGTTGCTTCAATGAACCCGGATTCATAAATAGCTTAGTAACGTGCGCGCTTTATAGAAGCGTAACAAGTTATTTACTAGACGAGAGAAATTAGTTTTTTTACCATTCAATGTTACCACAGGTGCCCCCAAAGCTGCAAAGGCTTTTTTGCAGGTCTGTCAGGCCTGCATTATTATTATCAGGGCCATATCAGTGGTTTGCATTCGATTTTGCACGTAGCAGTTTGGCGCTTAAACAAAGAGCTTCAGATGAATAGTTTAGCCAAAGTGCTTTTATCATTCTGCTCTCTACTCTAAGGTGTAGTGGTGTTCAAATAAGGACATGTATATCCAATAGATGTTCAGAGTGTAATATGCTGTATATTGGCATTTTTAAGTGTAGGACAGCGGAGGCACACAGACAGCGGGAGGCACACGGAGGGGTATTCGCGTACAGTTACTAATAGCCCGGTTTGTGTTGAGTTGCACCAACACTGAACCAGCTCATTTCCTCATTAAGCCTCTTCCTGTGTGCTAATAATCATCCACAAAACCGCCTGAAACACGATGCGGTGGCACACTCAGATCTGCCTAAGAAACCTACCGTGTCCAGAATCAAGCTGCACGGCACCATAAGCAACCATGTTGTGCCAGGGTTTAAAAAGAGCAGGTTGAGAAGGCCACAATCTTTGAGACATTGGTGCACCAGGTTGAACTATGTCTCTTGGGAGCTCTGCAAGAGAAGTGATCTGTCTGCAACAGACAGACACAAAACACAGCACTGTGTGTATCCACACCACAGGAGCCAGAGTTTCAGCTAGTGAAAGGGATGGTGTCCAGGATCTCCCTGACACACGACTTGATGGCGTGTCAAAGCACATGTCTTCAAAAGCAGTGACTGGAAAAGTAGCAACCAAGCCAAGCAAGAGTGCACCATGGCTTTGTAGACTGAGAGGTACCCCAGCTGACAGACTTCTGTTGATGCCCAGCACACCGTGGTTCAGTAATCTAAAGCATGCAAGTGATGCCATCTTCGGTATCACTGTGGAAGACGACAGACTTTTACTGCTGATTGACAAAGAGCTACAGAAAATTCACTATAGCAGTGCATTTCAGTCTGGCGCACTAACGCACAAGTTACTACTTGTGTAACGATATATCTGTAAGAGACATTAGTTAGTGATAGATTCCTTACCTTAGAATATACCCAGGCGTCAGACTGGATCCGTAAAGTTTTGCGTAGCAGTACCCTTGCGCGTCGGTAGGCGTCGTCTGCGGCTCCGCGTCAGTCGTGGGCGCCGTGATGACGTCGTCGGAGTACTTAGACGCCGCCTCCGCGTGCTGACGTCAGTTCTTAGCCACAGCTTTTCCGCGCCAGAAGCGCAGAGCCATGACAAAAACCGACACTGGTGCCAAAAAACTAGGGCCCTGAAAGGGGATGACCTTAACCCTAGATATCGGTTCGCAGAACGGGGAGGATGGGTGGGTCGGTAAGGAATCTATCACTAACTAATGTCTCTTACAGATATATCGTTACACAAGTAGTAACTTGTGCATCGGAAAGAGACACGTTAGTGATAGATTCCTTACCTTAAAATAGATACCCCAGCAATACCATCCCCGTGGTGGTGGGTCTGCAAACCAATATTTACACCAGAAAGTCCTGGAGAACGGAACGGCCGAAGAAGCCATCCCTCCGGACTTGACTGTCCAGGCAGTAGTGCTGTGCAAACGTGTGCAACGAGGCCCACGTAGCTGCCTGGCAAATGTCCTGCAAGGGCACACCTCGGCGCAAGGCAGTTGTAGTGGCCGTGGCTCGAGTGGAATGAGCCCTCAGCCCAACAGGGGGTTCCTTCTTAGCCAAGGAGTAACACGCCTGGATGCACATGATAATCCATCGAGAGATGGTCCGTTTGTGCACCGCTTTCCCTTTCTTAGCGCCCGCGTACCCAACAAAGAGTTGATCATCCACCCGGAACTGGCGTGTGCGATCCAGATAGAACGAGAGCGCACATTTTGGGTCCAGACGGTGGAGCCTCTCCTCCTCTCTCGAGGGGTGCGGAGGCGGAAAGAAGGTGGGCAATGTGATGGACTGCCCAATGTGGAAGGCCGTGACCACCTTAGGCAAGAAGGAGGGCCTAGTCCTCAAAACAACCTTGTCCGGATGGACTGAAAGGAAAGGAGGTTTACACGATAGAGCCTGGAGCTCACTCACTCTCCTGAGAGAGGTGATGGCTACCAGGAAGGCAGTCTTCAAAGAAAGAAGGCGAAGAGGACAGTTGTGAAGTGGCTCAAAGGGAGCGCACATCAGAAATGTTAGAACCAGGTTCAAGTCCCACTGAGGCATCACAAAGGGAACAGGAGGAAAGGTATGAGTGATGCCCTTCAGGAAACGATTTACGATAGGGGTTGGTCAGGCAACCTCAAAGGCTGAAAGGGCCGAAAGATAGCCCTTGATAGTGCCCAGAGCAGAGCCCTGCTGGGCAAGAGAAAGAAGGAAACTTCAGAGAGAGGGGCATTGAGGGGATCCACAGCCTTTGCTGTGCACCATGCCACAAATCTGTTCCACCTGCAGGCGTATACCGTCTTTGTGGAGGGACGCCTGGCTGCCAGAATGATGTTGCAAACTTCAGGAGGCAAGTCAAATGGCCTCAACTGTCGCCGCTCAATCTCCAAGCATGGAGGTGGAGACTGGACAGGTTCGGGTGGAGGACCGTCCCCTGCTGCTGCGACAGAAGGTCCTCCTGAAGAGGCAGACGAACCGGGGGATCGACTGACATACTGAGTAGCTCGGGATACCAGTACCTTCGTGCCCAGTCCGGAGCCACAAGGATGACTTGTGCCCGGTCGCGCTTGATCTTCTTCAGCACTCTGGGCAGAAGAGGTATAGGCGGAAAGGCGTACAACAGACCGCAGCTCCACTCGCGACGAAAAGCGTCTCCGAGCGAGTGCCGCCTTGGAAATTCCAACGCGCAGAACTAATGACATTGCGCGTTCTCTTCGGTGGCGAATAGATCTAACCAAGGCTCTCCCCATCGCAGAAAGAGGCCTTGCGCCACGTCTGAGTGCAGACGCCATTCGTGATCCATCGAGCACCGACGGCTGAGTTTGTCCGCCCTGGCGTTCAGAGAACCTGCCAGGTGTTGAACCACCAGAGTCACGCCCTGATGTTCCAGCCATTGCCAGAGGCGCAGAGCCTCCTGACAAAGGGTCCACGATCCCACCCAGCCCTGTTTGTTGCAGTACCACATGGAGGTGGTTTTGTCCGTGAACACCTGCACTGCACTCCCTCGGACAGACGGGAGGAATGCTTTCAGTGCCAGACGAATCGCCCGTAGCTCCAACAGATTGATATGGAGCTGGGACTCCGCCGGAGACCAGAGTCCTCTGATCTCCGCCTCTCCCAAGTGGCCTCCCCAGCCCTGGAGGGACGCGTCTGTCACAACTACGTGCTCCGGTTGGGTAAGGGAGAGGGATCTGCCATTGACCCAATCGCGGTCCGTGAGCCACCACTGCAGCTGTCTCGCAGTGCCCTCCGAGATCAGGACATGGTCGGACAGGTTGCCCCGGTGCTGGGCCCACTGAAACTTTAGGTCCCACTGCAGGGCCCGCATCCGCCACCGTGCGTGATGCACCAGAAGGATGCAGGAGGCCATCAGCCCCAGAAGCCGCAGCATCAACCTGACCGAAACCCGGGATAACGGCCCGAAGATCGGAATCAGAGCCTGTACATCCCGAACCCGCTGTTCGGGCGGGTAAACCCGAAACTGCGCAGAGTCGAGAACCGCTCCGATGAAAAGGAGCTTCTGAGAGGAGCACAGGTATGACTTCGGCACATTGATGGAAAATCCCAGCAGGTGCAGGAGATCCGCCGTAGTCTGGAGGTGGTTGACGACTGCCTGGGGCGAGCCCGCCTTCAGCAACCAGTCGTTGAGGTAGGGGAAGACTGAGACCCCTAACCTGCGCAGATGAGCTGCGACCACCGCCATCACCTTGGTGAACACCCGTGGGGCGCTGGTAAGGCCGAAGGGGAGCACGATAAACTGAAAGTGCTCGAGGCCTACCGTGAACCGCAGGTAACGCCGGTGGGCCGGCAGGACGGGGATGTGGAAATATGCGTCCTGCAAGTCCAACGCTACCATCCAGTCTCCTGGGTCTAGGGCAGCCAAGACCTGAGCCAGTGTCAGCATTTTGAACTTCTCCTTCCGGAGGAAGCCGTTGACGTTCCTCAGATCCAAGATAGGGCGTAGGCCCCCTTCGCCCTTCTTGGGTACCAGGAAGTAGTGGGAGTAGCAACCACGTCCTACTTCTGGCCCAGGAACGCGCTCGATGGCCCCCTTGGCCAAGAGGGCCGAAACTTCCTCCTGCAGGAGCCGCAAGTGATCCCCCGATACGCCGTGGTGTTGCGGTGGCATGGCTTGAGGGGTCGTCTCGAAGGGGAGGGAGTGGCCCCTTCGGACGATCTGCAGCACCCACTTGTCCGAAGTGACTGTGCGCCAGTGAGAGAGATGATGGCGAACCCTGTCTCCCACTGGCGTCACATGGGTCGAAAAGCACGGACTAGGAGGGTTTAGAGGCGGATGCTGCGGGGCAGGTGTGGACTGGCTCCGCTTGTTTCCCCGACCGCCTCCACGGCGGTTTCCACGGCCGCCGCCGCGCTGGATGACAGTTTGCGGCGAGTGGCTGGCGGCACGTGTGGGGGCGCCCCTTCCTTGGCCACGAAAGGAGCGAAAGGCACCCATTTGCTGGCGCGGGGCCGAGAGGCCCAAAGACTTGGCCGTAGCCCTGGAGTCCTTAAAGCGCTCAAGCGCGTGGTCTGCCTTGTCCCCAAAGAGGCGACGGCCATCGAACGGCATGTCCATGAGTGTATTTTGGACATCTACCGAGAAGTTGGCAGATCTCAGCCAGGTGTGGTGTCGTAGCGCCACCGTCGTAGCCATCGCTCTGCCCAGCGAGTCAGTAGTATCCAGTCCGCACCTGATTGAATACTTAGCTGCGTCCCGGCCCTCCACTAGGGCTTGGCCGAGTTTGGCCCGTACCTCCAACAGACACTCTGGCAGCACTTCCGCCACCGTTTCCCACAGAGAGTGGGTTTAACGGCCCAAGAGGCATGCAGTGTTGGAAGACCGCAGTTCCAAGGCAAGGGACGAGAAGACCTTCTTGCCATAGTTCTCGTACCGCTTGGATTCCCTGTCCGGCGGGGCCGACGGGAAGGCGGTCTGGGAGTTAGAGGCCTGGATAACCAGACTCTCGGGGTGGGGTGGGTGGACAGGAAACATGGGTCGGCCGGGCGGTGGAGTCTGGCCACGTTCCTATCTACAGGCGAACCTGTAGCGGGCCTGGACCAAGTGCCCAAAAGAACGTCCGTCACGGCCTCATTAAATGGCAGCAGAGGCTCCATGGAGCAGGACTGCGGCTTAAGGACCTCAGTGAGGAGGTTAGTCCTCACGGCCGCGACGGGGAGCTCAAGGCCCAAGGCCTTGGACGCCCTCATCAACACCACACTATAAGTAGCACCCTCCTCCGAAGCCACGGTAGGAGGAGAGACAAATCCAGTGTCTGGAGAGGTGTCCAGGCCACTGGCCTCCCCAAGGTCTCCTGTCCAGTCCATGTTAGACTGGCATTCCCTTGCCAGAGGGTCCTCAGACCCCTCCCAATTCTCCTCTTCCCCCATCTCCTGAGATTCAGGGTCATAAGTGAATGAGGTCGGTTCATAGAAAGTAAAATCTCCGAACGGCGTAGAGCGCGGCGCCGATAGGCGTCGTCCCGACGTCGGAACCGATTGAGATGAGGCATCGGGGACAGCGCAGCCCGAGGACGACGCCAGAGGGGACACCACACGGACCGACGCCAGGGGGGGGGGAGGGGGTGTGGGGGGGAGGGGTCGTAAGGTCCACCGGTGATGATCCATCACCCGAGGAGGGTCCAGCGGCGGAGGAGAAAGGGACCTCATGGCCATGAGGAAACGCTCGATCTCCTCCGGCGTAGCGTTCAGCCCTGGGACCGGGGGGTATGGGGCCGAACGCGGCGCCCGCGACTCCCGAGGAGCCGCGTGGGCGGTGTCACCCGAACCCCCGGCCGCATCGTGCGAGCGTCGGAGGGAGTCAGAAGAGCGATGATGTCTCTTCGACTTCTTATGCTTCTTACCTGACGACTTGGACCCGGAGGAGTGGCGCCGACTCCCGGAGCTGTGACGGCTCAGTCCCCGCGACCTGTCCCTCGACCTCCCGTGGGACCGGGACCCGGACCTCACACGGCGCGGGGCCGACTGGCGGATTTCGAGTCGCCAGCGGGACCGCTCCCGCCTGGCCTTCCTCGAAAGGGCCCGACAGTCAGAGCAGGCCTCGTCGTCATGGTCGACGCCCAAACACATCAGGCACAAGCGGTGGGGATACGTGACCGACATGGTACGGTCGCACTCGTCGCAATGCTTGAATCCGGGCATCCCTAACGGCACCGTCGGAGTCGTAAGACTTCGAAATGGATCAAAAGATCTCAAAAGTTTAGTCAAAAAGTGACTAGGGAACTGCTCTTTTTAGATCTGCGCTGGCTGGCGCGGAAAAAAGAACTGACGTCAGCACGCGGAGGCGGCGTCTAAGTACTCAGACGACGTCATCACGGCGCCCACGACGGACGCGGAGCCGCAGATGACGCCTACCGACGCGCAAGGGTACTGCTACGCAAAACTTTCCGGATCCAGTCTGACGCCTGGGGATATTCTAAGGTAAGGAATCTATCACTAACGCGTCTCTTTCAGATAACAGTATAAATCTCTTAATTAGACAAATGAGATCAGAGGACAATCCCGTGATGTCTACAGACACCAAATAAATACAAATCCGGCCTCCACATGACAGCTTAAAGCGGCAATAAAACTTTCAGGCACTCTTTGAATCCTATCCGGAAACACTGTCCCTCTATACAGCATTTGTAGGTCTGCATTGACTACATCAGGACAATTGTTGCATTAGCACTGTAGCTCAGATGAAACACAAACTATATTTATACAGTTTAGACAGTTGAACAAACATGACATTCTTTTAAGAGGTGTAACCATCCCACTGTAGGACCACAGATAGCCTTGTATACATGGTTTGCTTATGTGGTTTCAACAGCCCGAGTTTTGTGTACTATGCAGAGGAGTCCCGCTCATCTACAATAAAATGAAGGGCTGGCATAGATTAACTCAGTACTCAGTGAGCTGGAATAAAAAAGGAAGGGTGCGAGGGTGTTGGGATGATTTCACTCACACGGACACACACGGACAGCGGGAGGGGGGGCAGGAACGCAAACTACATTTATACAGTTTACACAGTAGAACAAACATGACATTCTTTTAAGTGGTGTAACCATCCCACTGTAGGACCACAGATAGCCTTGTATACATGTTCTGCTTATGAGGTTTCAACAGCCCGAGTTTTGTGTACTATGCAGAGGAGTCCCGCTCATCTACAATAAAATGAAGGGTTGGCATAGATTAACTCAGTACTCAGTGAGCTGGAATAAAAAAGGAAGGGTGCGAGGATGATTTCACTCGCACGGACACACACGGACAGCGGGAGGGGGGCGGGCAGGCACACGGACAGCGGGAGGGGGCGGGAACGGGGACACGAACAGCGGGAGGGGAGGGGCAGGAACGGGAAGACGGACAGCGGGAGGGGGGGGGAACGGGGACAGGGGGAGGGAGGGGGAGTCAGGAAGGCAAGAAAAAGAAAGAACTCACGTGTACTTCTTCCGGCGGCCGTGGTCGAATGACGAAAACAAACCCATTTTAAAAAAAACGAAACTCCGCCCACCGCCGGAGAGGGAAAAAAATCTCGGTAACGCCCACAAATCTGGTCCGGCCATGACGGACAGATCTCTGTTCAAATGGCTAGCCTCCATTTATGGAGCTAGCCAATGGAACAGAGGGCGTAATCCCATGCCCACTCTGTTGTAACATAAGATTTCGCCTGCGCCGAAAAGCTGCGCAGAGCGCAGCCTTAGGCCAGGCGAAACCTAAAAATGTAAATAGGAAACTAAGGCTAAGTGACAAAAGGAATTGAAGATCCCAATCTGTGTAATTAAAATGTACCCTCATAAAATGAGGATAGTCCTAAATGTAAATCAAAAGAGGAATAATGCACTGTATGTGTTTTTAGAAATGTTTTATATTTAAATAATGCTTTGATTGTATGAATCGAATAGAGATCTGTTGAATTTGAAAGCTTTGCCTATTAGGTGACTTTGAAAGGCTTTGAGCGCTAGAAACACTGCTAGTAGCTCTAGGTGATTTATATGGAGGCTCTTGTACTTTATGTGAGAAGATGGCCTGATATGTAGTGCTCACTATTCTAGTGATCACTGTGTATCATTCCAAATGACCCTTATTGATGATTGGTTGTAAGTCAACCTTATAGACCAGCTATCCTAGTAGCATGGATACGAGCAGTCTTTAGGCTAAACTCTAGAGGGCGTGTTAAGCCAGCTGTTATACCATCACATATACCCCTTGAACACCAAGTGAAAGGACACCACACAAGTTATGAAAATAAAAGGATATTTATTTATAACACAACAACCCTGGACTCTTTATGAGGACAGGGTGCTAAGCACAATACAAAACTCTTAAAGAAATACTACAAGTCGCACAATTTACGCAAATGCCTGAGGGGCACGAAAAACCATATACTATTGAAGTGGAATGCGAATCACTAGCAGGTAAGTAACAGTTCTCAGAGACTTTAGAATCGCTAGGCCTACAATGCTGAACCCTTAGATTAGAAGCAGGAGGCCTAGGGGCGCCGGGTGCAGAGTGGGAACTCTCACGCGCAATGCGGGACAAAGTCTATGGATGCTAGTAAATGCAAAGTTAGTGTTCTCGGGCGAACCCGACTAGGTAGGTCAAAAACGAAAGTGGATCTAGACACTTAGAGAGTGGTTCTACGCTGGAGCGTCGTGGTACTCAGTTTACCTAGCCCAGGGGCTGCGGCTGCATAGGGTTCAAGTGTCGTCGGGAATACTCGTTGACGAACCAGGAGCCTGAAGAAAACAAGTTAATTACCTGTAACTTTAGTTCCCCAGTATTGGTAACTTTCATAGATTCCCATGCTTTGTATCATTCCCCGTCGTCGGAATGGGAGTCTCGGTAACAAAAATACCATAGCTGTAGGTACAAAAGACAATGGAAAAAGGCCTAGGCCTCATTCCCTTTTGTAGCATATCACCCTCTTTGTGTAAAAGAGACCAAACTTTGGCCTCAGCCAATCAGAAGTGCCACACCACTTAGAACCTTCCTGAAGGAATTTCAGAGCCTCCGATTTTCGTAGCCGTTGTGTACTTAGACACCATATCTGCTGTAGGCTGAGCTTTCCCCAGGGAGGTGGGTGGGCGCATGGGAATCTATGAAAGTTGCCAATACTGGGGAACTAAAGTTACAGGTAAGTAACTTGTTTTCTTACCCCAGTATTGGAACTTTCATAGATTCCCATGCTTTGTATCAGAGTAGTAAGCAGTTGGCAAGATAATCACATTTTGCATTGTAAATAATAGCAGTAGACAACATGACATTAGATACAAAATGTGAAAAAATGGAAGGTGGGAAGAAAGGAAAGCTCACCATTAGTGGAAGAGGTTCCTCAGGACAGCCTGTCCTACTGCTGCATCATCCTGTTGCAGAGATTCCAAGCAGTAGTGCTTGGTAAAGGTGTGGACGCTGCTCCAGGTTGCAGCTCAGCAGATATCCTTAATTTGCACCCCTGCGAAGAGTGCTGTGGAGGAAGCCACAGATCTTGTGGAATGCGCTCGTATCTTTGCAGTCAGAGGTTTACCAGCAGCCCTGTGACAATGTAATATAGCGCTTGTGATCCACCTTGAAACACCCTGTTTGGATAGTGGAAGGCCTTTACTCGGTCCCCCGAAGGCCACAAACAGTTGAGAAGATTTTCAAAAATCTTTAGTACATTGTAAATAATACTTCAAGCATCGTTGCACATCCAACGAATGCAACGCTTTTTCCGCTGGTGTGGAAGGCTGAGGAAAAAATGTTTTCAGAATGACCGGTTCATTCAAATGGAAATCCGAGGGAACCTTTGGCATGAACCTAGGGGTTAGTCCTCATGATGACAGTGTTCCTCTTGAATTGAAGGAAAGGTTCTTGAATGGTCAAAGCCTGTAATTCCCCTACACGCCGAGCCGACGTGAGAGCGAGGAGAAGAGCCAATTTCCACGAAAGATATTTGATGTCAGAACGATGGACTGGTTCAAAAGGGCCCTTCATGAGTTGAGAAAGGACCAGATTCAAATGCCATGTTGGAGGAGGCGGTCTCACCGGTGGATAGACCCTGAACAGGCCCTTAAGAAATTGTTTGATTATTCTGGAAGACCATAATGAAGGCCCAGAGTCTGTCCTTCTGAATCGTGACAAAGCAGCCAAATGGACCTTAATTGATGAATGGGCTAGACCAGACTTGGCCAAAGACAGCAGGTAAGGGAGGACCTGATGAGGTTTGGAATTGAATGGATCAATGTGTTGCTGTCGACACCAACAACAGAATCTTTTCCACTTAAGGCGGTAAGTTTTGTTAGTTGATGGAGCCCTTGCTTGGGACAGAACTTCCCTAACCTCCTTTGACAATGGCAGGTTCATAAATTCTCGCTGTTCAGGAGCCATGCAGTCAGGTGTAACGACTGAGGGTCTGGATGCAAAATCTGTCCTTCGGACATCGTGAGAAGATCCGGCAGAATCTGTAGAGGCAAGGGGGGAGTTATCGACAACAGATGAAGCTCCGTGAACCAGAACTGCCTCGGCCAAGCCGGGGCTATCAGGATCATCCTGCACGGTTCCACCTTGAGTTTCTTGATTAGTCGTGGTATCAGAGGAATGGGAGGAAAAGCGTAGACAAATGTCTTCGACCAGGCTATCAAAAGGGCATTTCCCAGAGAATTTGGATGGGGAAGCCTGCTTGCGTAAGACCGGCATTTCTTGTTGGTCGGAGTGGCAAACAGGTCGATGTCCGGCCTTCCCCACCGGCTGAAGACTTGTTCCAAGACTTCCTGATTCAACTCCCATTCGTGGCTGACCGAGGATGACCTGCTCAGTCTGTCGGCGTTTTCGTTTAGGACGCCAGGCAAGTGTTCTGCCATCAGAGACATCTTGTGTCGGATCACCCATTCCCAAACCTGCTGGGCCTCTTGTGACAATGGGCGCGATCTGGTCCCTCCTTCCTTGTTCACATAGTGCATGGCCGTGGTGTTGTCCGTCCTGATAAGCACTTGTGAACCTTCCAGGCGAGGAAGAAACGCTTGCAGAGCCAGACGTATCGCCCTGAGTTCTAACAGGTTGATGTGGAGGCGTTTTTCCTGGGGTGACCAATGACAACTGACATGCAGGTCCTGCAGCACTGCTCCCCAACCCTCCAACGACGCGTCCGTCGTTATCACCTGTGGAGACGGGTCGCTTGCGAAGGATAGGCCTTGGGACAAGTTGTTTTGGTCTGTCCACCATAAGGCCGCATTCTTCATCTCCGGAGTGATAGCCACTCTGTCGAACGAACCGTGGACTTGCCGCCATTGATTGTCCAGTTGTTCCTGCAAGGGACGCATCTTCAGTCTGCAATGGGGGATCAGTGGAATACACGATGATATTACTCCCAGCAGAGACTTGTAGCGGCGTACTGAAAGAGACTTTCTTGTTTGTAAGTCTTGGGCCATCGTTTGTAATTTCTGCCTCTTTTCCAGAGTAGGAAATGCTCGTGAAAGCCTTGAGTCCAAGATGGCTCCCAGAAACCGAGCTCTTCTGGACGGGATCTGGCAAGATTTCTCGTCGTTTAGAGTGAGACCCAGGTTCTGAAATAAATTGGTACATGCTTGAACCGCCTGTAGCGCTGCTTCTCTGGACGGAGCTTTCAGTAACCAGTCGTCCAGATAGGGGGAAGACCTGAAACTTGTGCCTTCGCAGGAAAGCTGCTACAGGAGCCAGCACCTTCGTGAATATTCTTGGGGCTGAGCGGAGTCCAAAGGGTAAAACCCTGAATTGGTAATGGCTCTTGGCTACTGTGAATCGCAGAAACCTTCTGTGCGCTGGGTGAATCGGAACGTGGAAATAGGCATCTTCGAGATAGAGTGTGGCCATGTAATCCCCCGGGCTGATCAGCTTCAAGATGTCCTGGAGGGACACCATCCTGAAGGACAGAGAAATGAGATAGGTGTTTAGCCCCCTGAGGTCTAAAATGGGGCGCCACTTGTCGAGCGTCTTCTTCACCAGGAAGAACCTGGAATAAAATCCTTGGCCTCTTTGGTTTGATGGAACTGGTTCTATCGCCCCTTTTCGGAGCATTTGTTGAACTTCGAGCCGAAGGAGACGCTGGTGTTTTGAAGGAGTGGCTGCCGGGGGCTTGGGTGGCGGAACTTGTGTGAACTCTAAGGTATGCCCTTTCCGAATGATGTCGAGCACCCAACGGTCCGATGTTATCAGGGACCAGTTGTGAAGGTATTTGTTGACCCTGCCTCCAACTGATGACTGTCAGAAGTTGGCCTGATATATAATGCTCACTATTCTAGTGAGCACTTTGTATCAGTCCAAACAACCCTTATGGTGATTGGTTGTAATTCAACCTTATAGACCAGCTATCCTAGTAGCGTGGATACGAGCAGTCTTCGGGCTAAACTCTAGAGGGCGTGTTAAGCCAGCTGTTATACCATCACATATACCCCTTGAACACCAAATGAAAGGACACCACACAGGTGTTATGAAAATAAACAATGTATTTATTAGAATCACAACCGCCCTGTACTCTTTATGAGGACAGGGTACTAAGCACAAAACAAAACTCTTACGAAAATACTTGAGTTCGCACAATTTACGCAAATGCCCGAGGGGCACGGGAAACCATATACTACAAAAGTGGAATGCGAAATTACTAGCAGGTAAGTACAGTACTAATAGGCTTTGGAATCGCTAGGACTTGACTACTGAACCTTCAGATTACTAATAGGAGGCCTAGGGGACTCGGGTGCAGAGTGTGCACTCTCACGCGTGATGCGGGCCAAAGTCTATGGTAGCTAGATTTCACAAAGTTAGTGTTCTCGGGCGAACCCGACCTGGAAGGAAGAAAACGAAAGTGGATTCTGACCCTTGGATAGTGAGGCTATGCTGGGGCACCGAAATGCCGAAGTTACCTAGCCCAGGGGCTGCAGCTGCATAGGTCTCAAAAGACGTCGGGAATCCTCGTAGACGGACCAGGAGCCTGAAGAAAGAAGTTGCTGGCAGGCGACCAGTGAAGAGAGTTCGAGTTGATCCAAGCCTGGATCGAAGATGGATGACACCTGAAAGCAGAGGGGACCAAGTTCGTGACTACTAGCCAGTAGTCAGGTGGCACCAGGAGGGCACCGGATGGTAGTCACCTCGACTAGGTGAGTGGGCGACGCTGTGCTCGGCAGATCTCACGGACCAGGAGGAGTTGTCGGCGACCAGGATGGAGGAGCGAGCTGTCCCACGATGGATGAAGCTGTCGACGTCGCTAGACCCAGGATTGGGCAACAGTCTTGGCTAATTCAAGCCCACGCGGTGGACTCAAAATGGCGTCTGGGGTGGACCAGGAGGGTCCGGGGTGCTCCTCTTTTGGAAGGGAGCAAGGGCCAGTCTGGAGCAACCAGACCAGCAGCAGTGATGTCGTCGGGCGTCGTTAAGAAGGCCACAAGCCAGCGGGCTAGTAGCCAAACAACGCAGTGAGCAGCAAAAAGCAGAAGGGCCCCACGCAGATCGTGGAGATGCTGGGAGGCTGAACTTCGGTGCTGGAGCTGCTCAGGGTCGGGGCTTCTCGGACGCCAAAGCACTCACCAGAGGATCCCTCGGCGGTCGTGCTGGAAAGAAGTTGTGCAGTCTTGAAGAAGGCCGGTCCCTCGAGGTCTCATTGCACCCACGGTTCTCAGCTTTGCTGTAGAGGTGGGTAGAGGTCAGAGGTGCCAGGGAAGCCGGTTCTCGTGGGAGCTGGGCAGTAGGATTCCGGAGGAAGGACTTGCAGCAGACCGCAGTGTTCTTAAGATGGTGCCTGCGGATGCAGGGTGACTACTCCTTAGTCACAAGGGAGAATCTTGAAGAAGAAATCTTGAAGTCCTTTCGTAGAAAGTCGTGTCTTGATTCCAAAGATGATCTAATTTGGAAGGGTCCCCGCTCCTGCCTTTATCCTAAAGAAAGGGGTGGGTACGAGACTAGGTCCTGCCCTAGGGGTGGGACCAGGAAGGGGGGTGGTTACACCCCTCTCCCATGCCGGACTTTCCCCAGGCCAGGGGCTGGTGTGTCCCTCGAACTGGTTCTAGCCGGCAGATGCGTAGTGAGCACCGGGGTGCCACTCAGCAGTCACCTTCCTGTAAAGCCCTGCCTACCCAGGATACACAAAACCCTGTCTGGGATGGTGCTAGCACCGCCCCTGACAGGAAACCCTTTGTCCAAGCTCTCCTCGCTGGAAGGACTCCCAGCAGCAGGAGGTCAGACTCGTGTCTGTGGTGGCAGCATCCATTTTGTGGAGCTGAGGCTTTGTTTAACTTTAACCGGGGTACACAGTTACATACATGTCGTGTCCCTCTAGAAGGGTGGAATGCTAACCCCGTCGCCAGAATTGGCGAGGGGTTAGTATTCCAATTCGTATGACACCTTACTCGACATGTTTTGATAAAGCAATACCAGAGATTGCATTTAACCGCGAGGATTATAATGCACTTAAGAGTATATGGTATGCGTTATCATGGAACAGCTATTAGGACTTGGTTCCGCAAGCTGCAAACGGGCTCAGCTCATGCCAGAGCACCATTTCACACGATTCCAAGCACTCTGCCTTCAGGATTGTCAAGGCCTGCCATAGGAGTGACTGATAGGAATCTGTGTGTCCTTTTTTAGGGTTAGATATAGGTATACTATATCTAAAGCAAAGGGTGAGTACACCACCTTGCCCCCAGCTGTCGTGCAGCCAGTTGTGTCAGATTTAGATGGCCATCCAGGGGTGGCATAATACATGCTTCAGCCCTTGTAGGCCCTGGGTACACCTATGCCCTTAGTTACAGGGTCTGATAAGGTGGCCAAGTCCCAATTGGAAATGTACCTAAGGTACATGGAATCCATTTTACAGAGAGAGCAGTAGGCCTGGGGTCCAGATTGGCAGGGCCCCAGGTCGACTATGTCAAAAACCAGCTAAAACACAGGGCAAAAAGTTGGGGGCAACCATAGCCAGGAGTTACCTTCCTACAATGACTTCCTGGAGGAGGGCCCAGTAGGAAGAGCCAGGAGGCCGCTATCGGCGCTTGGACGAATCTCGTCCTCGTGCCCCCTGCTTTCCTTTACCATAAGGCCTGGAGTAGTTGGAAGACTGGCCCTGCCGCTGCTGGTAAGGCTGACGGTGTTGCTGGGAACTGGATCCTGTGTTGGAATAGCATTGTTGTTGGAAGGATTCTCTATAAGTACCACCCCTGCCTCTGGATCCCCTGAAAGGAGACTTCCTGTACTGAAGTGTTCCTAAAGACCTAGCGGTCTCTGTGTCCTTTTTAATATCTTGCAGGGTGTCGTCAATGAGTTTGCTGAACAGCGCTTCTCCATCAAAGGGGAGATCCAATACTTTATTCTGGACCTCGGGTCGGAACCAAGTAGCTTTAAGCCACCCTTGGCCACGGAGTACTGCTGCTCCAGCCAGTGAACGGAATGCAGTAGTCGCAATATCCATTGCAAAATCGATGATTTCCATCGACGTCGCTTCTCCCTCTTGTAAAACCTTCTTTGCCTCCGACAGATTCAGGAGGTAGCTGGTCAAGGTACGGGGCGACATCGCACCAGAGTTGACGGTCGTACCTACCCAGGATCGCTAAGGCATTAGCCGCTCGCACTAGCAAACTTGCCATCGCTGAGAATCTTTTTCCCACGTTATCGAACCTCCGCCCTTCCTTGTCCGGAGGAGTTGTCAGTGGTGCCGAAGGGTTGCGCGATTTCCTCTGCGCTGCCTGCGAGATAACAGAGTCTGGTCTTGGATGACCTGTCAAGGCCGCTGGGGCATCATCGGTCGCTTTGTACTTTTTTCCGAGACGCGGTAGCACCGGCACCGTCGCCGGGTGTGTCATTGTCTTTAAGCCCTCTTTCCATAGGTGATCCACGATAGGAATAGACCTGGCAGTCTTTCGAAAGGGTTCCTTAAAATCATATAAGAAACAATCTGTGGTAACTTTAGGCATTGCCAATTTAAATGTTGCCGCCGCTCTCTCCATCAGCTGATGGAAGCCCCCAATATCTGCTGGCAGGGAGTCCGCCGGGTCCGGATTTGGCGATGCGGGATTGTCAATAACGCATTCATCATATTCCGTGTCGGGATTAGAGACATGATCCGACTGCTGATCCTCATCCGAGGATTCATCAACATCATGAGACCCTGGCAATCCAGAGGAATCCTGTTGAACGGATGCTTGAGGCCGTGGAGAAGTTGGAGCCGAGAAAGTAGGTGGCACCAATGACGCCTGAACCCTTGAAGGTGTAGCAGGCGTTGATGTATTTGGCAAAGGTCTACTGGCCTTAGACTTATAGTCCTGTAGCATCCTATGTAGATCTTGCAGGAAAGATGTTGGCACTGAAACCATTTCCTGTTCAGGTTGCTGCTGCTGCTGACTATGACCATGTTCCTCGTGGCCGTATTCGCCCTCTGAGTCAGTGTCCTGGCATTTGACAAATTGTTGTGAAGGACTATTGGCATAGCTATATGCATCTTGGTCATCTTCCTCTGATTGTCCCTCTTGAAGGAGCATGGTAGGTAACAGAGGGGACACTGTCCTTGGAGAAGTCATCTCCGGCGTGATCCGCGTCACAGAAATGGTGATTCGCTTTTCTGTGGACAATATCGTGGGTTCCGTAGTCGACGGTTGTATATACGCTGTCGAGATAGGGGTCGTGGACGTCGTCGACGAGACCGCAGTCGTCGTCGTCATCGACGGGACTCTCGTCGTCAACACCGTTGTCATCGTAGTCGACGGGGCTTTCGTCGTCGGCGGGGCTTTCGTTGTCGGCGGGGCCTTCGTCGTCGACTGGGTCTTCGTCGTCGACTGGACTTTCGACGCCGACGGGGCTATTGTCGTCGACGGGGCTATTGTCGTCGACGGGGCTATTGTCGTCGACGGGGCTTTCGTTGTCGACGGGGCTTTCGTCGTCGACGGCTCCTTCGTCGACACCTGTGAAGCTGGTACCTTCGTCGTCGGCGTCTTTAATTTCTCCGTCAACGAACCTCCAGTCGACGGAGTCTTCGATGTTCTCATCGACGGGCCTCCCGCTGTCGACGTCTTCGTCGTCGAGGACTTAGAAGTCCTCTCAGAAGACTGGCATGAAGGTGTTTTGAAGGCTGTGGCAGTCTTCGCACCTGTAGAAGGCGTAGAAGGTCCATCCCTCTCCTTTACACTTCCGTGAGGAGATTTGCTGGGACCTGGGCTCTCAGACTCACTGGGGGTCTTTTTTGAGGCCTTAGAAGATCTTCCCACAGAAGTAGAAGGGGAACCCCTACCCCTTTTCACTGACCTTGTAGAAGCCATCGATCCAGCATCCTCACTGTCACTGGAGACAGTATCCTTCCTTGATTTAAGCTTTTGCAGCCATGTCAGGAGCCTACCCTCACGGTCCCGGAGGGTCTTGGCAGAAAAAGTGCGACAGATTGAACAGTCAGCAGCCTGGTGGTCAGGATAGAGGCAATAAATGCAGTCCTTATGCTTATCCTCCACAAAAAGCCTTTTCTTGCCACAGGAGGAACAAGGCTTGAAAAGGGTTTTTTTCTTCTCAATTTCCGACATCCTGGAAGGTAGTAACAATCCTGAAGAGAATCTGAAAGGTTCTGAAGAAAATCCTGTAGAAAAATCCTGAAGAAATCCTTTAGAAGAGTAGAAGTTGAGCAGAGCTCAAAGGAGACTCCCTAGCACAACGTGCAGTAGAAAATCTGAGGCTCTGAGGTTCCTTCAGGAAGGTTCTAAGTGGTGAGGCACTTCTGATTGGCTGAGGCCAAAGTTTGGTCTCTTTTACACAAAGAGGGTGATATGCTACAAAAGGGAATGAGGCATCGGCCTTTTTCCATTGTCTTTTGTACCTACAGCTATGGTATTTTTGTTACCGAGACTCCCATTCCGACGACGGGGAATGATACAAAGCATGGGAATCTATGAAAGTTCCAATACTGGGGTAAGTGGAAGTTGCTGGTAGGCGACCAGTTAAGATGTTCCGGGCTGATCCAAGGACTGAATCAGTGAAGAAGAGTACCTGTAAGCAGAGGGGACCGAGTTCTGAAACACTAGCCAGTGATTAGGTGGGCGCCAGGATGGCACCGGACAAGATCACTCAGCCAGGTGAAGAGGTGACACTGGATTCTGCTGCTCCGACTCTAACGTGAGTCTTAGTGGCGTGCACGTTTCCGTCACGTCCACTACTTAATTTGGCGCCGACTGAGCATCACTCAGCAGTCGCCAACAGACAGAGCCCCATTGACAGGCCACGCAGTTCTACTGAGGATATATGTTATGGCAATGTGCATCCTTGAGCTTTCCTACTCATCCTCTCTCTAGTTGGACTATTGTTCCATTTGGCTAACAATATACTCTTGTCTACAGACACAGCATGTATACTGTTTGACCGACTAATCGTTTCCCATCCATCGCCATACACAGCGAGGGTGAGTGCTACCATCGCTTTCATGTGCTTTTTATGTAACGTCACTGTATGTAGTATTTGTAGGAAGGTACCTCCTGACTATGGTTGCCCCCAACTTTTTGCCCTGTGTTTTAGCTGGTTTTGGACATAGTCGACCTGGGACCCTGCCAATCAGGACCCCAGGCCTACTGCTCGCTCTTTAAAATGGAATCCATGTACCCTAGGTACATTTCCAATTGGTACTGGGCCACCTTATCAGACCCTGTAACTCAGGGCATAGGTGTACCCAGGGCTGCCAGGGGCTGCAGCATGTATTATGCCACCCCTGGCTGGCCTCCTAAATTTGACACAACTGGCTGCATGACAGCTGGGGCAAAGTCGTGTAATCACCCTTTGCTGTAGGTGTAGTATACCTATACCTAACCCTAAAATGGACACACAGATTCCTATCAGTCACTCCTATGGCAGGCCTTGACAATCCTGAAGGCAGAGTGCTTGGAATCGTGTGAGATGGTGCTCTGGCATGAGCTGAGCCTGTCTGCAGCTTGCGGAACCAAGTCCTAATAGCTGTTCCATGATATCGCATACCATATACTCTTAAGTGCATTATAATCCTCGCGGTTAAATGCTAACTTTGGTATTGCTTTATCAAAACATGTCGAGTAAGGTGTCATACGAATTGGAATACTAACCCCTCGCCAATTCTGGCGACGGGGTTAGCATTCCACCCTTCTAGAGGGACACGACATGTATGTAACTGTGAACCCCGGTTAAAGTTAACTGAAGCCTCAGCTCCACAAAATGGATGCTGCCACCACAGACACGAGTCTGACCTCCTGCTGCTGGGAGTCCTTCCAGCGAGGGAGGCCTGGACACAGGGTTTCCTGTCCGGGGCGGTGCTAGCACCGTCCCAGACATGGTTTTGTGTATCCTGGGTAGGCAGGGCTTTTCAGGAAGGTGACTGCTGAGTGGCACCCCGGTGCTCACTACGCATAGGCCGGTCAGAACCAGTTCCAGGGGCACACCAGCCCCTGGCCTGGGGAAAGTCCGGCATGGCAGAGGGGTGTAACCACCCCCCCTCCTAGTCCCACCCATAGGCAGGACCTAGTCACCGGGTCAGCCCCCTTTTTTAGTATAAAGATGGGAGCGGGCCCTCTGTTCAAATTAGATCATCTTTGGAATCAAGACACGACTTTCTGCGAAAGGACTTCACGATTTCTTCATCAAGATTCTCCCTTGTGGCTAAGGAGTAGTCACCCTGCATCCGCAGGCACCATCCTAAAGAACACTGCGGTCTGCTGCAAGTCCTTCATCACGAATCCGACGACCCAGCTCGACGAGACCCGGCTTCCCTGGCACCTCTGGCAAAGCTGAGAACCGTGAGTGCGACGAGACCTCGAGGGACCGACGATCGCCAAGACTGCACGACATCTTTACAACAAGCCCACCGTGTCCTCCACGGGTGAATTCTTTGGGGTCCGAGAAGCCCCGACCCTGCGCAGCTCCAGCACCCAAGGTCAGCCTCCCTGCATCTCCACGATCTGCGTGGGGCCCTTCTGCTGTTTGCTGTGCACCGCGTTGTTTGGCTACTAGCCGGCTGGCTTGTGGCCTTCTGAACGACGCCCGACGACATCACTGCTGCTGGTCTGGTTGCTCCAGACTGGCCCTTGCTTCCTTCTTGAAGAGAGGCACCCCGGACCCTCCTGGTCCACTCCAGACGCCATTTTAGGTCCACCGCGTGGGCTTGAATTTGCCAAGGCTTTGTTGCCCAATCCTGGGTCCAGCGACGCCGACAGCTTCTATCTTCGTGGGACAGCTCGATCCTCCTTCCTGGTCGCCGACAACGCCTCCTGGTCCGTGAGATCTCCGAGCCCAGCGTCACCCACACGCCTTGTCGAGGTGGCTACCATCCGGTGCCCTCCTGGTGCCCACTGACTACTGGCTAGTAGTCTCGAACTTGGTCCCCTCTGCTTTCAGGTGTCATCTTCCATCGATCCAGGCTTGGATCCACCGAACTTTCTTCACTGGTCGCCTGCCAGCAACTTCTTTCTTCCAGGCTCCTGGTCCGTCAACGAGGATTCCCGACGTCTTTTGAGTCCTATGCAGCTGCAGCCCCTGGGCTAGGTAACTTCGGCATTTCGGTGCCCCAGCATAGCCTCACTATCCAAGGGTCAGAATCTACTTTCGTTTTCTCCCTACCAGGTCGGGTTCGCCCGAGAACACTAACTTTGCAAATTCTAGCTACCATAGACTTTGTCCCGCATCTCGCGTGAGAGTGCACACACGGCACCCGAGTCCCCTGGGTCTCCTAGAAGTAATCTAACGATTCTATAGTCAAGTCCTAGCGATTCCAAAGCCTATTAGTACTGTACTTACCTGCTAGTAATTTCGCATTCCACTTTTCAAGTATATGGTTTTCCGTGCCCCTCGGGCATTTGTATATACTGTGCTAACTTAAGTATTTTCGTAAGAGTTTTGTTTTGTGCTTAGTACCCTGTCCTCATAAAGAGTACAGGGCTGTTGTGATTCTTAATAAATAACTGTTTATTTTCATAACACTTGTGTGGTGTCCTTTCACTTGGTGTTCAAGGGGTATATGTGGTATAACAGCTGGCTTAACCCGCCCTCTCGAGTCTTTAGCCTTAGACTGCTCGTATCCACGCTACTAGGATAGCTGGTCTATAAGGTTGACTTACAACCAATCATCAATAAGGGTTGCTGGACTGATACATAGTGTTCACTAGAATAGTGAGCACTGCATATCAGGCCACCTTCTCACAGTATTGTCCCAGTCCAGTCTATTTGTTTTACATGTCCAATTGTACTTGAGGAAACAGCATTTATGGCAACGTGTTTTCATTTTTTCTGCAGTACTCGAGAGCACGTTTGGACGGCTTTCATAAACCGAATTGATCTATTCGCATAATGGCACACCATTAAAGGGTGAGTGCCTTTGGAGTACTGTTTTTCAGTTCTAAACCTTCAGGTTGTTGGTTTGCAATACTTAGCCCTTACATTTGTGTAAACAGGTGTCCGCCCACACTGCTGGGGTTACATGATTCCAATGTAACTTAGCTCCTTCCCTTCACTTTCCCGTCCTGATGAAGACCCTTCGATGAGGATATAAACTGCCCTTCGTATCCTTGGGTCGAAACGTCGACAATCTCCCCTGCATTGAGCCTGCATCTCCTATGCCCCTGCCCACTCACCCCCTCTGAAGATACCAAGCTCCGAGCGAATTGATCGCCGCAAAGACAAAAAGATTGACATTTCTTTGCAAAAATCTATTGCGGGCAGGCTCCTGTTGAACCATACCAAGGATTATCTTGACCTTGGACTCAAAGACAATTGTGTAATCCATCATCCCCTGACCTCTCGGTCCTTTCTCGTTTTCACACGAGCACTGAACTTCTCACTCTATGCACCTTACTTTTCTGGTAACCCCTTTGATTCATAATAATTGCATATTTGTATATTGTACCATGAGGAGGAATTTTATTGAGAATAAACAGTAGAGTCATCTCTCCTCTACTTTTAAAACGATTGAATATTTCTTTTGTGTGTATACTGGACATCTGTTTTTGGGCTTTTGTGTTGTATTGCCTTTTTTTTTTTGTTTCCAAAATTCTTCATTGCAGGATTGAATTCGCATGTGGAATAAGAATTGAGAAAGTTTTCTTTGAAATAATATCAAATATTGTGTGTGGAAGTTCACGTCTAGGACCACCATATTTGTAACACTTGATACCCAGGTCCTAGGACTTTCTTTTGGGTTACCCCATATATAATAAAGCGCTGCACGGACCAGGGGCGCTGATGTCGACCAGGCTGGAGGTCTGCGAGCTGTCCCACGTCGGATGTCTGCTGCTGGCGATGCTGGATCCGGTGAAGGAGGCAACAAGCCTTGGCTACGGCAAGCCCACGTGGCGACACAAAATGGCGTCTTGAGTGGACCAGGAGGGTCCGAGGAAGGTCCCCTTCAGGAGGAGACTAGGGCGAGGCTAGAGGAGCTAGAACTGTGGTGAAACAAACGTAGGACGTCGTCTGGAGGGTCACTAGCCAACGGGCAAGTGACCGGACAACGTGGCAAGCGACACGCAGATCTGGTGGATGCTGGGGGGCTGGACTTCGGTGCTTGTGCTGCTTGGGGTTGGGGCTTCTCTTACCCCAGTACACCCGCTCCAGGGTCCCTCGGTGGTCGTGCTGGTTCAGTGTCGTGCTGGTTCCGTTGATAGCCGGGTCCTCTGGTCTCGTCGCACCCACGATTCTCAGCTGTGCTGTAGAGGCAGGTTGAGGTCAGAGAGGGCAGGGAGTCCGGGTCTCGTCGTGCTGGTCGGTCTGGTTCCGGAGGAAGGACGTTCAGCAAACCGCAAGATACTTAGTTGGTGCCTGCTGCTGCAGGGTGACTACTCCTTAGTCACAAGGGAGAAATCTTGAGAAGAAGTCTTGAGTTCCTTTCGTAGAAAGTAGTTTCAGGATTCAAAGATGATCTAATTTGGAAGGGTCCCCGCTCCCACGTTTATTCTAAAGAAAAGGGGCTGGTACGCGACTAGGTCCTGCCCATGGGTGGGACCAGGAAGGGGGGTGGTTACACCCCTCTCCCCTGTCCGGACTTTCCCCAGCTCAGGGGCTGGTGTGCCCCTGGAACTGGTTCAAGCCGGCGTATGCACAGTGAGCACCGGGGTGCCACTTGCAGTCACCTTCCTATTCAGCCCTGCCTACCTAGGATACCCAAAACCCTGTCTGGGATGGTGCTAGCACCGCACCTGACAGGAAACCCTTTGTCCAAGCTCTACTCGCTGGAAGGGCTCCCAGCAGCAGGAGGTCAGACTGGTGTCTGTGGTGGCAGCATCCATTTTGTGATGCTGAGGCTCGAGTTAACTTTAACCGGGGTTCACAGTTACATACATGTCGTGTCCCTCTCGAAGGGTGGAATGCTAACCCAGTCACCAGAATTGGCGAGGGGTTAGTATTCCAATTCGTATGACACCTTTTTCGACATGTTTTGATAAAAAGATACCAGAGTTGGCAAATAACCGCGAGGATTATAATGCACTTAAGAGTATATGGTACGCGTTATCATATAACAGCTATTAGGACTTGGTTTGGCAAGCTGCAGACAGGCTCAGCTCATGCCAGAGCACCATCTCACATAATTCCAAGCACTCTGCCTTCAGGATTGTTAAGGCCTGCCATAGGACTGACTGATAGGAATACATGTGTCCATTTTAGGGTTAGATATAGGTATACTATATCTAAAGCAAAGGGTGATTACACCACCTTGCCCCAGCTGTCGTGCAGCCAGTTGTGTCAGATTTAGATGGCCAGCCAGGGGTGGCATAATACATGCTGCAGCCCCTGGTAGGCCTTGGGTTCACTTATGCCCTGGGTACCTATGGTACACTGTACAAGGACTTACAAGAGTGACCCAATACCAATTGGTAAATTCACCTAAAGTACATAGATGTCAATTTAGAGAGAGAACAGCTAGGTTGTGTGTCTGATTAGCAGGCCCACAGCCAGGGAAAGCTGTAAACCAATGAGGCAAAAAGCAAAAATCTGGGGTGACCATAGGATTGCAGACCCTACTCTCCTACAGAGCCGACCAACGCCATCTACCATCGTGCAGGGGTATTGCTTGGAGAAAAATGCAAATGCTACTTACCAGTATGCATCTGTTCTTGGCATGTAGGGCTGCTGACATTCATATCTGTGCATAGTCCGCCACCTAGTGTTGGGTCCGGATGATTGCACATTGTTGTCCTGGAAGAGTCTTCGAAGTATCACGAGATAGGTGGCTCCTCCCCTGGACTACAGTGCGCATGGGCATCGCCTCCATCCCCAGATTGTTTTTAGCCATAGGCAGAGATGGAGTGAAGAAGTGAGTGATGACCATGCTATGAGCATATGTTTGTATATGAATACATACTGCAGCTGCTACAGGCGCCGGGGAGGAGGGTGGGCGATATGAATGTCAGCAGCCCTACATGCCAAGAACAGATGCATACTGGTAAGTAGCATTTGCAGTTCGAGGCATGTGGGCTGCTGAATTCATATCTGTGCATAGAATACATAGCAGTCCCTCCATTAGCGGCGGCCGCCCGTGCCAGCTGCAGCAGTCTGAAAAAGCGTTTTTAGAACAGCCTGACCAACAGCTGCCTGTTGTTTTGAATGCACGTCTACGCAGTAGTGCTTAGTGAAAGTATGAGTGGTAGACCATGTGGCTGCTCTACAGATGTCTTCTAAGGGAATGTTACCTAAGAACGCCATAGAGGCCCCCAACTTCCTAGTGGAGTGGGCCCTCGGTGGTATAGTGAGAGTGCGCTTTGCTTTAGCGTAGCAGATCTGAATGCACTTTACTATCCATCTAGCTATTCCTGCTTTGGAGATTGCATTTCCCTTGTGTTGTGTGGCAAAAGCAACAAAAAGTTGTTTGGTTTTGCGGAAATCTTTTGTCCTGTCCACATAATACATCAAGGCTCTCTTCACATCAAGGGTGTGGAGCATCCGCTCCGCCAGCGTCTCTGGGTTTTGGAAGAACACCGGCAATTCAATAGTCTGGTTTATGTGAAACTGCGAGACCACTTTGGGTAAGAACTTAGGGTTAGTGCGGAGCACCACCCTGTTGGCATGTACCTGGAAGAAGGGTTCTTGGATGGTGAGCGCCTGCAGTTCGCTAACCCTCCGTAGCGATGTGATTGCTACCAAGAACGCCACCTTCCAGGTCAGAAACTGCAGCTCGCAAGAGTGTAGTGGCTCAAAGGGAGGACCCATCAGCCTTGTAAGAACCACATTGAGGTTCCATTCAGGAGCTGGTGGAGTCCTTGGTGGAATGACTCTTTTGAGTCCTTCCAGAAAAGCCTTGATAGCAGGGACCTTAAAGAGTGACAGGTGTTGCCTATTTTGGAGGTATGCTGCCATAGCCGACAGGTGAATGCGGATGGAAGAGTAAGCTAGATTACACCGATACAGGTGAAAGAGGTAACATATGATGTTTTGAATGGAAGCGTCTAGCGGGTCAATGCTGTGCTCCACGCAGTAGACGACAAACCTCTTCCATTTAGCCGCATAACAAGCTCTAGTAGTGGGCTTTCTCGCCTCCCGAATGATGTCCATGCAATCGGGAGGAAGATTGAGGTAGCCAAACTCTAGGACTTCAGGAGCCAGATCGCCAGGTTGAGCTGTTGCGGATCTGGGTGCTGAATGTCGCCATGGCTCTGCGTCAAAAGGCTGGGAGTGAGATGAAGCCTTTGATGCGGTACCACGGAGAGTTCCAGAAACGTGGTGTACCATGGTTGGCGAGCCCACGTTGGAGCAACCAGGATGAGCGTCATCGAGTGTTGCCTGAGCTTGCGTGCCACCAGCGGTATCAGAGGTGCTGGGGGAAAAGCGTACGCAAATCTGCCTGACCAGTTCATCCACATCGCATTGCCCTGTGATTGGGGGTGTGGGAACCTGGCGGCGAAGCTTTGGCATTTTGCGTTCTCCTTTGTGGCGAACAGGTCTATCTCTGGATGACCCCACCTTTGGAAGTACGGTTGGAGTACTGATGGATGTAACTCCCACTCGTGCATCTGATGGCTGTGTCTGCTGAGCAGATCCGCCATCTGGTTGTCCTTGCCTGGGAGATGTTCTGCCATGAGGAAGATGTTCCTCTGAATGGCCCACTTCCACATGCTCTGAGCCAGATGAGACAGCTGTGGAGAGTGTGTTCCCCCCTGCTTCTGGATGTAGTACATGGCCGTCATGTTGTCCGTCCGGATCAACACGACCTTGTTGCACAGATGTACTTTGAACGCCTTTAAGGCCATGAAGATTGCCATCAATTCCAACACATTGATGTGCATCTTCCTTTGCTGAAATGTCCATAGTCCCTGCACCGTGTAATGGAGTACATGCGCTCCCCATCCCTGGAGAGAGGCGTCCGTTGTCAGGATGATCTGTGGGACAGGCTCTTGGAATGGTCGGCCCTTGCAAAGGTTCAGTGGATTCCACCAATGCAGAGAGTTGTACGCCCGACCGCTCACCAACACTAGGTCTGTCAGTTGCCCATGAGCCTGAGTCCACTGACGTGCCAGGCACTCCTGAAGCGGACGCATATGTAGTCTCGCGTGCGGGACAATGGAGATGCAGGAGGCCATCATGCCTATCAACTGCATGAACACCTTCGCTGGAAGCGAGGTTTGGGGTCTGAATCGTTGGATCAGCGCCTGGATACTGGCGATTCTCACCGAACTCGGCTGCGCAGTGGCTGCCAGAGTGTCGATTGTCGCGCCCAGATACTGTCGCACGTGGGCGGGCTGGAGATGGGACTTTGGGTAGTTCAGAGAGAATCCCAGATCGTGCAGGAGGTGAATGGTGCGTGACACGTGGTCTACGCACTGCTGTTCCGTCTTTGCCTGAATAAGCCAGTCGTCTAGGTATGGAAAGACATGGACGTGCTGGCGACGGAGATGCGCTGCTACAGTCGCTAGGCATTTGGTGAAAACTCGTGGTGCCGTGGTGACCCCGAACGGCAGGACTCTGAACTGGTAATGCTGGTCTAAGATCTTGAATCTGAGATACTTCCTGTGTGATGGATGCAGGGGAATATGGAAATAGGCATCCTTCAGATCCAGCGTTGCTAGGAAGTCCCCCCGTTGAAGCAGGGGAAGCACCTGCTGCAATGTGAGCATATGGAAGTGCTCTGAGTTGATGTACCAGTTCAGGGGCCTGAGGTCCAGGATCGGCCTGAGTGATCCGTCCTTTTTGGGGATTAGAAAATACAGGGAGTAAACCCCTGTTCCCCGTTCTTGCAATGGAACGAGCTCTATCGCCCCTTTTTGCAGCATGATTAGTACTTCTTGCTGCAACAAGGTCAAGTGCTCGTCGGACATAGCACGGCCTCTTGGCGGTATGTCCGGTGGAATGGACGTAAGTTCTAGACAGTACCCGTACTGGATAAGAGACCTCACCCACCTGTCCGTGGTGATGGACCTCCACGCCGGCAGGAACTGCTGTAGTCTCCCCCCGACAGGTGTCGTGTGATCGGGGGGAAGTGACAAGACGTCACTGCTTGTTGGAGGCGGTGGACCTGGAGGCATTGTTTCCACGTCCTCTGCCTTTGATATTATTGCCTCTGTAGCCACCCCTGCCCTTGTTGTTGTTATACGAGGACTGGGTGTTACCCTTGTAGTATTGCGTGGGCTGGGATGCCTGGCCTCTTGAGGTGCCTCTTGAATTGGAGCGGCGAAAGGAACCACCCCGAAACTGCTGACTTTGTAAAGCCCCCATAGACTTGGCAGTTTCGGTATCTTTCTTCATTTTTTCTAGGGAGGCATCCACCTCAGGGCCGAACAGATGGTCAGGATTCACCGTTTGACCCAGTAATGTGGTTTGTATATCGGGCTTGAACCCGGAAATTCGAAGCCAGGCATGGCGTCTAAGTAACACGCTTGTATTGATAGCCCTGGAGGCAGTGTCTGCTACATCTAGGGCACATTTGATGGATGCATTAGTAATGAGTTTACCCTCCTGAATGAGCATCTCCCCCGCCTCCTTGTATTGGTCAGGCAAGTGTTGTAGGATGGCCTCTAAAGTGTCATAATGGGCCCTATCATAACGTGCAAGCAGGGCTTGGGTGTTAGAGATCCTCCAGATGTTTGCTGCCTGTGCAGCAATGCGTTTGCCCGATGCCTCAAAGATTTTTGACTCTTTGTCTGGGGGAGGAGCATCACCAGTAGTCTGCGAATTCGCCCTCTTTCGTGCGTTGGACACCACCAGGGAGTCCAATGGCAAATGTCCCTTAATATACGTGGGATCCGTGGGCGCCGCCTTATACTTCCTGTCGATGCGAGGATTGACCACCCGCGCCCGGGTGGGCTCCTTGAATACCTCCTGTGCATGCTTCAGCACCCCTTTGAGCATAGGTAGCGTCTTGACTTGCTTTTCGGCTACCGAGAAGGTGTCGACTAAGAAGTCCGCATCCACAGGGTCTGAGTGCAGTTCGACGTCATGGTTCGCTGCAGCTCTCTCTATTAATGCATTAAACGCCGCCGAGTCCTCCGTCGGGGACGTCTTCGCGGCGAAAAGTTGAGTGTCCTGGCCTGACTGCAGGTCATCCGTGTCGCCTCCTGCCGTCCAGGGCACCTGCTCCTCTTCCGGATCCGAGTACGCAGGATAGTTGTACTCGTCGTACTCCTCGTCCACATCAGGCACTGGGGAATGGGCCGGCGAGCGTACCATGGCTTGTGGAGACAGAGGTTCCATCAGAGCCGAAGAGTCCGCAGAGTACTTTTTGCTCTTAAGTGGAATCCTAAAAGGTTCCAAAGGCGGCTCCGACGTAATCTTTCGTTTGAGGAGCGACAATTTTCCGGTGTTGGCGTCGATGGTCACCTCTCGACGTTCCTCCACCGCGAGCGGTTGGAGCCGAAGCTTCGACACCACCAAGGCAGCTTTCGGCGTCAACACTTCCTGAGAATGTCCGCCCTGCTTAGGCGCGAAGGCCTTCGGCGCCGACTTGGGAGGAAGGGTAAAACGGATGGGCGTTTGTTCCTTGGCAGGCTTCGGCGTTGGCCTAGGCACGACAGTGTCCTGGCTGGGCACCACAGTGGACTGTTGGATCCGCTTCAAGGATTCTCCCACCTTCTTTGTAAGGGATGCCGAGGGCTGAACCGTCTCGAGCGACTCTTCGTCTCCGAGAGCCCGGTCGCCGGCAGACCTCTTCTTCGGTGCCGACGCCCCCTGGCCTGTCGCACCGTCGGCGTGACGCTTCTTCGAAGCCGTTTTCGGGTCCGCGACCCCTTTCGGTGCCGACGCAGCCGCGTCGGAAGTCTTCACCTTCGGTGCCGACCCAGAGGACTTCGGGTCGGCCATTTTGGCGCGGCTCTTGTGGTCGGCCATCTTGGCGTGGCTCTTCGAGTCGGCCATTTTGGGTTTCGTGGAAGTTGACGCCTCCAGAACCTTCTTTACCAACGCCAGTTTCGGTTTCGGTTTCGCATCCGAGGGTGCGGGACCGGTTGGCTTCACTTTCGTTTTCTTGCTAGAAATGTCCGTGACCGGGCCCGGAGGCGGGGACGTAGGACTTATAGTAAGATCTCGGGTAAGGCCCGAAGGCGATCCCTCGACCTGGGCCGTATGACGGGGGGAAACCCCGGAGTCCGGTTGGGGATGCTCTTCCTCTGAGCTATCTCCCATCGTGGCACAAATCAGTTCGTCGTCCCCTACCTCACCGGAGACTTCGTCGCAGGCCTCCTCGTCCGCGTCGTAGGTCTCTTCCTCGGACGCGGGGCCAGAGTCCGACTCTTGCACGTCGTCCTCCTCCTCGATCGATTCCTGAAAGATGTCATCAGGTGGGGGTGCCGAAGCCGACAACTGTGCCTGGAGTCGATTAGCACGGCGAATCTTCAAAGTTTTCTTACTCCTAAACTTTGAACACGCCATGCAGGTGTCTTCACGGTGATCCGGTGACAAGCATGTGTTGCACACGGGGTGCACGTCGAGGTGCGAATATTTCGAGTGACATAGCGGACACTTCTTGAATGGAGTCCGCTCCATAGCAAATGCGGTAGTGTAGGCCCGTCCGCGTCGAAGCACGTGGAAGGGCAGTAGGAGATTGGAGCTGAGAGTCAGTAAGAGAACCCGAACGCAACTATACCGACGCCCAGCCTAAAGACCTTTTGGTCTCAAGTAAAATCGAACAACTATCGGTTCCGAAGGAGGGAACCGAAAACACATCCGAACCCTATGGCGGAAAAAAACAATCTGGGGATGGAGGCGATGCCCATGCGCACTGTAGTCCAGGGGAGGAGCCACCTATCTCGTGATACTTCGAAGACTCTTCCAGGACAACAATGTGCAATCATCCGGACCCAACACTAGGTGGCGGACTATGCACAGATATGAATTCAGCAGCCCACATGCCTCGAACTCCTATGTATCCAGCCAGATGCCTGAGTAATTCAATGATCAAACAGCATATAAAGCTATTAAAGATCCAATGCTGGAGAACATATTATTGAACTCTATTCAACATACCCTGGAACTCTACAGGGTGAAATAACTTACATCTCACAAAACCAGACACTTCTAAAGCTATCACAATTCATTCATTAATGGCTAGAGGGATACATTTCAACACAATGCACAAATAGCACACATAATTAAATGCTTATACTTAAAAAAAAGAATCCAAACCTCATAGAGGATAAGATTTGTTCCTTGTGGAAATCCTGCTCTCTCACACATAACCAACAGCAGATCACCTGGCAGGGCAGGGAAGAGAAAATAATGCATTTAAAAAAAAAACTTTTCTCAACCGCAAGTTATTATTCAAAATCAAATATCGTTTATGTATTGATGCTTACGTATTTTACAGGATATTGGAGTGTAGATATGTCCACAGTAATTTAAACTCCGGGTTTTTGGATCATACATCTTCAAAAACAACATCACATCATCTAGAAAACAGAAGACATACTTGGAAATAAAAGTGCCTGACAAGAACAATTTACAAAAAAACATTAAAGCACAGATTCGATTCATTCTTTATTTACAGTTATCCTAAGCACAGAGAAATTTGAAAATAAAAGAGCAAATGCTAAGACGTGTTGTTTCAAGTGTTTAACAAATTGCTGGCCTTACCAACCCTAATGCACAAGTTACTTAACTTAGGTAACGATATATCTGTAAGAAACAGTAGTTGATGTTAGATTCCTTACCTTAGAATATCCCCAGGCGCCAGGCTCGATCCGGAAAGTTTTTGTCAGCAGTACCCTTGCTTGTCGGAAGGCGGCGTCTGCGGCTCCGCGTCAGTCTGCGCCGTGATCGCCAAGAATACATCGGAGTACTTAGACGCCGCCCTCACGCGCTGACGTCAGTTCTGTACATAGCTTGCCGTGCCAGAAACGCAGAGCCATGATAGAAACGACACTGGTGCCATGAAGCTAGGGCCCTCAAAGGGAGATATCTTAAACCTAGATATCGGTTCGCAGAACAGGGAGGATAGGTGGGGAGGAAAGGAATCTAACACTAACTACTGTTTCCTACAGATATATTGTTACCGAAGGTAAGTAACTTGTGCATCTGAAATAAACAGGTTAGTGTTAAGATTCCTTACCTTAGAATAGATATCCCAGCAATACAAACCCCGGTGGTGGGTCTGCGAAACAAGATCACACCAGAAAGACCTGGGGAACGGAGCAGCCGAAAAAGCAATCTCTCCGGACTAAGCTGTCCAGGCAGTAGTGCCTAAGGTGCAGCAAGGCCCACGAAGCTGCCCGAGATGTCCTGCAAGGGGACTCCCCGACCCAGGGCAGTAGAAGCTGCCGTGGCCTGAGTGGAATGGGCACGCAGCCCCACAGGAGGCTCCTTTTTCACCAAGGAATAACATACCTTGATGCACAACACAAACCACTGAGCTATGGTCCGCTTGTGCACCGCCCATCCCTGCTTAGCGCCAACGTAACCAACAAAGAGGTGGCCGTCCACCCGGAACTGGCGTGCGTGGTCTAGATAGAAGGAGCGCTCGTTTTGGGTCCAGACGGTGGAGCCTCTTTCCCTCTTTTAAGGGATACGGAGGCGGAAAGAAGGTGGGCAAGGTGATGGACTGCCCGATATGAAAGGCTGTGACTACCTTGGGCAGGAAAGAAGGACGAGTTCTCAGAACTATTTTGTCGGGATGGACTGAGAGGAAAGGAGCCTTAGAAGATAGAGCCTGATACTCACCCACTCTCCTGGCAGAGGTACTGGCAACGAGGAATGGAGTTTTAAGAGTCATAAGACGAAGAGGACAGTTATGAAGTGGCTCAAAGGGAGTGCACATCAGATAAGTCAGTACAAGGTTCAAGTCCCACTGAGGCATCATGAAAGGAACAGGAGGAAACATGTGTGTGATGCCTTTCAAGAATCTATTTACAACAGGGTACTTGAAAAGAGAACGATGATCAGTGTGAGAAGGTGGCCTGATATGCAGTGCTCACTATTCTAGTGAACACTATGTATCAGTCCAGCAACCCTTATTGATGATTGGTTGTAAGTCAACCTTATAGACCAGCTATCCTAGTAGCGTGGATACGAGCAGTCGAAGGCTAAAGACTCGAGAGGGCGTGTTAAGCCAGCTGTTTACCACACATATACCCCTTGAATACCAAGTGAAAGGACACCACACAAGTGTTATGAAAATAAACAGTTATTTATTTAAAGATCACAACAGCCCTGTACTCTTTATGAGGACAGGGTACTAAGCACAAACCAAAACTCTTACAAAAATACTTAAGTTAGCACAGTATATACAAATGCCCGAGGGGCACGGAAAACCATATACTCTGAAAGTGGAATGCGAAATTCCTAGCAGGTAAGTACAGTACTAATAGCTTTTGGAATCGCTAGGACTTGACTAGGGAATCGTTAGATTACTTCTAGGAGGCCTAGGGGACTCGGGTGCAGTGTGTGCACTCTCACGCGAGATGCGGGACAAAAGTCTATGGTAGCTAGGAATTAGAAAGTTAGTGTTCTCGGGCGAACCCGACCTGGTAGGGAGAAAACGAAAGTAGATTCTGACCCTTGGATAGTGAGGCTATGCTGGGGCACCGAAATGCCGAAGTTACCTAGCCCAGGGGCTGCAGCTGCATAGGTCTGAAAAGACGTCGGGAATCCTCGTAGACGGACCAGGAGCCGGAAGAAAAGATGCTGGCCGGTGACCAGTGAAGAAAGTTCAGTTGGATCCAAGCCTGGATCTCGAAGATAGATGACACCTGAAAGCAGAGGGGACCAAGTTCGAGACTACTAGCCAGTAGTCAGTGGGCACCAGGAGGGCACCGGATGGTAGCCACCTCGACAAGGTGAGTGGGTGACGCTGTAGCTCGGAGATCTCGCGGACCAGGAGGCGTTGTCGGCGACCAGGATGGAGGATCGAGCTGTCCCACGAAGTTGGAAGCTGTCGGCGTCGCTGGACCCAGGATTGGGCAACAAAGCCTTGGCAAATTCAAGCCCACGCGGTGGACCTAAAATGGCGTCTGGAGTGGACCAGGAGGGTCCGGGGTGCCTCTCTTCAAGAAGGAAGCAAGGGCCAGTCTGGAGCAACCAGACCAGCAGCAGTGATGTCGTTGGGCGTCGTTCAGAAGGCCACAAGCCAGCCGGCTAGTAGCCAAACAACGCGGTGCACAGCAAACAGCAGAAGGGCCCCACGCAGATCGTGGAGATGCAGGGAGGCTGATCTTGGGTGCTGGAGCTGCGCAGGGTCGGGGCTTCTCGGACCCCAAAGCACTCACCAGTGGAGGACACGGTGGGCTTGCAGTAAAGATGTCGTGCAGTCTTGGCGATCGTCGGTCCCTTGAGGTCTCGTCGCACTCACGGTTCTCAGCTTGGCTGTAGAGGTGAGTAGAGGTCAGAGGTGCCAGGGAAGCCGGGTCTCGTCGAGCTGGGTCGTCGGATTCGTGATGAAGGACTTGCAGCAGACCGCAGTGTTCTTTAGGATGGTGCCCGCTTGATGCAGGGTGACTACTCCTTAGCCACAAGGGAGAATCTTGAAGAAGAAATCGTGAAGTCCTTTCGAAGAAAGTGGTATCTTGATTCCAAAGATGATCTAATTTGAACAGGGGGCCCGCTCCTATCTTTATACTAAAAAAGGGGGCTGACCCGGTGACTAGGTCCTGCCTATGGGTGGGACTAGGAGGGGGGTGGTTACACCCCTCTCCCCTGCCGGACTTCCCCAGGCCAGGGGCTGGTGTGCCCCTGGAACTGGTTCTGACTGGCCTATGCGTAGTGAGCACCGGGGTGCCACTCAGCAGTCACCTTCCTGAAAAGCCCTGCCTACCCAGGATACACAAAACCATGTCTGGGACGGTGCTAGCACCGCCCCTGACAGGAAACCCTTTGTCCAGGCTCCCCTCACTGGGAGGACTCCCAGCTGCAGGGGGTCAGACTTGTGTCTGTGGTGGCAGCATCCATTTTGTGGAGCTGAGGCTTCAGTTAACTTTAACCGGGGTTCACAGTTACATACATGTCGTGTCCCTCTAGAAGGGTGGAATGCTAACCCCGTCGCCAGAATTGGCGAGGGGTTAGTATTCCAATTCGTATGACACCTTACTCGACATGTTTTGATAAAGCAATACCAAAGTTAGCATTTAACCGCGAGGATTATAATGCACTTAAGAGTATATGGTATGCGTTATCATGGAACAGCTATTAGGACTTGATTCCGCAAGCTGCAGACAGGCTCAGCTCATGCCAGAGCACCATCTCACACGATTCCAAGCACTCTGCCTTCAGGATTGTCAAGGCCTGCCATAGGAGTGACTGATAGGAATCTGTGTGTCCATTTTAGGGTTAGGTATAGGTATACTACACCTACAGCAAAGGGTGATTACACGACTTTGCCCCAGCTGTCATGCAGCCAGTTGTGTCAAATTTAAGAGGCCAGCCAGGGGTGGCATAATACATGCTGCAGCCCCTGGCAGCCCTGGGTACACCCATGCCCTGAGTTACAGGGTCTGATAGGGTGGCCCAGTACCAATTGGAAATGTACCTAGGGTACATGGAATCCATTTTAAAGAGAGAGCAGTAGGCCTGGGGTCCTGATTGGCAGGGTCCCAGGTCGACTATGTCCAAAACCAGCTAAAACACAGGGCAAAAAGTTGGGGGCAACCATAGTCAGGATGTACCTTCCTACAATCAGGAAGTCTTAAAAAGTCTGAAATGGCCGAGAGGTAGCCTTCGATAGTGCCCAGAGCAGAGCCCTGCTGGGCAAGAGAAAGAAGGAAGAGGAGAACCTCTGAAAGGGGGGCAGATAGTGGATCCACAGCCTTTGCTGTGCACCATGCCACAAGTTTGTTCCACCTGCAGGCGTATATCAATTTTGTGGAGGGACCCCTGGCTGCCAGAATCACATCACAGACTTCAGGAGGCAAGTCAAATGGCCTCAAATGTCACAGCTCAAACTCCACTCATGTAGGTGGAGACTGGACAGGCTCGGGTGGTGAACCGTCCCCTGCTGCTGCGACAGAAGGTCCTCCTGAAGGGACCGACGAATCAGGGGGATCGACTGACATGCTGGGTAGCTCGGGATACCAGTATCTTCGTGCCTAGTCCGGAGCCACAAGGATGACTTGGGCCTGGTCTCGCCTGATCTTCAGCACTCTGGGCAGAAGTGGTATAGGCAGAAAGGCATACAACAGACCGCAGCTCCACTCGCGAGGAAATGCGTCCCGAGCTAGTGCCGCCATGGCAATTCCAACGCGCAGAACTGATGACATTGTGCGTTCTCTTCGTTGGCGAATAGATCTAACCAAGGCTCTCCCTACTGCCGAAAGAGACCTTGCGCCACGTCTGAGTTCAGACGCCATTCGTGATCCATCATGCACCGGCGGCTGACCTCGTACGCCCTGGCATTGGCACCCCGCATTGTTTGTTGCAGTACCACATGGTGGTGTTGTCAGTGAACACCTGTACTACTTCCCCGGACAGAGTGAAGGTATGCCTTCAGTGCAAGACTGATCGCCCGGAGCTCCAGAAGGTTGATATGGAGCCGGGATCCGCCGGAGAACAGAGGCCTCTGATCTCCGCCTCTCCCAAGTGCCCCCCCCCCCCCCCATCCCAGGAGGGACACATCCGTCACTAATACGTGCTCCGGTTGGGGTAGGGATCTGCCACTGACCCAATCGCAGTTCATGAGCCACCACTCTTACTGACTCGTAGTGCCCTACGAGATCCGGACATGGTCGGACAGGTTGCCCTGATGCTGTGCCCACTGAAACTTCAGGTCCCACTGCAGAGCCCGCATCCGCCATCTGGCGTGATGCACCAGAAGGATGCAGTAGGCCATCAGCCCCAGGGTCAACCTGACCGAAACTCAGGATAAAGGCTGAAAGATCAGAATCAGAGCCTGAATATCCCGAACCCGCTGTTCGGGGGGATAAACCCGAAACTGCGCTGAGTCCAGAACCGCTCCGATGAAAAGTAGCTTCTGAGAGGTACACAGGTGCGACTTAAGCAGGTTGATGGAGAACCTCAGCGAGAGCAGGAGTTCGGTCATAGTCTAGAGGTGGCTGACGACTGTCTGAAGCGAGCCCGCCTTCAACACCAGTCGTGGAGATAGGGGTAGACTGACACCCCCAATCTGAGCAGATGAGCTGCAACCACCGGCATCACTTTCGTGAACACCCGAGGGGCGCTGGTAAGACCGAAGGGGAGAACAGTAAACTGAAAGTGCTCATGGCCTACCGTGAACCGCAGGTATCACCGGTGGGCCGGCAGGAGGGGGATGTGAAACGAATATGCTACTTACCAGTATGAATCTGTTCTTGGCATGTAGGGCTGCTGACATTCATATCTGTGCATAGATCGCCGCCTAGTGTTGGGTCCGGATGATCGCACATTGTTGTCCTGGAAGAGTCTTCGAAGTATCACGAGATAGGTGGCTCCTCCCCTGGACTACAGTGCGCATGGGCATCGACTCCATCCTCAGATTGTTTTTAGCCATTGTGGCCAAGATGGAGTGAAACTAAGTGAATGATGACCATGCTAGAAGTATATGTGAATCCTGCAGCTGCTACGGGCGCCGGGGAGGAGGGTGGGCAATATGAATGTCACCAGCCCTACATGCCAAGAACAGATGCATACTGGTAAGTAGCATATTCGGTTCGAGGCATGTGGGCTGCTGAATTCATATCTGTGCATAGAATACATAGTAGTCCCTCCATTAACGGCGGCCGCCTGTGCCAGCTGCAGCAGTTTGGAAAAGTGTTTTTAGAACAGCCTGCCCTACAGCTGCCTGCTGTTTGGAGTGCACATCAACACAGTAATGTTTTGTAAATGTGTGTGTGGTAGACCATGTGGCTGCTCTACATATGTCTTCCAAATGAATATTTCCAAGGAAAGCCATGGAGGCCCACATTTTTCGGGTGGAGTGGGCCCGTGGTGGAATGGTGAAAGTGCGTTTGGCTTTCTGATAGCAGATCTGATACATTTAACGATCCACCTGGCTATACCAGCCTTGGAAATGGGGTTACCTTTGTGTTGTGGAGCAAAGGCAACAAATAGTTGTTTAGTCTTCCTAAAATATTTGGTCCTATCAATGTAGTACATTAGGGCCCTTTTGATGTCAAGTGTGTGGAGCATTCTCTCCGCAAATTACTTTGGATTTTGGAAGAACGAACAAGTTACTTACCTTCGGTAATGATATATCTGTAAGAAACAGTAGTTAGTATTAGATTACTTACCTTAGAATATCCCCAGGCGTCAGACTGGATCCGGAAATTTTTGCGTAGCAATACCTCTGCGCGTCGTCAGGCGTCGTCTCTGGCTCCGCGTCTGTCGTCGGCGTCTGCGCCGGAATGACGTCGGAGTACTTAGACGCCACCCATGCGCGCTGACGTCAGTACTTAGCCACAGCTTTTCCACGCCAGATACGCAGAGCCATGCTAGAACCAACACTGGTGCCAAGAAACTAGGGCCCTGAAAGGGGAATACCCTTAACCCTAGGTATCAGTTCGCAGAACGGGGAGGATGGGTGGGGCGGTAAAGAATCTAATACTAACTACTGTTTCTTACATATATATCATTACCGAAGGTAAGTAACTTGTTCATCTGAAAGAAACACGTTAGTATTTGATTCCTTACCTTAGAATAGATACCCCAGCAATACCAACCCCAGTGGTGGATCGGCGAACCAATACTCACACCAGGAAGTCCTGGCGGACGGAACGGCCAAAGAAGCCATCCCTCCGGACCTGACTGTCCAGGCAGTAGTACCTCGCAAAGGTGTATAGCGAGGCCCACGTAGCCGCCTGGCAAATGTCCTGCAAGGGGACTCCCCGACCCAGGGCAGTAGTAGCCGCCGTGGCCAGAGTGGAATGGGCCCTCAGCCCAACTGGAGGCTCCTTTCTAGCCAAGGAGTAGCACGCCTTGATGCATAAGACGACCCACCGAGAGATGGTCCATTTATGCACCGCCCCGTGCCTTCTTCGCACCCACGTAGCCAACAAAAAGTTGGTCGTCCACCCGGAACTGGCGTGTGCGATTCACATAGAATGAAAGCGCACGTTTTGAGTCCAGACGATGGAGCCGCTCTTCATCCTTTGAGGGATGCGGAGGCGGTAAGAAGGAGGGCAAGGTGATGGACTGCCCGATGTGGAAAGCAGAGACTTGGGCAGGAAAGATGGTTTGGTAGGCAACACCACCTTGTCCGGATGCACAGACAGGAAAGGAGGTTTGCAAGATAGAGCCCGGAGCTCACTCACCCTTCTGGCAGAGGTGATGGCAACCAGGAAGGCTGTCTTCAAGGTGAAAAGACGGAGAGGACAAGAGTGAAGTGGCTCAAAGGGAGCGCACATCAGGAAAGTAAGAACTAGGTTCAAGTCCCACTGAGGCATCACAAAAGGGACAGGAGGAAACGTGTGCGTGATGCCCTTCAGAAAACGAGTTACTATAGGGGACTTGAACAAAGAAGGTTGATCAGGTAGCCTTAGGAAGGCCGAAAGGGCGGAAAGGTAAACCTTAAAAGTGCCCAGAGCAGAGCCCTGCTGGGCAAGAGAAAGAAGGAAGAGAAGAACTTCAGAAAGCGGGGCAGAAAGGGGATCCACAGCATTTACTGTGCACCATGCCACAAATTTGTTCCACCGGCAGGCGTATACAGTCTTAGTGGAGGGACGCCTGGCTGCCAGAACAACATTACAAACTTCAGGAGGCAAGTCAAATGGCCTCAACTGCCGCCGCTCAATCTCCACGCATGGAGGTGGAGACTGGACAAGTTCGGGTGGAGGACCGTCCCCTGCTGCTGCGACAGAAGGTCCTCCTGAAGAGGCAGACGGATCGGGGGACCGACTGACATGTTGAGTAGCTCGGGATACCAGAACCTTCGAGCCCAGTCCGGAGCCACAAGGATGACCTGGGCCCGGTCGTGCCTTATCTTCTTCAGCACTCTCGGCAGAAGTAGTATAGGCGGAAAGGCGTATAACAGACCGCAACTCCACTCGCGAAGAAATGCGTCGCCGAGCAAGTGCCGCCTTGGATATTCCAACGCGCAGAACTGATGACATTGCGCGTTCTCTTCTGTGGCGAATCGATCTAACCAAGGCTCTCCCCACTGCAGAAAGATGCCTTGCGCCGCGTCCGAGTTGATACGCTATTCGTGATCCATCGAGCACCGTCGGCTGAGTTCGTCCGCCCTGGCGTTCAGAGATCCCGCCAGGTGGTGAACCACCAGGGTCACGCCCTGATGTTCCAGCCACTGCTAGAGCCTCTTGACAGAGGGTCCAGGACCCCACACCGCCCTGTTTGTTGCAGTACCACATGGCGGTAGTGTTGTCCGTGAACACCTGCACCACACTCCCCCGGACAGAGGGTGTGAGAAGTTGGCCTGATATTCAGTGTTCACTATTCTAGTGATCACTATGTATCAGTCCAAGCAACCCTTGTGGTGATTGGTTGTAAGTCAACCGATAGACCAGCTATCCTAGTAGCATGGACAAGAGCAGTCTTCGGGCTAAACTCTAGAGGGCGTGTTAAGCCAGCTGTTATACCATCACATATAACCCTTGAACACCAAGTGAAAGGACACCACACAAGTGTTATGAAAATAAACAGTGTATTTATTTAGATCACAACAGCCCTGTACTCTTTATGAGGACAGGGTACTAAGCACACAAAAAAAACTCTTACGAAAATACTTTAAGTTGCACAATTTACACAAATGCCCGAGGGGCACGGAAAACCATATACTATGGAAGTGGAATGCGAAATTACTAGCAGGTAAGTACTGGACTAATAGGCTTTGGAATCGCTAGGACTACGTTACTGAACCTTCAGATTACTAGTAGGAGGCCTAGGGGACTCGGGTGCAGAGTGTGCACTCTCACGCAGGATGCGGGACAAAGTCTATGGAGGCTAGTAAAAGCAAAGTTAGTGTTCTCGGGCGAACCCGATAAGGTAGGTTGAAAACGACAGTGGATCTGGACCCTTGGATAGTTAGGCTATGCTGGGGCACCAAAATGCCAAAGTTACCTAGCCCAGGGGCTGCGGCTGCATAGGTCTGAAAAGACGTCGGAAACCTTCGTTGACGAACCAGGAGCCTGAAAGAAGGAGTTGCTGGCAGGCGACCAGTGAAGATTGTTCGATGGATCCAAGCCTGGATCGAAGATGGAAGACACCTGTAAGCAGAGGGGACCAAGCCCTGAATCACTAGCCAGTGATCAGATGGGCACCAGGATGGCACCGGATGGAGTCACCTCGACCAGGTGAGTGGGCGACGCTGGGCTCTGCAGTCTCACGGACCAGGAGGCGTTGTCGGCGACCAGGATTGGGGCAACAAGTCTTGGCAAATTCAAGCCCACGCGGAGGACCTAAAATGGCGTCTGGAATGGACCAGGAGGGTCCGGGGTGCTCCTCTTTTGGAAGGGAGCAAGGGCCAGTCTGGAGGAACCAGACTAGCAGTGGTGATGTCGTCGGTCGTCGTCGGGAAGGCCACAAGCCAGCGGGCTAGTAGCCAGACAACGCGGTGAGCAGCCAAAAAGCAGACGGGCCCCACGCAGATCTCGTGGATGCTGGGGGGCTGGTCTTCGGTGCTGTAGCTGCTCAGGGTCGGGGCTTCTCGGACCCCAAAGCACTCACCAGAGGTTCCCTCGGCGGTCGTGCTGGAAAGAAGTCGTGCAGTTCTGATGATGGCCGGTCCCTCGAGGTCTCGTTGAACCTACGGTTCTCAGCTTAGCTGTAGAGGTAGGTAGAGGTCAGAGGTGCCAGGGAAGCCAGGTCTTGTCGTGCTGGTCGGTCGGATTCCGGAGGAAGGACGTGCAGCAAACCGCAGTGTTCTTAGATGGTGCCTGCGGATGCAGGGTGACTACTCCTTAGTTACAAGGGAGAAATCTTGAGAAGAGTTGAGAGTTCCTTTCGTGGAAAGTAGTTTCTTGATTCAAAGATGATCTAATTTGGAAGGGTCCCCGCTCCTGCCTTTATCCTAAAGAAAGGGGTGGGTACGCGACTAGGTCCTGCCCTAGGGGTGGGACCAGGAAGGGGGGTGGTTACACCCCTCTCCCATGCCGGACTTTCCCCAGGCCAGGGGCTGGTGTGCCCCTGGAACTGGTTCTAGCCGGCAGATGCGTAGTGAGCACCGGGGTGCCACTTGCAGTCACCTTCCTGTAAAGACCTGCCTACCCAGGATACACAAAACCCTGTCTGGGATGGTGCTAGCACCGCCCCTGACAGGAAACCCTTTGTTCAAGCTCCCCTCACTGGAAGGACTCCCAGCTGCAGGGCGTCAGACTTGTGTCTGTGGTGGCAGCATCCATTTTGTGATGCTGAGGGTTGAGTTAACTTTAACCGGGGTTCACAGTTACATACATGTCGTGTCCCTCTAGAAGGGTGGAATGCTAACCCCGTCGCCAGAATTGGCGAGGGGTTAGTATTCCAATTCGTATGACACCTTACTCGACATGTTTTGATAAAGCGATACCAAAGATAGCATATAACCGCGAGGATTATAATGCACTTAAGAGTAAATGGTACGCGTTATCATGGAACAGCTATTGGGACTTGGTTCCGCAAGCTGCAAACGGGCTCAGCTCATGCCAGAGCACCATCTCACACGATTCCGAGCACTCTGCCTTCAGGATTGTCAAGGCCTGCCATAGGAGTGACTGATAGGAATCTGTGTGTCCATTTTAGGGTTAGATATAGGTATACTATATCTAAAGCAAAGGGTGATTACACCACCTTGCCCCAGCTGTCGTGCAGCCAGTTGTGTCAGATTTAGATGGCCAGCCAGGGGTGGCAAAATACATGCTGCAGCCCCTGGTAGGCCCTGGGTACACCTATGCCCCGAGTTACAGGGTCTGATAAGGTGGCCCAGTTCCAATTGGATATGTACCTAAGGTACATGGAATCCATTTTACAGAGAGAGCAGTAGGCCTGGGGTCCTAATTGGCAGGGTCCTAGGCCAAGTAAGTCGGAAAACCAGCAAAACACCAGGTAAAAAGTTGGGGGCAACCATAGTCAGGTATCCACCTTCCTACAGGGAGCACTTGCTGCAGGGTCAGCATATGAAAGTGCTCCGATAGAATGTACTGGTTGAGGGGCCGGAGGTCCAGTATGGGTCTGAGGGACCCGTCCTTTTTTGGTATCAAGAAGTACAGTGAGTAAACTCCTGTGCCTCTTTCTTTCACAGGCACGAGCTCTATTGCCCCTTTTTGCAGCATGACGAGGACCTCCTGCTGCAATAAGTGCAAATGCTCGGCGGACATAGGACGGTGTCTTGGGGGTATGTTGAGTGGAGTGGATGTTAACTCCAGACAATAACCGTACTGTATAAGCTGTGTGACCCACTTGTCTGTGGTGATGGTTTTCCAGACCGGCAGGAACTGCTGAAGTCTCCCCCCGACCGGTGTTGTGTGACTTCCGGAGCGCTCGGCGCGGCTCCGCGACCGCTCCCTCGAACGCTCCCTGGACCTCCGGCCGGACCGGGACCGCTCCCGACGCGGGACCGCTCCCGACGCGGGGCCGACACCCGGATCTCAAGCAGCTTGCGGGACCGCTCCCGTCTAGCCTTGTTAGTGAGAGCCCGGCAGTCGACGCAGGCGTCCACGTCGTGGTCGGGGCCCAGGCACCGGAGACAGAGTCGGTGGTGGTCCGTGACCGACATCGTGCGGTCACAACCGTCACAATTCTTGAAACCGGGCATCCTAACATGTACCAAAAAGGAGATTAGAAAGTTAACAAACTTGGTCAAAAGACCGGGATACTGCTCTTCGGATCTGCGCTTACTGGCGCGGAAAAAAGAAGAACTGACGTCAGCGCGCGGAGGCGGCGTCTATATACTCCAGCGACGTCATCACGGCGCACGTCGCCGACGACGGACGCAGAGCCGCAGGGGACGCCTGCGGACGACGCCTACCGACGCGCAGGGGTACTGCTACGCAAAAGTTTCCGGATCCAGACTGACGCCTGGGGATATTCTAAGGTAAGGAATCTAACACTAACGTGTTTCTTTCAGATAAGGCGTCACTGTTTGCGGTGGCAGAGGATCTGGAGTTGTTGTTTCCACGACCCCTGCCCTTGGCGCTGTTACCACGATATCTACCTCGACTTTGTTTGGTGTATGTGGACTGCATGTTGCCTTTGTAGTACTGCGTGGTTTGGGAGAACTGGCCTCTAGAAACGCCTCTAGTGCTTGAGCGACGAAAAGACCCACCCCTGAACTGCTGGGACTGTAAGGCCCCCATGGACGTAGCAGTTTCAGTGTCCATCTTAATCTTTTCTAAGGTGGTGTCAACCTCTGGGCCAAACAGATGATCTGGATTTACTGTTTGATTAAGAATGGTGGTCTGTATCTCTGGCTTAAACCCTGAGATTCTGAGCCAGGCATGTCGTCTCAGCATGACACTAGTGTTGACAGCCCTGGCTGCGGTGTCAGCCGCGTCTAGTGCACATTTATTTGAAGCATTAGATATCAGCTTCCCCTCTTGAATAAGCATCTCAGCTGCCTCCTTGTATTCGTCTGGCAGGTGCTGCAACAGGGTCTCAAGTGTGTCATAGTGTGCCCTGTCATACCTCGCTAGAAGCGCTTGCGTATTGGGAATGCGCCAGATATTGGCCGCTTGTGCTGCCACCCTTTTTACCTGATGCCTCAAACACCTTAGATTCTTTGTCTGGGGGAGGAGCATTACCCGTTGTCTGAGAATTAGCCCTCTTCCGGGCGTTTGAGCCGACAAGAGAGTCCAAAGGCAACTGTCCTTTAATGTAAGTAGGATCAGTAGGCGCTGGTTTATACTTCTTCTCAATCCTAGGGTTTATCACCCTGACTCTGGTAGGCTCCTTAAAGATCTCCCCAAGCAGGTTTTAAGACACCTTTTAACATAGGCAGAGTCTTGACAGTTCTCTCTGAGACTGAAAAGGTATCAAAAAGAAAATCCACGTCAATGGGTCATGGAGCTGGACGTCGTGGTTTTTGGCTGCCCGTTCAATGAGGGCATTGAACGCTGCTGAATCCTCTGTAGGTGATGTCTTTACAGAATGAAGTTGAGTGTCTTGGGCAGAATGAGGATCACCTGGGTCAGCACCAGCAGCCCTTGGTTTATTGGTATCATCAGGGTCTGTGTAGACAGGATAGCTGTACTCATCCTCATCATCGCCCTCCCCAGCGTCCACGTCAGAGTAAGTGGGCGAGGCATTATGGGCCTGTGGAGAAAGTGGTTCCACAAGGACAGGAGTTGAAGCAGAGTTCTTCTTTTTCTTTAAAGGAATCTTGTAGGATTCCATTGGTTGTTCCGGGGCAATTTTGCGCTTGTGGAGGGAAAGTCTGCCTGTTTCGGCATCAATAAAGTGTTCTTGTTGTTCTTCTACTGAAGATTGCCGAAGCTTCAAGGTGGGAACCACCGTCGTCTACTTCGGCACCGAGGACACCTTCTCGGGCACGCTGGCGACCACTCTAGGGGTGAAAGCCTTCGGCGCCACCTTCCGCGGCAACGTGAAGTGAATGGGCGTCGAGGCTTTGTGAGGTTTCCCGACCGGCTTCGAAGGTGGAGGATCTCTTGGTCCGACAGCCGAGGCCTTCTCCTTCATGCGCTGTAGGGAGTCCGTCACTTGCTTGGTGAAAGCGGCGGCCGGCCGCGCAGAGTCGACTGGATCCTTCGAGGCACCACTAGGCGTGGACTCTCTGGGCGCGCCGCTCTTGGCCTTGTTGACGCGGAGTCTCGAGAACCTTCGGATCACAGAGTCCTTTGTTGGTGTCGACCGCCTTCGGCGCCGATTTACTCGGCTCAACCACCTTGACCTTTGTCTTCGGCGTGGCAGACTTCGTCTCGACGCCCTTGACTTAAACCTTCGGATCGACAATACCCTTCTGCTTCTTCGGCGCCGAGGGCTCCGAGGCCTTGGATCTGACTAAAGTAATGCGCACTTTCGGTTTCGAGGGGGGCACCAGTGCTGTTGCTTGTGTCGAGACCATTGGTTTCACTTTCGGTTTCGATTTTGCAGGGTGCGGCTAAATAGCAATGTCCGTGGCCGAGCCTGGAGGCGGGGCCGTAGAACCCATTGTAAGATCTTGGGTAAGGCCTAGTGGCGGTCCCTCGACCCGAGTCTTATGAAGCGGTACTGCTCCAGTGTCAGTGCGAGGTAGCTCATCGCTCGAGCTATCCTCCATGGCCCCGTCGTTGTCCCCTACCTAGTCGACGACTTCTTCAGCTTCGAACATTTTGGCGTCCGCGTCGTAGTTTTAGTCGACCTCTGACGCGGGATTCTGTTGTCACCGATTTCCCGGTCAGCTTCCTCTTAGACATCCCCGGCATCGAAAATGTCCACAGGCGCCGGTGCAGTGTGCTGGGCCTCCTGGCGCGCAGCACGTCGATGCTTAAGCGTCTTCTTGGACCTGAAACGGGAACAAGCCATGCAACTGGGCTTTATCATGGTCCGGCGACAGACACTTGTTGCACACCGGGTGGACGCACACCGGGTGGACGTCGATGTGGGGATACTTTGAGTTGCAGATGGGACAGCTCTTGAACGGACTTCGGTCCATGATGAATAGTCGATAGGGTCTGAGGCGTCGACTGGGCCCTACGCGCCGAAAGCACGCAGGTGTATGGAATCCGGCTCGGAACAGAGCTGAAAGAGTTAGGCACCGAATGCAAGACTATACCGACTAAGAAAACTTAAGACCTTTTGGCCTTAAATTTTTTTATCGATTCCGACTAGAGGGAACCAAAATACATCCGAACCCAATGGCGGAAAAAAACCAATCTGAGGATGGAGTCGATGCCCATGCGCACTATAGTCCAGGGGAGGAGCCACCTATCTCTTGATACTTCGAAGACTCTTCCAGGACAACAATGTGTGATCATCCGGACCCAACACTAGGCGGCGATCTATGCACAGATATGAATTCAGCAGCCCACATGCCTCGAACAGGGGCCATTCGGCAATTCGCCATGGGAGGTTACAATTGAAGATAAGGAGGTAATAAAGAGGGACTAACAATCCTAAGGAATCAGAAGCAGCATTTATCAAGGACAATAACACAAGCCAATGAAAAATATGGGTGGGAAGTGGGCAGGGTTTCTCCATACTCCAGGACAACAAGACTCGCAGAGCAGTGCTTGTGTTCGGACTCAGGCTCGACCTAAAAAGAGGCACTTACCTACACAAACTAGTAGTGGCTGAAAAAGGTCTAAATATGGACGTATAAAGCTTTACACATCTCCCCAATACAGGAAACAAATGCAAATGGCTGGAAATCAGCAATGCTCCACATAATGGCAAAATATTACACTCAATTGTGAGCATATTACATAAAGAAAAATATGTACACATTTCTAATCTGACGTCCAAGATAGATGTTAATAATAGTTGCACATTTTATTCTAAAACACATGGAAGTTTCTTTAAGTAAAAACTGTGTACTAGAAAGGTTTTTAACAACTCTATATAAATAGATCTAGACCCCTTTGCACTTACGGTCTTTATCGAACTTTGGTAATGTTGCACCACTTGCTGCCAATTCTGGATCTACAGTTTCCAAAAATATGGTCCATGGATTTTCATTATCACTGAGTTCAATCATCTAAAACGTTTCGGGAGTAAGAGGTTAAAGTTATTAATTCTTTCCTTTGGTAACGGCTATAAAGCATATCAAATGCAATCCAATATTGAACAGTGTTCAAAAAGAATACTGATGCTATTTAATGTAATGTCATAAAGATGTTTGATATTATTTACATTAAGAGAAGTTATCAATGAATAAAAAAAAGTTCTTACTTTTAACTAGAAAGTTCCAGTTTTGGTGATCATTCATACATTCACGCACTTCAGTTACTCCTAGTCGTTTGTCTAGGAGTCCCACAATAACTTTAAAATAGTGTCATGGTAAACAGAGGAAGTGAGGCCATAAACATGGTCACTTCAGTAGCCTATTCACCTAATGGACAAAAGCTAAATTTGGCAAATGGAGTAGAAACACGACTAACACCATTCTCCTCATTCTACCATACCTCAGATTTTGTCACACAAGGGTCTAAGGATTTTAACTGATAAGTGAAGAGTAACCAGAATGATTTCACAATGACCCATGCTAAGGGGGGAAAAAGGTTATTTACCTGTAATCTTGTTTCTTCATTGTAGGCACATTCACCAACATTAAAATGAGAATTTGTCGCAGCACGGGAACACATCATTTCTTTTACCATACATAAGCCAGTAGTTAAAAAACTTTTAAAAAACAGCACTAGGAGCCAGACAGCATGATAACTGCAGCATATCTCGGGACAATTGAGCAAATTTCTTTTCTGCAGATTGCTATTCTCAATAACGCGGTCAGTGTGTAGGGTTATTGACATCCTGGTACTATCAATTTTAGGACCACATATGACGTTAAATTTAGATAGGGTGATCTATAAAGTCTTTCATCCTTTTTTCCCTAAAATGCGTGCAGATTTTACATAAAGGAGAGTTTCATTGTAGATCAACCTACTTATCTTAGTTAACGCCCTACATAGTAGAGATTAACTAGCCACTGGTCTCTTACCTTAAAATAATCCCCCGGTGTCAGTGTGGATCCGATCTTTATATGTGTATGGCTGTGTGCCAGTAAACTGAGTGGTCAGCTCTGCATGGTGTTGACGCTGGAAATTACATATGTGGTATCTTCATAGCTGCCACTCCAGCGCACAGATGCCAGTTCCTTTTTGTGACTTTCCCCACTAGAAGCGCAGAGCTGCATAAAAAACACTGACTAGTGGCCCCTCAAACTAGTGTCCTTGAAAGGGGAACATCCCTTTACTGAATTCATTCTCAGAGAAGGGAGGATTTGTGTGTAAGTAATCTGAGGCTATATAAGAGTCTCTACCAGAAAAAATATTAACAGGCAAGTAACTGGTCATCAGATAGAGACTTCTAGCTCCAGATTCCTTACCTTAGGCTAGATACCCAAGCAATATCTCCCCAGAGGTGGGGCTACAATAAAGGCTATACTAGAAAAAAAGTCCTGTAGGACTACATGAGGAAAAAGCCCGTTGCGACAGACCTGACTGTACAGGTATTAGTGCTTCATAAACATGTGCAGAGAAGCCCATGCTGCTGCCCGACCGATATTCACAACAAGTACTCCGCGAGCTAATGAAGACGCAGCCTTGGCTCTGGTATAATGAGCTTTAAGAGGTTGCTTTTTTGCCAATGCATAGCAATTTGGATGCCGAGCACCATCCATCGTCAGATGGCCCACTGACTCACCATCTTTCCTTTTTTGGCACAAACGTACTCCACAAAGAGTTGATTTTCCACCCATAACTCTTTTGCCCAATCAAGGTAGAAGGACAACACTCTTTTCAGGTACAGGCAATGGGCTCCTTTTATTTAGTGGGGTGAGGCTGAGCGTAAAAGTTCAGTAGGTTGATAAACAGGCCTACATGAAAGAGTGGCCCCCTTCGATAGGAATGCTCTAGTCCTAAGAACCAGCTTGTGTGGGTAGAAAATAAGGTGCATAAACTGAGTTGATCTGTTCACCATGCCACAAACTTGCTCCAAAGATAGGCGTACACAGTCTTGTTGGATGTATTCCTGGCTGCCAAGTTAACATTACAGACTTAAAGCAGAAGGACGAAAGCGGTCAACTGTTGCTGCTCAATCTACCCGCAAGAAGGCAGATCGTTAACAGGCTTTGGTAGAGAACCCTCCTCTGCTGCGACAGAAGATCCTCCCGAAGGAGTAGTCTGATTGGAGGACCAATGGCAATGTTCACCAGCTCAGGATTCCAAACTTTGAGCCCAGTCTAGAGCCACAAGGATGAGTTTACACCAGTTGTTCCTGATTTTCTTAGGAAATCTGGGCAGGAGACTTATGGGTGGAAAGGCATACAGGAGGCCTGAGCTCCGATCGAGAAAAAAAGTGACTCTAAGCAAGACTCGCCTGGGAACCTAGGGTGCACAAAAATGCTGACATTTCAGATTCTCGGTAGTGGCCTTGAACCATCTCAGGATTGAGACTTCATTTCTGATGCACTAGTAACATTCAACCATGGAGTTCAAATTGTCTGCCAAGTATTGAACCACCAGAGATATGCTCTAATAAAAAAGTTACTTACCTTTGGTAACACATTATCTGGTAAAGACTATCTAGCTGCAGATTCCTTACCTTTGAATTACCCAGGGATCAGGCAGGATCTAGAAACTTTTGCTGAGCATAACCCCTAGCGCACAACATCGGGTGGCTCCATTTGGCTCTGCATGTCGCAGATTACGTCGGTAGCACCGGTTAGGACGTCACAGTGCCTACATAGGACCACCCAAGCGCATGGACGTCAGTACTTTCTGTTTTTCCACGCCAGAAGCGCACAGACGTGAAATGAATGATGTAAACATGTGCAAAACTGGGGCCCCTAGACCTACAACATCAGTCTACAAACCAGGGAGGCATGGGTGGGGCGTTAAGGAATCTGCAGCTAGATAGTCTCTCTACCGGATAATGCGTTACCAAAAGGTAAGTAACTTGTTCATCTGATAGAGGCTTCTAGCAGCAGATTCCTTACCTTTGAGTCAGATATCCAAGCCATACCATACCATACAGGCGGTGGGTTGTGGACACATGGACTAGACTAAAAAGTCTTGCAGGACTCAGCAGCCAAAGTGCCCGTCCCTGCGCACTTGATCATCAATGCAATAATTTTTTGCGAATGTGTGCAATAAAGCCTACATCGCTGCAAGACAGATGTCTTGGACTGGGACACCCTGTGCCAAGGCTGTAGTCACAGCCTTTCCCCTGGTGGAATAGGCCCTTAATCCCTCGGTGGCGTCAACATAACATAACATTTTAATGCAGAGACCACGCAGTGAGAGATGGTTCTGTTCTGCACTGCCTTCCCCTTCTTTGCTCCCCACAAAGAGTTGCTCATCCACCTGGAACGGTCTTGTGCGGTCAAGGTAGAAAGACAATGCTCTTTTTGGGTTAAGTCGGTGGAGACGCTTATCATTACAGGGATGTGGGGGAGCACAGATGGTCAAAGTAATGGACTTATCCAGATGAAAGGGGGTCACAATCTTTGGTAAAAAAAATGCCAAAGAACCACCTTGTCCTGAAAAGACAAAATATGGAAAATAAATCTGTATAACGCCTGTAACTCACTCACCCTTAGGGGCAATGTAAATTAAACTAAGAAAGCTGTTTAGATGGTCAACAGCCGGAGGGGACAATTGTGCAAAGGCTCAACAGAAGCGCACATCAAGTAAGTGAGGACCAAATTAGGGTCCCATCGGGGCATAATAAAGGGTATGGGTGGAAACAAGTGAACCAGCCCTTTTAGAAATCTATTTACAACTGGAGAATAAAAGATAGAAGGTTGATCTGGCAGCCGCTAAAAAACAGACAGCAGAAAGGTAACCCTTGAGTTTTACCAAAGCAGAGACCTGCTGCAACTCACTCACCCGCCCGGCAGATGTAATAGCCACCAACCAAGAAGGCCGTTTTGATGGTCAACAGCCGGAACGGACAGTTATGCAAAGGCTCAAACAGAGCACATATTTGAGAGGTAAGGACCAAATTAAGGTTCCAATGTGGCATTAAGGACATGGGTGGAAATAAGCGAGCCAGCCCTTTTTAGAAATCTATTTACAATTGGAGACTTGAAGGGAGATGGCTGGTCTGGCAGCCACAAATAAAGTAGAAAGAGCAGAAAGGTAACCCTTGAGAGTTCCCAAAGCAGAGCCTTGCTGGGCAAGGGCTAATATGAATAAGAGGGCAGTAGAAAGGGAAGCAAAAAGAGGGTCAATGGACCTTTCTGTTCAGTATAATACAAGTTTATGTCAACTGCAGGCATATACCGTCTTAGTGGATGGCCGCCAGAACTACATTACAGACTTCAGGAAGAAGGTCAAAAGCCATCAACTGCCGCCGCTCAATCTCCACAAATGGAGGGGCAGAGGTGACAAGTTTGGATGGAGAACCCTTCCCAGAAGCTGCGACAGAAGAGCCTCCGGAAGTGGATGCCTGATAGGAGGATCGATACTCATTCTCAGAAGCTCTGGATACATGACTCTCCTTACCCAGTCCAGAGCCACAAGAATGACTTGGGCCCGATCACTCCTGATCATGTTCAGAACCATGGGCAGGAGTGAAATTGGGAAGGGGGGGTTGGATTGTCATACAACAGGCCTGTGCTCCACTAGCAACGAAAGCTGAGCGATAACCGCCTTAGAAACTCCAAAGCGCAGTCCCGCTGACACTGCTCGTTCTCTTCAGAGGCTTACAAATCTAATCAAGGTTCTCCCCAGTGCTGAAAGACACCTTGAGCAACCACTGACTGGAGACGCCACTTGCATTCCGCAAGGCGTTCAGAGAACCTGCCAGGTGTTGAACCAAAAGAGTTGTACCCTGCCTAGAGATGAAGAGCCTCTCGACAAATGGTGCATGACCCCACATCGCCTTGCTTGTTGCAATACCATATGGTGGCGGTGTGGTCTGAACATCTGCAAAAACTTCCCCTTGACAGAGGGAAGAAATGCTTTCAAAGCCAACAATCATTCAGAAAACCAACAAATTGATGTGGAGCCCCGACTCTGCCAGAGACCAGTGTCCCCTGATCTCCACCTCTTCCAGATGGCCGCCCATCCCAGAAGAGACTCATCTGTCACAACAGATATGGTTGGGGAATGTAAAGAGGTTGGCAGTTACAATTGCGGGTCATTAACCACTACTGCAGATCTTTTGCAGTTTCTTCTGAGATCTGAAGCACTTCGGTGAGATTTCCCAGATGCTGTGCCCACTGTAACTTCCAGTCCCGCTCCATAGCCCAATAAGCCATCTGGCATGTCTTACCAACAGGATGCAGGAGGCCATGAGGCCATGAGGTCCAATATCGTCAGTCCGTCTCAACGAAATCCAGGATAGAGGCTGAAATATCAGAATCATAGTCTGAACATCTTGGAAAAGCTGCTCAGGAGGATAAGTCCGAAACTGCACTGTGTCCAGAACAGCTCTGATGAAAGGAATTGTTTGAGAAGGAGTCAGGTATGACTTCGGCACATTTGTAGAGAACCCCTGCGAAAGCAGTAGGTTCACCATAGTCTGAAAGTGGGCAACAGCAGTCTGGGGCAAGGACGTCTTCAACAGCCAATGACACCAATAACCTGTGCAGATGAGCTGCGACTACCATCACCTTGGTGAACACCCGAAGGGCACACGGTAAACTGGAAGTGTTAGTCGCCTACCTTGAAACGCAGGTAATGCCTGTGGCCTGGCAGGATGGGAAAATGAAAATTCGCTACCTGCAGGTTTAACTTTACCATCCAGTCTTCCTGGTCTAGGGAAGGCAAGATCTGAGCCAGAGTAAGCATTCTGAATTTCTCCTTTTTTAGGAAGAGATGGACCGTCCGAAGAACTAAAATGGGCTGTAGGCCCTTTTTCGGAATCAGAAAATAGAGTAAATAACATCTACTGCATACTTCTGAGACCAGGAAGCTTTCTATTGTTTCCTTGGGCAAGAGAGCCGTAACTTCCTCAAGGAGCAACTTTAAATGATTCACCATCAGCCGTTCTTTATTTGGCAGGATAGGAGGAAAAGATAGATAATAGCCATCCTGGACTATCGGCAAGACCGAGGTTATGGATCTCCAGTGGGGGAGATGACGAATTCTCACAACCAACTTGAGTAGTGTGGTCCTGCAGAATTAGGCTAGGAGTGCTTGGAGGCTGCAGATGCTGGGGGCAGTGCGGTCGACGACTTCTGGCGTCCATCCCAAGCACGGAATGCACTACGTCCACATCATCGCACGGCTTGGGCAGTACGTGCGTGACGTGGCTGGGATAGGGCTGATGTGACTGGAAACCCCTTCCGTTGCCACGAAAGGAAGACTGGCCATGGGTGAAGGAGAGGCCCAAGGGTCTGGTCGTAGCTCGAGAGTCCTTGAACCTGACCAGGAACAAGTCTGCCTTTTTCCCAAGAAGGCGAGTTTCATCAAAGGGGAAGCCCATCAGTTTGGCTTGGACATCGCCCGAGAAGCCAGTTTTTCAGAGAACGGAGTGGCGCCTAAAGGCCACCGTCAATGAAATCAATCTACGTAGCAAATCGGTTGTATCGAGGGCACACTGTATGGTGAAGTTTGCTGCATCGCTCCCATCATTGACATTTTGGAAGAGCACAGCCCGGGCCTCCTCCGAGAATTGTGGCAGAACTTGTGTAATCATCCCCTAAGGGAATGGGAGAAACTGCCCAAGTAAGCAGCATTCACAGATCGCAATGCCAGACTGCCGAATGAATCCAGTCTCTTGGATTCCTTATCCGCAGGGGCGGAAGGGAGAATGCCCAGGGACATAGGGCCTGCACCACCAAACTCTCAGGGGTTATGTGTTGGCTGAGGAACTTTGAGTCACCCGGTGCTGGGCGATGGTGGCGTGCAATCGTCCTATTCACAGTAGCCCTTGTGCCAGGCTTGGACCAAGTTCCTAGAAGGACGTAAGTAAGTGCCTCATTAAAAAGCAACAAGGGTTCAGAAATGGAAGTCCCAGGATGAAGCACTACAGTCAGGAGATTAGTCCTGACCAGCACCAAGGGTAGCTCCAGTCCAAGGACTTCGGCTGCCCTCTTAACCACCACGGCATATGATGCCACCTTCTCCGCAGCCAATGTTGGTGGAGAGCGAGCATGCCAGTATATGGAAAAGTAGCCAGCCCACTGGCCTCACCAAATTTCCCATACCAGTCCAAATTCTCCTCTGACGTCCTGGGTATCCAGAGGGTCCCCAGACCCCTCATTTCACCCCTGAGCCTAGCTCATCCTCAAAGTGATCAGACGACAACATAGAGCATCTGACTTCTTTCGATGTCGTAATCTGCACTGATTGACGCCATTCTGGCTCCGTGTTGTCGTGGATGAGACTTGTGCCACCAATGGGCATTGGTTATGTCACAGGCACCGACTTCAGATTAGACGCCAGGGAAGGTCGTGTTGGCACGACTGGCGTCGAACTGGATGCAGGATTGGACTTGGGGCCCCACCGGCGTCATGGCAGAAGCAGATGGTGTTGAACCCAATGGGGCCCCTTCAGACTCCGCAGTGCCCAAAGGCTCACCAGCAGGGTCGTTCCACTCAAATTGCAGCGCATTGCCTCGAAAAATTCTTATTTGAGCGGGAGTCACTGCGGCTCCTAGAAAGGGTGGGAAACGCGAAGTCTACTCTGGCTCCAGCTCTGCAGAACTGTGCCTAGAGAGTTGGTGCTCCTTACCACTCTCAACGACAGATGCCAGTTGAGGTGAAGACCAAGTCCGCTTTGGCATCTTCTTCCTCTTCCTAGAGAGTCCCTAGGACCCAGAATGGGAGGAAGAGGAGTTAGGGCTCTCTTAGCAGTACCGCGACCACCATTTCTTCGAACGGAACTGTGACCTCCTCAGTCTCGCTTGACTGTGTCGCCTGCCAGGCCACAAGTAACTTAATCGCCCGCTCCCTCAAGGTCTTCAGAGCCATCGCCTGACGGTCCGGACAAGACTTCATATTTTGGTCGCACTCGAACAACAGACATACGCAGTGGGGATCAGTGACCAACATCATGCGGGAACAAGTCCGGCAAGGCTTGAAACCGGTCTTCCGCAAAGACATCCCCGCATACAAAGTCAGAAAATCCAAATATGTCAACAAAAGTCGAGAAAAGGCCTGTCAAAAAGTGGCAGTGGAGTAGCTCTTTCCAGATCAGCAGTTAACTGGCACTGAAAGAAAAGAACTGATGTTCGCGCGATTGGGTGGCGATTATATAGGCAAAGCAACGTCATAACCGACGACAGGCAGAGCTGAATGGAGCCACAGACGTAAGGGGTAGTGCTCAGCAAAAGTTTCAGGATCCAGCCTGACACCTGGGAAATTCAAAGGTAGGGAATCTACAGCTAGAAGTTGCCATCATATGTTAATTCTTTATTGCCTGTGTCAACATTGAGGTTTTTAATTCATCCCATCTAGAGGATATCGAAGCAGAACCTGAAGCCAGATTCCAAAATGATGAAACTCCTTAACAGGTGGTGCCAGATAAAAATAGCTTTTATAGAATATTTGAACTTACTTTTGAATGTTCAATTAGTGATGCCTTCCCCAAAGAAACTACAGCAAGATTATATTAAGCAGAAGGACATGAGAAAAATGTCATGGCAGATGACAAAGTCTGCAACCACATTGTATAATGGTGAAGGAGCCACAAACTCGGAACAGATGAATAACGACAAGGCACCACAAGATAACACCATCAAGGAGTGTCATATCCCCTGTAAGGAACTAAGGGGGTGAGACACAACCAGAGACCCTAATCAATGAAAAAGATATAAGATTACGAGTAGGCCCAACACACTGGAATAACCAGGGTGTAGGGATGCAGAAGTCCACATAACCCTACCATTCACGTACTAGAAAGGAAAGAGTGGAACAAATATCCAGAACGAAGCACTCTGCCAGGGAGGAAGTGAAGAGGGCGCTCGCAAAAGACAAGCCACCTGGAGGGAGGCGAATGCAGAAGACCAAGCTGAAGATACCCGCTGTAGGAGAGTGGGGTCTGCAATCCTATGGTCACCCCCGATTTTTGCTTTTTGCTTCACTGGTTTACGACTTTCCCTGGCTGTGGGCCTGCTAATCAGACCCACAGCCTAGCTGTTCTCTCTCTAAATTGACACACATGTACCTTAGGTGCATTTACCAATTGGTACTGGGCCACCTTATCAGTCCATGTACAGTATACCTTAGGTATCCAGGGCATAGGTGTACCCAGGGCCTACCAGGGGCTGCAGCATGTATTATGCCACCCCTGGCTGGCCACCCATTTCTGACACAAATGGCTGCACGACAGCTGGAGCAAGGTGGTGTAATCACCCTTTGCTTTAGATATAGTATTCCTATATCTAACCCTAAAATGGACACATGTACTCCTATCAGTCACTCCTATGGCAGGCCTTAACAATCCTGAAGGCAGAGTGCTTGGAATTATGTGAGATGGTGCTCTGGCATGAGCTGAGCCAGTTTGCAGCTTGGGGAACCAAGTACTAATAGCTGTTCCATGATAACGCGTACCATATACTCTTAAGTGCATTATAATCCTCACGGTTATTTGCCAACTTTGGTATCGCTTTATCAAAACATGTCGAGTAAGGTGTCATACGAATTGGAATACTAACCCCTCGCCAATTCTGGCGACGGGAGTAGCATTCCATCCTTCTAGAGGGACACAACATGTATGTAACTGTGAACCCCGGTTAAAGTTAACTCGAGCCTCAGCATCACAAAATGGATGCTGCCAGCACAGACACAAGTCTGACCTCCTACTGCTGGGAGTCCTTCCAGCGAGGAGAGCTTGGACAAAGGGTTTCCTGTCAGGGGCGGTGCTAGCACCATCCCAGACAGGGTTTTGTGTATCCCAGGTAGGCAGGGCTGAGAGGAAGGTGACTGCAAGTGGCAACCCGGTGCTCACTGTGCATATGCCGGCTCAAACCAGTTCCAGGGGCACACGAGCCCCTGATCTGGGGAAAGTCCGGACAAGGGAGAGGGGTGTAACCACCCCCCTCCGGAACCCACCCATGGGCAGGACCTAGTCGCGTGCCAGGCCCTTTTCTTAGAATAAAGGTAGGAGCGGGCCCCCTTCCCAAATTAGATAATCTTGAATCTTGAACTACTTTCCACGAAAGGAACTCCTGACATTCTCTGAAGACTCTCCCTTGTGGCTAAGGAGTAGCCACCCTGCACCAGCAGGCACCACCTAAGCGGTTGCGGTTTGCTGCACGTCCATCCTCCGGATCAAGACTGACCAGCTCGACGAGACCCGGATTCCCTGCCATCTCTGACCTCTACCTGCATCATCAGCCCAGCTGAGATTCGTGGGTGTGACGAGACCTGAGGGACCGGCCATCTTCAAAACCTGCACGACGCTTAACCAGCACGACCGCCGAGGGATCCTCGAGTGAGTGCACTGGGGTTTGAGAAGCCCCAACCCAGAGCAGCTCCAGCACCGAAGTCCAGCCCCCCAGCATCCACGAGATCTGCGTGGGGCCGTTCTGCTTCTTTGCTGCTTGCCACGTTGTCTGGTCGCTTGCCCGTTGGCTAGTGGCCCTCCTGACGACGTACCATGACGTTTTCACCGCTGGTCTGGTTGCTCCAGACTGGCCCTTGCTCCCTTCCAAAAGAGGAGCAGCCCGGACCCTCCTGGTCCACTCCAGACGCCATCTTGACTCCACCGCGTGGGCTTGCCTTTGCCAAGGCTTGTTGCTCCAATCCTGGTTTCAGCATCGCCGACAGCAGACACCCTCGTGGGACAGCTCGCACCTCCAGCCTGGCCGCCGACAACGCCTCCTTGCCCGTGTGACTGCAGAGTCCAGCGTCGCCCACTCACCTGATCGCGGTGACCTCATCCGGTGCCATCCTGGTGCCCACACAATCACTGGCTAGTGATTAAGAACTGAGTCCCCTCTGCTTTCAGGTCGTCTCCATCCCCGATCCAGGCTTGGATCACACCGAACTTCTTCACTGGTCGCCTGCTTCTTCTTTCAGGCTCCATAGACTACAACGAGGATTCCCGACGTCTTTTGAACCCTATGCAGCCGCAGCCCCTGGGCTAGGTAACCCGAGCATTTCGGTGCTCCAACGCAGGTTCACTATCCAAGTGTCCAGATCCTTTTTCGTTTTAAGTCTACCTAGTCGGATTCGTCCGAAAACAGTAACTTCAGAAATACTAGCCTCCATAGACTTTATCCCGCATCCCGCGTGAGAGTGCACACTCTGCACCCGATCTCCCTAGGCCTCCTGCTCCTAACCTTAGGGTTCAGTAGTGTAGTCCTAGCAATCCTTAAGCCTCTGGATCAAGATACTCACCTGCTAGTATTTTGCATTCCACTTTTTGTGTATATGGTTTTTCGTGCCCCTCGGGCATTTGTGTAAATTGTGCAACTTGAAGTATTTTCTTAAGAGTTTAGTATTGTGCTTAGCTCCCTGACTCAAAGAGTTCAGGGTAGACTTGTTATAAATAAATATCCTTTTATTTTCATAACAACTTGTGTGGTGTCCTTTCACTTGGTGTTGAAGGGGTATATGTGATGGTAAAACAGCTGGCTTAACATGCCCTCTAGAGTTTAGCCTAAAGACTGCTTTTGTCCACGCTACTAGGATAGCTGGTCTATAAGGTTGACTTACAAACAATCATACACAGTGATCACTAGAATAGTGAGCACTATATATCAGGCCAACTTCTCACACCCGCAAAATGGGGAGGAAGGGAGGTTGGTGAAGGAATCTGCGCCTAGATCGTCTCTACCAGATACACCGTTACTGAAGGGAAGTAACTTGTACATCTGATAGAGACCACTAGCCGCAGATTCCTTAAAGTAAGAAAACAAGTTACTTACCTGTAACTTTGGTTCCCCAGTATTGGTAACTTTCATAGATTCCCATGCTTTGTATCATTCCCCGTAGTCGGAATGGGAGTCTCGGTAGTATAAAAACCATAGAAACAAGAGAGAAAAACAGGCCTAGGCCTCATCTCATTTTGTATCCTATCACTCTCTTTGTGTAAAAGAGACCAAACTTCTGCCAGGACCAATCAGAGCAGCCTCACCCCCTAGAACCTTCCTGAGAGAGCTCAGAGCCTCAGATTTTCGTAGCCGTTGTGCAAACCGCCACTATCTCTTGTGAAAAGACTGAGCTTTCCCAGGGGAGGCGGGTGGGCGCATGGGAATCTATGAAAGTTACCAATACTGGGGAACCAAAGTTACAGGCAAGTAACTTGTTTTCTTGCCCCCGTATTGGAACTTTCATAGATTCCCATGCTTTGTATCAGAGTAGCAAGCAGTAAAGCACCAAGACACATTTTGTAAAAACATGGCATCACATAACCATATAGTAATACTTATAGTAAAGTAAGAAAAATAAGCAAAATGTGCTCACCAGGATGGAGGGATTGTAGGGAAAGCTCACCTCTCAATGAAAAAGATTCTGCAGAACTGCTTGACCAACAGCCGCGTCTCGTCCTGCAGACTCTAGGCAGTAATGTTTCGTGAAGGTATGAGTACTACTCCACGTTGCTGCCCTGCATATATCCTTAATGGCGACTCCAGAGAAAAGAGCCACAGACTATGCCACAGACCTTGTAGAATGGGTACGAACTCTACTGTTCAATGGCTTGCCCGCTTCCTGATGGGAAAATTGAATTGCACTGGAGATCCAGCGGGAAATTCCACTCTTTGCTAAAGGATATCCCTTCCGTGGTGCACTGTAGGACACAAACAACTGGGATGATTTCCGAAAGGGTCCTGTTCGCTCTAAGTAGAATTTCAAGCATCTCTGAACGTTCAAAGAATGTACAGTGCGTTCCGCAGGTGTAGAAGGGCGCGGAAAGAAAGACTTTAAAATCAAAGGTTCATTCAAGTGGAACTCAGACGGCACCTTCGGAATGAACTTCGGATTGGGGCGAAGAATAAGAAAATCCTTTTTGAATTGAAGGAATGGATGCACTATGGAGAGGGCTTGAAGCTCACTAACTCTTCTCGCTGAAGTAAGAGCTAAGAGGAGTGTACGTTTCCAAGAGAGGAACTTCAGCCCGCCTTGAGCACAGGCTCAAACGGCGGTTTCATGAGTTGAGCCAGGACAAGACAGCTACCAAACTGGTGGAGGAGGTTGAACTGGAGGGTACATCTGGAACAAACCCTTCAAGAACTGCTTAACGATCCGAGAGGACCATAAGGAAGGGCCTGAAGAAGTACGCCGAAACCTTGAAATGGCTGCAAGATGGACTTTCACAGACGAATGTGCCAACCCAGATTTATCAATGATAGTATATATATATGGCAAGAGTTGGTGAGGCAGAGATTTGTAAGGATGGAGACCTTGTCTTCGACACCATAGGCAGAACCTTCTCTATTTTGCCTTGTAAGTCTTATTTGTGCTCGGTGCTCGAGCCTGTGACAAAACGTCTTGACATTCCTGGGAAAGATTCAGATGACGGAACTCTCTGTGTTCAGGAGCCACGTGGAGCGATTTCGGATCAGGATGGTAAACCTGCCCCTGATTCCTGGACAACAGGGACGGAATTGATTGTAAGCGAATTGGAGGAGCCTGGGAGAGCCGCAGGAGCTCTGTGTACCAAAATTGCCGGGGCCACGCTGGTGCAATGAGAATCATCTTGCACGGTTCCGCATTCATTTTCTTGAGTACTTGAGGAATGAGGGGAATTGGAGGAAAAGCGTAAAAGAATGCGCTGTACCAGGCCATCGAAAGGGCGTTCCCCAGGGACCCCTGATGGTGAACCTTGCTTGCTTAAAACCGGCATTTGGTGTTCACTGGAGAGGCAAACAGGTCGATGGTAGGTGTCCCCCAAACCGAGAACACCATCTCCAGAAGGGACTGATTCAATTCCCATTCGTGCGTCACCTCCGTCTGTCGACTCAGGGCGTCCGCCTTGACATTGAGCGAGCCTGCCAGGTGTTCGGCTCTCAGACTGATGTTGTGAAGGATCGCATAATCCCAGATTCTCCGAGCTTCTGTGGACAGAGTTTGCGACCTCGTTCCCCCTTGCTTGTTGACGTAGTGCATGGCCATCGTATTGTCCGTCCGGACCAGCACTGAATGATTGCGAACTCTGGGAAGGAAAGCCTGCAAAGCCAACCGAATGGCCATCAGCTCCAAAAAATTGATATGGCACTGGCGCTGATCCGGGCTCCAGTGTCCGCTGACTTGAAGTTCGCGGAGCACCTCTCCCCAGCCTTCCAAAGAGGCGTCCGTGGTTATGATGAGGGGGGATGGAGAAATTCTGAACGTCAGACCTTGTGCGATATTTTCTTGTACCATTTCTGAAGTCACCAACACCTTGTTGTTGAATGATCCGTCTGCTTGGCGCCATTGTTTGTCTAGTTCTTCCTGCAGAGGGCGCATTCGCAGCCTGCAATGCGGAATTAATGGTATGCAGGAAGACATCAACCCTAGAAGGGACTTGTATTGACGAACTGACAGGCATTTCTTGTGGAACAGTTGGCGAGCTGATACGATCAACTTTCGTTGACGGTCCTCCGAAGGATGAGTCGTGCACTGTGTGGTGTCCAAAATGTTCCCCAGAAATCGTGTGGTCTTGAAGGGTTGCAGAACTGACTTACATCTGTTTAATTGAAGGCCTAGGTGTCTGAACAACTGAATGCAAGTCGAAACAGCCTGAGAGGTTTCCTCGAAAGATGGAGCCTTGACTAGCCAGTCGTCCAAGTAAGGGAACACCTCCAGGGAATGTGTCCCTATAAAAGCTGCCATTGGTGCAAACACCTTGGTGAACACCCGAGGTGCAGACTGAAGGCCAAACGGAAGCACCTTGAATTGGTATTTGGCTCTTGCCCACTGTGAACCGCAGATATTGTCTGTGAGCTGGGTGTACAGGAATGTGGAAATACGCATCTTCTAAATCCAGGGAAGCCAAGTAGTCGCCTGGGTTCAAAAGAGGAAGAATTTCCAGGAGAGTGACCATCCTGAAAGAGTTTGATGAAATAAGTGTTGAGCTCTCGTAGGTCTAGAATGGGGCGCCAAGTCTGTTGTCTTCCGCACCAGGAAGAACCTGGAATAAAAACCTCTGCCCCTTTGAGAAAGAGGTACCGGTTCTATTGCCCCCTTGAGGAACAATCGATGGGCTTCTAGATGGAGCAGTCCCAGATGTTTTGTGCGGATGGCGCCCGGAGCTCTTGCTGGAGGAAGATCTTGGAATTCCAACTTATGGCCACTCTGTACAATATTCAGGACCCACTGGTCCGATGTTATACACCTCTAGCTGTTCAGACAAAAAGATATCCTGCCCCCCACCGATGTGACTGGGAGGGAAGGAACAGCAGGTAGAGCAAGGAGGCCGCTATTGCCGCTTGGCGCTGTCACGTCCTTGACGGTTCGGACGCCCTCGCGGAGTTTGGCGAGAGTAAGACGTTGATTGTCCTGCCGTTGATTGGAGTACTGGATCTTATAAGACTGGGACGATTGTGAAGAATATCTTTGCTGGGTGTGGCCTCTATACGAAGAGAAACCTCTGCCACAAACGCCCTTAAATGGGACCTTAAGGTAGTTGAGAGATCCCAGTGACTTCGCCGTGTCGGTATCTTTCTTTATATCTGCAGGGCATCATCAACATGCTTACCGAAAAGCATTTCTCCATCAAATGGGAGGTCCAGGATCTTATTTTGGACCTCTTGACGAAACCAGGCGGCTCTCAACCAGCCCTGGCGACTAGCACCGCTGACCCCGCTAAGGCCCGAAAAGCAGTGGAAGTGATATCCATCGCACAGTCGATGACTTCGGAGGAGGATTTTTCTCCCTCCATCAGCACTCTCTTGGCCTCATCCCTTGTCGCGTCTGACAATTGTTCCACAAACGGTGCCATGTCACACCACATCTGGCAATCATATCTGCCTAGAATGGCGAGAGAATTCGCTGCTCTAACCAGCAAGCTGGCCATGGAAGGAAACCTCTTCCCCACGTTATCCAGACGTCTACCGTCCTTGTCTGGAGGCGTAGTCAAAGGTGTCGGATTTTTTTGACTTGCTTTGGGCGGCCTGAGAGATGACCGAATCAGGCTTCGGCTGACCAAGAAGACAAGCTGGACTGCCTTCCGGAGCTTTATACTTTTTTTCCAGTCTGGGAAGCACCAGAATGACAGTGGCTGGATTCTGCATGATCTTTATGCCTTCCTCCCACACATGTTCGATGATCGGAATGGACTTGACAGATCTCCTGTATTGCTCCTTGAAGTCATAGAGGAAGCATTCAGACTCCTCTCACGTAACCAGCAGTCCAAACCTCTTTGCCGCCCTCTCCATTATGTGATGGAACCCCCCCTATGTCCACAGGAGGGGATATAGATGTATCACAACCAGTGGTGTCTGGGTCTTGTAGCTCACTTTCACCCTGATCCAGATCTGGGTCCTGCAATGGATCAGTCAAGGGATCCACTTGAACAGCATCATCGTCCGAAGAGGTATCCTGCTGGACAGGATTGGTTGGTTCTGGATCCGGTGTTCGAGATTGGACCAGAGGTATAACCTGAGGTGGGAGGTGGGGCACCAACTGCGAAGAAGGCGGACCAGTAACTGACTGTGCTTGTGGCAACCCCGGAGGAGGAGGTTGCGCAGACTGCGTTGAAGGTTCCGAAGGAAACTATAGTCCTGCAACATCAGCTGACTATCAGAGAGCAGAGAGGCGGGCATGGCCACCATGTCCTGTCCTAAACCAGTGGGATGTCGCTCTTGTGAAACATAGTGCAACTGTTGGTCTCCTGCATGCTCGAAATATTCCTCCGTGTCAGTGTCCTGCAGTTTTACATGCAAGTCTGAGGGACTGTAGGCTTCTCCATAATGGCCAAACTCATCCTCCTCTTCCTCCGACTCATCATCCAGGAGCATATTCGGTGGATGCGACGACACACGGTCTCGTCGTCTGAGCCGTCAACGGAGCAGCAGTCGTCGATGGGACTATCATCGACGGTATAGCCACCGTCGTCGACGAAGTCTTGGTCGTCGACTGATTCGTAGACGAACTCGTCGTCAGAATCATCAGCGTCGACGTCGAAGTTGTCGTGGTCGTCAACGTAGTTTTCGTCGTCGACGAGCCCATCGACAGCACCTTGCCGGAGCTCATCGCTGTGGAAGAAGCAATCGTCGACGAACCTGGAACCTTGAATGAAGATGAAGACGTCGACGTGGAAATCGCTACCGATGACGAGCCCGTCGACGGAGCCAAGGAAACAGAGGGAACTTTCACAGAAGTAACAGTCGTCGACATACCTGACGTTTTCGTTGTCGACGGACACTGTTTTTTCTCCGGACCGGTTCCAGGAGTGACAGAAGAGTTTTTGTCACCGGCCTTCTCTTTTTTGGACGGAGGAGAAGTAATGGAAACCTCCTTTCTGTCCTTTGAGGCAGTAGCCAATCCAGAAGCCTGTCCCTGCCTCTCCTTTTCACTTCCGTCAGGAGATTGAAGGGGACCAGCCCTCTCAGACCTATCAGAGATCTTGTGAGGGGCCTTAAGAGGGGGCTCAACTGAAGAAGAAGAACCAGGGGAAGACCTACCCCTCTTCCTGGACTTGTGAGAGGACGCCAGAGATGTTGAATCCTCTTCATCTGATGAAAGCACCTCCTTCCGAGTCTTCATCTTTTGAAGCCAGGTCAAAAGTCGACCCTCTCTGTCACAGAGAGTCTTGGTAGAGAAGGTTCTACAGATTTTGCAGTCTGTGGCCTTGGGGTCCAGGTATAAGCAATAAATACAATTGTCATGCTTATCCTCCACAAAAAGTCATTTTTCCCACAAGAGGCACATGACCTGAACAGGGCCTTCTCCTTGTCAGACATCTTGATAGTAGTTGAAAAAAATTCAAGTAATACAAATAAGATTGTAGAAAAGAAACTGAGCAGAGCTCAGTGGAGACTCCCTAGCACAGCGTGCGGTAGAAAAATCTGAGGCTCTGAGCTCTCTCAGGAAGGTTCTAGAGGGTGAGGCTGCTCTGATTGGTCCTGGCAGAAGTTGGTCTCTTTTACACAAAGAGAGTGATAGGATACAAAATGAGTTGAGGCCTAGGCCTGTTTTTCTCTTTTGTTTCTATGGTTTTTATACTACAGAGGCTCCCATTCCGACGACGGGGAATGATACAAAGCATGGGAATCTATGAAAGTTCCAATACTGGGGCAATCATGGGGATAGGAAGGACGGCCCAGCCCACACCAAGCAGAAATAAACAAGACCTTGAGAAGGGAAGGGCAGGGCAGGATACCACAAGACTATCTGAGGGGCAAAGGGCGTCCGCCAGAAGCCCCGTAGGGACCAACGGCAGCCAGAGAGTACCAGGGAAGAAAAGCACCATCAGCATAAGCCACAGAGAAGGGGTGTAAACGGAGGCCAAGCCCGCCTCAGGAGAACACACATACAGAAGGGGACAGCTGAACTGGCATTAGCCCAGAGTCAGCGGAAAATTCAAAAAACGGCTCGTCAGCTGAGAAGCGCATACACGAGAAGGAACACAGTCTTTCAAAGCTCTAGCAGAGCAAGGTACACAAGCACACAGGTACACGCTGAGGCCCACAAAGGTGGACCAGAACGACCATGCGTGTGCAGCAGGCAGCAGGTACATACTTTGCAGAAGGGTGGGCAGAAAGGCAGACTGGATTGCGCAGAGCAGGACGATGGAGGAGCGGCTGAGACACCAGATCACCCGTAGCAGGACGCCCCCAGAAGAGAGTTGTGGAACAACGCTTCAAATGGAAAAAGCAGCTCGCCTCCCCCAGAGCCCTGGTGGAGAACCTCCAACAAATGGTCAGTAGGGATGGGAGTAAACCGGTACACCCATTTGCTAGATACCAGCTGCCGTATAAACGGCCCGGAAAACTGCCACACTCGCCACCATAGGGAGTCGCTGGGGAGAGGCCAACTCTTCCGTGGGCGAGGACTGCAAACTAAGCTGCCTGTCCCCGAGCTCAGCTGGAGGAGGAAACTGCTAGCCCCTGCAGGAAGGTAGACCCATGGGCGAATGAGGGGCCTAAGGGGTCTCCGGAGCAGGTGGGGAAGCCTGCGGGGCAACCAACAGTGAGGTGCGGAAGAGAGGGTCTGGGGGCTGCATCAGCAGAGATGGCGTAGAGCCCGCCCTGGAAGACGCCGGAGAAAAAGCAACAACGCGCCATCCAGTCTCCGGTGAAGAGGAGACAAGGAGCTGACAAACTTACGGAGAGGAATGGACATTCGGAGAAGAGTCTACGATCCGACGACCCAATGCCGGGACGGCACCGTGGAGTCTGCCATGGGCGCCTGTGTGTCCTCGATCGGTACCAAAGTGGCCAGGGGTGCAGAGCCAACCTCTGCCACCACTTGCCGCACAGGAGAACGGGGCGGGTCAGTGCTAGAACGACTAGGGAAAGGCACCGAGAAGGTGCTGGCATGACCTTCAACGAAGCAGCCGCCTGCGTAGAGGGCCAAGAAGGACTCGGGGAGGCACCCCGGGTCCCGGCCTCCAACTGCGGCGCCGCCAGGAAGGAAATCAGTTGGCACCAGAAAGGCGCTGGCTCAGACTCCGGGAAGACAGCCGCCTGCCCAGAGGACCAAGGGGGACTCAGGGACGAAACGTGAGTCCTGGCTACGTCCTACTACACCACAGGGAACCCCGCTGAGTTTTGCGGCGAGGCGGGACGCCGTGTGCTGAAGAGGGGAACCCCGCAGCTGCACCTGGACAAAGCCACACCTTTAAACTCTGAAAACCGAAATAGTCGGCGCCGGGGTCGAAGCCGCCAGAGACTCCGCGGAAGGCCCAGGTTGGAGAGGGATCCGCGGACATCCCAGGAAGAGTAGGGGGCCCAAAAAAGCCTGCAGAACCGCAGCGCAGGCCTCCATTTGGGCCCTAGTCGCCCCAATGTCGCGAAACAGCAGTTAGGGTGGCAATGGGCGAGAGCGCACGTCCTGGGAGGAACCGGCGCCCTCTGACGAACGAGGACAAGGTCTCAGTGACAGACTGTAGGACTTAACGGCTGGCAAGCGACACCCGTGAGGCCTCGGTGAGGGACGAAGCGGCAGCCGGAATCAGCAGTTTCTGGGCCCTTCCGAGGTAGGGGACGAACACGGGGATGAGACCGATCTGGACAAGCGGGCCAAAAGCAATTTCATCCGGCGCTCCAATATTAGAGTAGGATCTGCTTACTATGGTTACTCCCAATTTTTGCTGGTGTTTCACTGTTTCTCGACTTTAATCTGGCTGGGGCCCTGCTAACCAGGACCCCAGCCTAGCTGCTTCCTCTCTAAAATGATTGCATGTACATTAGGTACACTCCAGATTGGTTACTGGGCTACCCTTGTGAGTCCCTAGTAAATGGTACCTTAGGTAATTAGGGCATAGGTGTACCCCAGAGGCCTACCAGGGGCTGAAGCATGTATTATGCCACACCCGGGAAGCCTTCCAAAATTGCACCACAGGTCTGCTACTGCAGCCTGTGTAAGGTGGAGCATGCACCCCTTAATGAGACATAGGCTACCTAGATCTACCTTTAATCAGAGACACATATAAACCTATAAGTCACTCCTATGACAGGCCTTATCAATCCTGAAGGCAGAGTGCTTGGTTTTGTGTGAGAGGGTGCCCATGCATGAGCAAGATCCCTCTGCAACTTTCGGAATCTATTCTCTGAGGCTGTTCTGTGATGCAGCCAGACCATATACTCTTAAGTGCATTATAACCTCACGGTAAATGCTAACTTTCTTAATGGCTGCATGGAAACATGTTGTACACACTGGTCTGCCCGGTAATAGTTTAAACTAGCCCCAGCATCACAAAATGGATGCTGCAGTCACAGACAAGAGTCTGGCCTCCTGCTGCTGACCGAAACTCCGGCAGTGGAGGCCTGGACAATAGGTTTCCTGTCACAGGAAGGTGTAACCACCTCCCAGACATGGTTTAGTGTATTGGGGCTGGGTGGGTGCATTCAGAGAATGCTTTTCAGACAGTGCTGGGGGCACACTTGGTGTCCCTGTGCATACCTCAATTCAAATCAGTTGCAGGGGGCTCAGCCCCTGCTATGGCGCGAAACTGGAAAAAGGGAAAGGGGTGTAGCCACCCCCCCTCCCTAGATCCTCCCATAGGTGGATCCCCAGAGTATGTCCATCACTTTCTTCAGTAGAATTATGGGACCTCAGTCCTTAGGACTTCAGATTACACCTGGACCAAACTCTGCAACATATATACTGGAACTTCGACATTCTACACGATTATAAGACGGAAGAATCTCCCTTGGGGTCAAGGAATGACTCCCCTGTTCAAACAGGCACCTAAGAAGCCTCTTGCCGTACTGCATTTCCGAGCCTCCAGCCGGACCCCGAAATATTTGCGACTCAGGACACGGACTTCCAGACTTCTCAGAGGCCTACACGAGATCCCATCAAAGCTGAGACCCGCAACCCTCACGAGTGACGTGGGACCGGATCTCCTAGACACCATGCACATTTGCTAGTGCATGGACTTCGAGATTTCCCGAAGTTGTGCGTTGGGCTACTTGTGGTCCACGCCCGAGCACCATCTGCACTAAAGATTGTGGGTCTACACTCCACGAGTGTTGCTTGAGCCCGCTTATAGCATTTCAGCTCGAGGCCTCTTTGCGGTCCCTGGTCCGTCGACTGGTGGGTCCCAACAAAGGTAATTCGTCTTTGCTTTGGGCTTCCCTGGTTCCTCCAGATGTGCCCTGACTCCCCACCGAGTGGTGAGACCATCAGGTCTGTGTAGACCATCAGGTCTTGCTGGTCTACACAGAAGCCAATCTTTGTTTCCTGCGCGATATGCTGTTGCCAAGGCTTGTTGGGTCCCATCCGGAATCCGACGCTGCAGCACTCTACATCCTTCTTGGGACTGCTCGAATCCAGCACCTGGTCATCATCGACGCCTCCTGGTCCTTGTGGCTGAAGAGTCCAGCTTCACCTTCACCTGCAAGCACCCGACATCTGTGGGCATCTGCTCATCGCCTTCCTGGTCACTGGCTAACGACCCAGACTCTGTCCCCTCTGCTTTCAGGTTCTTCACATCTACGATCCAGGCTTGGATCCCTCCGGACACTTTCCACTTGGTCACCAACAGCACTTTTGTAGCAACTCGCCATTGAAATAAATGACGAAACCGGACATCAAAAGACACCTATACACCCGGCTTCCCTGGGTGAGGTAACTCTAGTACTACAGTGCGCACGTGGGTGAGGACTCTAGAACCTCCTAGTTCTAAAGGGGTTTGCTCCAAATCCTCTTCTAAGTGTCCTTAAATCTTAAAATTCCAACTGCAACTTCCCCATAGAAGTTAGTGGTGATTCGCGGCTGTGTTTAGATACTGCACGCGTCCCCACAGGTCCCCTGTGTCACTACCTTGAGTGGTTCCTGGTGGCCCCAGCGGTTCTGAAGGCTCTAGGCCTTGAATCTATGTCAGTCGTGGTTCTTATACCACTTTCTTAAGATATGGTTTGGTACGCCCCTAGGGCTCAATGTATATTGTGCTAATTTACTGTGTGCTAATTAAGTTTAATGAATGAACTATTGCCTCTAGCCTCAAAGAGACTAGAGGGATGTGTTTAGAATAAATAGATATATTTTATATATATACCTGGTGTGGTTCTCCTTTCATTTGGTCATTCACGAGATTAAAGACTGGTAAAACAAGCAGTTTTACATTCCTCCAAGACTTAGCCTGAAGGCTGCTCTCCACAGCAACCACTAGGATAGTTTTCTATAAAGGTGGTCTTTAACCTACCATCAATAAGGGTCGTTTAGACTTGTGCAAGGTGCCCACTAGAACAGTGGACAGCATACGCCAGGCCAAATTCTCACAGCTCCCGCCGGGACTTGGGCTTGAGATGCTTACAAGCATCGTAGTCCGTATAATCATGGTGCTTGCCCAAACACCATATGCAAATAGGGTGAGGGTCCTTCGCCGATGTGCACAAGAAGTACACGTCTTGAAACCCGAAGGCATTCGTACACTGTTCAACACAAAGGCATTAAAAGAAGGCTTTAAAACAGGTCAAGGAACACAATCCGGATCCGCGTTGTGCGCAGAAAAGGAAACTGATGTCAGCTCGCCGGGGTGGGCTTGTGACCTCGTTGACGTCACATATGTGGACGCCAGGGTGGAGTCACGTGGTGCTGTCCCCCGGCGCGCAGAGATGCTGTGGCAAAATTTTCCAGATCCAGTCTCAAGCCTGGGGATAATTCTACGTTAAGGAATCTGCGGCTAGTAGTCTATCAGATATAACTGACACTCAAGGTCCTGCTGAATGTCGAACTACAGGTCATCGTTTTGATGATGACTGGAGTCCTCATCGGAATCAGAAGCAGTCCTTGTCCCATATACAGGTCAGGTGGTGGATTCCTTTGGTCCTCAACTGGAGCAAGCAGAGGGGACAGCCCTGAATGAGCACTTGTGGTTGAACTCAACAAGAAGGCAGATTCAATGCAGCAGGCTTAGTATCCAAATCCTAGTACTTCAGCATCTCTTGGCACACTATTGTTGTCCAAGTCGTGACAACTTTCTGCTTGTGAAGCAGCTTACAACTGCATTCCATCTTCCAAAAGGACCTTCACCAGAGATGGATATAGCTCTATGTTTTACTGCTGAAGAACCACCAGAAACAGAAGACTGCACCTTTATGGCAAGCTCACAGTGATTCGTGGTTGGGGTCGTTTTTAGCCCTAGATGAATAATGTTGAGGGGTGTTTTTCTTTGAAACTCCATATGGGTAGTCAGCATTCAAAACACAAAGTAGAATGCCTTGTCAGTCACTGAGGGTTCTTTCACTTAATGTCCCACAGATTGAGCAGAATCCTGAAACAAGTCTCTGCTTGTGGAGACAACACAATCATTCAGTTCGAGAGTCTTTTGAGGATCTTCCTCGCTGCAAGCACTCATAGCTCAAAAAGAGATCTGGAGTGAGACAGCACTTCAGCCATGGTTTCATCCAAACTCCCAGTAGCTCCACCTCAGTTACAAAAAAAAGTAGGTTGTGAGTTTAGGAAGCTGAATTTATGTAGTGTACCAAAAATAAATTCACTATGTAGAGTCTAGACAAACTTCTTGGCTTACAGGGCTTAAATTAATCATTCCAAATGCTCTCTTTTGTGGTAGTGTTGGCAAGCGATTTGAGTATACAGAGGGTAGTCTTAAGCCGTTGCTGAACACACAAAATCAATAAATGACACTCGAGAAGAAACTCGAGAACAAAGGTTTAACCCCTTAAGTGCTGCGCACGACCAATGGTCGTCAGCAGCGCTACCTCCCCAGTGCTGCGCACGACCATTGAACGTCCATTCAGCACTAGTTCTAATGGACAGCGCAGCACTGGGGAGGAATGTGTAATAGCAGCTATGAGGTTAAAATGAACAGGTATTTTTATTTATTTTAACACCAGCTACTTCGTTATGGAGTAGGTTATTTTCAAGATCAAATTTTACCGTTAAGTAAAACTTTCACACAGATGTGTTTTTACGTGGTAATGCTTTCCTATGGAGAAAGAAACCTGTACTGAGTACAGGTACTTGACATTTGCAATTGTATGCCGGGGATCTCCTTTAGGACTTAAGGGGCTGGGGGCCAAGTTCCAAAGTACTACCAGCATTTTGAGTTTCCCTGCTCTGGAGTGTCTGGGTGCAGACGTGCTGGATGGGTTGTTAGCCTTGCGTGCTACGGTGGCCAGGGCAGGTATTGGGCAAGGACTGCTCCGAATGGTCCTGGCGTCTTCACACTTGGTTAAGAGAAGAATCTGACGTTCTGGAGCACGATGACCACCTCCTGGGCAGATGCTGCATTGATGGACCTGGTGATCAGCCGAATAGTAAACTGGACGTTGCGGTCAGTGCCAGCTGGTTGTAGGGAAATGGCCTATCCACTTCAAGAGAGATGCTGACAGCTTGACAAAGTGCTAGGGGGCCTTTGGAGGATGCACAGCTGCAGGACGAGTCTGGTTGTCCCGATTGTCGGATTGTCCCGATTGTCGGGACAGGAGCAAGCAAGCAGGGTCTGGCACCAAAGACCACCAGTACTCTGCAGTTCTTGCTTTTTTAGCTCTTCTTTGTCCCTTTTCTGTTTGGGTCAGGGGAGACTGAGTTCCTGATGTCAGTAGGTCACCTAAATATCGAATTTAGGGGTGTAGTAGCCAATCTGCTTCTTACCCATGGGGTCACTATACTCCACATATGACCACTTCCAGTGGAAGTGGGCTTATCCCTGTACCAGAGTTTATAATTCCACCAAAAACAAGATGGTATAACCCTCTTTTCGTAAAGATAATCATGCAGCCCACCTTAGTGGTGCGACTGTCCGGGTAGTGCACCACGCCTCCCTGGATAGCTAATTTCCCATCCGTGTGTCCTGGTGCCAAACGTGCTTCAAGGCAGGAGGTAGAAAAATAGGGCCAGCAGCCAACTGGCTTCCTGGACAAAGGTGCGCACTACTTTATAGATCTACATATGTTTGACTCAAATTAACAATAAACTTAATTCACATTTTTCAAACAATTTTAATACAATCCTTCTTGATTCATTAATTGTGGCTTCGCTTTACATAAAAATATAGCACTATACATATTCCAGCCTAACTGTATATAGAGTTTTCATGTCATACAACGATAACAATAGCATCAGCCCAATACATTTCGGAACTAGCGTCCCTTCGTCAGGGGCACGTCTGTAAAAACAAAAATATAAAAAAATTAAATTTACATTTACAATCATTGATTGATAACCCACATAACATATTTAACTCCGTTTCTGGCCAATGCCCAAATAACACAATGTTCCTGTATAAGTGGTCCCTCTCGTGCAAAAGTGTCAAAGTGACAAGTCGTTAAGTATACCAGTCCACCATGTCCAGTGTTTATAAATTAGGTGACCGAATCTCAAGCCCGCTTAGGCCTATGTAGTACTCACATGACACAAAACTAGTGAAGTCAACATGCTTTCCATTGGTCCAGCCAAACCAGTAATGCAAAGACTACTGCAAATAAAAACAGAGAAGACATCTAGCAATCCATCTCTTGAAAATTCCCTGGATGCCCACTAGAATACCAGGGCAGGAGGTGACATCTCACAGCGCTGCAGGAAGTCGGGTGGCATAACAAAGGCGGCAGAGATTTTGGTATACTGATTCACTAGCCACCCTGTTGGAGATATAAACACCTCCTGCTAAGGCAGGCATTGCTTTAGACCTCAGAGCGAAAGCTCTCACCTCCAGGGGGGGCGGGGGGGGGGGGGGGGGGTGTCAGAAACTGACAGGCAGGTTGAAAGATACCAGTCAGCCACCACATTAAGAGGCAGGTAGGTTTTCAGGCAGCCCCTAGAGGGTGACCTTCTGCATGCATATCTTAATAAATACACTACTTGCTTCAGTATGGATTTATTAAGACAAGGTGTTTGAATCCAAAACACCATAAGTTTCAGTGAAGCCATCATGTAGCTGGGGAACTCGTAATTACCAGTGCCAGGTACATGTATTTAAATATATACAGATCAACAAGAGAGAGGACTAGATAAGCTAGCCTGTATCCCCAGTTTATATATATAAATCAATAAAGGCTAGCTAGTTTAAGGGAAATATTAGGGAGACTCTGGTACGTCAGCAGTGACAATATGTGGGAAAAACACTGTTTTCCTTTGAAAGCCCTCACCCACCGACCTAGTCGGTGGCATGCTACATCATCGGGCCCACCACAGTGGCACCGAATGTGCCCCGGGTGTGCTTCAACGCCAGGTGACTGCGGAGCTGGTATGTTGCTGAGTGTGCAGTGAAGGGGTGTGAAGGTGAGAAATTAAAATGCTATCCAGGAGGTCCCAGCACCCGAGGGTATTAGCAATATTTAATGAACTGGGCCTCTGTTAGCAGGTTAAAAGGCAATAGGACGTTTTAAGGGAGAGTTACAATGACCTCCAGCGTCCAGTGTGGTCTACATGTTTCAGCCAGTGCCTTTGTTATAAGCTGGCTTTCCTCAGGACCAAAAGGGGGTGAAAAGTGCAAATAATAATAAACTATATTAAGTGAGTGTTGTTATTTTCTCTATGTGTCGCGCACGCTAAGGCGCTGTAACTGTTAGAGGGGGATTCCCTCAAGCTTTTCTACACAGAACACATAGGACAAAGACAAGACGTACAAGGAAGAGTCATATTAGGTTTGCATTAAGTAAAAGAACCACTTTTAGCCGACTTATAAGGTGGTGTTCGACCTATATGCGGCTATGGTGAGCTCATTGGGGACTCCATAGAGCTTGTGAGGGTATATCCAACCGTTAGTGAGGGGTGGTGGGCTAAAAACGAAATCACAAGGTGAGGTACAGGAAAGTAATGGTACTAAGTCCTCACTCTGTTATTTCAATGTAAAAAGCCTCATGGGTCGCCTGGCAGAGAAAGAGACCCTGTAGGGATAAAAATGAGACATACAAGGCTTTCTAACCTGTAGGGAGAGAAAGTTCTTACCCCATTTGCAGGATTTAGAGGGTTACTCACGAGTAGTTCGGTCTGGTTCCTCCTAGGACCTATTCATCCATCCGCGGCGCCCGAAATGCAGTGACTGGGCCGCAATGTTTGTCTTTTTATGCTCTTATCGTAATCTATTTCACCTGGTTAGAGTAGAAAGAGAAGGCGGTATGCGCGTAAAACGCCCTATCATGCTGCGACCAACTGCACATGTGCAGGGGAGCAGCGCGTGGGCTCGCGCATGCGCGGTAGCCAGGGCGAGTCAATGCGCATGCGCAAGAAACGGGGCTCTGATGCGCATGCGCGGTGCATCGCCGGGTGAGCGCTGCAAGCGCTGGGCTGTGTGAGCAGCCTGTGTGAGAACAGGTGTGAGTAGCGCTGGATGTGCGCTAGCCAGAGCGTTATGATAGACAAAGTATTGAGCTCTGGCACGTGTAAAGAAACGCAAGCGCTGGGCAAAGTGAACAACCTGTGAGTTAACAGGTGTGTGTAGCGCTGACTATGCGCTACCCAGAGGGTCATTATAAACGAAGTATTGGGCCACTGTGTAGTGAATGGGTAATACCCATCAAGCTTAGGAAATACTAAGTAGAGAGGGGGGATCACTAGTTGGAGAGAAGGGGTCAGGGAGGGCGCTCATGCAAGGGGACAGGGGCACAAGTGTCTCACATGAAGTGCTAGGTGCTACTGAGTAGGACCGGGGAGGTTATTATTGGCTCACAGCCCAAGTTGTATCGGTGGGCATGTTATGGTTATACTGTTAGGCTATTCCATGGAATGGCATCGTTCAGGCCATGGATGTGTGTGGCTAGGCGGTAAATCCAGCGCTGCTCTTTTTGTAGAAGGAATCTTTCATCTTTGGCATTGTCAAATTTCTCAATGACAGTCCAGGAGAAATCATTTGGTGTGTGGTTGTGGGTCAGGAAGTGATCTGTAAGTTTACTGATATTTTTCCCACATCTTATTGTACTCCTGTGTTCGGTCATTCTTGTGCGTACCTTGCGAGTGGTCATGCCAATGTATCTCAGGCCGCATCTGCACGTTATCAGGTAGACCAGGTTGGTAGAGTTGCAGTTAGTGAAATTTCGTTGCGTCCAGGTTTTGCCCGGTTCCAGATTGAGGGTTTTAGACGGAGATGTAAGGTGGCATACGCTGCAGTTGTTACAGGGTTGGTGTCCGATGATCTTGGGCAGGCCCCATGCATTAACAATTGTGTTGTCTCTGTTCTGATTGGTCGTGCGTGGCCTGGTGTTGACTAGCTGGTCTCTTAGGTTGGTAGATCTTTTGTAAGCAATGCGTGGTTTTTCCCATTGTCTTGTGCCAGAGTTGATAATTTTCCAGTGCCGTTGTATAATGTTGGAAACTTGATTCGATGCTGTGTTGTACGTTGTTACACAGGTGAGGACTGGTTCTTCCTCAGGTTTGTCGTAGTTTTCCAGGAGGGCTCCTCGATTTTGATTCCTTGCTCTTTTGCGGGTTTGGTTTATTATCCTGGTGGGGTAACCACGGTCCCTCAGTTTGTGTACTAGGTCATTGGACTGTTGTTTATAGTCCTTGATGTTACTGCAATTGCGCCTGATACGTAGAAACTGCCCGTAGGGCAAGTTTTCCCTCAGGTGTCGAGGGTGAAAACTGTCAAACCTAAGCAGTGAATTCCTTGCTGTGGGTTTGTAGTAGGTGGTGGTGGTAAGCTTCCCATTGTCAGGTTTGATGTTCAGGTCCAGGAAGGGTAGTTCAGTGGTACTGCTGGTGCATGTGAAGCGTAAGTAGGGGTCCAATTGGTTGACCCAGAGCATGAAGCTGTCCAGTGATTCTTGGTCTCCTTTCCATATTAAGAGTATATCGTCGATATACCGACGCCACATACGTATGTTGGCAGAGAAAGGGTTGGTGGGTTGTTGTACGTGGGTGTCTTCAAAGTGGGCCACGTACAATCCTGCCACACTAGGGGCAAAAACACTGCCCATGGACGTTCCATTCGTCTGTAAGTAGTGCGTGCCTTCATATTCAAAATAGTTCTCTTTGAGAGCCAGAGCCGCGCAGTCTAAGATGAAGCTACGGGGGGTGTTGTACTCCCAGGGGCTTGTCATTAGGACATCATGTAACACTTGGAGTGTAGCGTCCTGTGGTAGGCTAGTATATAGGCTTTCTATGTCTAGTCCTGCCATGAGTTCTGTGGTGGGGTCAAAGTCAATATCTTGAATCACACTAAGAAGGTGTTTGGTGTCTTTAATGTAAGAGGGGGTCTTTTGGACGAGTGGGTTTAGGAAAAAATCACAGAACCGTGATAGGGGCTCTAGGAGTGACTTGATCCCTGATACGATGGGTCTCCCGGGTGGTGGAGAGATACCTTTATGTATCTTGGGGACCGTGTAGAAGTAAGGGGTCTTTATTTCTTTGGGACAAAGGTAGTCCGCCTCTTGTTTAGAGATGTGTTCGTTGTCTTTTGCGTTGGTGACCAGTTGGTTGATGGTGACTTGGAGTTGTTCAGTCGGGTCTCTGGTGAGGCGTTTGTAGTTTCTTGTGTCACTGAGGAGCCTCTTACATTCGAGGTCGTAGTCAGTCTTGTTCATCAAGACTATTCCTCCCCCTTTATCAGCAGGTTTGATCACCAGTGTGGGATCATTTTGTAGGCGTTGGATGGTACTTCTATCTTTGCTGGATAGGTTGTTAAAGGTGTCCTTTTGTTGTAGGTTTTGTATATCGGTGTAGACTGCCTGTTCGAACGTCAGGATTTCGACCGGGATGCTACCCGGTGGGGGGGTGAAGGTGGACTTCATTCTCAAGCCTGTCTCATTTGGCGTGCTGGTTGTCTCCGACATGATGTTGTCCTTTTTCTCAAAGAAAGCTTTAAGTTTAAGTTTCCTGAAGAACTCGGCAAGCTCGACGTGTAATTTGAACATGTCTAGCCTGGGAGTGGGGACAAATGAAAGGCCTTTGTTGAGTACTTCCATTTCTTCTGTTGTTAACTGGGTATCTGATAAGTTGAACACCAGTGGGTGTTGCGGTGCTATTTGCTGGTTCCCGGTTGTTCCCTGGTTTTGTTTCTTGTGTTGGCGCTCACAGGTTCTTCCTCTGGGGTCCATTGGACATGCCCCGAGTTCCGTCTCTTGCCCCGGCCTCTTCTGCCCTGGGATAAAAAAGGATACCGGGGGTTTTGGTTCCCTTGGAAGAACGGCATGTTGCCTTGGGGATACATGTGTGGGTATCCGAAGTAAGGAGGTGGGAAGTGGCCTAGGAGGGGCGGTGGTGGCCCGTAATTTTGGTTTTGGGGGCCTTGCCAGGGTTGTTGCCAGTGTTGTCCCCGTCTTCCTCTTCCTCTTGATGTGTTGGATCCTGTGCTAGAGTTGCTAGAGGTGCTTGAGACAGAGCTGTTGTCTGAATTGTCAAAAGTTTTTTTGGGGGGGGGTATAGTCGTCCTCCGAGTACGGGTAAGTTTTAGAATAGCTGAATCTCTTCAGGTCTTTCTCGAATTTCTTAATTTTGGTCTGGGTTAGGTAGTCTTTATATTCCGCTATTTCGCGGTTTTGGTCCTCGAGTTTTTTCTTAAAGCCCGTTATGGTGGTTTTGAAATGGGACTCTGTTGCTTGGATTTCTATCATGATGGCATCTGATAGACGTTTGGCAGTTTTGATGATTAAGACTAGCCAGTCCCTAGTGCAGTGCCAGGCGATCTGGGCCCAGTCTTTACGAAATGCTGCGTCATCCAGGAAGATCCTGGGGGCATTGGTGACTAGAAGGCCGGTAGGAGCTGTATTGGTGCGTAAGTATTGTGCCAGGATGACCCCATGCAGAACAGTCCGGATCCTGTTCCTCTTTTTCTCCGTAAGTGAATCCCAGTCCGTTGTTTGTGCTACGGTGGCCGGGATGTTGAAGTCAGCCAGGAGTGAGGGGTCAGCTAGAATTTCGCTGATATCCTCAGCAGTGTAAGTAAGGCCCATATTTTCGGCCATGTTGAAGGGAAGGAAGCTCTCACAGCTGCGCGCTGCTTAGTAGTATACAGATCAACAAGAGAGAGAGGACTAGATAAGCTAGCCTGTATCCCCAGTTTATATATATAAATCAATAAAGGCTAGCTAGTTTAAGGGAAATATTAGGGAGACTCTGGTACGTCAGCAGTGACAATATGTGGGAAAAACACTGTTTTCCTTTGAAAGCCCTCACCCACCGACCTAGTCGGTGGCATGCTTCATCATCGGGCCCACCACAGTGGCACCGAATGTGCCCCGGGTGTGCTTCAACGCCAGGTGACTGCGGAGCTGGTATGTTGCTGAGTGTGCAGTGAAGGGGTGTGAAGGTGAGAAATTAAAATGCTATCCAGGAGGTCCCAGCACCCGAGGGTATTAGCAATATTTAATGAACTGGGCCTCTGTTAGCAGGTTAAAAGGCAATAGGACGTTTTAAGGGAGAGTTACAATGACCTCCAGCGTCCAGTGTGGTCTACATGTTTCAGCCAGTGCCTTTGTTATAAGCTGGCTTTCCTCAGGACCAAAAGGGGGTGAAAAGTGCAAATAATAATAAACTATATTAAGTGAGTGTTGTTATTTTCTCTATGTGTCGCGCACGCTAAGGCGCTGTAACTGTTAGAGGGGGATTCCCTCAAGCTTTTCTACACAGAACACATAGGACAAAGACAAGACGTACAAGGAAGAGTCATATTAGGTTTGCATTAAGTAAAAGAACCACTTTTAGCCGACTTATAAGGTGGTGTTCGACCTATATGCGGCTATGGTGAGCTCATTGGGGACTCCATAGAGCTTGTGAGGGTATATCCAACCGTTAGTGAGGGGTGGTGGGCTAAAAACGAAATCACAAGGTGAGGTACAGGAAAGTAATGGTACGAAGTCCTCACTCTGTTATTTCAATGTAAAAAGCCTCATGGGTCGCCTGGCAGAGAAAGAGATCCTGTAGGGATAAAAATGAGACATACAAGGCTTTCTAACCTGTAGGGAGAGAAAGTTCTTACCCCATTTGCAGGATTTAGAGGGTTACTCACGAGTAGTTCGGTCTGGTTCCTCCTAGGACCTATTCATCCATCCGCGGCGCCCGAAATGCAGTGACTGGGCCGCAATGTTTGTCTTTTTATGCTCTTATCGTAATCTATTTCACCTGGTTAGAGTAGAAAGAGAAGGCGGTATGCGCGTAAAACGCCCTATCATGCTGCGACCAACTGCACATGTGCAGGGGAGCAGCGCGTGGGCTCGCGCATGCGCGGTAGCCAGGGCGAGTCAATGCGCATGCGCAAGAAACGGGGCTCTGATGCGCATGCGCGGTGCATCGCCGGGTGAGCGCTGCAAGCGCTGGGCTGTGTGAGCAGCCTGTGTGAGAACAGGTGTGAGTAGCGCTGGATGTGCGCTAGCCAGAGCGTTATGATAGACAAAGTATTGAGCTCTGGCACGTGTAAAGAAACGCAAGCGCTGGGCAAAGTGAACAACCTGTGAGTTAACAGGTGTGTGTAGCGCTGACTATGCGCTACCCAGAGGGTCATTATAAACGAAGTATTGGGCCACTGTGTAGTGAATGGGTAATACCCATCAAGCTTAGGAAATACTAAGTAGAGAGGGGGGATCACTAGTTGGAGAGAAGGGGTCAGGGAGGGCGCTCATGCAAGGGGACAGGGGCACAAGTGTCTCACATGAAGTGCTAGGTGCTACTGAGTAGTTTCCCTTAAAACGTCCTATTGCCTTTTAACCTGCTAACAGAGGCCCAGTTCATTAAATATTGCTAATACCCTCGGGTGCTGGGACCTCCTGGATAGCATTTTAATTTCTCACCTTCACACCCCTTCACTGCACACTCAGCAACATACCAGCTCCGCAGTCACCTGGCGTTGAAGCACACCCGGGGCACATTCGGTGCCACTGTGGTGGGCCCGATGATGAAGCATGCCACCGACTAGGTCGGTGGGTGAGGGCTTTCAAAGGAAAACAGTGTTTTTCCCACATATTGTCACTGCTGACGTACCAGAGTCTCCCTAATATTTCCCTTAAACTAGCTAGCCTTTATTGATTTATATATATAAACTGGGGATACAGGCTAGCTTATCTAGTCCTCTCTCTCTTGTTGATCTGTATACTACTAAGCAGCGCGCAGCTGTGAGAGCTTCCTTCCCTTCAACATGGCCGAAAATATGGGCCTTACTTACACTGCTGAGGATATCAGCGAAATTCTAGCTGACCCCTCACTCCTGGCAGACTTCAACATCCCGGCCACCGTAGCACAAACAACGGACTGGGATTCACTTACGGAGAAAAAGAGGAACAGGATCCGGACTGTTCTGCATGGGGTCATCCTGGCACAATACTTACGCACCAATACAGCTCCTACCGGCCTTCTAGTCACCAATGCCCCCAGGATCTTCCTGGATGACGCAGCATTTCGTAAAGACTGGGCCCAGATCGCCTGGCACTGCACTAGGGACTGGCTAGTCTTAATCATCAAAACTGCCAAACGTCTATCAGATGCCATCATGATAGAAATCCAAGCAACAGAGTCCCATTTCAAAACCACCATAACGGGCTTTAAGAAAAAACTCGAGGACCAAAACCGCGAAATAGCGGAATATAAAGACTACCTAACCCAGACCAAAATTAAGAAATTCGAGAAAGACCTGAAGAGATTCAGCTATTCTAAAACTTACCCGTACTCGGAGGACGACTATACCCCCCCCAAAAAAACTTTTGACAATTCAGACAACAGCTCTGTCTCAAGCACCTCTAGCAACTCTAGCACAGGATCCAACACATCAAGAGGAAGAGGAAGACGGGGACAACACTGGCAACAACCCTGGCAAGGCCCCCAAAACCAAAATTACGGGCCACCACCGCCCCTCCTAGGCCACTTCCCACCTCCTTACTTCGGATACCCACACATGTATCCCCAAGGCAACATGCCGTTCTTCCAAGGGAACCAAAACCCCCGGTATCCTTTTTTATCCCAGGGCAGAAGAGGCCGGGGCAAGAGACGGAACTCGGGGCATGTCCAATGGACCCCAGAGGAAGAACCTGTGAGCGCCAACACAAGAAACAAAACCAGGGAACAACCGGGAACCAGCAAATAGCACCGCAACACCCACTGGTGTTCAACTTATCAGATACCCAGTTAACAACAGAAGAAATGGAAGTACTCAACAAAGGCCTTTCATTTGTCCCCACTCCCAGGCTAGACATGTTCAAATTACACGTCGAGCTTGCCGAGTTCTTCAGGAAACTTAAACTTAAAGCTTTCTTTGAGAAAAAGGACAACATCATGTCGGAGACAACCAGCACGCCAAATGAGACAGGCTTGAGAATGAAGTCCACCTTCACCCCCCCACCGGGTAGCATCCCGGTCGAAATCCTGACGTTCGAACAGGCAGTCTACACCGATATACAAAACCTACAACAAAAGGACACCTTTAACAACCTATCCAGCAAAGATAGAAGTACCATCCAACGCCTACAAAATGATCCCACACTGGTGATCAAACCTGCTGATAAAGGGGGAGGAATAGTCTTGATGAACAAGACTGACTACGACCTCGAATGTAAGAGGCTCCTCAGTGACACAAGAAACTACAAACGCCTCACCAGAGACCCGACTGAACAACTCCAAGTCACCATCAACCAACTGGTCACCAACGCAAACGACAACGAACACATCTCTAAACAAGAGGCGGACTACCTTTGTCCCAAAGAAATAAAGACCCCTTACTTCTACACGGTCCCCAAGATACATAAAGGTATCTCTCCACCACCCGGGAGACCCATCGTATCAGGGATCAAGTCACTCCTAGAGCCCCTATCACGGTTCTGTGATTTTTTCCTAAACCCACTCGTCCAAAAGACCCCCTCTTACATTAAAGACACCAAACACCTTCTTAGTGTGATTCAAGATATTGACTTTGACCCCACCACAGAACTCATGGCAGGACTAGACATAGAAAGCCTATATACTAGCCTACCACAGGACGCTACACTCCAAGTGTTACATGATGTCCTATTGACAAGCCCCTGGGAGTACAACACCCCCCGTAGCTTCATCTTAGACTGCGCGGCTCTGGCTCTCAAAGAGAACTATTTTGAATATGAAGGCACGCACTACTTACAGACGAATGGAACGTCCATGGGCAGTGTTTTTGCCCCTAGTGTGGCAGGATTGTACGTGGCCCACTTTGAAGACACCCACGTACAACAACCCACCAACCCTTTCTCTGCCAACATACGTATGTGGCGTCGGTATATCGACGATATACTCTTAATATGGAAAGGAGACCAAGAATCACTGGACAGCTTCATGCTCTGGGTCAACCAATTGGACCCCTACTTACGCTTCACATGCACCAGCAGTACCACTGAACTACCCTTCCTGGACCTGAACATCAAACCTGACAATGGGAAGCTTACCACCACCACCTACTACAAACCCACAGCAAGGAATTCACTGCTTAGGTTTGACAGTTTTCACCCTCGACACCTGAGGGAAAACTTGCCCTACGGGCAGTTTCTACGTATCAGGCGCAATTGCAGTAACATCAAGGACTATAAACAACAGTCCAATGACCTAGTACACAAACTGAGGGACCGTGGTTACCCCACCAGGATAATAAACCAAACCCGCAAAAGAGCAAGGAATCAAAATCGAGGAGCCCTCCTGGAAAACTACGACAAACCTGAGGAAGAACCAGTCCTCACCTGTGTAACAACGTACAACACAGCATCGAATCAAGTTTCCAACATTATACAACGGCACTGGAAAATTATCAACTCTGGCACAAGACAATGGGAAAAACCACGCATTGCTTACAAAAGATCTACCAACCTAAGAGACCAGCTAGTCAACACCAGGCCACGCACGACCAATCAGAACAGAGACAACACAATTGTTAATGCATGGGGCCTGCCCAAGATCATCGGACACCAACCCTGTAACAACTGCAGCGTATGCCACCTTACATCTCCGTCTAAAACCCTCAATCTGGAACCGGGCAAAACCTGGACGCAACGAAATTTCACTAACTGCAACTCTACCAACCTGGTCTACCTGATAACGTGCAGATGCGGCCTGAGATACATTGGCATGACCACTCGCAAGGTACGCACAAGAATGACCGAACACAGGAGTACAATAAGATGTGGGAAAAATATCAGTAAACTTACAGATCACTTCCTGACCCACAACCACACACCAAATGATTTCTCCTGGACTGTCATTGAGAAATTTGACAATGCCAAAGATGAAAGATTCCTTCTACAAAAAGAGCAGCGCTGGATTTACCGCCTAGCCACACACATCCATGGCCTGAACGATGCCATTCCATGGAATAGCCTAACAGTATAACCATAACATGCCCACCGATACAACTTGGGCTGTGAGCCAATAATAACCTCCCCGGTCCTACTCAGTAGCACCTAGCACTTCATGTGAGACACTTGTGCCCCTGTCCCCTTGCATGAGCGCCCTCCCTGACCCCTTCTCTCCAACTAGTGATCCCCCCTCTCTACTTAGTATTTCCTAAGCTTGATGGGTATTACCCATTCACTACACAGTGGCCCAATACTTCGTTTATAATGACCCTCTGGGTAGCGCATAGTCAGCGCTACACACACCTGTTAACTCACAGGTTGTTCACTTTGCCCAGCGCTTGCGTTTCTTTACACGTGCCAGAGCTCAATACTTTGTCTATCATAACGCTCTGGCTAGCGCACATCCAGCGCTACTCACACCTGTTCTCACACAGGCTGCTCACACAGCCCAGCGCTTGCAGCGCTCACCCGGCGATGCACCGCGCATGCGCATCAGAGCCCCGTTTCTTGCGCATGCGCATTGACTCGCCCTGGCTACCGCGCATGCGCGAGCCCACGCGCTGCTCCCCTGCACATGTGCAGTTGGTCGCAGCATGATAGGGCGTTTTACGCGCATACCGCCTTCTCTTTCTACTCTAACCAGGTGAAATAGATTACGATAAGAGCATAAAAAGACAAACATTGCGGCCCAGTCACTGCATTTCGGGCGCCGCGGATGGATGAATAGGTCCTAGGAGGAACCAGACCGAACTACTCGTGAGTAACCCTCTAAATCCTGCAAATGGGGTAAGAACTTTCTCTCCCTACAGGTTAGAAAGCCTTGTATGTCTCATTTTTATCCCTACAGGGTCTCTTTCTCTGCCAGGCGACCCATGAGGCTTTTTACATTGAAATAACAGAGTGAGGACTTAGTACCATTACTTTCCTGTACCTCACCTTGTGATTTCGTTTTTAGCCCACCACCCCTCACTAACGGTTGGATATACCCTCACAAGCTCTATGGAGTCCCCAATGAGCTCACCATAGCCGCATATAGGTCGAACACCACCTTATAAGTCGGCTAAAAGTGGTTCTTTTACTTAATGCAAACCTAATATGACTCTTCCTTGTACGTCTTGTCTTTGTCCTATGTGTTCTGTGTAGAAAAGCTTGAGGGAATCCCCCTCTAACAGTTACAGCGCCTTAGCGTGCGCGACACATAGAGAAAATAACAACACTCACTTAATATAGTTTATTATTATTTGCACTTTTCACCCCCTTTTGGTCCTGAGGAAAGCCAGCTTATAACAAAGGCACTGGCTGAAACATGTAGACCACACTGGACGCTGGAGGTCATTGTAACTCTCCCTTAAAACGTCCTATTGCCTTTTAACCTGCTAACAGAGGCCCAGTTCATTAAATATTGCTAATACCCTCGGGTGCTGGGACCTCCTGGATAGCATTTTAATTTCTCACCTTCACACCCCTTCACTGCACACTCAGCAACATACCAGCTCCGCAGTCACCTGGCGTTGAAGCACACCCGGGGCACATTCGGTGCCACTGTGGTGGGCCCGATGATGAAGCATGCCACCGACTAGGTCGGTGGGTGAGGGCTTTCAAAGGAAAACAGTGTTTTTCCCACATATTGTCACTGCTGACGTACCAGAGTCTCCCTAATATTTCCCTTAAACTAGCTAGCCTTTATTGATTTATACATGTATTTAAATGGCATCCCTGTTCGCTTGTACTGTAACAATTGAACTAGACAGTACAAGGGCATATCTGCTCATGCTGATATGTCCTCACATGCAATATATTGCATCCTGCCTTAGGACTAAAAAGGCCGATGTTGGGATTAGTTGCATATATTGAATGCAGGGTCAGTGGGCATGGCACATAGGGTGTGTGCCACGCCGTGTTTTCACATTTGTCTGCACCATTTCATGCAATATGCAATGGCAGTCTGCAGGTGTTTGTTAGTGGACCCCTTAGGGTGGCACAATATAGGCTGCAGCCCTTAGGGACCCGCTTTACAACCAATGCCCTATGTATCAGGGGTAGCATTTACTAGGGTCTTGCAGAGGGGCAAAAGTCCTTGCCAACTGTGGAACAACTGCAGTTACCTCGTTTTAGGGAAAGAGTTGTGGCACCGGGGACCTGGTTAGCAGAAACCTGGTGCACTTCAGGCAAAATGTTATCAAATACCAGGCAAACCAAGGGGGTCACAATTTCAAAAAGGGGCACTTTCCTTCAGGGACTAACTTCTGCACCTTAAGTGACGTAAAAACCTGCTTGGAAAATATGATAAAAGTACCCAAAGTTCTAAAGAAAATATGAGCAATGTTCAGAAGGTTGCCTGTAAATGGGAGGTAGAAAAGTTGATGCCTCCAATGGGAGTTGGAGCACTGAGACCCCCTACTTCACTTGCCAGAGATGAGTCACAAAAAGTGGTGGGTTGGATGCAATTATTATTTGGATACTCGTGTTAACACTTACTACCATTCTCAGCCTGACATTGTGGAATGAAGCTGGCCAGAAAGAGAGACCAAGACACAGAAGATGTCCAGCAGAAGAAATTGGAGCTTTGCTTCCATAATGGCACTAGGATGAATGACAAAGGATTGAGGGCTACTGCATAATGTAGAAATATCACTTATATAAGTACAATAGTCATAGTGTTTGAACCCTGGCAGGACTTCAAACAGAGTAATAGAAATTTCTATCTTTAAAAGGCAAACTTTTAAAAAGTTTTAAAATTATCGGTTTAGATAGCACCAGAAATAAGAGGGCACTGCGAACACAGGCAGTACCTGTAATCGGCTACGCATGTGATGTAATGGCAACATAACACTTCAATAGCTGATCCGGCACACATTAAGAGCAGGAAACTTATTAAATTAGTTTGGATCCAGCCATTTCTAGCTCAATAACCTATAGGAATGGTCATACTTAGGAAAGAGTTTGTCACATATTCCAAGATCAGGATTGCCAACAACCAATTTATAGCCTAAACTGTTAAGCTGCTGCAGGGCAGAAGTGCAAAGTTCATGCTCAATCTTGGTATGAGCATCAACTGCTGAAAATTGACCTGTTTAAAGCATAAACCAAAAACTTAATCACACATTGACTTTAGGCTGGGGAATGAATATAACAATGAGTATAACACATGAAGAGATCAGAATCAAATTAATGTTTACAAATAGCATTATAAAAATAGCTTTTTCTTTATTTCCAAGTTAATCATAGGAGATTGTCCTTCAAAGCTATTTCATGCAGTTCACAAACTGCATAATCAAAATATCAGTGAAGGCACCCACTGGCTTGATGCCAGCTAAGTAATTTAAATAACAGTTCATTTAATCTAAGACTAAATGCCCCACCAAAACTTCCTGATCAAAATGTTCAGTAGCATCAACACCTAATAGTGCACGGCTTTTTTAGTTATATTTTTTAGGTATTCCTTCTGAAGACTAACAAAGGGAATACACATACCAGGTGGATACTCAGTACTGAGAAATATATACAATAGCCACCAAGTGGCTGCAAGATTAAAATTTCCTACTAAAGCACCTTTTATAAGCATAGAAAAATGTTCTCCGCACTGAACAAATGCATTCAACCTTCTATAGGAATTACTGTATTAACAAAAATGTGCAGTCACAAAGGTGAACAGCTCTATCCAGGCGAGCTATACCCACTTCAAAATATGCATTCAACAGCCTTTAATGATTTATTTTGCTACACCAACACATAGTGCCAGCAAACAAAGTTATTTATTTGTGAGATCGATGCATGCAAAGACTCCAAAAGACACTGCATTTACTGAACCAGATAATCAAATAAAAAAAAACTGCGCTACAATTTAGGTAAAACCAAGGGGAAAAATACCTTCTAAAAACAATGTACCTTAAAAGATAATATTTCGTGGATTCTAAATGTTCCTTGCAGATTGCCAAATTATTATATTCTCTAGAAACTTTTCAAACAGCCAGGGTGGCAGCAGAAAAATCCAGTAAAGCAAGTCCTCGCCGACCTCACCAGAGGGATACCTTGGGTATATCTGGCGCCGCCCTAGCGCCATTGCTTCAGTTCCTCGCACCTTCCTCGCCAACTGACAGACTACGAACAATCCGAGAGAAAAAAACTGAGCGAGTTGGCAATCTGCAAGGAAGATGAAATTATAAAGTTACTTACTAGTAACTCAGGAGATTACCTTGCATGTTGGATCTTCAACAAAAAAGCAACTCTAGAATTCTGCCCTTGTGACAAGGGATCCAAGAACTTTGTCTCAAGTTGTAATTTGCAACAGAGCAGTGGATTTCTTCACATAGGATATACCGTGTGTCAATCTTATTAAGCAGCCTTAGAGTTCGGAACCACCTCAAAATCCATCTTGTGTTAGTAAACTAACAGGTCACAACAACTCTTACACTGTATTTTACCAACTTCAACATTCATGCAACTGATTTTTCACTAATAGGACGTTCTTGATAGTAATTGATGCAAGTAACTTGCAACCCAATCCATCAACAGTATATCCATACCAAAAACTTGAACTTCTCACTAAAGCAGCACAAGAGGGAAATTTATTTTCTCAATTACATACCAAACAGCAATTCAATGACTTAAGAAAAAGGAGATAGCACTGAGACACAGAAGACTATTTTCTGTCCATTTTCACTTTATTTAGAATTTGGAACTTTAAACTTTACTGCTTTCTTCAGATTTCCCACTGGAACCTTGTAGCAGCAACAACCAAGTCAAACAGACAAGATCCCAGCGGCTGCATAAAAAACCAGTGTTCACTTCCCTTCTAGTTCTGTGCATGTCTGATTCTACCAACACAGCACGTTCAGAGAAGTTGCAAAATGCCTTTAAGTCTGCTTATAGTCGTCTCAGCATTTACAAATACAAGGGGTAGTGCATTTGGGGGTACTCTCTAATAGTACCCACAGTGTGCATTACAGTAAGAGAAGGTCAATAAAGCCCTGGTTATGTAACATGGGAAGCATATAAAACAGTCACCTTTATGTTACTGAGAAGGACCCATATATTTGACAAAACAAAACGTCGAGAAACCCAGAAGCGGCATGGAGCAAGCAACAAAAAAGCTACAATGTGGATTATACATAGATTTTGGTAGGTGCAGGTTTGAAGACAAGTGGGGAAGTGTGTGTTAGGTTATTTATGGCAAGAATTTCAGAGTACACAACTACGAAAAACTTTTTTTTTTTAAAATACACAGTTGTATTTTCAGACCAGCCACCTTTCCCCTCCATCTTAACGGTTATGAAAGTTGAAGCTAGAAAAGTTCTGCAAGAAAATTAAGGACACAGTGAGCCATTCTATTTCATGCACAAAGAACAAGTTACTTACCTTCTGTAACACTTTTTCTGTTGGATACAGTATCTACCAGTGGATTCCTCCCCTCAAGAATATCCCCTGCGCCAGAATTCACAAACTGCATAATCAAAATATCAATATCTAGATTTTCTACCGGGGACTCCCATCTCTACGACTGGGAATGATTCAGGCTTGTGAATCTATGAAAGACACCTATAATACTGGATAATTCCGCTGAAACTTTTTCCTAGCTCTCCAAGCCGAGGTTGTCACAATGCCATGGCTCCGCACGCGGCTCCGCATGACCTCACTGGAGCCGTAAGAGAACCACGTCGGTGTGATGACGTCAGTGCCACCCATTTTTTCCGTGCCTCCGAGGCGAACGGGCGGACCAATCAGAGACAATGCATACATAGTACACAGTATTCACACAAATACACACAGTGTAAAGTGAAATAGGAAAACAAAAGAAAGCAAGCATTTCCTATAAGACTACACAAAGGCAAACCGAGGCAATATAAAATGACAATATGAAACAACCATATTAACCAACACCTCTTTTCAGGTATAAAAGGGTGGACAACGGGGAGGCGGGTGGATCATTGAGGAATCCGCAGGCAGATACTGTATCCACCAGAAAAAGCTTTAACAAAGGTAAGTAACTTGTTCTTCTGATGGATACATCTGCCTGTGGATTCCTCACCTTATGAATAGAATCCAACGACAGTCCAACTCCCGGAGGAGGGTGTCCACCCTACTATACCCAAAAATCATGTAAAACAGAGCACAAAATGTCTATCTCTCCTCACCTCAGAATCTAAACAGTAATGCTTCGCGAAAGTGTGGAGGGAGGCCCAAGTTGCGGCCTTACAGATGTCCAACACAGGAACAAGGCAGAAGTGGATGATTTAGCCCTGGTGGAATGAGCTTTAATGCCTTCAGGAGGCTCCTTACCAGCCTGAGCATAGCAGATCTTGATGCACAAGATGAACCACCTGGATAGAGTGCACTAGTGCACCGCCTTGCCTTTAATGCGCCCAACGTAGCCCACAAAGAGCTGATCGTCCCGTCGCAAATCCTTCTATCTAGATAAAAACTAACCAACCTCTTAGGATCCAAGCGGTGAAGCCTCTCCTCCTCCTTGGAAGGATGAGGGAGGGATAGAAAGTAGGAAGGGTAATGGACTGCCCCAGATGGGAGTTACCACCTTATGCAGAAAAGCAGCCCTGGGTCCTGAAAACCATCCTTTCAGCATGAATGGGCAGGAACGGAGGCTTAGAACTCAAGGCTTGAATCTCACTCACCCTCCTGGCCGAGGTGATAGCCACAAGGAAGACCGTTTTGAAAGACAGTCTCAAAGGACAACTATGTAAGGGTTCAAAGGGAAACCCCATTAAGAAAGTTAAAACTAGATTTAAATCCCACCAGGGCATAATGAAAGGAAACTTATTAGTAAGGCCCTTAAAAAACCTTAAACAATCTGAGATTTAAAAAGACTGCTGATCAGGCAAACAAAAAAATGACGATAAAGCCGACAAATAACCTTCCACAGTAGACACAGCACAACACTGCTGGGCAAAATGCAGCGAAAAACAAAGATCATCAGAATGATGAGCTATTAAGGGATCAACAAACCTCTCTCCACACCATTTAACAAATCTTGACCACCTGTAGGAGTAAATAGACTTGGTGGAGTGTCGCCTGGCTGATAAAATAACATCCACCACGTCAGGCGGGAGATAAAGAAATCAGGTTGCCCCGTTCAATCTCCAGGCATGAAGGTGCAGGCTCTGGAGGTGGGGGTGTAGAACCTGCCGCTCCGACTGCGAGAGGAGGTCTACCCTAGAGGGAGACGGAGCGGAGGGTACGTCGAGAGGTGAAGGTCTGTGCACCACACCCTTCTTGGCCAACCTGGGGCGATCAAAATAGCTTGGTCCAGGTCTTGGCGAATCTTCCTCAGAAATAGAGGAATCAAGGGTATGGGAGGAAAAGCGTAAAGGAATTGTGAGCTACAACTCAACTGAAACTAGTTCCCCAACGCTCCCTGCATGGGAAACTGGAGACTACAGAATGACGGGCAGTGTCTGTTCAAGAGTGGCAAATATGTCCACCCGAGGAGTCCCCCATGTCTGGAAGAGGTGTCGACCTACGGATGAAGCATCCCCTCGCGGTCTGCAGAGTACTGCCGACAGACTGTCCGCCGGTACAGGAATCTGGCCAGATGATTTGCCATCAGCAAATGCAATGGTCCTGACCCCAGGACCAAAGCCGCAACGCCTCTCTGCAGAGACGGTACTACCCTACTCCTCCCTGCTTGTTGACATTCCACATCGCGGCAGTGTTGTGCATCAAGACTTGAACCGACTGACCGCGAAGGGAAGGGAGAAAGGCCTTGAGCACCAAACGAACAAGTTACTTACCTTCGGTAACGATATATCTGTAAGAAACAGTAGTTAGTATTAGATTCCTTACCTTAGAATATCCCCAGCATCAGACTGGATCCGGAATTTTTTTGCGTAGCAATACCCCTGCGCGTCGTTAGGCTTCGTCTCTGGCTCCGCGTCCATCGTCGGCGTCGTCTGCGCCTGAATGACGTCGTTGGAGTACTTAGACGCCGCCCATGCGCGCTGACGTCAGTTCTTAGCCACAGCTTTTCCGCGCCAGATACACAGAGCCATGCTAGAACCAACACTGGTGCCAGGAAACTAGGGCCCTGAAAGGGGAATGACCTTAACCCTAGGTATCAGTTCGCAGAACCGGGAGGATGGGTGGGGCGGTAAGTGTGAGAAGTTGGCCTGATATGCAGTGCTCACTATTCTAGTGATCACTATGTATCAGTACAAACGACCCTTATTGATGATTGGTTGTAAGACAACTTTATAGACCAGCTATCCTAGTAGCATGGACAAGAGCAGTCTTTAGGCTAAACTCTAGAGGGCGTGTTAAGCCAGCTGTTATACCATCACATATACCCCTTGAACACCAAGTGAAAGGACACCACACAAGCTGTTATGAAAATAAAAGGATAGTTATTTATAACACAACAACCCTGGACTCTTTATGAGGACAGGGTGCTAAGCACAATACAAAGCTCTTCGAGAAATACTGAAAGTTGCACAATTTACACAAATGCCCGAGGGGCACGAAAAACCATATACTATGGAAGTGGAATGCGAATCACTAGCAGGTAAGTAAGTTCTCAGAGACTTTAGAATCGCTAGGCCTACAATGCTGAACCCTTAGATTAGAAGCAGGAGGCCTAGGGGCGCCGTGTGCAGAGTGGGAACTCTCACGCGCAATGCGGGACAAAGTCTATGGATGCTAGTAAATGCAAAGTTAGTATTCTCGGGCGAACCCGACTAGGTAGGTCAAAAACGAAAGTGGATCTAGACACTTAGAGAGTGGTTCTACGCTGGAGCACCGTGGTACTCGGTTTACCTAGCCCAGGGGCTGCGGCTGCATAGGGTTCAAGTGTCGTCGGGAATCCTCGTTGACGAACCAGGAGCCTGAAGTGGAAGTTGCTGGCAGGCGACCAGTGAAGATGTTCCGGGCTGATCCAGGGGCTGGATCAGTGAAGAAGAGTATCTGTAAGCAGAGGGGACCGAGTTCTGAATCACTAGCCAGTGATTAGGTGGGCACCAGGATGGCACCGGACAAGGTCACTCAGCCAGGTGAAGAGGTGACACTGGATTCTGCTGCTGCACGGACCAGGGGCTCTGATGTCGACCAGGCTGGAGGTCTGCGAGCTGTCCCACGTCTGATGTCTGCTGCTGGCGATACTGGATCCGGTGAAGGAGGCAACAAGCCTTGGCTACGGCAATCCCACGTGGCGACACAAAATGGCGTCTTGAGTGGACCAGGAGGGTCCGAGGAAGGTCCCCTTCAGGAGGAGACTAGGGCCAGTCTAGAGGAGCTAGACCAGCGGTTAAACGTAGTACGTCGTCTGGAGGGTCACTAGCCAACAGGCAAGTGACCGGACAACGTGGCAAGCGACACAGAAGCAAAAGGGCCCCATGCAGATCTGGTGGATGCTGGGGGGCTGGTCTTCGGTGCTCGTGCTGCTTGGGGTTTAGGCTTCTCTTACCCCAATGCACCCACTCGAGGGTCGTGCTGGGTCAGTGTCGTGCTGGTTCTCATGGTCACCGGGTCCTCTGGTCTCATCGCACTAACGGTTCTCAGCTGTGCTGTAGAGGCAGGTAGAGGTCAGAGAGGGCAGGGAGTCCGGGTCTCGTCGTGCTGGTCGGTCTGGTTCCGGAGGAAGGACGTTCAGCAATCCGCAAGATACTTAGTTGGTGCCTGCTGCTGCAGGGTGACTACTCCTTAGTCACAAGGGAGAAATCTTGAGAAGAAGTCGAGAGTTCCTTTCGTAGAAAGTAGTTTCAGTATTCAAAGATTATCTAATTTGGAAGGGTCCCCGCTCCCACGTTTATTCTAAAGAAAGGGGCCGGTACGCGACTAGGTCCTGCCCATGGGTGGGACCAGGAAGGGGGGTGGTTACACCCCTCTCCCATGTCCGGACTTTCCCCAGCTCAGGGGCTGGTGTGCCCCTGGAACTGGTTCAAGCCGGCAGATGGATAGTGAGCACCGGGGTGCCACTTGCAGTCACCTTCCTCCTGAGCCCTGCCTACCTGGGATACACAAAACCCTGTCTGGGATGGTGCTAGCACCGCCCCTGACAGGAAACCCTTTGTCCAAGCTCTCCTTGCTGGAAGGACTCCCAGCAGCAGGAGGTCAGACTTGTGTCTGTGGTGGCAGCATCCATTTTGTGATGCTGAGGCTCGAGTTAACTTTAACCGGGGTTCACAGTTACATACATGTCGTGTCCCTCTAGAAGGGTGGAATGCTAACCCCGTCGCCAGAATTGGCGAGGGGTTAGTATTCCAATTCGTATGACACCTTACTCGACATGTTTTGATAAAGCGATACCAAAGATAGCAAATAACTGCGAGGATTATAATGCACTTAAGAGTATATGGTACGCGTTATCATAGAACAGGTATTAGGACTAAGTTCCGCAAGCTGCAGACGGGCTCAGCTCATGCCAGAGCACCATCTCACATAATTCCAAGCACTCTGCCTTCAGGATTGTTAAGGCCTGTCATAGGAGTGACTGATAGGAATACATGTGTCCATTTTAGGGTTAGATATAGGAATACTATATCTAAAGCAAAGGGCGATTACACCACCTTGCCCCAGCTGTCGTGCAGCCAGTTGTGTCAGATTTAGATGGCCAGCCAGGGGTGGCATAATACATGCTGCAGCCCCTGGTAGGCCCTGGGTACACCTAGGCCCTGGGTACACCTATGCCCTGGGTACCTAAGGTACACTGTACAGGGACTGATAAGGTGACTCAGTATCCAGTTAGATATGTACCTAAGGTACATGGAATCCATTTTACAGAGAGGGCAGTGGGCCTGGGGCCCTGAATAGCAGGGTCCCAGGTCAACTAAGTCGAAAAACCAGCAAAACACAAGGCAAAAAGTTGGGGGTAACCATAGTCCGGTATCCACCTTCCTACAGTAAGGCATCTAATACTAACTACTGTTTTACAGATATATCGTTACCGAAGGTAAGTAACTTGTTAATCTGAAAGAAACACGTTAGTATTAGATTCCTTACCTTAGAATAGATACCCCAGCAATACCAACCCTGGTGGTGGGTCTGCGAACCAATACTCACACCAGGAAGTCCTGGAGGACGGAACGGCCAAAGAAGCCATCCCTCCGGACCTGACTGTCCAGGCAGTAGTGCCTCGCAAAGGTGTGCTGCGAGGCCCACGTAGCCGCCTGGCAAATGTCATGCAGGGGGGCTCCCCGACCCAGGGCAGAAGTAGCCGCCGTGGCCCGAGTGGAATGGGCCCTCAGCCCAACTGGAGGCTCCTTTCTAGCCAAGGAGTAGCACGCCTTGATGCATAAGACGACCCACCGAGAGATGGTCCGTTTATGCACCGCCCGTCCCTTCTTCGCACCCACATAACCAACAACGAGTTGGTCATCCACCCGGAACTGGCGTGTGCGATCCACATAGAATGAAAGCGCACGTTCTGGGTCCAGACGATGGAGCCGCTCTTCATCCTTTGAGGGATGCGGAGGCGGGAAGAAGGAGGGCAAGGTGATGGACTGCCCGATGTGGAAAGCAGAGACTACCCTGGGCAGGAAAGATTGTTTTGTATGCAACACCACTTTGTCCGGATGCACAGACAGGAAGGGAGGCTTGCAAGATAGAGCCTGGAGCTCACTCACCCTTCTGGCAGAGGTGATGACAACCAGGAAAGCTGTCTTCAAGGTGAGAAGACAGAGAGGACAAGAGAAGTGGCTCAAAGGGAGCGCACATCAGGAAAGTAAGAACCAGGTTCAAGTCCCACTGAGGCATCACAAAAGGGACAGGTGGAAACATGTGCGTGATGCCCTTCAGAAAACGAGTTACTATAGGGGACTTGAACAAAGAAGGTTGATCAGGCAGCCTTAGGAAGCCGAAAGGGCTGCCAGAATGACATTACAGACTTCAGAAGGAAGGTTGAAAGAAGTCAACTGTCGTCGCTCAATCTCCAATTATGGAGGTGGAGGATGGACAGGTTCAGGTGGAGGACCGTCCCCTACTGCTGCAACAAAAGATCCTCCCGAAGAGGAAGACGGATCAGGGGATCGATGCTCATACTGATTAGCTCGGGATACCATACTCTGAGCCAAGTCCGGAGCTACAAGAATGACTTGGGCCTGGTCGCGCCTGATCTTCAGCACTCTGGGCAGAAGTGGTATAGGAGGAAAGACGTACAACAGACCGCAGCTCCACTCGCGACGAAAAGCGCTGCAGGGCGACTGCCGCCTTAAAAATTCCAACGCGCAGAACTGATGACATTGCGCGTTCTCTTCTGTGGCGAATAAATCTAACCAAGGCTCTCCCCACTGCTGAAAGAGAGCTTGCGCCATGTCCAAGTTCAGACGCCATTCGTGGTCCATCAAGCACCGGCGGCTGAGTTCGTCCGCCCTGGCGTTCAGAGAGCCTGCCAGGTGTTGAACCACTACGCTTTGTTTGTTGCAATACCACATAGCGGTGGTGTTGCCCGTGAATACCTGCACTACACTTCCCCGGACAAAGGTAAGGAATGCCTTCAGTGCAAGTCTGATCGGCAGAAGCTCTAAAAGGTTGATATGGAGCTGGGACTCCGCCGGAGACCAGAGGTCTCTGATCTCAACCACTCCCAAGTGGCCTCCCCACCCCAGGAGGGACGCATCCGTCACCAATGTGTGCTGCGGTTGGGGAATGGAGAGTGATCGGTCATTGACCCCATCGCGATTCGTGAGCCACCAATGAAATTGTCGAGCAGTGCCCTCCAAGATCTGGACATGATCGGACAGGTTGCCATGATGCTGTGCCCACTAGAACTTGAGGTCCCACTGCGGAGGCCGCATATTGCATGTTGCTCCAGCAGGATTCAGGAGGCCATCAGGCCCAGGAGCATGAGGGTCATCCTGACTGAAACCCGGGGTAGAGGCTGAAAGATCAGAATCATAGCCTTAATATCACGGACTCGCTGCTCGCGAGGATAAACCCGAAAATGCGTTGAATCCAGAACCGCTCCGATGAAGGGGAGCTACTGAAAGAGACTCAAGTGCGACTTCGACACGTTGATGGAGAACCCCAGCAAATGCAGGAGGTCGGCCGTAGTCTGAAGGTGGTTGACTACTGTCTGGGGCGAGCCCACCTTCAACAACCAGTCGTCGAGGTAGGGGAAGACTAACACCCCAGACCTGCAACCACCGCCATCACTTTGGTGAACAGTCGAGGGGCACTGGTAAGGCCAAAGGGGAGCACAGCAAACTGAAAATTCTCCTGGTCTATCGGCAACTGCAGTTAACGCCGGTGGGCCGGCAGGACTGGTATGTGAAAATATGCGTCCTGCAAGTCCAACGCTACCATCCAGTCTCCAGGGGAGGGAAAAACTCCTCCGAAACGAGCTGCAGCACCCACCGGTCGGAAGTGACCGAACGCCAAGAGGGAAGGTGATGGCGAATCCTGTCGCCATCCGGCGTGTGGTGCACCCCAAACAACGGACTAGCAAGCTTTGGAGGCGGACGCAGTGGGAGCAGAAGTGTACTGACCCGCCACGCTGTGGTCTGCGCAGGCTTCCGACTGAGCGAGCAGGAAGGGGCGCCCTGGCCACGAAAGGAACGAAACTTGGACATGGCAGGGTGGGTAACAGAAACGCCCAAGGCCTTCTCCGTAGCCCGAGTATCGTTGAAGCACTCCAGCGCACCGTCAGCTTAATCAAACGGGCATGTCCATGAGCAAACTCTGGACTTCCCCTGAAAACCCAGTGGACAGCAGCCAAGCATTACAACGCAGGGCCACGGTCGTGGAGATCGCTTTCCCTAAGGAGTCGGCGGTGTTCAATCCACACCGTATGGCGAATTTCGCTGCATCCTTCCCCTCACCCACTGCCTGTGAAAGTTCCGCCTGAACCTCCTCCGGACACTCAGGCAGGAGCTGCGACACAGTGTCCCACACAGCATGGGAGTAGCAGCCCAAAAAACATGCAGTATTTACCAACCTCAGCCAGAAACTGGCAGCGGAAAATAACCTCTTGCCAAACTGGTCCAACTTTGAGTCCTTTTCAGGCAGGCGGTATGGAAACTCACTCTGAGAAGTCGATGCCTGAATGACCAAACTCTCCGGTGTAGGATGAGTGGTCAGGAAAGCAGGGTCACCTGGTGCCGGGCAACATTCTTGTCCACTGGGGGCCCCAGTGGTCGGCCGCGAACAAGTGCCCAGCAGGACGTCATTCAGGGCGTCATTAAAGGGCAACAGAGGCTCAGACGAAGCGGGCGACCACTGGAGCACCCCCGTTAGAAGGTTAGGCTTCAAGGCCACCGTCGGAAGTTCAAGGTGGAGGACATCAGTTGCGAAGCTCCCTCTTCCACCGTAGGCAGAGGGGATGCGAACTCCGGATCCGACGAGAGAGCGAGGCTGCCGGCCTCGTCCAAGTCGTCTGCCCAATCCTGTTCAAAGTCTCACTGGCGAGCCAGAGGATCCTCGGACCCCTCCCAGTCACCTTTCACCTCGCTGTATGCGGCACAGAGTGTGGCTGCAGGGCAGGAGACTGTGAGGAAGGAAACGGCGCCAGGGTCGGCGCCAGACGGGGCAGAGTCCCAATGCAGGTCCCAGGCCCGAAAAAAAGTGTCCTGGAACCGGGGCAGTGGAGGGATAAACAGCGCCCACTGTGACACCACAGGTGGAGCAGAGGGCGGGGCCGGAGCCGGCAGCTTGGGAACTTGTGGTGCAGAGGCCGGAGCCAGCAGTGCTGGACCCAGTGACGCAGGGGCCGGAGCTGCCACCAGTCTAACAGGATCCGGACACGGGACCGTGGGGCCCGAAGGCACGCCGACGGGAGCCAGAGGCCTAAACAGGCGGTCCAAAGAAGCAAGCAACTCTTGCACCTGTGCAGGAGGCGCCGACGGACCCGTGTAAGGCAGGTAGGCTGCGGGACTCCCGGGCTCCAGAGGAGCCGCAGGGGCAGAACCCCTGTCCCCCTCATTCTCACCCGAAGACAGGCGGGGGGGGGGGGGGGGGGGGGGGGGGGGAGGGGACAGCAATGATTGACAACGCTTCGGCAACTTTTTTGTGTCGTCGCTTACCTGAATCAGAGGGCGAAGACTTCGAATCCGAATGATGAAGACAGTCCCACAAGCGGTCCTTAGAACAACCCTGGGATCGGGAACGGAGCTGGGACGAGTGCCAGACCTACAGCAACTTCCGACGCCGCTCCCTCAAGGCCTTCGGGGCCATAGCCAGACAGGCCCCACAGGAACGGGAATCGTGGTCGCCATCCAAGTAGTAGAGACACGTCGTGGGGGTCCGCCACGGACATATTACGGTGGCAGGCCCCATATAGCTTAAACCCAGGCATCCCTACGTGCACCAGAGGAGGCTAAATAAGTTCGGAGGAGACAAAATGTCTTAAAAAAGGATAGTCAAAAGGTGACTAGGGTATGTGCTGTAAGAAAGTGGCTCTCTATACACTGGTGAATGCAAAGTAAGATCCTTTGGATGAAATAATATTTTCCACTCATCACTCAATCAGCACATTAAATACAAGTCTGGTGTCACACCTTCCTTACTCACCTGTACTGAGAAGGACTGAACTATATATAACCGGGAGATATACAATACAAACAAATAGATAAAAAGTTTTTAACAAATTTATTGATCATAAAAAGTCACATAAAATAGAACAAACAATTCATTGCCATGATCTCTCACAATAAATACGAAGAGGTTTTGTGCAATCCTGTTACAAAACAAACATGATAATAAAAAAAAAAAGAGTAAAACTAATAGACAAACAAAATATGTCTTTACAATTTACACACCAGTCATAACAATGCCTGAGGAGTGGAACCTGATTTATTCTATTACTCATGAACCAGGCCTGTGTTGACTGATTGTGAACTAGATTTGGCGTGGACTTGTTTCAATGGGTAAATTATGTTTCCATCTTTTTCAAGAACAGACAATTGACTCTTCAATTAAAAACTTGTAAGGTGACCCATAAAAACCTTTTTTTGGTGGTGGATCACACAATCTGTGTTCCAATCAAGCAGTTATGTTTGTCACGAAAGAGATTCCTGGAGTCATTTAGGATTATTCTGCAATCTACCTTCAGTTTATTAAATCCTATGTACCCAGGTGGGTTTCTGGTGATTTACAGTGAACCAATGTATGTGGTCTTCAAATCGCCACGATGTAATACCTTCATTAATGCCACTTTGGAGGGGACAGCCGTGGTACGCTGATCAATCCAAGGTTTCCTTTATTCATGACAGATCTTTTTGGGGTAATATCCAAATTTAATTATCTTTGTAAAAACCCTATTAATAATTTGGGTCTCAAATCTCGCGTGGAATCTCACCGCGGGGTAGTGTGATCAGATGGTAACCAAGTAATCCAACAAATGCAAGTTTGTATCCCACGGCTGATACACCAATGTAAGAAAGTGGCTCTATATATACTGGATCAAAGTAAGGTACAGTGTGCACAGAGTCCACAGTCTCCAGAGGTTTGGCAGAGGCTAAAGTTAGATATAACCTTACTCTCTAAAGTGGTAGCTTGGTCAAGTAGTAAGGCAGTATCAGAGGACAGTGTAAAGCATTTGCTGTACACACTCAGTCAGGAAATGGTCTCACACACAAGAACTGAACTCTAGGCCAATTGTTTGTATAAAAATACAGTTTTATTTTTTAACCAACAATAGGCATCAAAATATACTTTCTCAGAATGAGATACTTCAATTAAATACTTTTCAATAGGAAATAGACTTTTGAATACAATAGCTACAGTTGTTGCAATGGGCAACACAATTTCAAACACAATGTTACATTGAGCTCCAAGGGAATTTCTAGTTATATGCAATTAGTTACTTTATAGATTACTTTTCTAACCACAGGACTAGATCCTAGACTCAGTCCTGGGACATCTCCTGTAAACAGTAAAGTAAAAGCGTTTTGGTTACAGTAGTGATTTTTAAGGAATATTACTGTATTTTAAAAGTTGACACAAACTTTCACATCCTATGGGAGGAAATTCACTTTGCAGGTAAGTAGTGTTATCGTTACTTTTTCTTACTCAGTTTTGGATCCTGGATCCAGCACTGGTGCATCTCATATAAACAATTGAAAGATTGCGTTTAGGTCATACAGGCGATTTTTAAGGAATATTTGTAAGTTTCAAACTTTCAGACACTTAGAAACTTTTTTTGGTGAAAACCAGACAATGGGTTCCTATGGAAGGAAAATCAAGTTACGGTTAAAATTACTTTTCAGGTTCAGTGCAGGGCTAAAAGATGCAGCACTGGGTTCTCTCCTGACAACAGGTGAGTAATTCGGAATTCGTTGTATGGCTGATTTTAGATGAATATTTGAAAGTTTCAAAACTCCACACTTAGAAGAAATTCCAAGTGAAACCAGTCAATGTTCCCTATGGAAGAAAAGTGAGTTATGGGCTTTTGGTTAAGTACTTGATTGGCAGAGTTAAGGTTCGGGGCATAGACTCAGGGGTCTCCCAGGGTCAGGTAGGTACAGTTGGTACAATCTCAGCGGCACAGGGGCAGCCGGGTGCAGAGGTAGTTAGGCCCAATGTTATCCAATGAGATGCAGGGGGCCGTCGGTTGGTGGCTGCTGGCAAGCAGGCCACGCGCTCCTGGTCACTTACTCCGGGCAAATGAGGAAGTAGAGTAGGACAAAGGTTGCACTCCCAGGGGCACTCTGGCGGCTGGGCGCAGGGTGCTTTCGAGCCGTCGGGAGCGCAATGTTATTCAATTGGAGGCTTGAAAGTTTAACAAAGGCTGCAGGCTCGGGGACGGAGATTCTTCAGGAGCGACAAACAAATCGCGGGGTAAGTTGGGATCTTGGAGGATAGGAAGGCACCCCGGAGTTGGGCACAGGGGGCCGTGGGGCGCCGGGGTGTCTTTTGACTTCGGGAAATATTACCCTCTAGTGGTCGCGGTTGGAGGGGTCCCTTGTTGTGAGGCTGCAGGTGTCGTCTGGGTAGTCGAGGAGAGTCCTTGGGCACTGGATTTCAGGTCACAAACGCCAGGGGGAAATCCTCAGGGTCTTTGTCCACTCTGGCACAGGCCTGGCTCGGCGGGTGCAGAGTGCTCAATTCGTAGTTTCTGGCTGGCACCGGGGGTGTTGCTTTTTTAGCAGAACTACTGCTCGTGGGAGGCCCAGTCTCTAAGAGAGTCAAGGCAGGCTGGTACTCTGGGGTTTTTGTTGTTGGTTGATTGCTTTATTTCGACATGCATATATCATAAAAGCAGTACAAAAGATAAAAACAGCATGTTGAAAAAAGTATGACTGAACATTAGAAAAAAGAGTAAAACACATTTGGTCAGCATAAATTAATTAAAAAAAGGATTAAATTGATATGGACAGTCTTCTAAGTCTAATCAACCAGGCCCATTTTAAAAACTTGGTAACGGCACATACAATAGGAGGGGCTGTATTGGTTAAAAGAATCCGAAGGGCAACAGAGTACTGGCGGGTACCCAATTCTCTGCAGATAGGTCCAAGCCAGCGTGATCTGGGGCGACCATAGTCCGGGCATTCAAAGAGGAAGTGTGGCACCGTCTCTGGTTTATCAAGGCAAAGGGCACAGTAGCGTGTTGAGGGCTGGGATTTATTCCACCTGGAGCAGAGGTCGGCCAAGGGTAGGGTTCCTAACCGGAATTTGATATACAGGGACCGATCCATGGCGATTGTTATTATGTCCATGTACGGCTCGTAGGCGACGACATCTTTTATCAGCAGGAAGGCTGCGGTGGTTTTGCAGTGCTGCTGATTGCTGATGCGCTTCACACGAACCCACTCCCAATAAAGTTTTTTTAAGGACTCCTTTGAAGGAGCGGAGTGGCTATGCCAGCTGGAGTCCAGGCCAAGGTCCCCTAGAAGATGTTTGATTTCCTTCAGCCATTTGATGCTGTGCCAACCGTCGGAGTGCATCACCTCAGCTAGGCCATCAGCATAAGGTTTTAGCTCCGGTACCCTCCACAGGCGAGCCCAGAGCAAGAGGGGTCGAAGACAGGCCTGATCCCCTATGGCTTTACAGCCAGCATCCATGAGGACTGGAATAGTCGGACTGCTCGCTGGAATGGCAAGGAGATCTTTAATGAATTTGTTTTCAGCCTTGCTCAGTAAATCCACTTTACCTAGGCCCCACAGTTCAGCTCCATAAAGTGACGCAGAAACCGCACGTGCTTTATATATATCTATTAAAGGGGCGACACAATGTTTTGTTGAGTTGTTAAACTCCTTGAGGAGGGCCGCCCCCACCATTTTATGAGCCATTGACATTTTATTGATGTGGGCGGTCCAGCTCATCGCATCGTTTAAGCGAATTCCCAAGTAGTCGAATTCTGCCACTCTTTCAAGGGGTATGGAGTTCAAAATGGGAGGACGGCCAAGTTTGCGAGGTGGGTGCATAACTAAATACTTGTTTTTTTCCACGTTGATGACAAGTCCCCTGGTGGTGCAAAAGTCCTGGAAGCGGTTCAGTAGTGTCTGGAGACCTTGGGGGGTTTTAGAGATGAGGAGGGTGTCATCGGCGAACAGCAAAGTTGGAATTTTTACGCCTCCCAGAGTGGGAGCGTCTGCTGGTTCGCAGAGTAGATGATCTACCACCCCATTGATATAGAGGGAGAATAAGGTGGGGGCCAGGACACAACCCTGCCTTACTCCCCTCTCGACCCTGATCTTGTTGGTCTTTTCCCCATTCAACCCCCATCTAACCTGAGCATAGGTGTTGTTATGCAGTTTGATAAGGAGGTTTAGTAAATACGGGGGCATCCCTAGTCCATGTAACACCCTCCAAAGTTCCTCCCTAGGAACCAGGTCAAAGGCAGTCTTTAGGTCAATAAAGGCCAAGTAAAGACTGCCTTTGCCTAGCTCCACCACCTTCCAATGCAATAGCAGGAGCCTAAAGACCTGTTCGATAGTTCCGGTGCCTGAACGGAACCCGGCTTGCATATCGGACAGGATGTGGTTTTCATCCACCCATTGTGAGATCCTCCCCAAAATGGCTTTCCCCGCCAGTTTCTGGCTCGAGTCTATTAGGCTTATGGGCCTATAGTTCCCAGGTAGATCCCGGCTGCCCTTTTTATAGATGGGGACTACCTCAGCACCTCTCCAGGAATCTGGCACAGGACCTCCCTCAATGAATGCATTGAGAAGTGCAGAGATTAATACCCCCCATTCTTCGGGATAAGCTCGGAGGATATCGCCTGGTAAGCCATCCGGACCAGCTGCTTTTAATGGTACCAAGGTTTTAATCTGCTTTGTGACATCCAAAACAGAAAAAAGTTCCAGGTCTTGAACTAAGGTATAGGGAGGGAGATTGAAGGGGTCGTTTACTGGGCCTTCAGCGGCAGAATAGAGTTTTTGGAAGTGGGAGAACCATATCTGGTCATTGATGGTACAGGTCCTCAGTGTGTCGTCGGGGCGGTTCCTATTGCCCACCAAATCCCAAAAACCTTTGGCGTCTTTCCCACGACTGGCAGCCAGGAGGTCCTGCCAGAAGTTATCCTCCCACTCCATCTTAGCGTTTTTTTGACAGAGTGCGTAGTGCCTCCTGGCCACCCTAGTCCTAGATGGAATTTTGGACTTGACTGCTTCAATAAGAAGCGACTTCGCCTCCCTGCACTTCTGGTTGTACCAGCCCTGTCTAGCTCGTGAACATGGTTTCCTTCTATTCGTAGTAGCTGGAACTACAAAGAGGTCACTGATAGCCTGGGTTATGATGCAGAACCTAGAGGCCACCTCCAGCAACCCATCCTCTTGGGGGTCAAGATTGTCTAGGGCTGAGGCAAGAAGCTGCCTAATGGCAGAAGTTTTCTCCTCTGAAAGTACCAGCTTCGCCCACTTTAACTGCCGTCCACAGTTAGAAACTGCTGACAGGTCCGGGGCGGGGTTACGAGAAGTTCTGGTCACAGTGCTAGTTAACCACCTGTGAGACAAGGTGAGAGAGAGGAGATTGTGGTCACTCTCTACGGATGGTATAATCACCATGTCCTCAACCGTACTCCACAGGTGTACGTCAAGAAGGAAGTAATCAATTCGTGACGTGTGCCCTGGCCTGTTGTAGGTATAGACCCCTGCTTTGTCAGACCCAGTCCTGCCATTGGCAGCCCTCAGGCAAAACTCCATAGATATTGAGTTGATCTGGAGGGCCACTTCTGTCCACTTTTTGATAGGACTAAGTTCGAGGGGCGGAATCCCCCACCTAGTATCGTGTTCCTCTTGATCTGTTAGGATTTCGAGGTCCAGGGGCTCAAAGGTACAGTTGAGATTGCCCGCCACCAAGGTACAAAACCTGTAAGGTGACGAGCGAAGCTGGGCTTCTAAGCAAGTTATTACTGAGGATTCTCTACCCCCCTTTGTACCTCGGGCGTAAATGTTAAAAATGTTTAGGATGACTCGGCCCTGGAGGTTTTTCAGCAATATGTTAAGGAGGTCCGGGCATTTAGTATCCCGCTCCACCACCCTGCAATTAAGTTCTGAGGCCACCCAAATGAGGAGGCCACCAGAAGGGCGGCCCCTGCCAGTTCCACTATGGACTGCTGGCAAGAAATGGGTGGAGTATCCTGCCTTGTGCAGGGGCTCCCTGCTCCAGGTTTCCTGGAACAGGCATATGGAGTGTTGCTCCACTAGCGAATTCCAGTCCGGCAACGCTAGCTTCCTCTCGAGGCCCGCCACATTCCAGCTGAAAAACTTGAACGGTGGGTCCGTCACAGCCGCAATGCTACAGTTCCCGACAGGAGACAGCGTGTCCACAACACCCACAGCAGGGAAGCTAACCAGTGGGTCAGGAGATGCCCTCACCTCCCCTTGGTCCTTTACAATCTCAGCAGTGACCTGGCTTTGTGGTGTGATCGAAGGGCTACGGATTTTAGAAAAGGGGGTAGGCTCGGCAGCAGGACTCCAAGCCACAGGGGCCTCCCCAGGGACGTCACAGAGTCAGCAACCCCAGGAACCCCAATTCCGCATTAGTGGAACTGGATATAACTGCTGTGGAAGAATTCCCGGGGAAAGATGGCCATGGGCGATGTTTTGAGATGGGGGCCCAGCAGGGCAGAACGGGGTGGTCAGGGCCGGCCTCGGGTAGAAGAAAGTTAGGTCGACAGCATCAACTCCCGGACCGGCCGTTCGGCCTTGGGAGCATATTGAGTAGGCGGCTCTTATATCTTGAAAGTTGACCACCACGCAGTCTCCCTCAAAGGGTTTTTTCCCATGCCCAATCCAACCCACCCTGCGCACCCCAAGAATCAGGCCATCTACACCCAGTGGAAGTGGTCTATTGGTTTTCATCCAGTGGATGATTTTGTTTTTTAGCGCCTGATGAGTTTCCTGCTGTGATTCTTTTAGAGGGGGGACTTTGGTGAGAACAACAACATACGGGTGGCATTCGGGAGGGAGATTTACCGGGGGGCACTTGCGTGGCGGAATCTGCTGAGTGGCCACTGGGGGGGGATTTTTAGGCAAGGAGGGATTTTTAGACAGAGGGGGATTTTTAGGCAAGGAGGGATTTTTAGACAGAGGGGGATTTTTAGGCAAAGAGGTGGAAGGGATAGCCTTAGAGATTGATGCTACTCCGTTGGTTTTAACCAGCGCAGCGGAAGCCGAATGCACATTTGGACCAGCCCCTTTCTTCTGAGAGTTCTTTTGAGCAGGGTTCGGCGCAGATGCCGTCACTGCTGAGGGAGGAGTGCCGTGCACCTGGGCTACATTAGTGGAATCACTCGGCCTTACCTGCTTCGCACTGGCTAGAGGGGCTGAGGTTGGAGCTTTCCCTGTAGCCAATGTTTTGGCCGGCAGTGTCGACTGGACTCCGGATGTTTGGCTCACTGGGACCTCTTTAGCAACATTCCTATCTGAGTTGATCTCACTAGGCTTAGGTTGCAATTTCAACAGGGTTTTCAGGGAGAAAAAGTTGTCCCTAGTGGCCTGTTCGAAGTTGTCCAGTCTATCCCCCAGGGTCTTAACTTGGTCAAATAATGGATTAAGCAGAGACTTTACCAGTTTCTCGAGAGGCTCGAGTGAGGTACCCTGTTTTGGTGGGACAAGTGCTGCTGGAGGCAAGGGGGGAAGGTATCAGGGACTCAGCTATGTGCTGGGGGGAGCTAGAATTCCTGAGGAGTTCCAGCTCTCCAGCGTCTGTGTATGAGGTACCCCTATGGAGCTGTGTCCTAGAGCGCTTGTAGAGCATGGAGTGACTTCCCCTCCGAATATTAATCCCCCTTTTCCTTTTCCTATGTGCCCGTGAAGGTCTAGTCTGGGGCAGTGGTTGTGGGTCAGGTGTGGGAACAGTAGGATCAGTTTGAGACCTGTTGTCAGGAAAGCTGGCTATAGAGTGAGATGGACCAGAAACTATAACCTCAGTACAGCGACTGCTTGGGGAAGGGATTGATATGAGGCTTTCTATCCTATCTATTCCTGCCTCTAGCGCTACAATGTGTTGCTCGTCAGATGGGGGCCCAGGCGGAGGTGCATTAGAAATGAAAGTAGGCAGGGACAAGGCGTGTGCCGCAGCTCCCAAGGATGAACGCTTGGATGGAAGGAGATCAAGTGAGAGGCGGCGTTCCGTCATTACGATCTCCTTTTCAATGACGTTGGCCGACAGAGTGATAAATTTGTCCATAGTGCCAATCATCGTGGAGCCCCCTAAAGTACTTACTCCACCACCCCTCAGGGCTTTGCCGGATCTAGTGGACATGATGGGTGCAGGACCTGCAATTGAACTCTGAGGGATTGGAGCCGTAGCAGAAGATGAAAGGGGGGTGGCCCAGCCCAGCCTCTGCCGGCCCCGGACGGCCACAGACGGCCCGCCCTCTACCCGGCGTCGCCCGCGCGCGTCCCGCGACGCGGAGGTGAAGGCTCTGCTTTGTAGCGCCTCCAGGCGCGAAGACAGAGGGGACAGGAAGTCAGCGCAAAGCCCACTGGGAGCTGTAGTCTCCAGCCGCTCCTGGATGTCGATGGCGGCGAGACCTACAGCGTTGGCAACCCAGGGGCAGAAGCTGTGAGCTGGCGTCTGGTCAGGTAAGATGCGTGTGCTTTGGTTGACCCCCGCTCCACCGAGGTGAAGGCTCTGCTTTGTAGCGCCTCCAGGCGCGAAGACAGCGGGGACAGGAAGTCAGCGCAAAGCCCACTGGGAGCTGTAGTCTCCAGCCGCTCCTGGATGTCGATGGCGGCGAGACCTACAGCGTTAGCAACCCAGGGGCAGAAGCTGTGAGCTGGCGTCTGGTCAGGTAAGATGCGTGCGCTTTGGTTGACCCCCGCTCCACCGAGGTGAAGGCTCTGCTTTGTAGCGCCTCCAGGCGCGAAGACAGCGGGGACAGGAAGTCAGCGCAAAGCCCACTGGGAGCTGTAGTCTCCAGCCGCTCCTGGATGTCGATGGCGGCGAGACCTACAGCGTTGGCAACCCAGGGGCAGAAGCTGTGAGCTGGCGTCTGGTCAGGTAAGATGCGTGCGCTTTGGTTGGGGTTTTTGAGGCTAATAACCACTGAAGGCCCCGGAGTTTAGCAGGAGCAGGTTCAAGGACCAACAGGCCGGTAGGGCTGGGGCCAAGTCAGTTGGTGTCGTCCTTTTGTTAGCAGCTGCACGGCAGGTATTCTGGTTTCTTGATCTTCTTGTTTATTTCGAATCTGGACCTGAGGAAAGAAGGTTCGGGGTGCTCCTAAAGCACAAGTTATTTACCTTCGGTACCGATAGATCTGTAAGAAACAGAAGTTAGTATTAGATTCCTTACCTTAGAATATCCCCAGGCGTCAGACTGGATCCGGAAACTTTTGCGTAGCAATACCCTTGCGCGTAGGTAGGCGGCGTCTGCGGCTCCGCGCCAGTCGTCGGCGCCGGGATGATGTCACCGAAGTACTTAGACGCCACCCTTGCGCGCTGGCGTACGTTCTTATGCACAGCTTTTCCGCGCCAGAAACACAGAGCCATGATAAAAATCAACACTGGTGCCATGAAACTAGGGCCCTGAAAGGGGATGACCTTAACCCTAGATATCGGTTCGCAGAACGGGGAGGATGGGTGGGGCGGTAAGGAATCTAATACTAACTACTGTTTCTAACAAATATATTGTTACCGAAGGTAAGTAACTTGTGCATCTGAAAGAAACAGGTTAGTATTAGATTACTTACCTTACAATAGATACCCCAGCAATACCAACCTCGATGGTGGATCTGCGAACCAATAATCACACCAGAAAGTCCTGGAGGACGGAACGGCCAAAGAAGCCATCCCAACGGACTTGGCTGTCCAGGCAGTAGTGTCTTGCGAACGTGTGCAACGAGGCGTATGTAGCTGCCTGACAAATGTCCTGCAAGGGGACTCACCGGCCCAGCCGCCATGGCCAGAGTGGAATGGGCCCTCGGCCCAACAGGAGGCTCCTTCTTAGCCAAAGAGTAGCATGCCTTGATGCACAAGACAACCCACCGAGAGATGGTCAGTTTGTGCACCGCCCGTCCCTTCTTAGCGCCCACGTAACCAACAAACAGTTGGTCATCGACCCGGAACTGGCTTGTGCGATCCAGATAGTATGAGATTGCACTGGGGCATCACGAAAGGAACGGGGGGCTGGGGGTGGGGGATGGGGGGGGGGGGGGGGGGATGGGGGGGAAGAGGGGGGGTAGAGGGGGACGACACATATGAGTGTTGCCCTTCAAGAACCTATTTACAATCGGGGACTTGAACAAAGAAGGCTGATCAGGAAGCCTTAAGAAGGAGGAAAGAGCAGAAAGGTATCCCTCGACAGTGCGCAGAGCAGAGCCCTGCTGGGCAAGAGAAAGAAGTAAGTGGAGAACCTCAGAAAGGAGGGCAGAGAGTTGATCCACAGCTTTGCTGTGCACCATGCCACAAATCTGTTCCACCTGCAGGCGTATACCGACTTTGTGGAGGGACACCTGGCTGCCAAAATCACATTACAAACTTCAGGAGGCAAGTCAAATGGCCTCAACTGTCGGCGCTTAATCTCCAAGCATGGAGGTGGAGACTAGACCGGTTTGGGTGGAGGACCGTCCCCTGCTGCTGCGACAGAAGGTCCTCCTGAAGAGGCAGACGAACCGAGGGATCGACTGACATGCTGAGTAGCTCGGAATACCAGTACCTTTGTGCCCAGTCCGGAGCCACAAGGATGACTTGGGCCCGGTCGCGCTTGATCTTTTTTAGCACTCTGGGCAGAAGTGGTATAGGCGGAAAGGCGTACAACAGACCGCAACTCCACTCGCGACGAAAAGAGTCTCTGAGCGAGTGCCGCCTTGGAAATTCCAACGCGCAGAACTGATGACATTAGGCGTTCTCTTCGGTGGCGAATAGATCCAACCAAGGCTCTCCCCACTGCAGAAAGAGGCCTTGCGTCACGTCCAAGTTCAGAGCCATTAGTGATCCATCATGCACAGTCGACTGAGTTCGTCCGCCCTGGCGTTCAGGGAACCTGCCAGGTGTTGAACCACCAGGGTCACACCCTGATGTTCCAGCCACTGCCAGAGGCGCAGAGCCTCCTGGCAGAGTGTCCACGACCCCACCCGGCCCGGTTTGTTGGGAGTACCACATGGCGGTGGGGTTGTCCGTGAACACCTGCACTACACTCCCCCGGACAGAGAGGAGGAATGCCTTTAGTGCAAGGCGAATCGCCCGCAGCTCCAAAAGGTTGATCTGCCAATGACCCAATCGCGGTCCGTGAGCCACCACTACAGCTGTTTCACAGTGCCCTCCGAGATCAGGACAGGTCACCCTGATGCTGTGCCCACTGAAACTTCAGGTTCCACTGCAGAGCCCGCATCCGCCACCGGGCGTGATGCACCAGAAGGATGCAGGAGGCCATCAGCCCCAGAAGCCTCTGCGTCAATCTGAACGAGACCCGGGATAAAGGCTGAAAGATCGAATCAGAGCCTGAATATCCCAAACCTGCTGTTCTGGAGGATAAACCTGAAACTGCGCCGAGTCGAGAACCACTCCAATGAAGAGGAGCTTATGAGAGGGACACAGGTGTGACTTCTGCACATTGATGGAAAACCCCAGCTGGTGCAGGAGGTCGGCCGTAGTCTGGAGGTGGCTGACGACTGTCTGGTGCGAGCCCGCCTTCTACAACCAGTCGTCGAGGTAGCGGAAGACTGAAACCCCTAACCTGCGCAGATGAGCTGCGACCACCGCCATCACCGTGAACACCCGTGGGGCGCTGGTAAGGCCGAAGGGGAGCACAGTAAACTGCAAGTGCTCGTGGCCTACCGTGAACTGCAGGTAGCGCCGGTGGGCCGGCAGGACAGGGATGTGGAAATAAGCATCCTGCAAGTCCAACGCTACCATCCAGCCTCCCGGGTCCAAAGCATCCAAGACCTGAGCCAGTGTCAGCATCTTGAACTACTCCTTCCGGAGGAAGCCGCTGACATTCCGCAGGTCAAAGATAGGGCGTAGGCCCCCTTTGCCCTTCTTGGGTACCAGAAAGTAGTGGGAGTAACAACCACACCCTACTTCAGGCCCAGGAACGCGATTGATGTCCCCTTGGCCAAGAGGGCCGTACCTTCCTCTTGTAGAACTTTCAAGCGATCCCCCCGACACGCGGTGGTACTGCAGTGGCATGGCTGGAGGGGTCGCCTAGAAGGGGAGGAAGTAGCCCCTTCGGACGATTTGCAGCACCCACCTGCCCGATGTGACAGTGCGCCAGTGGAGGTGGTGATGGCAAACCCTGCCCCCCACTGGCGTCACATGGGCCTGAAAGCTCGGACTAGGAGGATTTTGAGGCGGATGGTGCAGGGGTATGTGTGGACTGGCCTTGCCATTGTCCCCGACCGACGCCACGGCGGTTTCCACGTCTGCCACCACGCTGGATGGTAGTCTGCGGTCCTTGGCTGGCAGGACGTGTGGGGGCGCCCCTTCCTTGGCCACAAAAGGAGCGAAAGGCAGCCGTTTCCTGGCGCGGTCCGAGAAGCCCAAGGACTTGGGCGTAAGCCCTGGAGTCCTTAAAGCGCTCAAGCACATGGTCTGCCTTGTCCCCAAAGAGGTGACGGCCATCAAACGACACGTCCATAAGGGTGTTTCTGACATCAGACGAAAAGTTGGCGGACCCCAACCAGGCGTGGCGACGAATCGCCACCGTCGTTGCGATCGCTCTGCCCAGTGAGTCCGTGGTATCCAGCCCCCACCGGATGGAATACAGTGCCGCATCTTGACCCTCCGCAAAGGCTTGGGCCAGTTTAGTCCGGGCCTCCTTTAGATATTGTGGCAGCATGGTCGCGACCATGTCTCACAGAGTGGGTTTAACGGCCCAAGAGGCACGCGGTGTTGACTGACCGCAACCCCAAACTCAGGGAGGAAAATACCTTTTTTTCCGTATTGCTCATACTTCTTGGATTCCCCATCGGGGGAGCCGTCGGGAATGCGGTCTGGGAGTTAGAGGCATGGATGACCAGGCTCTCGGGAGTGAGGTGGGTGGACAAGAAGCAAGGGTCGCCCGGAGCCGCGCGGTGGTGTCTGGCCACGTTCCTATCTACAGGCTGGCCTGTAGCGGGCCTGGACAAAGTGCCCAAAAGAACGTCAGTCAAGGCCACATTAAACGGCAGCAGTGGCTCAGCCGAGCTTGCCTGCGGTTTAAGGACCTCAGTTAGAAGGTTAGTCCTCACAGCCGCGACGGGGAGCACCAGGCCCAAGGCCTTGGCCGCCCACGTCAGCACCACACTATAGGCAGCCCCCTCTTCAGTAGCCATGGTAGGAGGGTAGACAAAACCAGTGTCTGGCGAGGTGTCCAGACCACTGGCCTCCCCTAGCCCACCTGTCCAGTCCTGATAAGACTGGCACTCCTGTGCCAGAGGGTCCTCAGACACCTCCCAATCCCCCTCGCTACCCATCTCCTGAAACTCAGGGCCAAAGGATGGGGCCGGGTCATAGAAGTAGAAATCTCCTAGCGGCGACGAGTGCGGCGCCATTCAGACGCCAGGCTCGAATCAAGGTTGGGATCGGGGACGGCGTCGCCAGGAGGCGACACCCTGATGATCTGCGTCGGCGAGGTCGTAAGGTCGACCGGCAACGACCCAGATATGGAACCGGATCCCAAGGGGACCTGCAGCGCCGGGACCGAAGTCGGTGGCGGCGTCAGGGCCAAAGCACCCGACTCGCTGGGGCCCCCAGTCGGGGCTGCTGGGCCCGAAGGCGCCGCGGAACCCAACTGAGGAGCGAGCGAACTCATGGCCATGAGGAAGGCCTCTATCTCCTCCAACGTCGCGTTCTGCCCAGGGACCGATTGGTATGGAGCTGGCCGCGACGCCTGCGGCTCCGATTGTGCCGCGTGGGCGGTGTCGCCTGAACCCCAGGCCGCGTCGCGCTAGCGATAGTTGAGGGGAGTTGGAAGAGCAATGGCGCCTCTTCGACTTCTTGTGCCTCTTACCGGAGGACTTCGAGCCCGAAGACTGGTGACGACTCCCGGAGCTTTGATGACTCCGACCCCGTGACCGGTCCCTCGACCTCCTTTCGGACTGGGACCTCGATCGGCGAGGGGCCGACTGCCAGAGATCGAGTCGCTTGCGGGACCGCTCCCGTCTTGCTTGGGACGTCAGGGCCCGGCAGTCGGAGCAGGACTGGTCGTGGTGGTCGGGGCCCAGACAGTGAAGGCACCGGCTATGGGGGTCGGTAACAGACATCAGTCGGCTGCAGTCGACGCAGGGTTTGAACCCGGGCATCCCTACCGGAATCGTCGGAGTCGATAGACTTCGAAAAATTATCGAAAAAGTTTAGGCAAAAATTGACTACGGGTACCACCTTTTCCGTATCTATGCTGAAAAAAGAAGAACTGACGTCAGCGCGCGAGGGCGTCGTCTAAGTACTCCGGCACCAACGACGCCGGATGCGGAGCCGCAGACGAGGCCTACCAACGCGCAAGGGTACTGCTACGCAAAAGTTTCCGGATCCAGTCTGACGCCTGGGGATATTCTAAGGTAAGTAATCGAATACTAACCTGTTTCTTTCAGATATACTGTACGCACCCTGTCTGCCACTCCTCTCAATGTCGCCATGATCTGTATTGTTACTCGACGTCATATTTGCCTTTGATTTAGAGTAATCCATATTAAGGTGTTATTGTTTGATTTTGCACTTTGTTTTATTTTCTTTGTCTGTATTAAAAGCAATAAAAATACAATAATAAAAAAAGAAATTGTGAGATTCTGGCCCTGCTGGTGTTACAGGAGGAGAAGGAACAGTAGTCAGAGCCAGCAAGCCGCTATTGACGCTTAGAGGAGTCTTTCCCCTGGAGTCCTTGTCGTCCCCTGGTGTGAGATCTAGAAAAGGAAGATTATTGGTGTGGAGAAGTGTGGCTCACTGGTTAGAGGACGCATACCCTGAAGCAGAGGTCAGACCTGGGACCAGGGTTCAATTCCCGACACGGCAGGGTCTTGAGCCCAATTGTCCACGGACTCGATAATTCTCGCTTCGGTGCCCACTCTAATCACGGGTTCACACTCTGCAACTCTGGGCATTAAGCTTGCTTAATCTCCACAACGCCCCCCCCCGCGTCGGGATGCCCAGTACGGGTTATCTCACAGGGAAAAGCCAGGACGGGTTCCCAATGCAAGCGCCAAGATGCCCTAGGTTAAGTCGAGCGCTATATAAGAACACACACACATACATACATACATACATACATTATTGACCCTGCCGCTGGTTCTACTGTGGGCGGTAGGATTGTGAGGCTGAGGCTGATGCATATGATAAATACCGTTGCTGCTGGTATTTTCCTCTGTAGGTAGGAAGGCCTCTGCCTCTACGAAGGGGGACCTTGTGGTATTGCAAAGTCCCTAAGGATTTTGCGGTCTCAGTGTCTTTTTTAATGTCCTGGAACGTATCATCAATGTGCTTCCCAAAGAACGCCTCTCCATCGAAGGAAGATCCAAGATCTTGTTTTGGACCTCTAGACGAAACCAGGTAGCTCGCAGCCAGCCTTCGCGACGAAGGACAGCAGCTCCCGCTAGGGAGGGGAACGCAGTCATTGCAATGTCCATTGCACTGTCAATGACACCTCTGAAGAGGTTCTCTCTCCCTCCTGAAGAATCTTCTTTGTCTCCACTCAAGCATCTTCCGGCAATTGATCCTGATATAGGGAAAGGTCACACCACATCTGTAAATCGTAGCGACCAAGTATTGCCAAGAAATTTGCCGCCCTGACCATCAGGCTGGACATGGAGGAAAACCTCTTGCCGGCGTTATCCAGGCATCTGCCCTCTTTATCTCGAGGTGTCGTGAGAGGAGCTGAAGGATTTTTGAAGTGTGTTTGGGCTGGCTGGGAGATGACAGAGTCCGGTTTAGGCTATCCTCAGGGGCTTTATATTTCTTTTCCAGGCGAGGCAGTACTGAAAGCACAGTGGCTGGATTTCTCATCACTAGAACCTCGTCCCAGACAAGACCAACTATAGGAATGGTCCGAACTGACTTTCTGTAAGGGTCTTTAAAGTCATATAAAAAACATTCGAACTCCACCGTGTGGATGGGCAGGTTTGCCATCGGAAGCAACAGAGGAGGGCTTTTTGAAGTCTTTTAGACCTGCCAGAGGAGAAGATGGAGGAAATGAGTTTGACTTCCTATCTGATGTCACTCCTGCTGATAGTCCTCTCTCCTTTACACCTCAGTGAGGAGATTTGCAAGGACTGCGCTTGTCAGACCTATGAGAGGTCTTTTTTTTTAAAGCTTTACTTGGGCAGTCTTTAGAAGGTGAAGGAGAAGACCTACCCCTTTTTATTGACCTCCTGGAAGATGAAACTGACGAGGCCTCATCACTGTCACTGGAGACTGGCTCCTTCCTTGACATAAGTTTTTGGAGCCAGGTCAAGAGACGCCCCACACGGTCTCTCAAAGTTTTTGTATTGAAGGTACGGCATATCTTACAGTCTGCTACTTTATGGTTTGAGTGCAGACAGTAAATGCAATTCTTGTGCTTGTCCTCCACATAAAGTCTTTTCTTAGAGCAGGTTGCACACTGTTTAACCCCTTCCATGCTCATGACGAGCTCAGCTCGTCATGAGGCACAGTTGAGCTGTGCTGATGACGAGCTGAGCTCGTCATGACACCAGCAAAATGGCAATTTCCAGCACAGGGGAAAAATAACCACAGCAGCGATGTGGTTAGAGGGCTTTCTTCTCCTTATCAGACATGCTGGCACATAGTCTAAGCAGTTATTGAAGAAAACAGTTGAAGAAACTGTAGCAATAATGTTGATAGAAAAAAACTGAGCACAGAACAGTCGGGACGCCCTTGGACGACTTGCGGTAGAAAATCTGAGGTTCTGTTTTACAAAAAGAGGTGGATATGTTACAAAACTAGAATGAGCCTAGGCCTAGTTTCTTTTTTTGTATTGGTTTCTATTGCTATTTTATGTATACCGGGGACTCCCATCTCGACGACGGAGAGTGATTCAAGCATGGGAATCTATGAAAGTTCCAATACTGGAGTAAACCAAACTTCTCAGTTTTCAATAAAGCCATTAAGGTACTGTGAACATCGTCAAGGAATTTTCCAATCCCTCGGCCAACTCCAACGACATCACCCCCTCTCAAACCCTCTGCGACTCCCTCGCCTCTTTTTTCCACAACAAGATTGCAGACATCCACAACAGCTTTGACAACCAACCCGGAAACCAACCCACCCTACCATCTGCTGACCATCTTCCCCCCGTGAACACCCTTAACGCCTGGAACCCAATCTCCACTGAGGACACCATCCGCCTGATGAATTCCATCCACTCAGGATCCCCCACAGACCCATGCCCTCACCACATCTTCAACAAAGCAGACTCCGTCATAGCACCGCACCTCCGTGACGTCATCAACTGCTCCTTCAACTCTGCTACCTTCCCAGAAGACTGGAAACACGCTGAACTCACCGCCCTTCTGAAAAAACCAACAGCGGACCCCACCAAACTCAAAAATTACCGCCCCATCTCGCTTCTCCCATTCCCGGCCAAAGTCATCGAGAAAGCCGTCAACAACCAGCTCGCCGCCTTCCTCGAAGCCAACAAATCCCTCGACCCCTCACAATCTGGCTTCCGAGCAAAACACAGCACTGAGACCGCCCTCATCGCAGCAACAGACGACATTCGAACTCTACTGGACAATGGAGACACAGTCGCCCTCATCCTCCTCGACCTCTCTGCAGCATTCGATACAGTCTGCCACAGCACCCTTCTACAACGCCTCAATAACATCGGAATCCAAGGAAAAGCACTTGAATGGATCACATCGTTCCTCACCGGAAGAACCCAGAGAGTCCGCCTTCCTCCATTCAAGTCCGAGGCCTCTGAAGTCATCTGCGGCGTACCTCAAGGATCCTCACTCAGTCCCACCCTCTTCAACGTATACATGAGCCCCCTCGCGGCCATCGCACGCCAACACAACCTCAACATCATCTCTTACGCGGACGACACTCAACTGATCCTTTCTCTCACCAATGACCCCAGCACCGCCAAAACTAACCTACACGAAGGAATGAAAGAAGTTGCCGAATGGATGAAACAAAGCCGTCTGAAACTGAACTCAGACAAAACAGAAGTCCTCATCTTAGGCACATCCCCCTCTGCTTGGGACGACTCCTGGTGGCCGGAAGCCCTCGGAAAAGCACCCATCCCGACAGACCACGCACGGAACCTTGGCATCATCCTGGATTCTTCACTCTCAATGAGCAAACAAGTCAGCGCTGTATCCTCTTCCTGCTTCAACATTCTTCGCATGCTCAGAAAAACATTTCGCTGGATCCCCTCCGAAACAAGGAAAACAGTCACCCACGCCCTGGTCACGGGCCGACTGGACTACGGAAACACCCTCTACGCAGGTACCACCGCTAAACTCCAGAAGAAACTCCAACGAATCCAAAACGCCTCAGCCAGGCTCATATTAGACATCCCACGCAACGAACACATCTCTGGTCACCTTAAAGACCTCCACTGGCTACCCGTCAATAAGAGGATCACTTTCCGACTGCTCACCCACGCACACAAATCACTCTACGACATCGGACCAGATTGCCTCAACTCTCGACTGTCCTTCTACACCCCCTCACGCCAACTACGTTCCTCCAACCAAGCCCTCGCCACTGTACCTCGCATCAACAAGACCACCATGGGAGGCAGATCCTTTTCATACCTGGCTGCTAAAACATGGAACTCACTCCCCGCTTACCTTCGCCTCACCCAGAACCACCTAGCGTTCAGAAAGCAGCTTAAAACGTGGATATTTGACAAATAATCCTCCTCCCCTTCCTAAGCGCCTTGAAACCCTATGGGTATGTAGTGCGCTATACAAATGTTATGACTTGACTTGACTTGGAGTTCGTAATGACAAAATCCCAGCACCATATACTCTTAATGGCAGTACTGCACTTACAATGTCTAAGAATTGGCTTAGCCACTGTAGGGGTACAGGGCTCATGCACCTGTACCCTCACCACTGGTATAGTGCACCCAGCTGGAGGGGTGGCTTATCTATGACAGGGCAGTGGGTTGTAAGAGTGGCACACAGGGATAAGTGCCATGTCGACTTCACTTTGTTCTGCACCAAAACACGCAGTCTGCAAATGCAGTGTGCAAGTGTAAAGGTGCAGGGCCTCTAAGGGTGGCATACATGCTGCAGCCCTTAGAGACTTTCCCTGGTTACAGCGCCTTGGGTACCTGTGGTACCATTTACCAAGGACTGACCTATTGCCAGAGTGTGCAAATTGGGTTTTGTCTTCAAATCAGTTTTAGGGAAATAACATAGGCCCTGGGTACCCAATTGGCAGGAGCCCAGTGCACACTCAGTCAAAGTACATCAGCAGTTCAGCAAAAAAAGGGGCAACCATGCAGAAAGAGGGAATTTTCTCACAGGTACTTACCGTTTTATTACAATCTGCCTCGTAATCCAACATGGCAGGTCTTTTAGTTCCATTACTTCTAGCTTGCATAGGCCATAACCGTATCTGGTCCTGTGGAAATCCCTAAAAGATAAAATTACATTTTATAAGATGTAAAATTTGAAAAGATCGTTATAGGGTAAGAAAATATACTAAATGCAAATTACCATGGTTTGTGAGAGATTCTGAACAAATTCAGAGAGTGTAGAGTTCTTTAGTACTTTGAATACAGTGTATTTAACTTTTTCTTCATCATACATATCATTGCCTTGATGTCCACAGAACTGGTCTTCTGTCACAATCTGAAAGAAAAATTTTGTTACCATCAATCACAAATGTCTAGGCAAAAGCGAACAGACTTAGTACATTAGAATAATGATCAGGGAATAAATGATAAAGTTGAAATATAGTGCAAAGAAAAAACTTAAACCAGACATTCAGTGTGCTAAAAAGAGTAGTCACATCATTAAGGGGAAAGAGCTTAACATAAAGAGCAACTTAACATTGTTAACTTTCATTCTGAGGGGCATGCTTTTTTCAGAAGATGCCTTAAGTGAACATTTTCAAGCACCAGAGACTAAATCAAGAAAAAATCTGAATTAAGAAATATATCTGAAGCAGTACCAGGGGCAGAGTCAGCACAGGGACTGAAAGCTGGTCCTCGAGGCAAAGACCACTTCTAGCGACTCTTCACTCCTGTAGAAGCCTCTAAGAACGCCTATTAAGGTGACAGTATAAGAAATTCCATAATAGCTATAGGAACCTACACAAGTTGTGTAAGTACCTTCTGTGTATGTCTTTTTGTCTTTTTGTCCTGACGAAAGCTCTACAGACCCGGCTGGGCTCATAGAGCTGAAACATGTTGACGCATCCATATATATATAGATATATGGTAATCTAGTTGCCCGTTACATATATATCGAATTTTGTGCCAACCTTTTCATTAAAAATTCTTTTTTGGTGACACACTTTTTATATTTTTCCCTTTCCTATTATTTCTGGACACTTCTACCTGGACCAGAGGTAGCCTCGGGTGAGGCAGGCATACCGCACGTTATTTGACTACCCTATGAATATGCCATGACGCCTGACGGGGCGGATAAAAGATACACCGCATCGACTAAATCAGGCTGTCTATGAGGGTTTTCAAAGACTAACCGAAGGTTTAGTAGACACCAGTGTCCATTCCCTTTTGATTAATTCAGCAGTATCTCACCAGCAACAGACTCAAGACAGACTATAAAGCATCATATGCTCCAGTGAAGTCAGTTTGGCAATTATTTTATGCCTCAGGTAGCAGGGAATGTCTTACAAGAAAAAGAAATACTTTCGTCAGATGAGCGCAGTACGGAATCTCAGTGAAGAGCATACGCATCAAACCATCATAAAGAAAACTTAAAACTATGAAACATTAAGTTCAAATCAAAACTCCTAATTCTCATTAAAGTCACAAGCACTGAACTGTACTGCTCAGGTCCCAGAGTACGAGAATATCTAGTTGCAGATTCCTTACCTTAGAATTATCCCAAGGCATCATAATGGACCTGGAAATAAACCTTGAGCAGTACCTTTGTCTGCCGGTAGGTGGCGCTGTTTAGCTTAGAGTTCAAAAAAGGGGGGGGGGGGGGGGAGTTAGGCCCACGGGACAAAGAATAGGCAGGGCTGTTTTGTTATAGCGCAGCTGAGGGTAAGCCTATATCTCTGAATCTTTCAAAGCTTAAATAATTTCAGCTTTACAAACACTTTCTTCTTGTGTTTATCCTGGTGTATTCATTCAAACCTCTTGACTTTAAATTTTTCAGTTGTAATTTCACACATTACCACACGAAGAAATGAAAAAAAATGTCAATTTCCATATCACAAGCATTTCATAAAAAAACATTTTTTTATACACAATAAATCCTACTTTACAAACAACCTGGCAAGACTCTTTGAATAGACAAATTGTGAAAAACAATTTGTGAAAAACAGATATAATACAATAAAACAACTACTTTTTGTCTTGTTGCCCTATATTTAACTCTTCATATATTGTCCACAGAGTGTTTCGTTAATTTATGAACAGCAATGGACACCCGAAACTGGTGTGTGCGGTTGAGAGCACGCTTTGGGTCTAGACGGTTGAGCCTTTCTTCCTCCCTTGAAGGATGCAGAGAGAAGGTGGGGAAGGTAATTGTTGGAAAACGAGGCAGCATCTGTGAGGCCTGCACAAATAACATGACACATTTGTCCTTCACTGGGAACCAAACACCCTAGGGCAGCGCCTGACTCTGAGGGTAGCGTTGCAGAGCAGTCTGAGGCTTACTCAAGGGAGGTGGTGTGGGCTAGTAATCGCCATTTGCAGGTGCGCATAAATAACTCAATAATTGATTGTCCAGTCTGTACTTTGCTTTATAAAAGTAAGAGTACATTTATTAAACACACACACCACTCAATACTATACACCAATTTACAAATATACATAAGCTGATGGAATTTCTTTGTGACATTGCATAACATCTCCACCCCTCCCGTAGGGGGGTGGGGTCTAGTACCACCACTAATGTAGGCACATCATCTTGCCCCCAATGCAGTGAATTGGTCTTAACCTGGAGCGAGTGCCCTGCACACTGGCATCATCCCAGTGGCGAACCACCCCCATAACTTCAACAAGCATTAAACAGGCTACACCTGCCTTGGTGACACATGACCCTGACTGAGCATCTCCTACTGACCATACAGTATGCACCTCTTCATCTTAAGGGCTAACAATCTGGGGTCTTCACCTAAGCGCAGCAGCAAGAATACATGTTTACGCACACCTCAGAATGACAGCACTCAGCACATTTGGATATCATTAGAATGCATTGCAATTACTGCCCCTAAAGGCATTACAGATAAAATCAAAGGTTTAAGTATCTACAGTCAGACACCCTAGCCAGAATGTCCAGCCTCTTAAATCCATTTTGCTTATGACATCACCTTGCACCAGCACTTCACATTAACCAGGTGAAATTCAGTCCCTCTACAAGAAATAACCATTAATAATCGCAGTTCAGTGCAATTACACCTCTTCACCTCCAGGGGATGCCCTTCTAGACATCCTCCAACTCAGCCCTACACTCCTTGATGCAATTGCCAAAACACCCTCAGCTGAAGTACAAAAGTTCCAGCCCAGAAGGTGTTAACTACCAGTCCAGCCCTGGAGGGGTTCATTCCTTAGAGTCCCCAAGACACTTGGGGTGGGACTTTTCTTCTTTGGGCTGGGGGAGGCTGTGTTGCTCATGCAGCTCCCCCTGCCCCTCCTTTAACAATTGAGGGTGACCCCCCCTCCTCTGGGGGCCACCAGCACCCGAAACGGCCAACTTCCTAATGCCTTGCAAGGCATTCTGGGGCGATTTCGCTCCTTTTCCTGCATATTTGAGGAGCGGCTCTCCCGCTGTGCTGGAGAGAGCCACGCTGATCCGCCGGCGGCTTCACCACATCATCAGGCCTCGTTGGGGGGCCCGGTCCCACCCGGACCCCCAGGTAAGTCATTCGGCTCGGGGAGCCCACCCCCGGTGTAACAGCCCAAAAGGCAAGCGGTGTTGACCGACCGCAACCCCAAACTAAGTGAGGAGAACAACTTCTTACCAAACTGGTCATACCTTTTGGATTCCCGATCAGGAAGGGCAGTTGAAAATGCGGTCTGTGAGTTAAAGGCCTGGATAACCAGGCTCTCGGGGTGGGGTGGGTGGACAGGAAGCTAGGGTCACCCGGGCCGGGCAGTGGCGTCTGGCCATGTTCCGATCTACAGGGGGGCCTATAGCGGGCTTGGATAGGTGCCCAACAGAAGGTCAGTAAGGGCCTCATTAAACAGCAGTTGAGGCTCCGAAGACATTCCTGCGGTTTGAGGACCTCGGTGAGGTTAGTCCTCACAGCCGTGACGGGGAGCTCAAGACCCAAAGCCTTGGCCGCCCTTGTCAACACCTCGCTGTAAGCAGCCCCCTCCTATCCAGTGTTGGGCGAAGTATCCAGACCACTGGCCTGCCCTAGCTCAACTGCCCAGTCCTGATACGACTGGCAATCCCGTGCCAGAGGGTCCTCAGACCCCTCCCAATCCTCCTCGCCACCCATCTCCTGATAGTCCGGTCCAAAGGATGGGTCGGGATCATAGAAGAATTGCTCTTCTCTTGGCACCAAATGTGGTGAGCGACGTCGGATCTGGACCGAGGGACCGGGGGGGGGGGGGGGTTTACCGGGAACAACGTCGTCCGGGGACGGCGTTGAGGGAGACACCCTGGGGGTCAGCGCTGGCGGAGGGGTCGTAAGGTCGACCAGCTGCAAACCGGATCCAGTGTGGCCCTGCGGCGTCAGGACCGGAATCGTCTACAGCGCTGGGGCCGCTAGGGCACCTAGATGGACCCATGGGGGCCTAGGCACCTCCGAAGGGCCAATCAGAGGGGAGCGATTCCTCATGGCCAAGAGGAAGGCGCTGATCTCCAGCGGCGACGCGTTCAGCCCAGGGACCGGCGGGTATGGAGCTGGGCGATGGGCCTGCGGCTCCGGTGGAGCTGCGTGGGATGTGTCGCCTGAACCCCCGGCCACATCGCGCAAGCGTCGGGGGGAGTCGGAAGAGCTGTGTTGTCTCTTCAACTTCTTGTGCCTCTTACCTGAGGACTTGAAGTCCAATGCGTGTTGTCGAACCGCCGAGCTGTGATGACACACGCAGCAAAAAGTAGAACTGAATCTATGGTCCCAAAAGACTGGTAAGTGGTATGGTAGAGAAAACGCGTACCACTCCTGCACGTGCTACAGAGGCAAAGTATTGCGGAGACGTCGACATCTAGACGTGCGAGAGCATTGAAAGGGTGCCCATACATAACCAGAAGGACGCTCATACGCGGCCAAAGGGTGCCTGCAGTACCAAAACAGAAGAGCACCAGGCAGCAAGATAGCAGGAACGGCTGAGATGCGCACAATAGCAAAAAGAGAAGCCACAAACGCCAGAGAAGAGTTGGTGACTTAAGAGGACAGGGTAAAGACCAAGGCAGGAAATCCCGCACAAGCCATTAGGAAGATCATGACGCAGAAACAGCCGGATGATAATGCCGAAACCCAGCCATACCCAGGTTCTAGGGTACGCTCAAAAGTACCCGCATTATACTGAAGGTGAAATTAGTCCAGGCTTTAAGCAGTGCCTGCCTGCAGTCCGGAAGAGAGAGTAGTCCCCTCACAGGACTATTTAGAAGAAAAGACGTGCCTAACAAGGGAGTACTCCTAACAAACTCACGGGTCCTAGACACCAGGCAGAGCGGAATTCAGGGAGAACCGGCTCCACGAATCCACCAAATTAAGTATGCTAGCAGAACACAGAAATCCCTGCACGGAAGCAGCTGTGATGTGGATAAAACTGCTGGGGAATAAGCCAAAGTGCCATAACAATTGTATAACAGAGGCCAACGGCAACTACTTATCTGCGATAACCTAGAAGGGGCTGGAGTCAATGAATGGATCATGTGACAAAGCATGATGCCAGCCCATGTGAGATAGATACTACACCGCATAGACCTAGACCAGGAGTGGAAGCATCACAGACAACAGAGCGATGCGACTCTACAGGACGCAGTAAAGTGGTATATGAATCCCAGAGAGATACCCCTAATGAAAACTCCTCTGGCGTGAACAAAGGCGAATGCAGACACCTACCACCGTCCAATACCCTACATAGGGCAAGGGTCAAACCCAGGCAAGAAGAGGGCATCCTCTTGGCAAAACAGACAGCCAGAGGACCAATACAAAACCAACCAGCCATACAGCTGTACAGACAAAACAGACACCAACCTGTCTAAAAAAAAAAACAAGGCCGTAAAAAAAGACCCGCAACCAAGAAGAAAATCAGTCAGTGTGAGAAGTTGGCCTGATATATGATGTTCACTAGTTCTAGTGATCACCTTGTATCAGTCCAAACAACCCTTATGGTGATTGGTTGTAAGTCAACCTTATAGACCAGCTATCCTAGTAGAGTGGACAAAAGCAGTCTTTAGGCCAAACTCTGAATGGCATGTGAAGCCAGCTGTTTTACCACATATAACCCCTTGAATACCACATGAAAGGACACCACACAGGTTATGAAAATAAACATATATTTATTAACTAACATACACCTCTGAACTCTTTATGAGGTCAGAGGGCTAAGCACATGACAATACTCAAAAGGAAATACGAGTTCGCACAATATTTACAAGTGCGCCCTAGGGGCACGGCAAACCATATACTCAAAACAATGGAATGCGAGGAAGGAAAGTACTGTAAGGAGATCCAGAGGCTAGAGGATCGCTGGGACTACGCTACAAACTAGGTAAGTAAGGAGCAGGAGGCCCACAGGACTCACGTGCAGAGTGGAAACTCTCACGCAGGATGCGTACCAATGTCTTTGGATCGTACAGTTTAGAAAGTTACGGATTCCGGACGAACCTGGCTGGATGGAGGGAAAACAACAGTGGACCTGAACACTAGGATAGTGTACACAGACTTCAGCACCTAGAAGCTTTAGTTACCTAACCCACAGGCTGCGGGTGCATAGGGCTGAAGTTGCGTCGGATTTGCTGCGTTGATCCCGGTGATGCCTGAAACAAGGAGTTGCTGGCAGGCAGCCAGATGGAGGAGTCCGGTGGTTCCAAGGATGGAACTTAGAAGGAGGAGTCCTGAAAGGGAAGGGGACAGTCTCGGTCACTAGCCAGTGACGGTGCTGGAACCAGGAGGGAACCAGATGCTGTCGCCGCAGTCAGGTGAAGGAAGGGTCGCTTCTCCCTGTAGCTGCGCGTACCAGGAGCTGCTCTTCACGACCAGGCTGGAGGCACGAGCTGTCCCACGTAGTCTGCTGCTGTCGGATCGTCGATCTGGACAACAGGCCTTTGCGAATGCAAGCCACGCGGTGGAACATAGATGGAGTCTGGTGCGGACCAGGAGGGTCCGGGGTGCTTCTCGTTCACAGGGAAGCAAGGGCCAGTCTGGGAGACCAGACCAGCAGTGTTAGATTCTTCGGGTCGTCGTCTCAGAGGTCACGAGCCAGCCGGCAAGTGACCAGACAACAGGACAAGCAGCAACCAGGCAAAAGGGCCACACAGATCTCGTGGATGCTGGGGGGCTGGTCTTTGGTGCAGGAGCTGCGTCGGTGTGGGGCTTCTCAGTCCCCAATGCACTCACTCGAGGATCCCTCGGCGGTCGTGCTGGAAGCGCTGTGCAGCTTTTCACAAGATGGCAGTCTCCACGTTGCTCGTCGCACCCACGGGTCCCAGCTGTGCTGTGGATGTGGGTAGAGGTCAGAGAGGTCTGAAGGTCCGGGTCTTGACGAGCTGGGTCGTCGGATTCCGGGATGGAAGGACTCTGCAGCAAACCGCACAGGAGCTTGATGGTGCCTGCGAAGCAGGATGGTCACTCCCTGACCATAGGGGAGATTCTTCAGTCTTCTGGAATCAGGAGGTCGAAGGTGGTAGTTGTCAAGATTAATCTGATTTGGAATGGGTTCAGCTCCTACCTTTATTCAGCTAAAGGGGGCTGCACTACGACTAGGTCCCTCCTCTGGGTGGGACCAGGAAGGGGGGTGGTTACACCCCCTTTCCTTTGTCCGGTCCTGCGCCAACTCTGAGGCTGGGGTGCCCCAGGAACTGGTTTGGACCGGCATATGCACAGGGACACCTTGTGTGCCCCAGGCATGTCTCATTCCTTTCAGCCCTGTCCTACCTAATACACAAAATCCTGTCTGGGGTGGTGCTAGCACCTCCCAAGGCAGGAAACCCTTTGTCCAAGCCTCCCTCGCTGGAAGAACATCCAGCAGCAGGAGGTCAGACTTGTGTCTGTGGTGGCAGCATCCATTTTGTGATGCTGAGCCTCGAGTTAACTTTAACCGGGGTTCACAGTTACATACATGTCGTGTCCCTCTAGAAGAGTGGAATGCTAACCCCGTCGCCAGAATTGGCGAGGGGTTAGTATTCCAATTCGTAGGACACCTTACTCGACATGTTTTGATAATGCGATACCAAAGTTAGCAAATAACTGCGAGGATTATAATGCACTTAAGAGTATATGGTATAGCGGTATCATGGAACAGCTATTAGGACTTGGTTCCGCAAGCTGCAAACGGGCTCAGCTCATGCCAGAGCACCATCTCACATAATTCCAAGCACTCTGCCTTCAGGATTGATAAGGCCTGCCATAGGAGTGACTGATAGGAATATATGTGTCCATTTTAGGGTTAGATATAGAGATACCATATCTAAAGCAAAGGGTGATTACACCACCTTGCCCCAGCTGTCGTGCAGCCAGTTGTGTCAGATTTAGATGGCCAGCCAGGGGTGGCATAATACATGCTGTAGGCCCTGGGTACACCTATGCCCTGGGTACCTAAGGTACACTGTACAGGGACTGATAAGGTGACTCAGTATCCAGTTAGATATGTACCTAGAGTACATGGAATCCATTTTACAGAGAGAGCAGTAGGCCTGGGGCCCTGAATAGCAGGGTCCCAGGTCAACTAAGTCGAAAAACCAGCAAAACACCAGGCAAAAAGTTGGGGGCAACCATAGTCAGATATCCACCTTCCTACAGTCAGCGACAGCAGAATTACGGCAGCCCTGACAGAAGCCTGGAAATCGCAGAGTCCGTATGGGACCCAAAAAGATCTATTCCGTTAAACGGCATGTCTTGGAGGCTCTCCAAAATATTATCAGGGAATCTACTGTCACGCATCCAGGCATGGCGGCGCAAAGCCACTGACCGTGCAAGAGCACGGCCCACAGTCTGTGGTATCCAGGGAGGCACGGATTGAAAAGTGGGCCATCTCCTTACCGTGTAGGACAAGACGGAGAAGCTCAGATCAATTCCTCTGGGAAGAAAGTTAGCCACGTAATCCCAGAGTGCGAATGATGCACGTGCAATCACAAATTCAGTGTTTAAAGCGCAGATGGCCCCGCTAGAAGAAGCAAAAAGCTGTCTTCCACATGCATCTAGCCACCTGGATTCCTAGGTGGGACAAAACAAGGGCAAAGTGGAGGAGTCTTGCAACCCAAAAGCCCCCTGAATTACCAGGCCCTGAGCAGTAGGGTGGAAGGACAGGCAAAGTGGATCCCCCGGGGAAGGGCAGGGCCTACCAGCTATGTCTCGATCAACTGGGGCCCCGGAAGAGGGCCGTGCCCATGCGCTACGCAGAACGTCTAATAAAGCACCCGCAAGGGGTAGCAAGGGCTTCACGGTCCTGGGCTCGAGATGAAGCAGATCCATTAAGGGATCGGGAATGAGGGGTACCACAGGAGGCTGAAAGCCGAGGATAGCAGCTGCCTAGTTGATAGTCCGAAATAGGGGGCCCTTAGCTCAGTAGTCACCCTAGGAAGGGACAAAATGGTCGTCTGCAGGAGACGAAGACTAATTCTCAGTTGCCATCAAGAGCAGGGCTGTGGAACGACCCGAAGGCCATGCCACACTAGGGACATGCACCAGTGGCTCCCGACCAGAGGAAGCAGCAGCCTCTGAAAAGGCTGGATGCGGATACTGGTGTCGCCCGACCCCACTGAGAAGACAAACGAAGAATCTGGAAGGAGGTCAACCACAGGCATGGACGCCAGTGTCTATGAACGGATGGACACCGGCAAGCGATGGATGCGTCGACAGCGGCGTCAATGGGCGCCGCGTCGGAGTCAACTGGACGTAGACTGCCTCCACGAGGGACGCTACCTCGACATCGGATGATGTGTTGCCCCAGACGTGGGATGGATCAGACTTAGAGTTGGGGGTTTTAGATGGTGAGCCCGGCTTTGGGTCAGACGTGGAGCCCAGCTCCAAGCTCGGCGTCACAGATGCCTCCTCTGCCGTCCGCGTAGGAAGCAGCACAGGGCTATGTGTTGACTGGCGGTGAGAGCCTGGCGTCGAACACTGCGTCGCCGATGCTGCTTCCGCCGTCCATTCCCGTAAGACGCACAGGGCTATGTGCTGACTGGCGGAGTGTGCTAGAGCGACCAGGACGCTCTGGGCCATGGCCCAACGTAGTTGCCTCGGAAGTCGGCGCCCACAACCCTGGTCGAAGAAGGAAACACCGACGAGGGCCTTGCCTGAGTATCCTCCGCCTCTGTGGGGTCCGAAGGCGCACCAAGGAGAGTGGGAGACCCAAAGTAGGCCTCCATTTAGGCACGCATCGCTCAAACTCATGGAAAGGGAGGGTATGGAGGAGGTGGCCTCCGGGCACCCGTAGCAGACACCGTACTAGAGGAATGGGTGCCAGCGGTACGCCTACAGGAGGTGGACCTCAATGGACAGTTGTGGCTCCGCTTACCTTTTTTGGGGCGCCTGTTGCCGGAGCGGCCTCGGGAACGAGCCCCCTCTGGAGAGGGAGAGCAGCGACAAGGAGAGGCTTCATACGGCGTTCCCAGAGGGTCTTCGGCTTCATCCGTTGAAAGTCGCCGCATTGCTTGGAACTGTGGTGCACACCAAGGCCCCACATGCAAATAAGATGTGGATCAGAGCCAGCCATCTGACGCACACAGGCCTCACAGGCTTTGAACCCAGAGGGCATTGCACACTTTTCTGGTACGGCACTAACAGTGTCGATAAGGACCAAAAATAGGCCAAGAACTGCTGGTTTCCAGGTTTCATGGCGTAACGCGGAAAAGAAGAAAACTGATGTCCGCACGCCAGGGCAGGAGATATATAGCTCCGCTAACGTCACGTCCATGGACAACATCAGCTCCCGGCACGCAGAGGTGCTGATGCGCAAAAGAAGAAAACTGATGTCCGCACGCTGGGGCGGGGGATATATGGCTCCGCTAACGTCACGTCATTCGACAACATCAGCTCCCGGCACGCAGAGGTGCTGATGCGCAAAATTTTCCGAACCAGTGCGACGCCTAGGGAATATTCTATGGTCAGGAATCTGCGGCTAGACATCTCTATCAAATTGTGTTGTCTCGCAAGTAAGCTGCTACTGCTGCAAGACATTTTGTGAAGACTCTGGGTGCTGTAGTCACTCCGAATGGGAGCACTTTGAACTGGTAGTGCTGACCGTCCACTACATACCGTAGATATTTCCTGTGAGCAGGTTGAATAGGAATGTGAAAGTAGGAGTCCTTGAAATCTAGAGTGGCAAGGAAATCCCCTTGTTGGAGCAATGGGAGGACCTGTTGGAGAGTGACCATGAGAAAGTGGTTGGATTGTATGTACAGGTTTAACGGTCTGAGATCTAATATTGGCCTGAAAGTACCATCATTATTTGGGATGAGGGAGTAAGCCCCTGTACCTTGATGGTGTATGGGAACTGGTTCTATTGCGTGCTTTTGCAAGAGCGAGAATCTCTTGCTTTAGAAGTATGAAATATTCTGTGGACATAAGACGTTGTTTGGGGGGTATGTGTTGAGGGGAAGAGGAGAGTTCCAGGCAGTAACCATACTGGTTAATTTGTCTCACCCACCTGTGTGATGGAATTCCAGACAGGTAGGGACTGTGATAGTCTTCCCCCGACCGGAGTAGAATGGTCTGGGGGAAGTGGAGGGCAGTCACTGTTTTGTGGTAGGGGAGGTGCGGGTGTTACCGCAGCCTCTGTCTTTGTTATTTCCTCTTTAATCCCCTCTAAAATATCCTCTGTTAGAGAGATGAGTGGGGCTTTTGTAGGAAGAAGTGTTGACTGCCCCAATGGTTTTGGAGGCGCCCCTATAAAAGGAGCGACAAAAAGAACCTTTAGTTGTAGGTGACCATAAGGCCCCCATGAACTTAGCTGTGTCAGTGTCTTTTTTTCAGTGAGCATTAGCGTGCTCTTCTGGAATACTGCTGGTTTGCAAACCGAGGTGAATAACTCTGTATGCACCGACTTCATCCACAGCTTCGATATCCTATGTTTACAGGAGACCTGGTTGTTGGATTAAGTAAATATTGATGGTTATAAGACTTTCCATATACCAGCAATATGGTCATTCCATGGGAGACAAAGGAGGGATCTGTGTGTACATTTCAAACCTGTTCGGGGTTCTAAACATTGAAATGTCAATATCAACATATCATCAAATTGTAACCATGAATTCAGATTCAAATATATCAGTGTGTGTAGTTAATTTTTTATAATATCGAAAAAGGAAAAATGGCTGATCTCAAAGACTGATGATTTAGAAAAATTAAGGGTTTCAAACGGTATAGATATTAGATACGATTATGACTTGGGGGGGGGGGGGGGGGGGGAGGGGGGCTATTTTAATACCAGTATTTGTCCTCCGACCGAACGTGGGTTGTGTGGTGTACAAAATGAACCTATGTTTCATTTCGCTCACTCTGATAGGGGGGAGAAGTTATATGATATAATGGCCTTACATGATCTGGGTTTTGCCAACAAGCTGTGTTCCCCGCCTGTTGATTTTAACCATATGTTTATCGGCAGAGGTTTTAAATCGCCAATAGATTTCATAATTGTTCCAAATCGTTATGCTACTTGGCTTGACAATTTTAAAACACATTCCAATGTTCTGAGTGACCATCTGCCCTTCAGTTTTAATTTAATTCTCCCTAAGTTGGATGTCCAAACAAAAAATAATAGTCTGGCATGGATACAAAACATTGCACTAGTTCGCCAAAATGGTCACTCCCTGCAATGGGGCAAGATAAATCCTGAGGAGATTAATAAACAGATTATAGCTAATGCCTATGACCAAATAGTAGTGTGTTTACAATAAAGTACAGATCACGAAGATACTTTAAGGGCTCTCTCACATGACAGTGGTTCAAAATGTGCTTATTGTTCAGAACAAGGAATCTGCTGCTAAAGAAAAGGGATGGTTTGATTCTATCTGCACCAAAACCTACACCCATTGAAAGCTGCACTTCATAGAACAGTGAGATCATGATGAGATCTTACTATGCAGGAAGGCGTATAATCTAGCCAGGCAAATCCGTAAGAAAGAACTAAAAGATCAGGCACAGGTTACTCTTAATGAAGCATCCCTGAGTAAGGACTGTACCTCATTCTGGCAGGCAGTAAATGCTCCGTTTTTCTCGAACGATTACGGTGCAAAGATTGAGGTTGCAATAGACAAAAAAGCATGGATTGACTTCTTTTCTAATGTTTATAGTATTAAGGGGAATGAAGAATCTTATACTGAACTTGAGCCTCCACAATGTTGAGGCTATGTAGGCTTTACAGCTATTGAGCTGCACAGAAAACTCAAATTGGTAGAAGCTATTAATACTAGTAAAGGAGGTAGAGCACCAGGCCCTGATGGTGTGCCGATGGAATTATTTAAATCTATTCTATTATTATGGGCCCCTCTGTTAACTCGCGTCTTCGAAGCCTGTTGTGCTAAGGAATTCATTAAGTCCTGGTCAGAATCTAATTAAGATTATACTGATTTTTTAAAAAGGGGCACAAGACAATCTGTCTGTTACGAGCCAATTTCCCTTCTAGATTCACTAGTGAAGGTAGGAGGAAGGATTGTCTTAAATAGATTACAAACATGGGCCAAAGACAATAATATTCTAAGCGAGGTTCAGTATGGTTTTAGACAGACTAGTTTTAGACTAGAAATCAGTTCACAGAATGGGGAGGATGGGTGCGGGGGTAAGGAATCTCGCATTAACTAATGTCTCTTACAGATATATCGTTACACAAGTAGTAACTTGTGCATCTGAAAGAGACAAGTTAGTGATAGATACCTTACCTTAGAATAGATACCCCAGCAATACCAACCCTCTGTGGTGGGTCTGCGAACTAGATTACACCAGAAAGTCACAGAGTACAGAACGGCCAAAGAAGCCGTCTCTCCGGACTTCACTGTCAAGGCAGTAATGCTTGGTAAACATGTGCAGCACGGCCCACGTAGCTGCCTGACAAATGCCCTGCAAGGGAACACCATGTCCCAAGGCAGTAGTGGGTGCAGTCGCCCTGGTAGAATGGGCATGCAGCCCCACAGGAAACTTCTCCTTAGCCAACGAGTAACATGCTTTGATGCATAGAACGACCCACCAAGAGATAGTCTGTTTGTGCACGGCTCGACCTTTTTTGGCGCCCACGTAGCCAACAACGAGCTGGTCATCCACCTGGAACTGTTGTGTCGCGTCATAGATAAAACGAGAGCGCACATTTTGAGTTCCAGATGGTGGAGACTCTCTTACTCTTTAGAAGGATGCGGAAAGAAGGAGGGCAAAGTGATGGTCTGCCCGATGTGGAAGGGCCTGACAACTTTTGGCAGAAAAGGAAGCAGGTCCTTAAAGCCACCTTGTCCGGATGAACAGAAAGGAAAAGAGGTTTTAGAAGAAAGAGCCTGGAGCTCACTCACTCTCCTAGCAGAGGTGAGAGCTACCAGGAAAGCAGTCCTTAGAGTGAGAAGACGTAAAGGACAATTATGAAGGGGTTCAAAGGAAGCGCACATCAGATAGGTCAAACAATATTTAAGTCCCACTGAGGCATTATGAAAGGCAAGGGAGGAAACGTGTGTAATGCCTTTGAGAAAATGGTTAACAACCGGAGACTTAAAAAGAGAAGGCCGTACAAAGGCAGAGATGGCTGAAAGATAACCTTTGATAGTGCCCAGAACAGAACCCTTCTGGGATAAGGATAGAAGGAACAGAAGAACCTCAAAAAGAGGGGCAGATGGGGGATCCACAGACTTTGCAGTGCACCATGCCACAAACTTGTTCCACCTGCAGGCGTATACCGTCTTACCGGAGGCACGCCTGGCTGCCAGAATGACATCACAGACTTCGGGAGAAATCTCGAAAGCTGTCAACTGTCACCGCTCAATCTCCACACATGGGGGTGGAGGCTGGACCGGTTCGGGTGGAGGACCGTCCCCAGCTGCTGCGACAGAAGATCCTCCTGAAGAGGAAGTCGGATCAGGGGATCGATCGCCATGCTGAGTAGCTCGGGATACCAGTATCTTCGTGCCCAATCCAGAGCCACAAGGTTGACTTGGGCCCAGTTGCACAGAATCTTCCGCACTCTGTGCAAAATTGGTATTAACGGAGAGACGTACAACAGACCGCAACTCCACTTGCAACGAAAAGTGCCACCAAGGCTATCCCCACTGCTGATAGAGACCTTGCGCCACATCTGATCCATCAAGCGCCGGCGGCTGAGTTTGTCCGCCCTGGTATTCTGGGAATCAGCAAGGTCTTGAGCCACCACGGTAATGCCTTGATGTTCCTGCCATGTCCAGAAGCACAGAGCATCTTGACATAGGGTCCACGACCACACCCCGCCCGGTTTGTTGCAAAACCACATGGCGGTGTTGTCCGTGAACACCTGCACTACATTTCTCCAGACAGAAGGAAGGAATGCATTCAGTGCATGTCGGGTCGTCCGAAGCTCCAAAAAGTTGATATGGAGCCGGGACTCTGCCGGACACCAGAGGCCTCTGATTTCTGCCTCTCCCAAGTGGCCTTCCCATCCCAGGAGGGATGCATCCGTCACCACTGTGTGCTCCGGTTGGTGAAGGGAGAGGGATCTGCCAGTGACCCAATCGAGATTCATGAGCCACCACTGCAATTGTCGTGCAGTGCTCTCCGAGATCTGGACATGATCAGACAGGTTTCCTAACGCTGCATCCACTGGACTTCAGGTCCCACTGCTGAGCCCAAATATGCCATCTGGCATGTTGCACCATTAGGATGCAGGAGGTCATCAGGCTCAGGAGCCGGAGGGTCACCCTGACAAACCCGGGACAGAGGCTACATGATCAGAATCAGCATGAATATCCCAGACTCGCTGCTTCGGAGGATAAACCCGAAACTGCGTCGAATCCAGGAATGCTCCAATGAAGAGGAGCTTCTGAGACGGACTCAGGTGTGACTTCAGCATGTTGATGGAGAACCCCAGTAAATGCAGGAGGTCGGCCGTAGTCTGAAGGTGGGTGACTACTGTCGGGGGCGAGCCCGCCTTCAACAACCAGTCGTCGAGGTAGGGGAAGACTGACACCCCTGACCTGCACAGATGAGCTGCGACCACCGCCATCACTTCCGTGAACACAGGCGGGGCGCTGGTAAGGCCGAAGGGGAGCACAGCAAACTGAAAATGTTTGTGGCCTACAGTGAACAGCAGGTAACGCCGGTGGGCCGGCAGGATGGGGATGTGGAAATATGCGTCATGCAAGTCCAACGCTACCATGAAGTCTCCAGGGTCGAGGGCAGCCAAGACCTGAGCCAGAGTCAACATCTTGAACTTCTCCCGGAAGAAGCGACTGACGTTCCTGAGGTCCAAGATGGGGCGCAGGCCCCCTTTGTCCTTGTTGGGGACCAGAAAGGAGTAGGAATAACAACCACTTCCTACCTCTGGCCAGGAACACACGTGATGGCCCCCTTGGCCAAGAGGGTCGTGACTTCCTGCTGGACAAGTACCAAGTGTTACTCCGACATGCGGTGGTACTGAGGTGGCATGGCTGGAGGGGTGGACTGAAAGTGAAGGGAGTAACTCTTGCGGATGATCTGCAACACCCACTTATCCAAAGTGATAGCATGCCAGTGGGGGAGATGATGGCGGATCCTGACACCCACTGCCATGTGGTGCCCCACAAAGCTCGGATTAGGAAGGTTTGGAGGTTGAAGCAGCGGGCGGAGGTGGACTGACCCCCACGAGGATTCCCAGACCCGCGCCTGTGGAAAACGCGGTGGCGCTGAGGCTGGTTCTGTACAGGCTTGCTGAAGGAAAGTGCCTGGAAGCCCTTTCATTGGCCATGAAATGAACAAAAACCATGAGTGGCCGGGCTTTTCGTGGAAAGACCTAAGGACTTGGCTGTGGCCCACGAGTCATTAAAACGCTCCAGAGCACTGTCTGCTTTATCGCCAAACAGGCAAGTGCCATCAAAGGGCATGTCCATAAGTGTGCTTTGTACATCTGGCGAGAACCCGGTAGATCTCAACCAGGTGTGGCGATGAAGCGCCACAGTCGTAGAAATTGCTCTAACTAGTGAGTCCGTGGTATCCAAACCAAACCGAATGGCAAACTTAGCCGCATCTTTACCCTCTGCAACAGCTTGAGACAGCTTGGGTCTCTTCAGGACACTGAGGCAACACCTGTGCAACTGTATCCCAAACCGTGTGGGAATAGGTGCCCAATAGGCATGCAGTATTCACCGACCGCAGGCCTAAGCTGGCCTAAGAGAACAACCGCTTGCTGAACTGCTCCAGCTTCTTAAGAGTCCTTATCCGGTGGAGCAGAGGGTAAGGCACTCTGGGACGTCGAAATTTGGATGACCTGGCTCTCTGGGGTAAGTTGAGTTGTCAGAAAGGCAGGGTCACCAGGGGGCGGGCGATGACGCCTGGCGACATTCTTATCCACCGGGGACACGGTGGCTGGCCACAACCAAGTGCCCAGTAAGACGTCCGTGAAGGAGCCATTAAATGGCAGCAGGGGCTCCGACAAAGTGGATGCCGTCTGGAGCACCTCAGTGAGGAGATTATTCTTTAGGGCCACCGTAGGGAGATCAAGGTTGAGGACCTCAGCGGTCCGACAGAGTACTATCGTATAAGAAGTGCCCTCCTCCATGGTAAGTGGAGGAGAGGCAAACCCCGGTCAGAGGAGACATCAAGGCTGCCGGCCTCATTTAACTCGTCCGCCCAGTCCTGCTCAGTTACACTGACGAGCAAGAGGGTCCTCGGACCCCTCCCAGTTGTCCTCCGCCGCATGTGAAATAGACTGCAGAGGCAGGGCAGGGACCTAGGAAGGAACAAACGGTGCCGGGAACGGCGCCCGACGGGGCCGAACCGGCGCCGTGTCCCAATGCATTTCCCAGATAGGAACAAAATTGTCCTGGAACCTGGGCAGAGCAGCACAAATGGCATGGACTACGGAGCCGGAGGCTGAGCAGAGGGTGGCGCCATGGCCGGAGCCAGCGGCGCAGGATCATGCGGCGCCGGGGCCGAAGCAGTCAGTGGCCCGAAAGGATCCTGACATGGGGACCAAGTGCGCGCCGGCGGGAGTCCGAGGCCTAAACAAGCAGTCCATGGTAGCAAGAAATTCTTGCACCTGTGCGGGAATCGCCAACGGACCCAGTTAAGGTGGGTAGGCAGTGGGACTCCCGGGCTCCAAAGGAGCCACAGGGGCAAAACCCCTGTTCTCCTCGTCCGCAACCGGGGACCGACAGGGGGACGTTGGAGAGCGACAACGCTTCTTTGACTTCCTTTTGTGTCCTCTCTAACCCGAATCAGAGGGTGAAGCCTTGAAGCCCGAGGATCGATTATGGTGGCCCAGCGAGCGCTCCCTGGAGCGTCCCTGGACCGCGAACAACGCTGGGACGAGTGCTGGACCTCAAGCAGCATCCGATGCCACTCCCTCAAGGCCTTCGGGGCCATGGCCAGACATTCCATACAGGACTGGGATCCATGATCGTTCTCCAGGCCGTAGAGAAAAACGTTGTGGGGGTCCGCAACCGACCTATTGCGACGGCAGGCCCAACAAGACTTAAAATCAGGCATCCTTACATGCACCAGAGTAGACTCAAACTTACAGGAGACCTGTCACGAAAAACTAGTCAAAAATCACAAAGGTACGTGCTCTAACCGGATCTGCACTTACTGGCAGGGAAAAAGAAAGAACGACGTCAGAGCGCATGGTTGGCGCCTACGTAGTCTCTGTGACGTCATGTCGGCGCTTACAACGCCAGCGACGGACGCAGAGCCGCACAACGCCACCTACAGACGTGCAGGGGTACTGCCGACGAAAAAACTTTCCGTAACCAGTCTGACACCTGGGTATATTCTAAGGTAAGGAATCTATCACGAACGTGTCTTTCAGATATGCGATTTTATTCTGCAAATTTTACTCAACCCATAGACCAAGATGGATTTTGCCATTTTTAAAATGAGGGGTTGGAGGCAATGTCGCCCAGCCTAAACATATTTGCAACTGTTGGAAAAAGTTTTTTGCGTTGACATTATGACTGGACTTTTGAAAAGCATATTGAGGAAAAAAAAATAATCACTGGTTAATAAAATACCATAGAACTGTGTACCATGGAGAACTTTCACTAATTGTCTCGGCTGCATGTTAAAATTAATTGATGGAATCTATATGAATGTGACTCATGTTTAGATGGAATTGTATAGAGCATTTTAATTATATTAATGTTTTACATGGTAATTTAGGTTGTTAAAATGTCAAAAATTGAAAAAATTATATTTTGATTGTGTCTTTTTTCATCTTCTCTAAAGATGTGTGTACAGTAGATCCAAACAAGTGTTCTTGATCAAAAGGCGGATTAAGAATTTGAGACTGCACCTCTTGCTTAAAACCAGATATGCGTAGCCATGCATGCCTGCGTAGTAAAACGCTTGTGTTGATAGCAAGAGATGCTGTGCCCGCTGCATCAAGACCACATTGGATAGAGGTGTTTGTACGAATATGCTACTTACCAGTATGCATCTGTTCTTGGCATGTAGGGCTGCTGACATTCATATCTGTGCATAGATCGCCGCCTAGTGTTGGGTCCGGCCGATTGCACATTGTTATCCTAGAAGAGTCTTCGAAGTATCACGAGATAGGTGGCTCCTCCCCTGGGCTACAGTGCGCATGGGCATCGACTCCATCCTCAGATTGTTTTTAGCCATTGTGGCCAAGATGGAGTGAAACTAAGTGAATGATGAGCATGCTAGAAGTATATGTGAATCCTGCAGCTGCTACGGGCGCCGGGGAGGAGGGCGGGCGATATGAATGTCAGCAGCCCTACATGCCAAGAACTATTCGGTTCGAGGCATGTGGGCTGCTGAATTCATATCTGTGCATAGAATACATAGCAGTCCCTCCATTAACGGCGGCCGCCCGTGCAAGCTGCAGCAGTTTGGAAAAGGATTTTTTAGAACAGCCTGCCCTACAGCTGCCTGCTGTTTGGAGAGCACATCAACACAATAATGCGTTGTAAATGTGTGTGTGGTAGACCATGTGGCTGCTCTACATATGTCTTCCAAAGGAATATTTCCAAGGAAAGCCATGGAGGCCCCCAACTTTCTGGTGGAGTGGGCCCTTGGTGGAATGGTGAGAGTATGCTTGGCTTTAAGATAGCATATCTGAATACATTTAACAATCCACCTAGCTATACCAGCTTTGGAAATGGGGTTACCTTTGTGTTGTGGCGCAAAGGCAACAAAGAGCTGTTTAGTTTTCCTAAAATGCTTGGTCCTATCGATGTAATACATCAGGGCCCGCTTGACGTCAAGGGTGTGGAGCATTCTCTCCGCCAATGACTCTGGATTTTGGAAGAAAACAGGCAATTCAATAGTTTGGTTAATATGGAATTGAGACACTACCTTAGGAAGGAATTTAGGGTTAGTGCGAAGCACCACCCTGTTAGAATGAATTTGAATGAACGGCTCTTCGATAGTTAGCGCTTGGAGCTCACTAACCCGTCGCAGCGATGTAATGGCTATAAGGAAAGCCACTTTCCATGTTAAGAATTGAATCTCGCAGGAATGCAGTGGTTCAAAAGGAGGACCCATCAGCCGGGTGAGGACCACATTGAGGTTCCACTCTGGAGCTGGTGGAGTCTGCGGAGGAATGACTCGTTTAAGTCCTTCTAGGAAGGCCTTAATGGCAGGCACCCTGAAAAGTGAGAGGTGCATCCTGTTCTGGAGATAAGCGGCCATTGCGGATAGATGTATGCGAATAGAAGCATAGGCCAGATTACATTTGTACAAATGGAAAAGATAACAAATGATGTTCTGAATAGATGCATCTAGCGGGTTAATGTCGTGGTCTGCACAATAAATGACAAACCGCTTCCACTTTGCCGCATAGCATGCTCTCGTGGTGGGCTTCCTTGCCTCCCGGATGATGTCCATACAGTCAGGAGGCAAGTGTAGGTAGCCAAACTCTAAGACCTCAGGAGCCAGATTGCCAGGTTGAGCTGTTGTGGATCTGGATACTGAATGTCACCATGGCTCTGCGTCAGAAGGCTGGGTGTGAGGCGCAGCCTTTGATGCGGTACCACGGACAGTTCCAGAAACGTGGTGTACCATGGCTGGCGAGCCCACGTCGGAGCAACCAGGATGAGAGTCATCGAGTGCTGCCTGAGCTTGCGTGCCACTAGCGGTATCAGAGGTGCTGGGGGAAAAGCGTATGCAAATTTGCCTGACCAGTTCATCCATATCGCATTGCCCTGCGACTGTGGGTGTGGGAACCAGGCGGCGAAGCTTTGGCATTTTGCGTTCTCCCTTGTGGCGAACAGGTCTATCTCTGGATGACCCCACCTTTGGAAGTACGGTTGGAGTACTGATGGATGTATCTCCCACTCGTGCATTTGGTGGCTGTACCTGCTGAGCAGGTCCGCCATCTGATTGTCCTTGCCCGGGAGGTGTTAGGCCATGAGGAAGATGTTCCTCTGAATGGCCCACTTCCACATGCTCTGAGCCAGATGAGACAGCTGCGGAGAGTGTGTTCCTCCCTGCTTTTGAATGTAGTACATGGCCGTCATGTTGTCCGTCCGGATCAACACGACCTTGTTGCACAGATGTACTTTGAAGGCTTTCAGTGCCATGAAGATCGCAATCAGTTCCAGAACATTGATGTGCATCTTCCTCTGCTGTCCCCATCCCTGGAGAGAAGCGTCCGTCATCAGGATGATCTGTGGCACAGGCTCCTGGAACGGTCGGCCCTTGCAAAGGTTGTGTGGATTCCACCAATGCAGAGAGTTGTATGCCCGACCGCTCACCAACACTAGGTCTTTCAACTGCCCGTGAGCCTGAGTCCACTGACGTGCCAAGCACTCCTGAAGCGGGCGCATATGTAGTCTCGCGTGCGGGACTATGGATATGCAGGAGGCCATCATGCCTATCAACTGCATGAACACTCTTACTGGAAGCGAGTGTTGAGGTCTGATTTTTTGTATCAGCGATTGAATGCTGTTGACCCTCACTGAATTTGGCTGTGCTGTGGCTGCCAGAGTGTTTATGGTCGCACCCAGATACTGCCGTAAGTGGGCGGGTTGGAGGTGGGATTTTGGGTAATTCAGTGAGAATCCCAGATCGTGCAGGAGGTGAATGGTGTGGGACATGTGGGCGGCACACTGCTGGGCTGACTTTGCTTGGATGAGCCAGTCGTCCAGGTAAGGGTAGACATGGATGTTCTGTCTCCTGAGATGCGCCGCCAGGCACTTTGTGAACACTCTGGGTGCCGTGGTGACACCGAAAGGCAAAACCTTGAACTGGTAGTGCTGGTTTTGTATGGTAAACCGGAGGTACTTCCTGTGTGAAGGGTGCAGTGGAATGTGAAAGTATGCATCCTTTAGGTCTAAAGTTGCGAGAAAATCCCCCTGGCTGAGCAACGGGAGCACTTGCTGCAGGGTCAGCATATGAAGTGCTCCGACAGGATGTAGTGGTTGAGTGGCCTGAGGTCCAGGATGGGCCTGAGGGACCCGTCCTTTTTTGGTATCAAGAAGTACGGGGAGCCTGTGCCGCTTTCCTGCACGGGCATGAGCTCTATTGCTCCTTTTTGCAGCATGACGGTGACTTCCTGCTGCAATAAGTGCAAATGCTCGTCAGACATAGGACGGAGTCTTGGGGGCATGTTGGGTGGAGTGGATGTTAACTCCAGACAATAACCGCATTGCACAAGTTTTCTGACCCACCTGTCTGTGGTGATGGACTTCCAGACTGGCAGGAACTGCTGGAGTCTCCCCCCGACCGGTGTTGTGTGGTCGGGGGGCAGTGACAAGGTGTCACTGTTTGGTGGTGGCAGAGGATCTAGAGTGAATATGCTACTTACTAGTATGCATCTGTTCTTGGCATGTAGGGCTGCTAACATTCATATCTTTGCATTAGATCGCCACCTAGTGTTGGGTCCGGATGATCGCACATTGTTGTCCTGGAAGAGTCTTCGAAGTATCCTGAGATGGGTGGCTCCTCCCCTGGACTACAGTGCGCATGGGCATCGGCTCCATCCCCAGATTGTTTTTCGCCATTGTGGCAGAGGATGGAGTGAAAAGTGTAAAGGATGTCCATGCTAATGATTGAATACAATAGTATATCTGCAGCTGCGACAGGCACCGGGGAGGAGGGTGGGCGATATGAATGTTAGCAGCCCTACATGCCAAGAACAGATGCATACTAGTAAGTAGCATATTCAGTTCGAGGCATGTGGGCTGCTAAATTCATATCTTTGCATAGAATACATAGCAGTCCCTCCATCAGCGGCGGTTGCCCGTGCCAGCTGCAGAAACCTGAAAAAGTGTCTTGAGAACAGCCTGCCCTACAGCCGCTTGCTGTTTGGAATGTACATCAACACAGTAGTGTTTTGTAAAGGTATGTGGTGTAACCCACGTGGCTGCTCTGCAAATGTCCTCTAGAGGAATGTTTCCAAGGAAAGCCATGGATGCCCCCAACTTGCGTGTGGAGTGTGCCTTTGGGGGTATTGTTAAAGTGCGCTTGGCTTTATGATAACAGATTTGGATGCACTTAACAATCCATCTGGCTATTCCTGCTTTGGAAATTGGGTTGCCTTTGTGTTGTGGTGAGAAGGCAACAAAGAGTTGTTTTGTCTTCCTAAAGTGTTGTGTCCTGTCTATGTAGTACATCAATGCCCTCCGTACGTCTAACGTATGGAGCATCCTTTCCGCCACTGTTTGTGGGTTCTGGAAGAATGCAGGCAAATCGATAGTTTGGTTGAGATGAAAATGTGACACCACCTTTGGAAGGAATTTGGGGTTAGTACGTAGTACCACCCTATTTGGATGAATCTGGATGAATGGCTCTTGTATCGTGAGTGCTTGCAACTCACTTACGCGTCTTAGTGACGTAATGGCAATTAGGAAAGCAACTTTCCACGTTAGGAATTGCAGTTCGCACAAGTGCATTGGCTCAAACGGTGGTCCCATCAGTCTGGTGAGGACCACATTGAGGTTCCACACGGGAGCTGGCGGTGTTCTTGGGGGAATGACTCGTTTCAGGCCTTCAAGAAACGCTTTAATGGCAGGCACCCTGAAGACTGAGAGATGCTGCCTATTTTGAAGGTAAGCTGCGATGGCGGATAGATGTATCCGAATAGAAGTGAACGCTAGTTTGCACTTATAAAGGTGTAACAGATAGCAAATGATGTTAGGGATAGATGCATCTAGCGGGTTTATGTCATTGTTTGCACAGTAAATGACAAAACGCTTCCATTTTGCGGCATAGCATGCTCTGGTTGACGGCTTCCTCGCCTCCTTGATGATGTTCATGCATTCAGGAGGTAGGTTTAGGTATCCAAACTCTAAGACTTCAGGAGCCAGATCGCTAGGTTGAGCTGTTGCGGATCTGGATGCTGAATTTCTCCATGGTTCTGCGTCAGAAGTCTGGGCGTGAGGCGCAGTCTTTGATGCGGGACCACTGAGAGCTCGAGGAACGTGGTGTACCATGCTTGGCGCGCCCACGTTGGAGCAACTAGGATGAGTGTCATGGAGTGTTGCCGTAGTTTCCTCGCCACCAGTGGTATCAGGGGTGTCGGGGGAAAAGCGTAAGCAAATTTGCCTGACCAGTTCATCCATATCGCATTGCCCTGCGATTGGGGGTGTGGGAACCTGGCGGCGAAGCTTTGGCATTTTGCGTTCTCCCTTGTGGCGAACAGGTCTATGTCTGGACGCCCCCACCTTTGGAAGTACGGCTGGAGTACCGATGGATGTATCTCCCACTCGTGCATTTGATGACTGTATCTGCTGAGCAGATCCGCCATCTGATTGTCCTTCCCCGGGAGGTGTTCTGCCATGAGAAAGATGTTCCTCTGAATGGCCCACTTCCACATGCTCTGAGCCAGGTGAGACAGCTGTGGTGAGTGGGTGCCCCCCTGTTTTTGGATGTAGTACATCGCGGTCATGTTGTCCGTCCGGACTAACACCACTTTGTTGCACAGATGTACAATGAAGGACTTGAGTGCCATGAAGATCGCCATCAGTTCTAGATAGTTGATGTGCATCTTCTGTTGCTGCGTCGTCCATAGTCCCTGCACTGTGTAAGTGAGCAGGTGTGCTCCCCATCCCTGGAGAGATGCGTCCGTTGTCAGGATAACCTGTGGCACTGGCTCCTGGAACAGTCGGCCCTTGCAAAGGTTGTGTGGAGTCCACCAATGCAGAGAGTTGTATGCCCGACTGGTAACCAACACTAGGTCTGTTAATTGTCCCTGAGCCTGTGTCCACTGATTTGCTAAGCACTCCTGGAGCGGGCGCATATGCAACCGTGCGTGAGGGACTATGAAGATGCAGGAGGCCATCATGCCTATCAACTGCATGAACACTCTTGCTGGAAGCGAGTGTCCCGGTCTGAACTTCTGGATTAAGGACTGTATGCCGTCTATCCTGACCTGGTTTGGTTGTGCCGAGGCCGTCAGGGTATTGATTGTCGCACCCAGAAACTGCCGGACGTGTGCCGGCTGAAGGTGTGACTTCGGGTAATTCAACGAGAAACCCAGGTCGTGAAGGAGGTGAATGGTAGTCGACATGTCCGCGGCGCACTGCTGTTCCGATCTGGCTTGAACGAGCCAGTCGTCGAGGTAGGGGTAGACATGGATGTTCTGCCTCCTGAGGTGCGCTGCTACAGTCGCCAGACACTTGGTAAAGACCCTTGGGGCAGTTGTGACTCCGAAGGGTAGGACTTTGAACTGATAATGCGTGCCCTGGATAGTGAACCTGAGGTACTTTCTGTGGGACGGATGTAGCGGAATGTGGAAATAAGCATCCTTGAGATCCAAGGTTGCTAAGAAGTCTCCTTTGTTTAACATAGGAAGAATCTGTTGCAGTGTAAGCATGTGGAAATGCTCTGACAGTATGTACAGATTGAGGGGACGGAGATCCAGAATTGGCCTGAGAGATCCGTCCTTCTTTGGAATGAGGAAGTACAGAGAATAAACCCCTGTGCCTTCCTCCCCCACTGGCACGAGCTCGATTGCCCCTTTTTGCAGCATCACCAACACTTCCTGCTGCAATAAGTGCAAGTGCTCTGCGGACATAGGTCTTTGCCTTGGTGGAATGTTGGGTGGAGTGGACTTTAACTCTAGACAATAACCGTACTGGATAAGCTGTCGCACCCACCTGTCTGTGGTGATGTTGGTCCAGACGGGCAGGAACTGCTGTATTCTCCCCCCGACAGGTGTTAAATGGTCGGGGGGCAGTGACAGAGAGTCACTGGTTGCTCGGGGCAGAGGAGCGTGAATTGTTGCCTCCTTTGCCACGTCCTTTGTTGCTGTTTCCCCTGTAGCCCCTCTTGTTTTGTTTGGGGTACGAGGACTGTGCTCCACCTCTAGGGAACTGTGACTGTTGACCCATCTGTCCTCTGGTGACTCCACGGGCACCTGAGCGACGAAAATTATTGCCACGAAACTGCTGAGATTGCAGGGCCCCCATCGATTTAGCGGTTTCAGTGTCCTTTTTAATCTTTTCCAGGGTGGTGTCAACATCTGGACCAAACAGTCTATCCGGATTGACTGGTTGATTAAGTATGGTTGTTTGAATGTCAGGTTTGAACCCCGATATGCGGAGCCAAGCCTGTCTTCTGAGCATGACACTGGTGTTAACGGCCCTAGCGGCTGTGTCCGCGACATCAAGTGCGCACTTTATGGCCGCGTTGGAGATCAGTTGTCCCTCTTGTATAATCATTTTGGTGCCCTCTTGAAACTGCGGAGGCAGGTGTTCTACAATCTGCTCTAGTGTGTCGTAATGTGATCTATCATAACGTGCCAGTAGTGCCTGTGTATTTGCAATACGCCAGAAATTGGCAGCCTGTGCAGCCACTCTTTTGCCTCCTGCCTCTAGCACTTTGGACTCCTTATCCGGGGGAGGAGCTTCACCCGTTGTTTGGGAGTTGGCCCTCTTGCGTGCGTTTGCTACCACCAAGGAGTCAAGCGGCAACTGTCCTCGAATGTATGCAGGGTCTGCAGGCGCTGGTCTGTACTTTTTTTCAATACGTGGGTTGACCACCCTCGCCCTGGTAGGCTCTTTAAAGATGTCCGCAGCGTGCTTGAGGACCCCTTTGAGCATAGGCAGTGTCTTTACATTTCTTTCCGAAACTGAAAATGTGTCGAATAGAAAGTCTTCCTCAACTGGGTCAGCATGCATGTCCACATCATGATTAGCAGCTGCCCTCTCAATGAGTGCATGAAAACCTGCAGAATCCTCCGTAGGGGATGCACGTGTACTGAAGGTCTGTGGGTCTTGCCCCACATCTTGGGTGCCTTGGTCCCCAATGCCATAAAAAGAATCTGGCTGTGCATCAGGTTCATTTACTGGGAACGTGTATTGTTCATCTTCACCATAGTCCCCACTGTCAGAGTGGTCTGGAGACGGTGTTGGGCTCCTTCCCAGAGGAGGTAGAATAGGTTCCATGAGGCCTGAGGCGTCCTGTGGAAACTTTTTCTTCTTTAGGGGAATGACGTAGGATTCCACCGGCTGCGAAGTGATCTTCCTTTTATAAAGGGTTAACTTCCCCGTGTCCGCATCTATAAAACACTCCGAATCCTCTTCAGGGTCGAGCACTTGACCCGAAGATGTCCCTGCCGTAGAAGATTCCGACTTCTTTGGCGTCGATTTCGAGGAAAAGGCCTTTGGCACCACTTTTGGCGGTAGAAGGAAGAGGAGCTTACTTGCCGGCTTGACCGGGACGTCTGCCGCCTTCTGCGTCGATAGCGTTGGCGTCGACGAAGAAAAAGCCTTGTCCTTAATTCTTTGTAGTGAAGCAGCCACGAGAGATGCGTCGGTGACCGATGTCTTTGGCACCGACGAGGTGGCCTTGCCTTCGGATGCGACGTTCCGTTGGTCTTTTGGAGGGATGGACGGCGCCGACCCCGAGTCCCTGGAGCGATGCGCAGATGTCCCCGTTGGAGCCGGGGCTGTGTCGGTTGCCTTAGCAGGCTTCGCCGGCGCCGGCGCGCTTGCCTTGTGCGTGCCACCCTTTTTAGAGGATCTCTCCTCCGGCGCCGATTTCGACCCTGTGGAATCGCCGTGTTTCTTCGACTTCTGCGGACCGGAGGTCGACGGAGTCGATGAGGCCGCCGGTTTATTTGTTTTTGCTGTTGCGACCGCCATCTTAGGGACGATTGAGTCCTTAACTTTCGGTTTCGGGTCGGCCATTTTAGGTGCAGTCGAGACCGTTGCTTTCAGTTTCGGTTTCGAAACCCTCGGCGCAGCAAGTATGTCCGTGGCCGGGCCGACAGGCGGGGCCGTGGCTTGCGCTACAGGGTCTTGGGTAAGGCCGACAGGCGATCCCGCGACCCTCTCCTGATGTTCTTCAACTTCGGGGCATAGCTCGTCCCCTGAGCTATCTTCCTCGGCCCCATAAACCATAACGTCGTCCCCTACCTCGTCGACGTATTCAAGGCCCTGACCCACGACTCCGTCGTCGTCATATTCCGGATCGGCCTCGACCTCCGTCTCAGGCGGGGAGATTTGAAGATGATGGCTCTGGTCCTCTTCTTCTTGGTCGCCGAAGATGTTATCTGGATCCGGGGCCGCCTGTTTGGCCACAAGGCGCACTGCGCGCCGAATCGTGAGAGTTTTCTTCGACCTGAACTTCGCACAGGCCCGGCAACTTCCTTCGTCATGGTCTGGCGAAAGGCACTTATTACAGACCGGGTGTACGTCTATATGTGGGTATTTGGACCCACAGAGCGGACAGAGTTTAAACGGACTCCGCTCCATGTTGGGAACTTAGTGTCGAGTCGCGATGAGAAGGCCTCGATGTCCGAAGAGTAGTAAAAAACTCCGGTGATTCCGGCTCCGAGAGACGGAAGAACTCGAGACCGTACGCAAACAATACCGACGTAAAGAACCCAAAGCCTTTTGGCCGTAAAAAATTATGTTTATTCGGTTCCGACGGAGAGACGTCGAGACCGCATCCGAACCCAATGGCGGAAAAAAACAATCTGGGGATGGAGCCGATGCCCATGCGCACTGTAGTCCAGGGGAGGAGCCACCCATCTCAGGATACTTCGAAGACTCTTCCAGGACAACAATGTGCGATCATCCGGACCCAACACTAGGTGGCGATCTAATGCAAAGATATGAATTTAGCAGCCCACATGCCTCGAACTTGTTGTTTCAACGACCTCTGCCCTTGGCGCTGTTACCACGATATCCACCTCGACTCTTGTTGGTGTATGTGGACTGAGTGCTGCCCTTGTAGTACTGCGTGGACTGGGAGAGCTGGCCTCTGAAAACGCCTCTAGTGCTTGAGCGACGAAAAGACCCACCCCGAAACTGCTGGGACTGCAAGGCACCCATGGATTTAGCAGTATCCGTGTCTTTTTTAATTTTTTCTAGGGTGGTGTCAACCTCCGGGCCAAACAGGTGATCTGGATTCACTGTTTGATTAAGGATGGTGGTTTGAATTTCCGGCTTAAATCCAGAGATTCTCAGCCAGGCGTGTCGTCGTAGCATAACACTAGTGTTGACAGCCCTGGCTGCGGTATCAGCCGTGTCCAGAGCGCACTTAATTGAAGCATTCGAGATCAGCTTCCCTTCCCGAATAAGCATCTCAGCTGCCTCCTTGTACTCATCAGGCAGGCGCTGCAACAGGGTCTCCAGTGTGTCATAGTGTGCCCTGTCATACCTCACCAGAAGCGCTTGTGTATTTGGAATGCACCAGATGTTGGCTGCCTGTGCTGCCACCCTCTTCCCCGAAGCCTCAAAGACCTTGGATTCTTTGTCTGGGGGAGGAGCATCACCCATAGTCTGAGAATTAGCCCTCTTCCCGGCATTCGAGACGACAAGGGAGTCAAGAGGCAACTGTCCTTTGATGTAGGTAGGATCAGTAGGCGCCGACTTGTATTTCTTCTCAATCCTTGGGTTTATCACCCTTGCTCTGGTATGTTCTTTAAAGATCTCGCCAGCATGTTTCAAAACACCTTTCAGCATAGGCAGAGTCTTAACAGTTCTTTCTGAGACTGAGAAGGTATCAAAAAGGAAGTCCACATCAACAGGGTCAGCATGGAGCTGGACGTTGTGATTGTTAGCTGCCCGCTCAATGAGGGCATTTAAAGCTGCAGAGCCTTCAGTAGGAGACGTTTTTGCAGAAAATAGTTGCGGGTGTTGTCTTGCTTGAGGGTCACCTGGGTCAGCACCGGCTGTCCAAGGTTCGTTGGTATCTTCAGGGTCTGTATAGAGAGGATAATTGTACTCATCCTCATCTCCCTCACCAGCGTCCATATCAGAGTAGGTGGGCGAAACATTATGAGTCTGTGGTGAGAGTGGTTCCACCAAGACGGGAGTGAAAGCAGAGTCCTTCTTTTTCTTGAGAGGGATCTTGTAGGACTCCATCGGGCGTTCAGGGGCGATTTTCCGCTTGTGGAGGGAAAGCCTGCCTGTTTCGGCATCAATGAAGAGTTCTTGACGCTCATCCACTGAAGGTCGTCGAGGCTGTGGGCTGGGGACCACCGTTGACGACTTCGGCGCCGAGGAAACCTTCTCGGGAACGTTGGCAACCGGCTTAGGAGCGAAAGCCTTCGGCGCCGTCTTCGGCGGCAACGTAAAATGGATGGGCGTGGACGCCTTATGCGGTTTCTCCACCGGCTTCAGAGGCGGAGGATCCTTCGGACCGACCGATAAGGTCCTGTCCCTGATGCGCTGTAGGGAGTCCGTGACTTTCTTGGTGAACTCGGCGGATGGGCGCGCCGGTTCGACGGAATCCCTCGAGGCCTCACCTGGAGTCGACTCTCGGGGTGTGCTGCTCTTGGCCCTGTCCTGTTGACGCGGAGTCACTAGAACCTTCGGGTCATCCAGCCGTTTCTTCGGGTCACCGAGAGCTTTCTTCGGGTCGCCGAGGCCTTTGCCGGTGTCTACCGTCTTCGGTGCCGACGCGCTCGTCCAACTTGACTTTAGTCTTCAGCGCGGCAGACTTCGTCTCAACGCCCTTGACTTGAGCTTTCGGTTCGACAGCACCCTTCAACTTGTTCGGCGCCAAGGGCTCCGAGGCCTTGGAGCCGACCAGAGCGATGAGCACTTTCGGTTTTGAGGACGGCACCTGCACAGTTTCTTGTGTCGAGACCGTAGGTTTCACTTTCGGTTTCGATTTGCCAGGGTGCGACTCAACAGCAATGTCCGTGTCCGAGCCCGAGGGCGGGCTGTAGAACCCATTGTAAGATCTTGGGTAAGGCCCTAAGGCGATCCCTCAACCCGAGCCTTATGAATTTGCACGGCCCCAGAGTCAGTTTGAGGAAGCTCTTCGTCCGAGCTATCCTCCATGACCCCGAGGGCCCCGTCGTCTTCTCCTACCTAGTCGACGACTCCTTCGGCCTCGAACATCTCTGCATCCGCGTCGTAGTCGACGTCCGACGCGGGGTTCAACTCATTAATGTCCTGGATAGATTCTTCCTCGACATCCCCGGCATCGAAGATGTCCACAGGCGCCGGTGCAGCATGCTGGTCCTCCTGGCGCGCAGCTCATCGAAGCTTAAGGGTCTTCTTGGACCTGAAGCGTGAACAAGTCCATACACTTGGCTTCATCATGGTCCGGCGACAGACACTTGTTGCACACCGGGTGGACGTCGATGTGGGGATATTTCGAGTTGCAGACAGGACATCTCTTAAATGGACTACAGTCCATGATGAACGTTCGATAGGGTCTGAAGCATCGACTGGGCCTTCCGCGTCGAAAGCACGCGGATGTAGGGAATCCGGCTCGGAACCGAGCTGGAAGAACTAAGACCGAACGCAAGACTATACCGGCGTATTAGACTAAAGACCTTTTGGTCTTATGAAAGTTTTCTATCGATTCCGACAGAGGGAATACAAAGACATCCGAACCCAATGGCGGAAAAAAACAATCTGAGGATGGAGTCGATGCCCATGCGCACTGTAGTCCAGGGGAGGAGCCACCTACCTCGTGATACTTCGAAGACTCTTCCAGGACAACAATGTGCAATCATCCGGACCCAACACTAGGCGGCGATCTATGCACAGATATGAATTCAGCAGCCCACATGCCTCGAGCATTAGCTTTACCTCTTGTATGAGGTCGTTCGCTTTAGACCTATATTGATCTAGAAGATGTTGCATGAGTGTGTCAAGCTCATCATAATGCGCTTTATCATAACTGGCCAGAAAAGTTGGGTATTTGCAATGCGTCAGTAATTTGCCGCCTGTGACGCAACCAGTTTACCAGATGCGTCCAAAAACTGATATTCTTAATCCGGAGGAGGGGTAACACCTGTTGCATATGCCAGTTTACAGGCATTTGACAACACTAGAGAATCTAGAGGGAGCAGCCCCTTGATATAAGCTGGAAAATTTGGAGCTGGTTTATATTTTTTAATCAACCCTGGGGTTGAGAACTCTAGCCCTGACAGGGTCTTTAAACACATCAGGGACATGTTTAATCACACCTTTCAACATAGGGAAAGTATTTGTTAACGTTTGTGATTGTGTAAAAGTCTCTAATAAAAAAATCTTCCTCCAAAGGGTCCGAGTGTTATTCTACCCCATGATATTTGGCTGCTCTATTAATGAGTTGCGCAAAACCTATGTTGTCGTCTGGAGGGGATGGTTTAGATGGATATGAGTCTGGCTCAGGTATATCTGGAAAGATGCCTTATACCAATTCTGGACAACGTCCCCAAACGCACTCTGAATAAAAAGTTTCCAAATAATTTGTATTTCTTTAGTTGCAAGTTCAAAAAAAGAATATTTTTTATTTAATTCCTTCTCAATTTTAGATCATAATTTTTCAGTGATGTTATCTTCACATCATTCTTTTATCTCATTCAATTAATTGCCCAATGCATTTCGGGCCCTTAGCCCTTCTTCAGGGGCTTCACAGTCTGGCAAAGAAAATATACACAACATTAGAATATTAACGAGTTCAACATAATACAGTTTCATAATTAATCCGGAGCACAGGATGTGTGCTTTTGTAGCCATTAACCTTAACCTTAACAGTGCATGCGTGGGACACTCATGATATCTGAATAAAAAAACTTGAGAAAAGGGTGAAGGAACGTGATACGATGTCGAGTGACATGATACTCGTGTTTGTGAGAAGAGTACCAGTTTGTCAGTGTCAGAAAAGGTGAAGACGAACAGCGAGTGCTAGTGAACTGAGTAAAAATACGACAATACCTTTAAACGTTCCGTATTACTACGTACGCGTGGAGGTACATGAAAGGATTAACAAGGACGCATCCGCCCGAGTTTTCTGGAGGCGTTACAAAATAGTCAGATTGATGAAAAAACATCACACGAGATGGGTAAGCCCCAAGTAAAGTATAAACCACTTACGTGTTGTAACAACGTTTCGGATCGGAACGATGTAGGTTTCATACTCTGTAAAGAGTAAAGATCCATGTAAGGAATATAATGCACTTTAAAGGTAACCAATGTGCGGAGACAAGCCGTCTTACCCCATAGTCGGCGAGTTGGTTCGGCGTGTGCAGCGTATTCCGGGTGAATGAAAGGACGCGGTTGATCCCCCACATGGGATCATCGTTCGTTCAGGTATATCTGGGACATTAGTATAATCCTCCCACGGGTCAGGTGGAGGGATACTGTGGATATAATCATCCACTTGTGGATCTCCACCCCCAAAGTCATCTTCATCATCTTGTGGTGCAGGTGAAAAAGGAAGCAGTGGAGAGTGTGCTGGAGAAAGTGGTATGGTTGGAAGGTTTGGAGGAGGAAAGAATGGTCTGAAAGGTGAAGTTGCTATGTCTTTCTTCTTTAAGGGCATCTCATGGGCCTCTGAGGTGTCCAATTTCCTCTTTTTAGGTGGTATTGTGATGACATGACCAGTAACAGGGTCAATGTGTAGAGTTTTTTGTTTCGGATCCAAGGGATCTGGTTGAAACAGCTCTTTTGAGCTATTGTCGTTTATTTTGGCACAGACTACTTTGGTTTCGAGTGATGCTTTGGTTTAGGCTCTGTAGCTTTAGGAGGGGCCTTGGTCTCCTTATGCTTTGGAGGGTTTGATCCCGAAATCTTTTTCGGCTCTGAAGGTTTTGGGACTTTTTTCGGTTCAGAGAGATTGTTCTCTGTGTGTTTCAGTGCCGAAGCGCTCGGCGTCGAAGCATTCTTCAGTGTCTATATAACAGGGTGTGACACGGTCTCTGGTTTCGGCTTTAGGTTCGGTGGTGGAGATGGTTTTTCGGTACCCCTATATGGCTAGCTCGATGCCGAGCTGCCTGAAGGCTATTCTGTGGACTTTGTAGCCAGGCCTGGGGCGGGGCATCTGAAGTATTGCGGTGTCGACCTGAGCATAAAGGTGGCACTGGAGCCTTAGATTTCATTTTAGATGGGGCAGTGGTCTAGATCTGTGTACTCACGATCCGTTGACTTGGAGTAACAGTTCTCGGCATCCGATCCGTAAACCTCGGAGACGCTGATGTCTTCATCCACCGGTTCTTGTTCTTCTGGAACATGGGGCCTGCATCGGAAATGTCGTCTGGCGCCAAGGTAGTTGATAGAGACATTACGTGACGTTGAGCACAGCAATTTACATCCAAACCCGCTGGCAGAAAAAAACAATCTGACGATGGAGTCGATGCTCAGGTGCACGATCGTCCTAAGGAGGAGTCACCGATCTCGTGACTACAAAGAACTTCTTCCAATACAACAAAGTGCAAACATCTGAGCCCAACACCAGATGGCGATCTATGCACAAGTATATATTCTGCAGCTCATATGCCTCGAACTGCAAATGCTACTTACCAGTATGCATCTGTTCTTGGCATGTAGAGCTGCTGACATTCATATCTGTGCATAGATCGCCGCCTAGTGTTGGGTCCGGATGATTGCACATTGTTGTCCTGAAAGAGTCTTCGAAGTATCACGAGATAGGTGGCTCCTCCCCTGGACTACAGTGCGCATGGGCATCGCCTCCATCCCCAGATTGTTTTTAGCCATTGGCAGAGATGGAGTTAAGTATGTGAGTGATGACCATGCTGTGAATATATATATATATATATATATATATATATATATATATATATATATAAAGACTGCAGCTGCTACAGGCGCCGGGGAGGAGGATGGGCGATATGAATGTCAGCAGCCCTACATGCCAAGAACAGATGCATATTGGTAAGTAGCATTTGCAGTTCGAGGCATGTGGGCTGCTGAATTCATATCTGTGCATAGAATACATAGCAGTCCCTCCATTAGCGGCGGTCGCCCGTGCCAGCTGCAGCAGTCTGAAAAAGTGTCTTGAGAACAGCCTGGCCAACAGCTGCCTGCTGTTTGGAGTGCACGTCTACACAGTAATGTTTAGTGAAAGTATGTGTGGTAGACCATGTGGCTGCTCTACAAATGTCTTCTAAGGGAATGTTACCTAGGAAAGCCATAGAGGCCCCCAACTTCCTGGTGGAGTGGGCTCTTGGTGGGATAGTGAGAGTGCGTTTAGCTTTAGCGTAACAGATTTGAATGCATTTCACAATCCACCTAGCGATCCCAGCTTTGGAGATAGCGTTTCCCTTGTGGTGTGAGGCAAAAGCAACGAAAAGCTGCTTGGTTTTGCGAAAATCTTTTGTCCTGTCCACATAGTACATCAAGGCTCTTTTAACATCAAGGGTGTGGAGCATCCACTCCGCCAGCGTCTCTGGATTTTGGAAAAACACCGGCAACTCAATTGTCTGGTTCATATGGAATTGAGACACAACCTTGGGTAAGAATTTAGGGTTAGTGCGGAGCACAACCCTGTTAGCATGTACTTGGAAGAAAGGTTCTTGGATGGTGAGCGCCTGCAACTCGCTAACCCTCCGTAGCGATGTATTTGCTACTAAGAAAGCAACCTTCCAAGTCAGAAACTGAAGCTCACAAGAGTGCAGTGGCTCAAAGGGGGGACCCATCAGTCTTGTAAGAACCACATTGAGGTTCCATTCCGGAGCTGGTGGGGTCCTTGGCGGAATGACTCTCTTGAGTCCTTCCAGAAAGGCCTTGATAGCAGGGACCTTAAAAAGTGACAGGTGTTGCCTGTTCTGGAGGTATGCTGCCATAGCAGACAGGTGAATGCGGATGGAAGAGTACGCCAAATTGCATTGATACAGGTGGAACAGGTAACAAATGATGTTTTGAATGGAAGCATCCAGCGGGTCAATATTGTGGTTAACACAGTAAATGACAAACCTCTTCCATTTAGCCGCATAACAAGCTCTAGTAGTGGGCTTCCTTGCCTCCCGAATGATGTTCATGCAATCGGGAGGAAGATTGAGGTAGCCAAACTCTAGGACTTCAGGAGCCAGATCGCCAGGTTGAGCTGTTGCGGATCTGGGTGCTGAATGTCGCCATGGCTCTGCGTCAGAAGGCTGGGAGTGAGATGAAGCCTTTGATGCGGTACCACGGAGAGTTCCAGAAACGTGGTGTACCACGGCTGGCGAGCCCACGTTGGAGCAACCAGGATGAGAGTCATCGAGTGCTGCCTGAGCTTGCGTGCCACCAGCGGTATCAGAGGTGCTGGGGGAAAAGCGTACGCAAATCTGCCTGACCAGTTCATCCACATCGCATTGCCCTGTGATTGCGGGTGTGGGAACCTGGCGGCGAAGCTTTGGCATTTTGCGTTCTCCTTTGTGGCGAACAGGTCCATCTCTGGATGACCCCACCTTTGGAAGTACGGTTGGAGTACTGATGGATGTATCTCCCACTTGTGCATTTGATGGCTGTGCCTGCTGAGCAGGTCCGCCATCTGGTTGTCTTTGCCCGGGAGATGCTCCGCCATGAGGAAGATGTTCCTCTGAATGGCCCACTTCCACATGCTCTGAGCCAGATGAGACAGCTGCGGAGAGTGTGTGCCTCCCTGCTTTTGAATGTAGTACATGGCTGTCATGTTGTCCGTCCGGATCAACACGACCTTGTTGCACAGATGTACTTTGAACGCCTTCAAGGCCATGAAGATTGCCATCAGTTCCAACACATTGATGTGCATCTTCCTTTGCTGTAGTGTCCATAGTCCCTGCACTGTGTAGTGGAGTAAATGCGCTCCCCATCCCTGGAGAGAAGCGTCCGTCGTCAGGATAATCTGTGGCACAGGCTCTTGGAATGGTCGGCCCTTGCAAAGGTTTTGTGGATTCCACCAATGCAGAGAGTTGTATGCCCGACCGCTCACCAACACTAGGTCTGTCAGTTGCCCATGAGCCTGAGTCCACTGACGTGCTAGGCACTCCTGAAGCGGACGCATATGTAGTCTCGCGTGCGGGACAATGGAGATGCAGGAGGCCATCATGCCTATAAACTGCATGAACACCCTCGCTGGAAGCGAGTGTTGAGGTCTGAATCGTTGGATCAGCGCTTGGATACTGGCGATTCTCACTGAATTTGGCTGCGCAGTGGCTGCCAGAGTGTTTGTCGCGCCCAGATACTGTCGTACATGGGCGGGCTGGAGATGGGATTTCGGGTAGTTCAGAGAGAATCCCAGATCGTGCAGGAGATGAATGGTGCGGGACACGTGGTCGGCGCACTGTTGTTCTGTTTTTGCTTGAATGAGCCAGTCGTCCAGGTAAGGGTAGACGTGGACGTTCTGGCGTCGTAGATGCGCCGCCACAGTCGCCAGGCACTTCGTAAAGACCCATGGCGCTGTGGTGACCCCGAACGGCAGAACCCTGAACTGGTAGTGCTGGTCTTGGATCATGAATCTGAGATACTTCCTGTGGGAAGGATGCAGGGGGATATGAAAGTATGCATCTTTCAGATCTAACGTAGCCAGGAAGTCCCCCTGTTGAAGCAGAGGGAGTACCTGCTGCAACGTGAGCATATGGAAATGCTCCGAGAGAATGTACCAGTTGAGGGGCCTGAGGTCCAGAATGGGCCGCAGGGAACCGTCCTTTTTGGGGATTAGAAAGTACAGAGAGTAAACTCCTGTACCCCTTTCCTGCAGTGGGACGAGCTCTATCGCCCCTTTTTGCAGCATGACCTGAACTTCCTGCTGCAACAAGAGCAAGTGCTCGCCGGACATAGGACGGCTTCTTGGAGGTATGTTCGGTGGAGTGGAAGTAAGTTCCAGACAGTAACCGTACTGGATAAGAGATTTGACCCACCTGTCCGTGGTGATGGAATTCCACGCGGGCAGGAACTGCTGGAGTCTCCCCCCGACCGGTATTGTGTGGTCGGGGGGCAGTGACAAGGCGTCACTGCTTGTTGGCGGCGGTGGACCTGGAGCTGTTGTTTCCACGTCCCCTGCCTTTGACGTTGTTGCCTCTGTAGCCACCTCTACCTTTGTTGGTGTATGAGGTTTGGGTATTGCCCTTGTAGTACTGGGTGGATTGCGATGCCGGACCCCTTGAGGTGCCCCTGGTATTGGAGCGGCGAAAGGAACCACCCCGAAACTGCTGAGATTGAAGGGCCCCCATAGACTTAGCAGTGTCTGTATCCTTTTTCATTTTCTCAAGCGTCGCATCAACCTCAGGGCCAAACAAATTATCAGGATTCACCGTCTGGTTCAGGATGGTCGTTTGTATATCAGGTTTAAACCCTGAAATCCTAAGCCAGGCATGTCTTCTGAGCAACACACTAGTGTTGATTGCCCTGGAGGCTGTATCAGCTACATCTAGCGCACATTTGATTGAAGCGTTTGTGATGAGCTTTCCCTCTTGAATTAACATTTCCCCTGCCTCTTTGTACTGGTCAGGCAAATGCTGCAGCAGTGCTTCTAGGGTGTCATAATGAGCCCTATCATAGCGTGCAAGTAGGGCCTGCGTGTTCGAGATGCGCCAAATGTTAGCTGCCTGTGCAGCAATCCTTTTCCCTGATGCCTCAAATATTTTTGACTCTTTGTCTGGGGGAGGAGCGTCACCAGTCGTCTGAGAGTTCGCCCTCTTGCGAGCGTTGGATACGACCAAAGAGTCCAGTGGCAAGTGTCCCTTGATATATGTTGGATCCGAGGGCGCTGCCTTATATTTTTTATCAATGCGTGGATTGATGACACGCGCCCGAGTGGGCTCTTTGAGGACCTCCTGCGCGTGCTTGAGCACTCCCTTGAGCATTGGCAAAGTTTTGATTGACTTTTCGGCCACAGAGAAAGCGTCAAATAAAAAGTCTACATCCACAGGATCGGAGTGCAGCTCGACATCGTGGTTAGCCGCAGCCCTCTCGATCAACGTGTTGAAGGCAGCAGAGTCCTCCGTTGGCGAGGTTTTTGCCGCAAAGAGTTGCGGTTCCTGACCCGAGTGCGGGTCCTCAGGGTCGCCTCCGGCAGAAACAGGTTCATGTTCCTCCTCCGGATCCGAGTACGCCGGATAGTTGTACTCGACCTCCTCCTCTTCGCCATCCCCCGCGTTGGAGTGAGTTGGGGAACGCGGCAGGTCACTTGGAGACGTCGGCGTCAAAGGCGCTGAAGTACCCGCAGAGTCCTTCTTGTTTTTTAGAGGAATGCGAAAGTGTTCCAACACCGGCTCCGTGGTGATTTTCCTTTTGAGGAGGGACAGTTTCCCGGTATTGGCGTCGATGAGGACTTCACGATGTTCTTCCTCCGCGAGTGGCTGGAGGCGAGGTTTAGACACCACCGGAGACGCTTTGGGCGTCGACACCTTCGAGGGCACCCCAGCCACCTGCTTCGAAGCGAAGGCCTTCGGCGTCGACTTCGGCGGCAGGGTGAAGCGGATAGGCGCTTGTGCCTTCGACGGCTTCAGCGCGGGCTTCGACACCCCAGCTTCAGGGTCGGGAAGCTCCGCGACCTTCCGAATCCTTTGCAGGGACTCTTCGACTTTCTTCGAAAGGGCTGGAGAGGGAGTGACCGCCTCGCGTGATTTCCCTGACTTGGGAGTAGTGTCGGTGAGAGGCACCGTCTTCGGAGTCGATGCGGTACCGTCCTTGGCTCCGACGGCCGGAGCCGGGGAAGCCAGAGCTTTGGGATCGCCTTGACGCTTCTTCGAAGCCTTCTTCGAAGCCTTCTTCGGGTCATCGACCACGACCATCTTCGGCGCCGACGCAGGCGCGTCGGACGACTTCGCCTTCGGCACCGACCCTGAGGCCTTCGGGTCGGCCATTTTGGCGGGACTGTCCTTGTCGGCCATTTTGAGTTTCTTAGATTTTGACGCCTCCAGAGCCTTCTGTACCGCTTTCACTTTCGGTTTCGGAACCGGAGGTGTTGAACCAGAAGGCTTCACTTTCGTTTTTGGAAATGTGAGTGGCACCTCCAAAATGTCCGTGGCCGGGCCCGTAGGCGGGGCCGCTGGACTAATAACATGGTCTTGGGTAAGGCCCGAAGGCGATCCCTCGACCTGGGCCGCAGGAAGGGGGTCGACCCCTGAGTCAGATTGGGGATGCTCCTCCTCCGAGCTATCCCCCACGGTGGCAATGGCCGTATCGTCATCCCCTACCTCGTCGCCGGCTTCGTCAAACTCCTCGTCTCCTGCGTCGTAGGCCTCCCCCTCGGACGCAGGGTCAGAGTCCGAAACCTGTTGGACATTGTCGCTTCCAACGTCTTCTTCGAAGATATCGTCCGGCGGGGGCGCCGACAGTTTGGCCTGGAGTCTCGCAGCCCGACGAATCTTGAGGGTTTTCTTGCACCGGAACTTCGAGCAGGCCATACACCTGGCCTCGTCGTGGTCCGGCGACAGACAAGTGTTGCACACTGGGTGCACGTCGAGGTGCGAATATTTCGCGTTGCACACCAGGCATCGTTTAAACGGAGTCCGTTCCATGTCTGGAGCGTCGTGTAGGCCCGTCCGCGCCGACAGCACGCGGAAGGGCAGCGAGAGTTCGGAGCTGAAGAAACAGTAAACCCGAACGAAAACGATACCGGCGCCAAGCCTAAAGACCTTTTGGTCTCGAGTTAAGAGTTAACAACTATCGGTTCCGACAGAGGGAACCGACACACATCCGAACCCAATGGCGGAAAAAAACAATCTGGGGATGGAGGCGATGCCCATGCGCACTGTAGTCCAGGGGAGGAGCCACCTATCTCGTGATACTTCGAAGACTCTTCCAGGACAACAATGTGCAATCATCCGGACCCAACACTAGGCGGCGATCTATGCACAGATATGAATTCAGCAGCCCACATGCCTCGAACATAATGTTTAAGGACTAAACAGGTACAGTGTAAAAACTGAATTAAAAGGGCCAGTTGCCATGGAAGATGACAAATGAAAAGGCGGTACTAAGGAGGGACTAAAGCCTATTTTCGAATCAGAAGCCAGCATTTAGGACGAACAAGACACAAGCCAATGGCAAATATGTGCAGAGAGTGTGAATGGTTTCTATTCCCAAATCCACTACAAGTCTCGCAGAGCTCTAGGCTCAACCTAAAAAAAGTTGGAAAAGAGGTAAGCAGCAGTAGAGAGGCATACTAACGTATGCTGTAGGAGGGTGGATACATGACTATGGCTGCCTCCAACTTTTTGCCTGGTGTTTTGCTGGTTTTCCGACTTAGTTGACCTGGGACCCTGCTATTCAGGGCCTCAGGCCTACTGCTCTCTCTGTAAAATGGATTCCATGTACCTTAGGTACATATCTAATTGGATACTGAGTCACCTTATCAGACCCTGTAACTCGGGGCATAGGTGTACCCAGGGCCTACCAGGGGCTGCAGCATGTATTATGCCACCCCTGGCTGGCCATCTCAATCTGACACAACTGGCTGCACGACAACTGGGGCAAGGTGGTGTAAACACCCTTTGCTTTAGATATAGTATACCTATATCTAACCCTAAAATGGACACATGTATTCCTATCAGTCACTCCTATGACAGGCCTTAACAATCGTGAAGGCAGAGTGCTTGGAATTACGTGAGATGGTGCTCTGGCATGAGCTGAGCCCGTCTGCAGCTTGCGGAACCAAGTCCTAATAGCTGTTCTATGATAACACGTACCATATACTCTTAAGTGCATTATAATCCTCGCGGTTATTTGCCAACTCTGGTATTGCTTTATCAAAACATGTCGAGTAAGGTGTCATACGAATTGGAATACTAACCCCTCGCCAATTTTGGCGACGGGGTTAGCATTCCACTCTTCTAGAGGGACACGACATGTATGTAACTGTGAACCCCGGTTAAAGTTAACTCAAGCCTCAGCATCTCAAAATGGATGCTGCCACCACAGACACAAGTCTGACCTCCTGCTGCTGGGAGTACTTCCAGCGAGGAGAGCTTGGACAAAGGGTTTCCTGTCAGGGGCGGTGCTAGCACCATCCCAGACAGGGTTTTGTGTATCCTAGGTAGGCAGGGCGGAATAGGAAGGTGACTGCAAGTGGCACCCCGGTGCTCACTATGCATCTGCCGGCTTGAACCAGTTCCAGGGGCACACCAACCCCTGAGCTGGGGAAAGTCCGGACATAGGTGTAACCACCCCCTTTCCTGGTCCCACCCATGGGCAGGACCTAGTCGTGTACCTGCCCCTTTCTTTAGAACAAAGGTAGGAGCGGGGACCCTTCCAAATTAGATCATCTTTGAATCCTGAAACTACTTTCTACGAAAGGAACTCAAGACTTCTTCTTAAGATTTCTCCCTTGTGACTAAGGAGTAGTCACCCTGCAGCAGCAGGCACCACCTAAGTATCTTGCGGTTTGCTGAAACGTCCTTCCTCCGGAACCAGACTGCCCAGCTCGACGAGACCCGGACTCCCTGCCCTCTCTGCCCTCAACCTGCCTCTACAGCACAGCTGAGAACCGTAGGTGCGACGAGACCAGAGGACCCGGCGATCATCAGAACCAGCACGACACTGAACCAGCACAACCACCGAGGGACCCTCGAGTGGGTGCACTGGGGTAAGAGAAGCCCCAACCCCAAGCAGCACGAGCACCGAAGTCCAGCCCCCCAGCATCCACTAGATCTACGTGGGGCCCTTTTGCTCCTGGGTTGCTGCTACGTTGTCCGGTCACTTGCCCGTTGGCTAGTGACCCTCCAGACTACGACCTACGTTTTCACCGCTGGTCTAGCTCCTCTAGACTGGCCCTAGTCTCCTCCTGAAGGGGACCTTCCTCGGACCCTCCTGGTCCACTCAAGACGCCATTTTGTGTCGCCACGTGGGCTTGCCGTAGCCAAGGCTTGTTGCCTCCTTCATCGGATCCAGCATCGCCAGCAGCAGACATCCGACGTGGGACAGCTCGCAGACCTCCAGCCTGGTCGACAACAGCGCCCTGGTCCGTGCAGCAGCAGAATCCAGTGTCACCTCTTCGCCTGGCTGAGTGACCTTGTCCGGTGCCATCCTGGTGCCCACCTAATCACTGGCTAGTGATTCAGAACTCGGTCCCCTCTGCTTACAGGTACTCTTCTTCACTGATCCGTCCCTGGATCAGCCCGGAACATCTTCACTGGTCGCCTGCCAGCAACTTCCACTTCAGGCTCCTGGTTCGTCAACGAGGATGCCCGACGACACTTGAACCCTATGCAGCCGCAGCCCCTGGGCTAGGTAAACCGAGTACCACGGTGTTCCAGCGTAGAACAACTCTCTAAGTGTCTAGATCCACTTTCGTTTTTGACCTACCTAGTCGGGTTCGCCTGAGAACACTAACTTTTGCATTTACTAGTATCCATAGACTTTGTCCCGCATTACGCGTGAGAGTTTCCACTCTGCACACGGCGTTCCTAGACCTCCTGCTTCTAATCTAAGGGTTCAGCATTGTAGGCCTAGCGATTCCAAAGTCTCTGAGAGTAGTACTTACCTGCTAGTAATTTCGCATTCCACTTTTGTAGTATATGGTTATCCGTGCCCCTCGGGCATTTGCGTAATTGTGCGACTTTCAGTATTTCTTTAAGAGCTTTGTATTGTGCTTAGCGCCCTGTCCTCATAAAGAGTCCATGGCTGTTGTGTTATAAATAAATATCCTTTTATTTTCATAACTGTAGGAGAGTAGGGTCTGCAATCCTATGATCACTCAGATTTTTTGCTTTTGTTTCACTGGTTTACGATTTTCTCTGGCTGTGGGCCTGCTAATCAGACCCACAGCCTAGCTGCTCTCTCACTAAATTGACACGTGTACCTTAGGTGCATTACCCAATTGGTACTGGGCCACCTTATCAGACCCTGTAACTCAGGGCATAGGTGTACCCAGGGCCTACCAGGGGCTGAAGCATGTATTATGCCACCCCTGGATGGCCATCTAAATCTGACAACTGGCTGCACGACAGCTGGGGAAAGGTGGTGTAATCACCCGTTGCTTTAGATATAGTATACCTATATCTAACCCTAAAAATGGACACACAGATTCCTATCAGTCACTCCTATGGCAGGCCTTGACAATCCTGAAGGCAGAGTGCTTGGAATCGTGTGAGATGGTGCTCTGGCATGAGCTGAGCCCGTTTGCAGCTTGCGGAACCAAGTCCTAATAGCTGTTCCATGATAACGCATACCATATACTCTTAAGTGCATTATAATCCTCGCGGTTAAATGCTATCTCTGGTATCGCTTTATCAAAACATGTCGAGTAAGGGGTCATACGAATTGGAATACTAACCCCTCGCCAATTCTGGCGACGGGGTTAGCATTCCACCCTTCTAGAGGGACACGACATGTATGTAACTGTGAAACCCGGTTAAAGTTAACTCGAGCCTCAGCATCACAAAATGGATGCTGCCACCACAGACACGAGTCTGACCCCCTGCAGCTGGGAGTCCTTCCAGCGAGGGGAGCTTGGACAAAGGGTTTCCTGTCAGGGGCGGTGCTAGCACCATTCCAGACAGGGTTTTGTGTATCCTGGGTAGGCAGGGCTTTACAGGAAGGTGACTGCAAGTGGCACCCCGGTGCTCACTACGCATCTGCCGGCTAGAACCAGTTCCAAGGGCACACCAGTCCCTGGCCTGGGGAAAGTCCGGCGTGGGAGAGGGGTGTAACCACCCCCCTTCCTGGTCCCACCCCTAGGGCAGGACCTAGTCGCGTACCCACCCCTTTCTTTAGGATAAAGGCAGGAGCGGGGACCCTTTCAGATTAGATCATCTTTGAATCAAGAAACTACTTTCTACGAAAGGAACTCTCGACTTCTTCTCAAGATTTCTCCCTTGTGGCTAAGGAGTAGTCACCCTGCACCCGCAGGCACCAGCTAAGAACTCTGCGGTTTGCTGCACGTCCTTCCTCCGGAATCTGACTGACCAGCTCGACGAGACCTGGCTTCCCTGGCACCTCTGACCTCTACCTACCTCTACAGCTAAGCTGAGAACCGTAGGTGCGACGAGACCCCGAGGGACCGGCCATCATCAGAACTGCACGACTTCTATCCAGCACGACTGCCGAGGAATCCTCTGGTGAGTGCTTTGGGGTCCGAGAAGCCCCGACCCTGAGCAGCTCCAGCACCGAAGACCAGCCCCCCAGCATCCACGAGAACTGCGTGGGGCCCTTCTGCTTTTTGGCTGCTCACCGCGTTGTCTGGCTACTAGCCCGCTGGCTTGTGGCCTTCCCGACGACAACACCACTGCTAGTCTGGTTGCTTCAGACTGCCCTTGCTCCCTTCCAAAAGAGGAGCACCCCGGACCCTCCTGGTCCACTCCAGACGCCATTTTAGGTCCACCGCGTGGGCTTGAATTTGCCAAGACTTGTTGCCCAATCCTGGGTCCAGCGACGTCGACAGCATCAACCATCGTGGGGCAGCTCGCACCTCCATCCTGGTCACCGACAACGCCTCCTGGTCCGTGAGACTGCAGAGCCCAGCGTCGCCCACTCAACTGGTCGAGGTGACTACCATCCGGTGCCATCCTGGTGCCCATCTGATCACTGGCTAGTGATTAAGAACTAGGTCCCCTCTGCTTTCAGGTGTCATCCATCTTCGATCCAGGCTTGGATCACTTCGAACAATCTTCACTGGTCGCCTGCCAGCAACTCTTTCTTCAGGCTCCTGGTTCGTCAACGAGGATTCCCGACGTCTTTTCAGACCTATGCAGCCGCAGCCCCTGGGCTAGGTAACTTCGGCATTTCGGTGCCCCAGCATAGCCTCACCATCCAAGGGTCCAGATCCACTTTCGTTTTCGACCTACCTTATCGGGTTCGCCCGAGAACACTAACTTTGCTTTTACTAGCTCCCATAGACTTTGTCCCGCATCCCGCGTGAGAGTGCACACTCTGCACCCGAGTCCCCTAGGCCTCCTACTAGTAATCTGAAGGTTCAGTAACGTGGTCCTAGCGATTCAAAAAGCCTATTAGTCCAGTACTTACCTGCTAGTAATTTCACATTCCACTTCCATAGTATATGGTTTTCCGTGCCCCTCGGGCATTTGTGTAAATTGTTCAACTTAAAGTATTTTCGTAAGAGTTTTGTTGTGTGCTTAGTACCCGGTCCTCATAAAGAGTACAGGGCTGTTGTGATCTAAATAAATACACTGTTTATTTTCATAACACTTGTGTGGTGTCCTTTCACTTGGTGTTCAAGGGGTAAATGTGATGGTATAACAGCTGGCTTAACACGCCCTCTAGAGTTTAGCCCGAAGACTGCTTTTGTCCATGCTACTAGGATAGCTGGTCTATTGGTTGACTTACAACCAATCACCATAAGGGTTGTTTGGACTGATACAAAGTGATCACTAGAATAGTGAACACTGAATATCAGGCCAACTTCTCACAATAACAACTTGTGTGGTGTCCTTTCACTTGGTGTTCAAGGGGTATATGTGATGATATAACAGCTGGCTTAACACGCCCTCTAGAGTTTAGCCTAAAGACTGCTCTTGTCCATGCTACTAAGATAGCTGGTCTAAAAGGTTGACTTACAACCAATCATCAATAAGGGTTGTTTGGTATGATACATAGTGATCACTAGAATAGTGAGCACTGCATATCAGGCCAACTTCTCACATATGCCAAAGCTCTTTTTAAAACCCCATGAATACTACACAACCCATGAACGTTAAGGTGCAGGCAGATGGGACAGTGCAGTCCTGATATTATAGAACAAGTGGGTCAAAATGGCGGCCTAAGATAAAATGGTGCAGAAAACGCTAACTTAAGCAGAATATATAACACTACTAATACATTTTTATTCCAACAGTAGCAGTACCCCTGCGCGTTTGTAGGTTGGGTCAATCGATTCTGCGCCTGTTGTCGTGGTTTCAGGGAGGACGTTGCAGTGTCTACTTAAGACGCCACTCCAGCGTGCTGACGTCAGTTCTGACACAAATTTCCACGCCAGAAGTACAGAGCCATGCAAGACACTGCCTACTGGTACACATAATTAGGGCCCTAGAAGGGAGTCCCTATCCTTAGAAGTTAGTTCGCAGAAAGGGGAGGAAGGCAAGTAACATGTTCATCTTAAAGAGACTATTAGTTATAGATTCTTTACCTAGAATAGATACCCCAGCAATGCCAACCCTGGAGGAGGGTCAGCAAACTAAGTTCACACCAGGAAGTCCTGGAAAACAGATCAGCCAATAAAGCAGTCTCACCGACTTGGTTATCCAGGCAGTAATGTTTTGTGAACAAGAGCTGGGATGCCGACGTGGCTGCCTGGCAGATGTTAATCAGCGGAACTCCACGTCCCAAAGCAGCAGTGGCTGCCGTCATCCTCGTAGAGAAGGCGGGTTTTCCTACTGGAGATACTTTTTCACCAAAGAAAATCAGACTTTGATGCATAGGACAACCCATCTAGAGTTAGTACGTTCCGAAATTTTTTGGCAATCACATAATCCATGAAGAGTTGATTGTCCACCCAGAAATATTTAGTGCAGTCAAGGTAGAAGGACAGCGTACGATTTGGGTAAAGACGACGGAGTCTCTCCTCTTCTGAAGGGTGCGGATGCAGGAAGAAGGTGGGCAATGTGATGGTCTGACCTATGCGGAAAGAGGGAACCATTTTGAGCAGAGAAGAGGGCGTTGTGCGAAGGACCACTGTCAGAATGAACAGCAAGAAAGGGAGGCCTGGAGGACAGCACCTGAAGCTTTCACCCTGCCGGCAGAGGTGATGGCGAGCCAGAAAGCAGTCTTTAAAGTAGGAAGACGAAGAGGATAATTATGTAGTGGCTGAAAGGAGGAACACATAAGATAAGGACAAGATTCAAGCTCCATTGCCTGTGCGCGCGCCTGTGCGTGCACGTGCCTGTACCTGTGCCCGCGCGTGCTTCTGTGTGCCCGTGTAATCATTGCTGCAGCCCTAGGAGGCCTGCCCTGGTCAGGTCACTTACCTGGGGCCCATCTGTGGCCAGGGATACCAATTGGGTTTGTTTTGAAGAAAGAACACAGGCCCTGGGAACCTGAATGGCAAATACCCAGGGCACACCAAGAAAAAGGGCATCAGTAGCCATTCAAAAAGTGGGGGGGTTAATGCCAAAGAAACCCACTTTCCTACAGTCATCAAGATAGAGGAATACTGGTACCCCTGACCCACGCAGATTAGCTGCTACCACCGCCATCACTTTCATGAACACCAAGGGGGGCGCTGGTGAGGCCACAGGGAAGCATGGTAAATTGAAAATGCCAGTGGCCTACCGCGAACCATAGGTAACACCTGTGGGCTGGCTGGATGGGGGTGTGGGAATAGGCGTCCTGCAAGTCCAACGCGATCATCCAGTCTCCGGGATCGAGGGCAGAGAGTACTGAACTAACATGAGAATCTTGAACTTCTCCTTCCGGAGGAAGCGGTTAAGGGCCTTGGAGTCTAAGACAGGATGTAGGCCTTTGCCCTTCTTGGGTACCAGAAAGTAGTGGGAATAGCACCTACAACCCACTTCTGGCACAAGGACCTGCTCAATAGGTTCCTTGGCAAAGAGAGCTATAACTTCCTGGCAAAGAAGGATCAAGTGTTTCCCCGACAAGCGACGGAGTGTTGGTGGCACGGAGGTAGAGGTAGTCTTGAAGGGGAGGGAGTTGCCCCTTCAGAATATCTGCAAAACCCACCAGTTTGATGTGATGTTGTGCCAGTAGGGAAGGTGATGGTGAATCCTGCCACCCACTGGCCTCTGGTGGTCCAGAAAGTACAGACTAGGAAAGCTTTGGACGTTGCTGCAGGTGGTCTGGGTGGAGTAGCCCACCCACGTCGCTGGGTCAAACTTCTGCGGCCACACAGACTGGGTAGTTTGCGTGGCCCTGTGGCTCGACTGGGTGGAAAGTGGTGGGGCACTCTATCCCTACATTGAGTTTGCCCCCAATTAGGAAGTGGTCACTTAGGGCGATACAAATAAATGCCTTGACATTAAAATTTAACTTGCGAGCACTGAATGGCAGGACAAAATCTGATTAAAAGGAGCCAACACATATACTTGCTTTACTTAACACAGCCCAGGGAAACAAGCAGGGTTTCCAATTGGGAGAATTTTATAGTAACAATAAAGAAGTTGGGTTTGTTTTTTTCATTGCCAGGGAGCCCAAAGGGTATAAAAGTAAAACAGCGTAAGGTGGCAACCTATTGTACACGGCTTTGTGCAGAAGAAAGAGGAAGACTATAACTATAGCCTTGCGTAAAAAAGATGCTGTAGCTGTAAGGGTGGCTAGAAAGGAGTATAACAACACCATAGAACTAGCAAAGCGGGACTGGGAGGAACAACATTGGCAGGAGCTTAAAACTGGGGCCCAGTCAAAAGATTCAAACCTATTTTGGGAATTAATAAATAAATCTAATAGAAGGGGAGCTGACCCCATCCCAAATCACATTACTGAACAGAAAGGGCATAACCATTTTTTCAAACTGTACTGCGGCGAGGTAGAACCAGAGATAATGCTAGGTGCTCAAACAGAATTATGCTTAGAGAACCCTGCTCCAGCTGAACCCTTTACAATACAAGAGGTACAACTGGCCATTAAAAATATAGCCCCGGGTAAGGCCGCAGGTCCGGATGGCTTGCTGGGCGATTTACTCCGACACGACCCTATGCTGTGGGCAAACTTCATTGCCCTTTTATTGAATCTGATTGTACAGGGTCAATCTATCCCTGAATCTTAGAAGGGAGCTGAAGTTGTAACCATATACAAGAAAGGCGATAGAGAGGACCCTGCCAACTACAGGTCGATTAGTCTAATCAATGTGGTACAGAAGGTAGCGGGCAGGGTCATAGTCTCTAGAATAGGGTCTTGGATGGATTAAGGGAAAATTCGGACGCATTTTAAGGCGGGATTCAGGCAGAAGGTGGGCACGATGGACCAGGTTTTCAGATTCTTTGCGGTATACTGGAAATCTGTGACCATCGGGAAAGGCAGTTTATATCTCGCCTTTATAGATTTGAAAACCGCCATCGACCTGGTGCCCCGCGACAAGCTTTGTCAGGTGATACAGGATATGGGCTTTGCGAGATATCTCCTCGAGTTTATCAAGAGACTACATGAGGGTAATTATGCTAAAATCAGATGGGGGAGCCAGGGACAATTGACCGAGAGGGTACCTGTGAATAGCGGGGTCCGCCAGGGCTGTGTGATGGCCCAGACTTTGTTCTCTCTCTTTGTTAATGGGGTTGTAGACCATTTGAGAGAGGACCCAGCCAAAGCCTCAGTCCTGGCGGGGGAGAAAACACCTACCCTGCTCTTCGCAGATGATACCCTCCTGATGCCCAAAACCCCGGTGGGTCTTCAGAAACTGCTGGACAGGTTTAGCTTGTTCTGTGAAGAACTGGGATTAACCATCAAACAAACTAAATGGCATGGTCACAGTCAAAAAAATCAAGGAGGATTAATATCACCCTTAATGGGTCTCCCTTAGAGGTGGTCGATTTATTGGACTACTTGGGAGTCGGGGTGAACAACAAAATGAAATGGAACTCCCATGTGACCAAAATGCTTCTTAACCACAAAAGAGTTTCTGGAGCAATCTTAAGAGATCAGCGGGGCTTTATCAGCAGACCAATAGCCCCGGCTCTTGCGGTATACGAAGGGAAGGCACTGGCCTCGGCAGTCTATGGTTCAGAATTGTGGGGGATCAAGAATATTACGGACTTAGTCAGAGCCGAAAATAAGTTCTTGTGAGATTTAGTTTCCATCCCAGTTTCATCCCCCTTAAAGCCCCTTTTCCAACATTGGGTAAAAGCTCAAAGACATAGTTTGCCTTCATCCATTACTGTTTTGGGTGCGCCTGAGAAGGACACCTGAACTGGCAAACTATACAGCAGTGCTTGACGTACTTATCAATCTGAACAGCTGCAAGAAGATCGTGTGGCTGAGCAAATTGAGACAGTTGGCCATAAACCTGGAGATGGGTGAATCCTGGACAAGCCAAGAGGAAGAGTAGGTCGCAAGGGGCCAGGGAGTGGGCAATCATCCTGACCACAGGAGCGCCTGTGCAGGGCTTGAACCAAGTGCCCAGAGCGATGTCTGTGAGGGATTCATTAAAAAGCAGCAGGGGTCTGTGAGAAGTTGGCCTGATATATAGTGCTCACTATTCTAGTGATCACTTTGTATCATTCCAAACAACCCTTATTGATGATTGGTTGTAGGTCAACCTTATAGACCAGCTATCCTAGTAGCATGGACAAGAGCAGTCTTTAGGCTAAACTCTAGAGGGCGTGTTAAGCCAGCTGTTATACCATCACATATACCGCTTGAACAACAAGTGAAAGGACACCACACAAGTTATGAAAATAAAAGGATATTTATTTATAACAAGTCTACCCTGAACTCTTTATGAGTCAGGGAGCTAAGCACAATACAAAGCTCTTAGGAAAATACGCAAAGTCGCACAATTTACACAAATGCCCGAGGGGCACGAAAAACCACATACACTAAAAGTGGAATGCGAAATACTAGCAGGTAAGTAACAAGATCCAGAGGCTTCAGGATCGCTAGGACTACACTACTGAACCCTACGGTTAGGAGCAGGAGGCCTAGGGAGATCGGGTGCAGAGTGTGCACTCTCACGCGGGATGCGGGACAAAGTCTATGGATGCTAGTATTTGTAAAGTTACTGTTTCCGGATGAATCAGACTAGCTAGACTGAAAACGAAAAAGGATCTGGACACTTGGATAGTGAACCTACGTTGGAGCACCGAAATGCTCAGGTTACCTAGCCCAGGGGCTGCGGCTGCATAGGGTTCAAAAGACGTCGGGAATCCTCGTTGAAGTCTATGGAGCCTGAAAGAAGAAGTTTCTGGCAGGCGACCAGTGAAGATATTCGGAGGGATCCAAGCCTGGATCGATGATGGAGACGACCTGAAAGCAGAGGGGACTCAGTTCTTAATCACTAGCCAGTGATTAGGTGGGCACCAGGATGGCACCGGATGAAGTCACCTCGACCAGGTGAGTGGGCGACGCTGGACTCTGCTGTCCCTCGGACCAGGAGGCGTTGTCGGCGACCAGGCTGGAGGTGCGAGCTGTCCCACAATAGTGTCTGCTGTCGGCGATGCTGGACCCAGGATTGGGGCAACAAACGTTGGCAAAGTCAAGCCCACGCGGTGGAGTCAAGATGGCCTCTGGAGTGGACCAGGAGGGTCCGGGGTGCTCCTCTCTTGGAAGGGAGCAAGGGCCAGTCTGGAGCAACCAGACCAGCGGTGTTATCGTTGTGGTTCGTCGTCAGGAGGGCCACTAGCCAGCAGGCAAGTGACCGGACAACGCGGTGAGCAGCAAAGAGCAGAAGGGCCCCACGCAAATCTCGTGGATGCTGGGGGGCTGGACCTCGGTGCTGGAGCTGCTCAGGGTTAGGGCTTCTCAAAACCCAAAGCACTCACTCGAGGATCCCTCGGCGGTCGTGCTGGTTAAGCGTCGTGCAGTTTTGGAAGATGGCCGGTCTCTCAGGTCTCGTCACACCCACAAATCTCAGCTGGGCTGATGATGCAGGTAGAGGTCAGAAATGCCAGGGAATCCGGGTCTCGGCGAGCTGGGCAGTCTTGATCCGGAGGATGGACTTACAGCAAACCGCAATGCTTAGATGGTGCCTGCGGGTGCAGGGTGGCTACTCCTTAGCCACAAGGGAGAGTCTTCAGAAAAAGTCAAGAGTCCTTTCGTGGAAAGTAGTCAAGATTCAGAATTATCTAATTTGGGAAGGGGGCCTGATCCTACCTTTATTCTAAAGAAAGGGGCTGGCACGCGACTAGGTCCTGCCCATGGGTGGGACCAGGAGGGGGGTGGTTACACCCCTCTCCCTTGTCCGGACTTTCCCCCTGCTCAGGGGCTGGTGTGCCCCTGGAACTGGTTTAAGCCGGCATATGCACAGTGAGCACCGGGGTGCCACTTGCAGTCCCCTTCCTCTCAGCCCTGCCTACCTTGGATACACAAAACCCTGTCTGGGATGGTGCTAGCACCGCCCCTGACAGGAAACCCTTTGTCCAAGCTCTCCTCGCTGGAAGGACTCCCAGCAGCAGGAGGTCAGACTTGTGTCTGTGGTGGCAGCATCCATTTTGTGATGCTGAGGGTCGAGTTAACTTTAACCGGGGTTCACAGTTACATACATGTCGTGTCCCTCTAGAAGGGTGGAATGCTAACCCCGTCGGCAGAATTGGTGAGGGGTTAGTATTCCAATTCGTATGACACCTTACTCTACATGTTTTGATCAAGCGATACCAAAGATAGCATTTAACCGCGAGGATTATAATGCACTTAAGAGTATATGGTATGCGTTATCATGGAACAGCTATTAGGACTTGGTTCCGCAAGCTGCAAACGGGCTCAGCTCATGCCAGAGCACCATCTCACATAATTCCAAGCACTCTGCCTTCAGGATTGATAAGGCCTTCCATAGGAGTGACTGATAGGAATACATGTGTCCATTTTAGAGTTAGATATAGGAATACTATATCTAAAGCAAGGGGTGATTACACCACCTTGCCCCAGCTGTCGTGCAGCCAGTTGTGTCAGATTTGGATGGCCAGCCAGGGGTGGCATAATACATGCTGCAGCCCCTGGGTACACCTATGTTATGTTATGTTATGTTATAGTGATTTGTATAGCCCGCGGCTGCCCCAGCCAAGGGGCGTCCCGGCGCTGCGAGCAGACTAATTGCAGAGAGTTAGCGGCACAGAGGAATGGAAGAAATTATTGGAAGAGATGAGTTTTGATGGCCTTTCTGAAGGCTAAAAGGTCCTGCATACCTAAAGTATACTGTACAGGGACTGATAAGGTGACTCAGTATCCAATTAGATATGTACCTAAGGTACATGGAATCCATTTTACAGAGAGAGCAGTAGGCCTGGGGCCCTGAATAGCAGGGTCCCAGGTCAACTAAGTCGAAAAACCAGCAAAACACCAGGCAAAAAAGTTGGGGGCAACCATAGTCTGATATCCACCTTCCTACAGGGTCCGAAGAGGCTGCTGCTGGCTGAAGAACCTCTGAGGTTCTGGCACGGGTCCAAGTCGGGGTGAGGCTGGGGTCTACGCCGGTTGGGGGCACAACCGGCGACGGGATGTCATCACTGAACACGGCGCAGGAAGGTACCACGAGATCGACTAGCACCGATCTGGATCTAGGTCTGGATCCTCAGGGACCCTCAGGCGCCCGAGCTGTTTACATCGAAGTTACAGGGCCCCCAGCTGAGTCTGTGGGGCCCGAAGGCATGCCTGCAGAGTACAGCTGCCCAAAAAGCTGTGAAGCGCTATGAAAACCTCAAAGCAGGGCTGGGGGCCCTCCGGCAAGGGGAGGGAAGCAAGTAGCCGTCCCAGGAGCGGGCTCCTTAGACAGAGAGCGATGACGCTCTGGGTCCTGAGTCGCGTCGGTCAAAGGACGGGGAGAAGGCGAAGAGGAAATGTGCTACTTACCTGTAACTGTAGTTATCCAGGATTCATATCTTTCATAGATTCACATGCCTGAATCATTCCCAGTCGAGATGAGAGACCCCAGTACATAAGTAAAGTAATGTCCCATTAGACATGGAAAGTAATAGTAACATATCCAGGTCCTTTTGTAATAACAACCAATCAGCTGTCACCACCCTCTGGAACCTTCCTGAATGGAGCCCTAGCCCCTCAGATTTCCGTAAGCACAGTGCTATTTAGAGGAATCACTGAGTACTAGGTGAGCCCTTCCAAGGGAAGCCGTGGGTTGCATGAGAATCTAGGAAAGATACCAATACTGGATAACTGCAGTAACGCAATTCTTATCCAGTATTAGGGTATCTTTCATAGATTTACATGCCTGCATCAGAATAGAAAGCAATGATGAGCACATTTCCTTTTGCACAGAAGGCATAAATGCACCAGTTAATAAAGATATCAATGTTACAATGCAGAGCAATAAGTTGCAATCATGGCAAAAGTTACAGAAGTAACAGAGAAATGTGCGTTTATATGTTGGTGGGAAGGAAGGCTCACCTTTATTGAAATAGATGACGCAACACCGCCTGTCCCACTGCAGCATCCTTCATCAGCTCTGAATCCAAGCAATAATGTTTGGTAAATGTATGCAGCGGCTTCCATGTTGCCGCTCTGCAAATTTCTGATAGGCACGCCCGCGAACAATGCCGTGGAAGTAGAAACTGCCCTAGTGGAATGGGCACGAATTCTTGATTGTAAAGGTTGACCAGCTTGTTGGTGACAGAAGACAATAGCACCTGATATCCATCTAGAAATACTTTGTTTTGTAAGAGAAAAACCTTTCCGAGGTAAACTGTAAGCCACGAAAAGTTGGTTGGACTTGCGGAATGCTTTTGTCCTGTCAAGGTAGAATTTAAGGCAGCGTTTCAAATCTAATGAATGTAGAGCTCTTTCAGCTACTGTTTGAGGATTTGGAAAGAAGGTCTTTAAGACAATAGGTTTGTTAAGGTGGAAGTCCGATAGGACTTTGGGTATAAATTTCGGATAAGGCCGAAGAATCACCCTATCGTTCTTGAATTGAAAAAATGGATCTTGTATTGTGAATGTGTGAAGCTCACTGACTCGTCTTGCGGATGCAAGGGCCAGAAGAAGTGCAGTCTTCCAGGAGAGGAATTTGAGTTCAGCTCTGTGTATCGGCTCAAAAGGATGTCTCATAAGTTGAGCAAGGACTGCGTTGAGCTGCCATGTTTGAGGAGGAGACTTTACAGGAGGGAAAGGTCGGAATAGACCTTTGAGAAATTGTTTTACCAGTGTATTTGACCAAAGATAAGGTCCTGTAAAAGATCTCCTAAAACAGGAGACTGCTGCCAGGTGAACTTTGATGGAAGCGTGAGTGAGACATGAAGTTGCTAGATGGAGAAGGTACAGTAATATTTCTTCCGGAGGGGATGCACCTTAGCAGATCTACACCAGATACAGAACATTTTCCATTTGAAAGAAAAATCCTGTTCGTACTATCTGCTCTAGCGCGAGACAGAACTGCCCTGCAGTCTGGAGGAATGTTTAGGACATGAAATTCATGGAACTCAGAAGCCAGGCCGATAATTTGAGAGATTCTGGATCCAGGTGTTGGACTTGTTCCTGGTCCATTGTGAGGAGAGATGGAAATGGTGTTAACTGAATTGGAGGTTGCAGGGAGAGGAGATGGAGTTCCTTAAACCAATGTTGGTGAGACCATGCTGGAGCTATTGAAACTAATGTGCAGGGCTCTGCCTTCATCTTCCTGAGGACCCTGGGAATCAGGGGAATCAGTGTTAAGGTGTAGGCAAATACGCCGAACCATGCAATTGAAAATGCATTCCCCAGAGATCCCTGTTGGGGATGCCAGCTTGTGAAGTGTTGGCAGTTGGCGATGTGCTGTGTGGCAAACAGATCCAACAGTGGTTCGCCCCACTGAGAGAAGATGCTGTTAAGTATCTTGGTTCAACTCTCACTTGTGGCAGGATGTCTGTAGTCTGGTTAGCTAATCTGCCAATTTATTGTCTTTTCCTGATCATACCTCGCCCTCAGGGAAATTTTGTGCTGAAGTGACCATTTCTAAATTTTTTGAGATTCTTGTGAGAGTGATAGTGAATAAGTTCCTCCCTGTTAGTTTAGGTAGTACATAGTCGTAGTATTGTCTGTTCTGATGAGCACTATTGAACCTTTCATCCTGGGAAGGAAAGCCAGGAGGGCTCGATAGGGACAGCTCCCAAAATTGTTATCCGCTGAGAAGGTTGGGAGACCCAATTTTTTTAAAAGCTGTAGACAAACTCTGGAAGACTTCCTCGCGCTGTCGAGAGAGGGTGCCTTGACGAGCCAGTTGTAGAGATTAAGGAAAAACTTGGTAATGCTGCTGCTTGAGGTATACAGCCACTGGGTAAAGACATTTTGTGAAGATGCGTGGGGCTGACTTGAGTCCGAAGGGCAGGACTCTGAACTAGTAGTGCCTGCCGGCCACAGCGAACCTCAGAAACTTTGTGTCTTTTGTGGATAGGAATATGAAAATCGGCATCTTGGAGATCCAAGGTTACTATGAAGTTCTAAGGATGGAGTCTATGCCCATGCGCACTATCGTCCACGGGAGGAATCGCCTATCTTGTGACTACAAAGACTTCTTCCAAGACAACAAGGTGCAAGCATCCGGGCCTAACACAAGATGGCGATCTAATGCAAAGTGTGTGATCTGCAGCTCATATGCCTCATACAGATTGCTTCTTCAAGAATTTGTTTAGACTTCTCAAATCTAGAATTGTCCTCCATTTCTTTTCCTTTTTGCGCACCAAGAAGAATCAGGAGTAAAAATTCTGTCCTTTTTGATGAACAGGAACCCGTTCTATAGCTCCTTTCTGGATCATTGATGATATTTCCAGGGGTAACAGGTGTAAATGTTTGTGAGCCATAGGTTGAGGAGGTGTCAGAGGAGTTTGCACAAATTCTAGAGAATGTCCAAACTGTACCAGTTTGAGAACTCAACGATCTGTCGTGATTTGATTCCAATTTTGAAGATAGTGGGATATTTTTTCTCCTATTTTGGTGGGTGGAAATGAAACGGAGATCGGCGGTAGAGAGAAGTCATTGATTTCGGGCTGAATCCTTTTGTCGTCCCACCTTTCTGTGATTGGAAGACTTGGTGTAGGATGTCTGTGTCTGTTGCCTCTTAAAATTGTGGTCTGTATTGTTGGTTAGAGGAGGAGTAGGTAGGATACCCATACTGCTGGTAGTCTCTCTAAGAAGATTGCCCGCTACCCCACGAGCCTCGAAAAGGGGTGCTTTTATATTGAAGGGAATCCAAAGATCAGGCTGCATCTATCTTTTTTTATCCCTTGGTGGGCTTCATCAATATGGAGTTCCAAAAAGGAATTGTCCACCATAGAGCATGTCAAGGACTTTGGTCTGGATCTCAGGCTGGAATGTCACCGTAAGCCATCCATGGCGCCTTAGGACTGCCGCCCTAACCAGTTGGCGGAAACCAGTGGATGCGATGTCCATTGCACAGTCGATAATTTCAGAAGTCGATCTTTCGCTCTCCAGTAAAACCTTCTTCGCTTCCTCTTTAGTATCTTGCAGGAGGGTCTCTAGGTAGGGTGCAATGTCTGCCCACAACTGCCTGTTGTAGCGTCCCAATAACACCAATGAGTTACATGCTTGTACAGTTAACGCCGACATGGAAGAAAAACACTTTCCAATATTGTCCAAGAGCCTGCCCTCTTTTTCCGGAGGTGCTGAAAGTGGGGCAGATGTTTTTTGATCTTCGTTGAGCTGCCTGAATAATGACTGAATTAGGTTTGGGATAGCCTATAAGGCAGGCCAGATCGTTGTCGGGAGCTCTGTATTTTTTATCCAATCTTGGCAAGACTGGAGGAACTGTAAAGGGGTTTTGCATTATTTTGATACCTTGATCCCAGATATAATTTATGATAGATCTAGATCTAACAGATTTTTTTTTAAAGGTTCCTTGAGGTCCTAAAGGAAACAGTCCTGTTGGTGAGCAGGCATTGGAAGTTGAAAACGTTGTTCTGCTCTTTCAAAGAGATTATGGAATCCTCCGATATCTTCTGGAGGGAGCCTACCTGAGGAGGTGACGGAGATGCTGGAAAAGGGATAACAGTAGTCCCATTCGTCATGATGCGACTGAGTGTCCCGAATTCCCCTTCTTGTGGCTCATCCTCCTCGTCGTCCATGAAGGGGGGAGGCGGCACAAGCACTTCAGTGGCAGGAAACGGTGGAGGTGGAACTTGCGCCATCTGATGTGGAGAGGTAACTGGAGCAGGAGACAGAGTAGAGGTAAGGAACCTCTTTTAGTCTGAAATCATAAATTGTAGGTCAGAGAACAGGGCTGAAGGAAGACAAACCATTTGTGGCTGTTGGTGATGACTTTGTTTTCGATAATACGCCTGCTCATCCATATCCTGATCCTCATACTCCGTGACCTCCTGGTATTTAAAATTGAGTTCAGAAGGACTTCTTGCAGCCCAAAATATACTGTCCTAGTCAGAATCATCTTCATCTAAAAGAGGAGGGGAGCAAAGGTTGGACCCTACTGGGTGATGTCAGGGAAGGCGTCAGTCTCAGTTTGCTGAATTTCTGTTGAAAATATGTATTTTTAGTCCATGACTTAGGAGTCATCGACGAAGCAGTCGATATATTTGTCGACGAAGAATAGTCTATGGTCAAGGGGCACGTCAGACGATGATGGAACCCTCGTCGACAAAGTTGTCGTCGACTACGACGACTTGGCCGTTGACAGTACACTCTTCATCGAAGTGCGTATCATCGTCGGCGAAGCACTGGTCGTCGAGCGAGCCGTCGGCGCTATCTTCGACGTCGACGAAGACTTCTTAATCGTAGACGACAAAGGGGTATGTGGCGTTGACTAAGACGTCGAAGAAAGATGCTGACGAGACTGAAATTGTGGAGACAGTCATCGACGAAGTCACTCCAGTAGCTGTGTGAGGAGATATTGTCGTCGAAGCCAACGTCGACGAGATGGTAGTCGACTGGGCTGAGGAAGGCTTTTTAAAAGTGTGTTTCACCCTCTGCGGAGGAGTCGGAGGGTCTGAAGCTGGTTTCTGCAAACTTTGAAGTGGAGGAGACTCCCTGGCAGGCAAAGCCTTGATTTTTGAAGCCTCTGAAGACTTTTTGTGTGTCTTCTTTGGAGGTTGCTGTGAAAGGCCTGGAGACACATCTCTGAACCTTTTTTGAGGAATTTTAGAGGAGGATCTTGATGAGCTCTCACTCTCCTCAGAGGACAATGGGTCATCTTTGTCCTTAAGCCTCTGCAGACAAGTCAAAAGCCTTCTCTCACAGTCTTAACGTTTTCGTAGAAAAGGTACGACAAACCTTGCCGTCTTAAGGTGAATGGTCCAGATAAAGACAGCAGAGGCAGTCTTTATGGGGTTCGTAGACGTGTAACCTCTTCTTTCTGCAGGTACCACAGGGTCTAAAAAGACTATTTTTAAGAGTGGCCGACAATAAGAGAGTTAGGACTTGAATCAGACAAAGACAACCCTGATGAGAAATACCTTGAATTCAAGAAATAACTGAATACAAGGAGAAATAAGGAAAACCTAAGAGCTCAGTGGAGACTCCCTTAGCACGACATGCAGCAGAAAATCTGAGGGACTAAAGCACCTTCCAGGAAGTTTCCAGAGGGTGGTGACAGCTGATTTGTTCTTCTCTAGAGTTTGGTCCTTATTACAAAAGGACCTGGATAGGTTACTAATGTGAGTCCTTAGGCCTATTTTCTATGTTTAATGGGACATTACTTTACTTTTGTACTGGGGACTCCCATCTCGTCAACGGGGAATGATTCAGCTATATGAATCTGTGAAAGATACCCCAATGGATAACAACAATGCTTCTTTGCTGCATTCTTGTGCTTAGACTTACCCAATGAGTGCAAGTGATGGGGGCTCTGCGACCAGTCAAGAGACCTTCCTCTACACCAGGACCTCAAATGACGCAGAATGGACTGCTTGGCTGCCAAGAGCTTTCGGGAACGCTCCCGCAAAGACTCCGGATTCTTGGCCCGGCAGTAGGAGCACGACTTTGCAGGCACCAGAGACACACTAGGTGCAGATCGGTGACTGACATCAGCTAGTGACAGGAGTCACAAGGTTTAAAGCCAGTCAGACGATGGGACATCCCTTGTGCAGCACAAGTCTAAGACTCAAAAAAAGATGTCGACAAAAGGCGAAAAATGTAGTACTGAGGGGCACGCTCTCTCCGGATCGGAGCTGGCTGGCACAGAAAAAGAAAGTGCTGACGTCGGAGAGCATGGGCGGTGTCTAAGCAGACACCGACGCTGTCATTGTGACTACAATGCCGACAACTGACGCAGAGACGACCTACCCCCGCGCAGGGGTACTGCTAGGAAAAAATTCTCTGGATCCAGTCTGTCGCCTGTGGGTAATTCTAAAGGTAAGGAATCTAACTACAGTCTCTTTAAAATATGCACACTGACAGCACATGGATGCAGTTAAGGCCCTGATACGGGGGGGGGGGGGGGGGGAGTTGGCTCTTCAGATACACTAGGTGGTAGAGCTCACATGGGGGAGGGAGGACATAGGGCTGCATTTCGTCAACTTTCTGCAGCTTTTTGCAGTCACGTCTCGGGGAGTTTTCCTCCCACTAAAATAAAGTGGAGTGTACCGGGGCGAACAGCATTTTCAATCAATCAATCATTCAGTGCATTTATAGAGCGCGCTACTCACCTGTGAGGGTCCCAAGGCGCTGAAAGGGGGGTTGGGGGTGGTGGGGATGCTACTGCGCGAATAGCTAGGTCTTGAGGGGTTTCCTGAAGGTTAGATGGTCCTGGGTCAGTCGTAGGTGGGCTGGGGGGGAGTTCCATGTCTTGCCGGCCAGGTAGGAGAACGATCTTCCTCCGGTGGTGGTTCTGCGGATCCGTGGGACGGCAGCGAGGGCGAGGCTAGCGGGTCAGAGTGTAGAAGGTGAGGCGATTGTTGAGGTATTCGGTGCCCATGTTGTGGAGCGCTCTGTTTGCGTGGGTGAGGAGCCGGAACGTGATCCTTTTGCCGACGGGGAGCCAGTGCAGGTCTCAGGTGGGCGGATATGTGGCTGTGGCGAGTGATGTTGAGGATGAGACGTGCAGAAGAGTTCTTTATGCGCTGGAGCCTTTTCTGAAGTTTGGCTGTGGTTCCTGCGTATAGGGCGTTCCCATAGTCCAATCGGCTGGTGACGAGGGCCTGGGTGACCATCTTTCTGGTTCCTGTAGGGATCCACCGGAAGATCTTCCGGAGCATGCGCAGGATGTTGAAGCATGAGGATGAGATGGCGTTGACTTGCTTGGTCATCGTGAGAGAGGAGTCCAGAATGAATCCCAGGTCGCGTGCGTGGTCCGCGGGCGTCGGTGCGTTGCCCAGCGCTGTGGGCCACCAGGAGTTGTCCCAGGCGGAGGGGGATGGTCTGAGGATGAGGACCTCCGTCTTGTCTGAGTTCAGTTATAGACGACTGAGCGTCATCCATTCCACCACCGCTTTCATTTCTTCCTGGAGGTTGTTTTTGGGGGTGGCTGGGTCATTGGTGAGGGGGGGGGGGGGGGGGGGAGGGGGGGAAGAGTATCAACTGGGTGTCGTCTGCGTAGGAGATGATGTTGAGGTTGTGTTTGGTGCGATGGCGGCGAGGGGGCTCATCTAGTTATTGAAGAGGGGAGGGAGGCGGACTCTCTGGGTACTATTGGAGAGGAACGAGGTGATCCTGTGACAATGTAAACATTTCTAGCTCAGTGTTTTGGTTATGCACTGGCCGGGATGAAATGAGTTACTTACCTGTAACTGCAGTTATCCAGTATTGGTGTCTTTCATAGATTCACATGCCTGAATCATTCCCCATCGTCAAGATGGGTGTCCCTGGTACATAAATAAGTAATGTCCCATAGACATATAGAGAATAGTAGGCCGTAAGATATCTAGGTCCTTTTGTAAAAAGGACCAAACTCTAGAAAAGAGCCAATCAGCTGTCACCTCCCTCTAGAACCTTCCTGGCAGGAGCCTCAGTTCCTCAGATTTTCGTACGCACTAAGCTAAGTAGGCGTGTTACTGAGAGAATTAGGTGAGTCCTTCCAGGGGAGGCGGGAGGGTTGCATGTGAATCTATGAAAGACACCAAACTGGATAACTGCAGTTACATGTAACGCATTTCTTTTCCAGTATTATAGGTGTCTTTTATATATTCACATGCCTGAATCAGAGTAGCAAGCAATGCAGAAAACACATTTCGTATAGTACAGTATATGCAAGTTATTCGATAATAACATATCCAGCAACTAGTAACAGCCCACAGATGTAAAGAATACCATCAGCAAAGAAATGTGCATATAACAGAAGGATGGAGGGATGAAAGAAGGCTCACCTCAATGAAATAGATCGTGTAGTACTGCTTGTCCCACTGCTGCATCCTTCATAAGCTCTGTGTCCAGGCAATAATGCCTAGTGAAGGTATGAGGTGACTTCCATGTTGCCGCCCTGCAGATGTCCATAACTGGCACCCCAGCAAAGAGTGCCATAGAAGTGGATATAGCCCTCGTGGAGTGGGCTCGCACCTTAGAGCGCAGAGGCAGTCCTGCCTGTTCATGACAGAAGGAGATGGCTGCCGAAATCCAGCGTGAGAGGCTCTGTTTTGTAAGTGGGAGACCCTTCCTAGGTCTGCTGTAAGCTACAAAAAGCTGATTTGATTTTCTAAACATCCTTGTTTTGTCGATGTAAAATTTCAAGCATCGCTTGAGATCCAGATAATGTCATGCCCTCTCCTCTGCTCTACTGAGATTTGGGAAGGAGCGCAAAACCACAGGCGCATTAAGGTGGAAATCCGACGGAACTTTGGGATGAAACACAAACCCTCTTCCATTTCAGGGAGTACATTTTGGTGGTGCTATCTGCTCGTGCTTTGGCTAGGATGTCTACAATCCTGTGGAATGTTTAAGTTCCGAAACTCTCGGAACTCAGGAGCCAGGGCTAACTTGAGAGACTTCAGATCCGGGTGTTGAATTTGCCGGCTGTGCCTAGTGAGTAGAGATGGACACTGCTTCAGACGGACTGGCAGTTCCAGGGATAGACGGTGTAGCTCTGTGAAACAATGCTGTCTTGGCGAAGTTGGGGCTATAAAAATGAGTACACTGCTCCACCTTCATCTTCCTGAGGACTCTGGGAAGCATCAAGAATGGCGGAAAGGCGTACGCAAAGACGTTGCGCCATGCGATGGAAAATGCAATCCAGAGAGACCCCGATTGGGGATGCCAAATTGCGAAGTCTGGGCATTTGGCGTTGATCCTCGTAGCGAAGAGATCTATCTGTGGTGTGCCCCATCTTGTGAAGATTTGGTTGAGAATCTTCTGGTCCAACTCTCACTCTTGAGACGATTATTTTTGTCTGCTCAACAAGTCTGCAAGTACATTGTCCATACCTGGGACATATTCCGCCTTTAGGGCTACAGTGTTCAATTTTAACCAGTTCCAGATTTTTTGCGACTCGCAAGAGAGTTTCAGCGAGCGCGTCCCTCCCGGCTTGTTGAGATAGTGCATTGTCGTGGTGTTGTCTGTCCTGACAAGCACTAGGAAGTTTTGATTCTTGGTAAGAACGACTGTAGGGCCAAGAATACCGCTCTCAACTCAAGCAGATTGATGTGGAGCTCTCTCTCAGTAGTTGACCACTTGACGCTTATTTGCAGTTCCTGCAGGAAGGCTACCCAACCTTCTTTGGAAGCGTCCGTTGTTATTACATGAGGAGCTGCTGGAAGTAGGAATGTCAAACCTCGGGACAGGTTTCGTGAAGGCATTCACCATCTCAGGGCCTTGACCATCTGAGAAGTCTCTCTTATGTGGTCGTCGAATGACCCCGTGCACTGGACCCACTGCCTCGAGAGTGCCTCCTGCAGAGGACGCATCCGTAGGCGACAGTGAGGGATCAAAAGGATGCACGATGATATCATCCCTAAAAGGGACTTGAAGAGTCGGACCTTCAACACTCTTTTTGAGACTACTGTAGACACTAGCACGAGAAGCTTGTTTTGCCTCTCCTGAGAGGGGAACGCTCTTGCGGAGGTCATGTTCAAGGTTGTTCCCAAAAATTTGATAGTTTGAGATGGTCGCAGGATTGATTTTTCCTGATTGATCGTGAGACCCAGGCAATTGAAGAGATTCAGACAGGTGTTGGAAGACCTGGACGCGTCTTCGAAGGATGGTGCCTTGATTAGCCAGTCGTCCAGATAAGGAAAGACTTGATGATGGCATTGCCTGAGATATGCCGCCACTGGGGAGAGACATTTGGTGAAGATGCAGGCGCAGACTTGAGTCCAAAGGGCAGGACACACAATTGGAAATGCCTGCCCGCTACTGCGAATCTCAAGTAGTTTTTGTGAATTGGTATATGGAAGAAAGCGTCTTGTAAGTCCAATGACGCCATAAAATCCCCCTCCTCCAGAAGATGCAAAACTTCCTGGATCGTTACTATGCGAAACACCTGTTTTTTCAGGAACTTGTTGAGGGCCCAGAGATCTAGGATTGGTCTTTATTTCTTTTCCTTCTTATGGATTAAAAAGAAACAGGAATAAAACCCTTTCCCTCTTTAGGATGGTGGAACTCCCTCTATCGCTCCTTTCTGCAGCATAACAGATTTCTTGCAGAAGCAGTCGTAGGTTCTTGTGATGAATTGGGCGAGGCGGGGTTCTTGGAGGGATGCTCATGAATTCCATAGAGTGGCCGAATTGTATTAATTGAAGGACCCACCGGTCCGTAGTAATTTTCCTCCAATTCTGTAGAAAATTGGTAATTTGTCCTCCAATTTGTAATAAGTAATAGGAGGTGTGGACTGGCCGAATTAAGAGGTAATTGTCTTCGCCCGTTTTATCTCTGCCCTCTGCCTCGAAAGGACGACTTTCAGGACAAGGACTGCTGGCCTTGCTGTTGCTGGCTTTGTTGATACTGTGGCCTATTCTGGTTGGACGAATAAAAGGATCTGTACTGGAACCCTCCTTTGTAGGAAGATTGGCCTCTTCCTCTATTTCCTCGAAAGGACTGATTTTTATACTGCAGTTTTCCCCAAGGCCCTTGCGGTGTCCATATCCTTTTTTATGCTTTGTAACGCCTCATCAATTTTGGGGCCAAACAGCAAATAGTAGCTGGCCGTCATATGGCATGTCCAAAATCTTTGTCTGCACCTCAGGACGGAATGAGGTCGCTTTCATCCATCCTTGACGTCTTAAAACAGCTGCACCAGCCAGCTGTCGAAATCCTGTCATAGCAACATCCATAGCACAGTCTATAATCTCTGATGCTAATGTTTCTCCTTCTATGAGTATTTTCTTCACCTCTTCCGTGGATGCGTCAGGTTATTCAGACAGATATGGTGCTATGTCTGCCCACAGATGTCTATTATAGCACCCAAGAAGCGCTAAGGCATTTGCACCCTTGACAGTCATTGCCGACATTGTTGAAAAACGCTTTTCTATGTTGTCCAGCTTTCTTCCATCCTTATCCGGAGGAGCCGATACAGGAGAAGAAGGATTTCTAGAATTTTTTTGGGCCGCCTGCGTCACCACGGAATCCGGTTTAGGATGAGACGTCAGGCAGGCCGGTGCCGAATTTGGAGCTTTGTATTTTTTGTCCAATCTAGGGATTACAGGTGAAACGGAGGCGGGATTCTGCATGATCTGCTCCCCCTGTTTCAAGAGATAATCAATTATAGGAATTGATCTTGTTGACTTCTTTAATGGCTCCTTGAAATCGTACAGAAAACCGTCTTGTTCCTGTGACTCCATTGTAATCTGGAACCGCTTAGTGGCCTTTTCCACCACGTTATGGAAACCACCTATATCAAATGGCGGCGAATTTGATGAAGCAGGTCCCGGAGATGCTGGTGAAGCTATGACATAATCGTCCCAGTCATTATTGACGGATTGATCATCCTGCAACTCCCCTTCCTCTTGCTGTTCCTCCTGCTCTTCTTCCTCTTCTTCGTCCTCCGAAGATTGAGGACATGGTATATCCACCCGTTCCCTTTGAACGATTAGGGGCGGGGGTCTTGGTCTCGGCGATGCAGCTTGAGGTGCTGGAGATTCTGGGAACCTCTGCTTGTAGTCCTCTATAAGGTATCTTAGATCTGCAACCAGGGATGCTGGAAGACAGTCCATAGGTGTAGGTGGCGGATTGACCACCTGCTCCTCAACCTCCTCCGAGCTTTGGCATTTGACATTTAGCTCCGAGGGACTAGTCGTCAATTGGAACATATCCTCATCGTCAGAATCTTCATCTTGAAGTAGACGTGCTGGTGGTAATAGCTGCACACGGCTAGGGGAAGTTAGCTCTGATGTCAGCGTCTTTCTGGTAATCTTCAGACATACTGAAGCTGACAAAGCCAGAATCAATCACCGTCGACGGGCCCGTCGACAGTGTCTGCGTCGACGGCGACAAAGTCAACGGTGATTATCTCGTCGTCGACGTTGTCGGAGAGGTTATCGTCGACAGGATCTTGGTCGTCGACTAAGATGATGACGACGATGCTGTTGTCGTCGAGACTGTCGTCGTAGACGTAGATACGTAAGCAGGAGATACTGCTTTCTTCATCACTGATGATGTCGTCGATGATGCAGTCGTCGTCGACGGTGCAGGCTTCTTAAAGGTGTGAACCTCCTTTTCTGAAGCTGTTTTTGCCTTGACCTCTGAAGACTTTTTAGCTGTCTTCTTTTAAGGAGTATCAGAGGGGCCAGGGGAAGCTACCTTAGGTCTTTTGAGAGATAATTTTGAAGAGATTGAAGAACCCTCACTTCCCTCAGAGGAATCCAGATTGTCTCTATCCTTAAGCCTTTGGAGCCAGATCAAAAGGCGTCCCTCTCGGTCTTTTAGAGTCTTAGTAGAAAAGGTTTGACATACCTTGCAGTCCTTAGCTGAATGATCTGGGTATAGACAGTACAGTCAGTCCTTATGTTGATCATCAATGTGTAACCTTTTTTCCACAAGAGCTACAAGCTCTGAAGAGACCCATCTTTGGAGCATCAGCCATAGTAAATAGCTTTCCTTGAGGAGAAAAACAGGAAACAATATCCCAAAAACTGTTGAAAAAGCTGTAAAGCACGAAACCTGAGCAGAGCTCAGGGGAGACTCCCTTAGCACAACGAGCGGTAGAAAATCTGAGGAACGGAGGCTCCTGCCAGGAAGGTTCTAGAGAGAGGTGACAGCTGATTGGCTCTTTTCTAGAGTTTGGTCCTTTTTCCAAAAGGACCTAGACATATTACAAAAGTGAGGCCTTATGGCCTACTATTCCCTACAGGTCTATGGGACATTACTTTATGTACCGAGGACTCCCATCTCGACGGGGAATGATTCAGGCATGTCAATCTATGAAAGACACCTATAATACTGGATAGGTTGGCATGGTGCTGGTCTTCTGTAGAGGATTGGTGCGCTGCTGAATTGTGTGGCGGGGAAGGGGAGCAGTAACCTCTCACGCCTCCCATGTCTGCTGCCCAAGCAATATAAAACAAAAGTCAGGAAGCCCAAATATTAAAATCAAGCTCAAGAAGCGCCTTCGCTGCCTATGCGCACTTGATTGAGATTACCCAGCCATTATTTAACGCAAAAAGTGCATAAATTAAATCTGTATAAAACTACTTTTATAAGGTGATGCTGCTGGTAATGCAAATGCTACTTACCAGTATGCATCTGTTCTTGGCATGTAGGGCTGCTGACATTCATATCTGTGCATAGTCCGCCACCTAGTGTTGGGTCAGGATGATTGCACATTGTTGTCCTGGAAGAGTCTTCGAAGTATCACGAGATAGGTGGCTCCTCCCCTGGACTACAGTGCGCATGGGCATCGCCTCCATCCCCAGATTGTTTTTAGCCATTGGCAGAGATGGAGTGAAGAAAGTGAGTGATGACCATGCTATGAGCATATGTGTGTATATGAATACATACTGCAGCTGCTACAGGCGCCGGGGAGGAGGGTGGGCGATATGAATGTCAGCAGCCCTACATGCCAAGAACAGATGCATACTGGTAAGTAGCATTTGCAGTTCGAGGCATGTGGGCTGCTGAATTCATATCTGTGCATAGAATACATAGCAGTCCCTCCATTAACGGCGGCCGCCCGTGCCAGCTGCAGCAGTCTGAAAAAGCGTTTTTAGAACAGCCTGACCAACAGCTGCCTGCTGTTTGGAATGCACGTCTACACAGTAGTGCTTAGTGAAAGTATGTGTGGTAGACCATGTGGCTGCTCTACAGATGTCTTCTAAGGGAATGTTACCTAAGAAAGCCATAGAGGCCCCCAACTTCCTAGTGGAGTGGGCCCTCGGTGGGATAGTGAGAGGGCGCTTAGCTTTAGCGTAACAGATCTGAATGCACTTTACTATCCATCTAGCGATCCCCGCTTTGGAGATTGCATTTCCCTTGTGTTGTGTGGCAAAAGCAACAAAAAGTTGTTTGGTTTTGCGGAAATCTTTTGTCCTGTCCACATAGTACATCAAGGCCCTTTTCACATCAAGGGTGTGGAGCATACGCTCCGCCAGCGTCTCTGGGTTTTGGAAAAACACCGGCAATTCAATTGTTCGGTTTATGTGAAACTGTGAGACCACTTTGGGTAAGAACTTAGGGTTAGTGCGGAGCACCACCCTGTTAGCATGTACCTGGAAGAAAGGTTCTTGGATGGTGAGCGCCTGCAGTTCGCTAACCCTCCGTAGCGATGTGATTGCTACTAAGAACGCAACCTTCCAAGTTAGAAACTGGAGCTCACAGGAGTGCAGTGGCTCAAAGGGAGGACCCATCATCCTTGTAAGAACCACATTGAGGTTCCACTCTGGAGCTGGTGGAGTCCTTGGTGGAATGACCCTTTTGAGTCCTTCCAGAAAAGCCTTGATAGCAGGGACCTTAAAGAGTGACAGGTGCTGCCTATTCTGGAGGTATGCTGCCATAGCCGACAGGTGAATGCGGATGGAAGAGTAAGCTAGATTACTACGATACAGGTGAAAGAGGTAACATATGATGTTTTGAATGGAAGCGTCTAGCGGGTCAATGCTGTGGTCCACGCAGTAGATGACAAACCTCTTCCATTTAGCCGCATAACAAGCTCTCGTAGTGGGCTTCCTTGCCTCCCGAATGATGTCCATGCAATCGGGAGGAAGATTGAGGTAGCCAAACTCTAGGACTTCAGGAGCCAGATCACCAGGTTGAGCTGTTGCGGATCTGGGTGCTGAATGTCGCCATGGCTCTGCGTCAGAAGGCTGGGAGTGAGATGAAGCCTTTGATGCGGTACCACGGAGAGTTCCAGAAACGTGGTGTACCATGGTTGGCGAGCCCACGTTGGAGCAACCAGGATGAGCGTCATCGAGTGTTGCCTGAGCTTGCGTGCCACCAGCGGTATCAGAGGTGCTGGGGGAAAAGCGTACGCAAATCTGCCTGACCAGTTCATCCACATCGCATTGCCCTGTGATTGGGGGTGTGGGAATCTGGCGGCGAAGCTTTGGCATTTTGCGTTCTCCTTTGTGGCGAACAGGTCTATCTCTGGATGACCCCACCTTTGGAAGTACGGTTGGAGTACTGATGGATGTATCTCCCACTCGTGCATCTGATGGCTGTGTCTGCTGAGCAGATCCGCCATTTGATTGTCCTTGCCCGGGAGATGCTCTTCCATGAGGAAGATGTTCCTCTGAATGGCCCACTTCCACATGCTCTGAGCCAGATGAGACAGCTGTGGAGAGTGTGTACCTCCCTGCTTCTGGATGTAGTACATGGCCGTCATGTTGTCCGTCCGGATCAACACGACCTTGTTGCACAGATGTACTTTGAACGCCTTTAAGGCCATGAAGATTGCCATCAGTTCCAACACATTGATGTGCATCCTCCTTTGCTGAAGTGTCCATAGTCCCTGCACAGTGTAGTGGAGTACATGCGCTCCCCATCCCTGGAGAGAGGCGTCCGTCGTCAGGATGATCTGTGGGACAGGCTCTTGGAATGGTCGGCCCTTGCAAAGGTTTTGTGGATTCCACCAATGCAGAGAGTTGTACGCCCGACCGCTCACCAACACTAGGTCTGTCAGTTGCCCATGAGCCTGAGTCCACTGACGTGCTAGGCACTCCTGAAGCGGACGCATATGTAGTCTCGCGTGCGGGACAATGGAGATGCAGGAGGCCATCATGCCTATCAACTGCATGAACACCTTCGCTGGAAGCGAGTGTTGGGGTCTGAATCGTTGGATCAGCGCCTGGATACTGGCGATTCTCACTGAACTCGGCTGCGCAGTGGCTGCCAGAGTGTCGATTGTCGCGCCCAGATACTGTCGCACGTGGGCGGGCTGGAGATGGGACTTTGGGTAGTTCAGAGAGAATCCCAGATCGTGCAGGAGGTGAATGGTGCGTGACACGTGGTCTACGCACTGCTGTTCCGTCTTTGCCTGAATAAGCCAGTCGTCTAGGTATGGAAAGACATGGACGTGCTGGCGACGGAGATGCGCCGCCACAGTCGCTAGGCATTTCGTAAATACTCTCGGTGCCGTGGTGACCCCGAACGGCAGGACTCTGAACTGGTAATGCTGGTCTAAGATCGTGAATCTGAGATACTTTCGGTGGGAAGGATGCAGGGGAATATGAAAATAGGCATCCTTCAGATCCAGCGTAGCTAGGAAGTCCCCCTGTTGAAGCAGGGGAAGCACCTGCTGCAATGTGAGCATATGGAAGTGCTCCGAGTTGATGTACCAGTTCAGGGGCCTGAGGTCCAGGATCGGCCTGAGTGATCCGTCCTTTTTGGGGATCAGAAAATACAGGGAGTAAACCCCTGTTCCCCGCTCTTGCAATGGAACGAGCTCTATCGCCCCTTTTTGCAGCATGACTAGAACTTCCTGCTGCAACAAGGTCAAGTGCTCGTCGGACATAGCACGGCTTCTTGGCGGTATGTCCGGTGGAATGGACGTAAGTTCTAGACAGTACCCGTACTGGATAAGAGACCTCACCCACCTGTCCGTGGTGATGGACCTCCACGCCGGCAGGAACTGCTGGAGTCTCCCCCCGACAGGTGTCGTGTGATCGGGGGGAAGTGACAAGACGTCACTGCTTGTTGGTGGTGGTGGACCTGGAGGCATTGTTTCCACGTCCCCTGCCTTTGATATTATTGCCTCTGTAGCCACCCCTGCCCTTGTTGTTGTTATACGAGGACTGGGTGTTACCCTTGTAGTATTGTGTGGACTGGGATGCCTGGCCCCTTGAGGTGCCTCTTGAATTGGAGCGGCGAAAGGAACCACCCCGAAACTGCTGACTTTGTAAAGCCCCCATAGACTTGGCAGTTTCGGTATCTCTTTTCATCTTTTCTAGGGAGGCATCCACCTCAGGGCCGAACAGATGGTCAGGATTCACTGTTTGACCCAATATTGTGGTTTGGATGTCGGGTTTGAACCCCGAGATTCGAAGCCAGGCATGGCGTCTAAGTAACACACTTGTATTGATAGCCCTGGAGGCAGTGTCTGCCACATCTAGGGCACATTTGATGGATGCATTTGTAATGAGTTTACCCTCCTGAATGAGCATCTCCCCCGCCTCCTTGTATTGGTCAGGCAAGTGTTGCAGAATGGCCTCTAATGTGTCATAATGGGCCCTATCATAACGTGCAAGCAGGGCTTGGGTGTTAGAGATCCTCCAGATGTTCGCTGCCTGTGCAGCAATGCGTTTGCCTGATGCCTCAAAGATCTTGGACTCTTTGTATGGGGGAGGAGCGTCACCAGTAGTCTGCGAATTCGCCCTCTTTCGAGCGTTGGAAACCACCAGGGAGTCCAATGGCAAGTGTCCCTTAATATACGTGGGATCCGTGGGCGCCGCTTTATATTTCCTGTCGATGCGAGGATTGACCACCCGCGCCCGGGTGGGCTCCTTGAATACCTCCTGTGCATGCTTCAGCACCCCTTTAAGCATCGGTAGTGTCTTGACTTGCTTTTCGGCTACCGAGAAGGTGTCGACTAAGAAGTCCGCATCCACGGGGTCCGAGTGCAGTTCGACGTCATGGTTCGCTGCAGCTCTCTCTATTAAGGCATTGAAGGCCGCCGAGTCCTCTGTCGGGGACGTCTTGGCGGCGAAAAGTTGAGTGTCCTGACCCGACTGCGGGTCGTCTGCGTCGCCTCCTGCGGTCCAGGGCACATGCTCCTCTTCCGGATCCGAGTACGCAGGATAGGTGTACTCGGCATCTTCCTCGTCCACATCAGGCGCGGGGGAATGGGTCGGCGAGTGTTCCAGGGCCTGTGGGGACAGAGGTTCCATCAGAGCCGAAGAGTCCGCAGAGTACCTCTTGTTCTTGAGTGGAATCTTAAAAGGTTCCAAGGCCGGCTCCGACGTAATCTTTCGTTTGAGGAGCGACAATTTTCTGGTGTTGGCGTCGATGATCACCTCACGACATTCCTCCACCGCAAGCGGCTGGAGCCGAAGCTTCGACACCACCAAGGCAGCTTTCGGCGTCAATACCTCCCTTGAGTGTCCGCCCTGTTTAGGCGCGAAGGCCTTCGGCGCCGACTTGGGTGGAAGGGTAAAACGAATGGGCGTTTGTTCTTTAGCAGGCTTCGGCGTGGGTCTAGGCACTACAGTGTCCTGATCGGGAACCACAGTGGACTGTCGGATCCGCTGTAAGGATTCCCCCACCTTCCTTGTAAGGGATGCCGAGGGCTGAGCCGGCTCGAGCGACTCCTCATCTCCGAGAGCCCGATCGCCGGTAGGCCTCTTTTTCGGGGCCGACGCCCCATGGCTAGGCGCACCGTCGGCGTGACGCTTCTTCGAAGCAGTCTTCGGGTCCACGACCCCTTTCGGCGCCGACGCAGCCGCGTCGGAGGCCCTCACCTTCGGCGCCGACCCAGAGGACTTCGGGTCGGCCATTTTGGCGTGGCTCTTCAGGTCGGCCATTTTGGCGTGGCTCTTCAAGTCGGCCATTTTGGGTTTCGTGGAAGTTGACGCCTCCAGAACCTTCTTCACCAACGCCACTTTCAGTTTCGGTTTCGCATCCGAGGGTGCGAGACCAGTTGGCTTCACTTTCGGTTTCTTCTTAGAAATGTCCGTGACCGGGCCCAGAGGCGGGGACGTAGGACTCATAGTTAGATCTTGGGTAAGGCCCGAAGGCGATCCCTCGACCTGGGCCGTATGAAGGGGAATAACCCCTGAGTCTGGTTGGGGATGCTCTTCCTCCGAGCTATCTCCAATCGTGGCACAAGCCAGTTCGTCGTCCCCTACCTCGTCGGAGACTTCGTCGTAGGCCTCCTCACCCGCGTCGTAGGTCTCTCCCTCGGACGCGGGGCCAGAGTCCGACCCTTGTACGTCGTCTTCTCCCTCGACAGATTCCTGGAAGATGTCATCAGGTGGGGGTGCCGAAGCCGACAATTGAGCCTGGAGCCGATTAGCCCGGCGAATCTTTAAAGTCTTCTTACTTCTAAATTTCGAACACGCCATGCAGGTGTCTTCTCGGTGATCCGGTGACAAGCATGTATTGCACACGGGGTGCACGTCGAGGTGTGAATATTTAGAGTGACACAGCGGACACTTCTTGAATGGAGTCCGCTCCATAGCAAAGGGTGCAGAGTAGGCCCGTCCGCGTCGAAAGCACGTGGAAGGGCAGTAAGAGATCGGAGCTGAGAGTCAGTAAGAAACCCGTACGCAACTATACCGACGCCCAGCCTAAAGACCTTTTGGTCTCGAGTAAAAAGTAGAACAACTATCGGTTCCGACAGAGGGAACCGAAACACATCCGAACCCAATGGCGGAAAAAAACAATCTGGGGATGGAGGCGATGCCCATGCGCACTGTAGTCCAGGGGAGGAGCCACCTATCTCGTGATACTTCGAAGACTCTTCCAGGACAACAATGTGCAATCATCCGGACCCAACACTAGGTGGCGGACTATGCACAGATATGAATTCAGCAGCCCACATGCCTCGAACTCATTATTTAACGCAAAAAGTGCATAAATTAAATCTGTATAAAACTACTTTTATAAGGCGATGCTGCTGGTAATTAGTGTGGACGGGGGAGGGGCAAAGCGAGAAACCGTGCAGGACCACTGAATGCCAAGGAAAAAAAGAGTGCAGTTAACAAAGGATACATAAACAAGACAGGAAGGGCCCTTTTAACAGTGGCAGTCGCCCCTAACTTGAAAACAAGCCCAAAGGCGCAACTAGGAACAGATTTTCACCAATAACATGAAACCAATTTTGAAAGGCACACAAAACAAATGGACAGTGGTAGGTGTGGCATTAACTCTCCTGGCAATCACACCATGCTTCGCAGCGCATGCGCACTGCCTCTTTGCTCGACCTAAAAAGGGAGGCCTGAGCTTTGCCATTGCTTTAATAGCAAAGTCTAGTTAGCAGTTTAAAAACTGCCCTTCCAGTCTGCAGTGGAAGACTAAGTCGAGTTATATATGTTTCTCACACCCAGGGTGGTACAAGCAGTCCTGGGCTGACTATCTCACAGACCCTGGGTACCGTATATATTAGGTTATTACAAGTAAGTTAGCTCATGCCAATTGGTTGCAATCCAATCAAACATGCACACTTTGAGGTTATGGTACTGGCAACTGTGGTCTGGTTAGCAGAATTTTGCGCACTCATCACAAAACAACCAGCACCAGTCCAAATCCATACAAAAAGGGTAATTTTCTAACACTATTGAACAATAAAAAAGATTCAGGTCAATTCTAGGTCATGAGATAAATTAGATATGACAAACTGACGCCTTGAAAAAGCTATATTATGAGCTACATTCAAGAAATAATTTAGCATCATTCAATCACAAGCCAATATACAGGACTTTTACTATGCAGAAAAACAGTTTTCAGCACCGAATATGAAAAGGAATTAAAAACAAAATTAGTGCTACCATTCATCTGATATTTTTAGATTGAACTCTGACCTGCACTTGCATGTAGAGATGAGCTTCTTGACGTTCTTTCCTCTTTTGAGCCTCTATTCTTTTTTCTTCCTGTAATCTTTCCACAAGTTGCTGGGGGATGTCATGATCTGTGACAGCTAGCAAAACTTCACCTAGAAATGAATCATAAGGTAAAATTTGTAAAATGTTAATTATATCAACTATTTCCATATATAATAATGCTTTTAGGTCCAAAGGTGCATTTTAAGAACCTGCGAACTACTGACTTGAACTGAACTTCGGACCAATTGTTTTTGTATCGAAAATATTCTGAAGTTACTTTATTTTGTAGAACCAAGCATGTCTGGCACATGTAAGCATTAAATACTTTATAGTAAAGCAATTGAAATACAGTTTGAATGAAAATTGTATATGCACTTTGGTTTGATTTACAGAATGGATGCAGAGAAATGCAATAAATAGTAAATGCAGTACACAGACTTGAATAGGATTTTTAGTGAAATAGGCAAGTAACGTTTGAGATTACTAGATATACCTAGATACTACTCTGGAACATTTCATGAAAACAGCTAAGTAAAATCTTTTTGTTAGATTATGCAATTTTAAAGAATTTCTTCAGTTTCTCAAACTCCACACTTAAAAACTTTTCACAGAAAAACAGTCATCCTGTGGAGGTAGCTGGTACAGAACAAGTTCCTGGGAGTGCTTGGATCATGTTAATAGCGTACTAGCATTAAGAATAATAGACTTGTGAGGCAAATTCTGGCCTCTTTACACTTCTGCCTGACCAAATTGAATCTGCAACCCACAACAGCTCGCATCATATCAGCAGAGGTCTGCTATGTATTAAGAATCACGAAGTCGTTTATCGGAAGATTTACTTGGGTTTTCTTATGTCCAGACGGGTTGGAATTATCACCAGCTTATAGGTCTGCACTTGCTTTCATCTTTTAATCTGTATAGAATTGAACTTCTATACAATACTATAGCGTGAGCATAGGAATTGCTTTCACATTTTAGGGACCTCTGTCCATTACTAGAGGGTTTTAGGGGTTCGCCCCTCACCTTTTGCGCAAAGTGTGCATTTTTGATTGGACAGAGTAGTATACCTAGATGCTACTCTGGGACATTTCCTGAAAACAAGTAAGTAAAATCGTTTTTGTTAGATTATGCAATTTTAAAGAATTTCTTCAGTTTCTTCTCAAACTCCACGCTTAGTAACTTCACAGAAAAACAGTCAATGTTATCTTAAGGAGGAAAATAGTGCTATCGATTTTGAGGTAAGTATTTGGTAGTGGGAGTTGAGGTTCAGGAGGTAGAGTCAGGGGTCCACTAGGGTCAAGGATGCACTCTAGATTCACCCTCAGGGGCACTAGGGCAGCCGGGTGCAGTGTGCTGAGGCCCAATGTTATCCAATGGGGGATAGGGAGCCCCCGGTTGGTGGCTGCTGACTTGCAGGCCGCTTTGCTGTGGAAGAAAAGCTCCTGCACGTTAGCTCAGGCCAAATGGGGAAACAAGGTAGAACCAAAGGTGCACCCTCAGCCGCACTAGGGCGGCCGGGTGCAGAGTGCATATTTCGACATCGGAAGCCCTGTTTGCAATGGAGAACCTCTGGTTTGGAAAGAAACTGCATGCTTGGGGACGAAGTTCTTCAGGGTGCGACCACCACTTCGAAAGGTAAGTTGGGAAGTTAGGGGTTGGTTAGGCACTGTTGGTTTGGGCACAGAAGGCCATAAGAGGTTGGGTGCAGGGGTGCCTTTTGGAGTTGGATCTTCTTACCAGTTCCTGGTCGCGGTTAGTGGGGCCTTTTGGATTTAGGCTGCAGGTGTCGGCTGGAGGCTTGAGGCTGGGCAGGGGTCGGCGGCTCTCTGGTCAGGATCGCAGGGTGACCCCCCTTGTGATGATTTATTCAATGTTTATGGGGGCACACCTAATAGAAGTCCAAAAAAAACAGTTTCGTTTGAGTATGTAGAAAAGTTCTTTATCTTTATCCATTCTTAAAATACAGATCACCAGATAATATACAAAAAGGTCAGCCAACGAGTTTCCTTTTGGTCCTGTCCACTTGGTTATTCTTGTATCGGTCTTTTGTCAGTGTAGTTTGTTTCTTCCCTTATAGGTAACCAAAAGGATGCAGTTTGGAAAAAGGGAATTACTTGACCCCACGCTACCAGAAAAGACCGCTGTGCCCTGAAGAAACTCCCTGGTAGGGAGTGAAACGCGTTGGCTGACCTTTTTGTATATTATCTGGTGATCTGTATTTTAAGAATGGATAAAGATAAATAAAGAACTTTTCTACATACTCAAACGAAACTGTTTTTTTGGACTTCTATTTGGTGCGCCCCCATAAACATTGAATAAATCATCTAACTGATCTGGAAAGCACAGCAACGTCAAACAGCAGTTGGGGTTGGCAGCACAAAGTATAAAAAAGGACTTATTTTGGAACTGGATTTTAGGTGCGGAGTTATAGGGTCCGCTGCTGCTTCTTGTGTGGATCTTCATCTGACCCCCCCTTGTGATGTTTGCCCACTCGAGCTCGGCCGTGTAACGGCGGGTGCAGAGTGGAACGGATCCACAGTGTCCCGCCGGAACCAGTGGTTTCAGATAAAAAATACAGTGTTCACAGAAGACAATGTTTGTGCTTGAAGGCAGGCAGGTCCTCCAGGGTTTGAGGTTGCTGGCTGCAGGATACACCGGGATTTAGTAGGAGTAGGTTCAAGGGGGAAACAGGCTAGTAGGGCTTGGGCCAAGTCCGTGGGAGTCTTACTCTTGTTAGTTCCTGTACGGCTGTTCGGTCCTTGTTGCAGGTTCTTGTCTGATGAAGCCAGGTTCAGGGGTGCCCCTAAATACAAGATTTAGGGGCATTACAGGTAGGTGAAAGGCAGGGACCAATAGGTACACCCGCTATTAGGCCACCCTCCAGTGGGAGGGGGGCATAAGCCTGTCCCTGGTTGGCCGAGTCCTCCCCATCTTCAAGATGGCGTGAACAGAGTTGTGCTTCACCTCGCCTCCCCCACCTGAGGGGTGGAGTTGGCAGAGGTGGGCACACCTTTCTTCCCTGTGAGAAAGTGCAGTCTTTCTTGCATTGGTATGCCCCCACTTTTTTCTGACTGCTGATGTGCTTTGACTGAGTGTGCCCTGGGCTCCTGCCAACCAGGTACCCAGGGCCTGTGTTCCTTCACTTAAAACTGTGTTGGAACAAACCCAATTGGCATCTCTGGCCACCTATCGGCCCCTAGTAAATGGTACCCAGGGCATGGTGACCAGAGAAGACCCCTAAGGGCTGCTGCACTTATTGTGCCACCCTTAGGGCCCTGTACCTTGGTACCCACACACTGCCTTCGGCAGGGTAAGTGCCTAGGTACAGAACTAAACAGTCGACATGGCACACATCCCTGTATGCCATGCCTAAAAACCCACTGCCCTGGCATACATCAGTCACCCCTCTAGCTGGGTGCCCTATGCCAGTGGTGTGGGCCCAGGTGCATGAGCCCCTGTGCCCCTACAGTACCCAGGGCCATTAATGGGCACTATAAGTGCAGTGATGCCATTAAGAGTATATGGTGCTGGGAGGTTGTTGTTACGGACTCCACAGTACCACAATGGCTACACTGAAGACTGACAAGCTTGGTACCAAACTTCTCAGCACATTAAACCCGCACTAATGCCAGTGTGCGGTTTAATGTAAAATGCACCAGAGGGCATCTTAGAGATAGATGCCTGCTGAAAACCTAACCTACAATCCACGTCTGGCTGAGTGGCTGCAGAGGCTGCCACACAGCAGAAATGTTGCTGGACCCCTGGGTAGGAGAGCCCCCGCTCTCCTGGGCCTGCAACAATGCACATCCTGGACGAGGTGCTAGGTCTCCTCCACCAGGATGGGCAGGGGGAAGCATCAAAGGCAGACCGCCTCTGTGAGCTTCTCCAGACCTTTTGCTGTTCCCAGCAACCAGCCCCCACCAGTCCTGCCCCCCACTCTGGCGGGAAGACTGTCGGGGAAAAACTACGTCAAGAAGGGGAGTGTGCCAGCCTGTGCCAACCAGAACCGTCAGGTGGGGGAGACTAGGTGAAGCACGACCCCGGGCTCCGGCCATTTTGAAGATGGGGAGCCCTGCCCAATCACAGCTAGGCTCTTGCCCCCTCCCACAGGAGAGGAGCAGGCTAGGGGGTGTACTCACACCAGGGCAGGGACTCAGTATTATGGGGCTCCCTGAACCTTCCTTCCCCGGGTCCCGATACGAAAAAAAGAAAGAAGAAGATCAAGAAGACCCGCTGTGCAGCTGCTAACAGGACGACAACAACTGACTTGGCCCCTGCCCTACCGGCCTGTCGATCCTGGAATCTGCTCCTGCTTAATCCCGGCGACTCCTGCAGACAGCAACTTCAGGACACCCGGAGGATCTGCCTGCCTTGAACCTCTTGAAGACTGGGACTCCCATCAGCAGAGGCTCTGCTGCAACAACCCACCTGGGGTCAACCAGGAAGCTCCGGACCAGTTCACTCTGCACCCACCGAGCCGGGGCCAGGCAAAACCGAACAAAGACCACGAGGACTTCCCTTCGGCAACTGGGACCCGAAGTCCAGTGCCCAAAGATCCTCCTCGACGAACCAACAGACGTCTGCAGACTCAGAACCAGGGGCCACCCCAACCGCGACCAGCCGAGAGTAAGCTTTTCCGAAACCCAAAGACACCCATGCACCCGGCGCCCTACAGCCCCCTGAGCCTCCCTGTGGGGTACCGACCTGTGCTCCAAGATCCCAACTTGCCTCTCGTAGTGCTGGTCACCCCTGGAGAGTCTCCGTCCCCGAGCATGCAGCCTTTGTTCCTTTTTGACCTTTCCTATTGGATAACATTGAGCGCCCAACGGCTCAAAAGCACCCTGCACCCAGCCGCCCGAATGCCACTGGCTGTGACCCCTGTGTCCTATCCTACTTCCACCCCCACCCCTTGCCCTGAGCAAATGACCAGGAGCCCAGCTCCCACAGCAGCGTGGCCTGCCAGCCAGCAGCCACCAAACGAAGGCCCCCTTCCCTCTTTGGATATCATTGGGCATAGCTACCTCCGCACCCGGTCGCCCCTGTGCCGCTGGGAGTGAACTAACTGTACTTATCTGACCCTGGGGGACCCCCGAGTCTATGCTCAGAACCTTAACTTCACCAACCAAGTACTCACCTGGAAACCGGTAATTTACTTACCTGCCATTGGATAACATAGAACATTTTTGAGTCAAAGTGTGAAGTTTTGAAATCTAAAAATATTCACATAAAATCAGCCAAAGTCCGAATTCCTAAGTACTCACCTGTGATCATGGGAGAAGCCAGTACTGTACCTTTCAGCCCAGTACTGAACCGCAAAAGTAATCCCTAGCGGGGTTACTAGTAATCTGTATTTTCTCCATAGGAACCCATTGTCTGCTTTTCTATTACATTTCTTCTGCCTACTTTTGAAAACTTGAAATATTCTTTAAAAATCACACGAAATACTGAAACGCAATTACCTGCCTGTTTTGAGTTAAGACCCAAGTGTGGCCCAGGGAGACCAGTCCTGGGTTGCAAAAGTAGCACGATCGTACTGTACCTGCAACCTGGATTTTCTTCCATTGAATAACATTGTCAGATTTCCATTGAAAAGTTTGTAAGTGTGAACTTTTTAAACAGCTTTATATTCATGAAAATTCACTACAGTAACTAAAAAGTTTTTGCTAATCTGGTTTCAGCTTAGACCCCAGGACTGAATCTAAGATCTAGTCCTGGGACTACTAAAGTAATCTATATAGTAATCAACTGTACTTACATGTGGAAAACCCATTGAACTCAATGCTAGTGTGTTTTAGGATTGTGTTGCTTACTATCAATACTGTATTAATTGCGTGCACAAATTTTAATGCTCCTTTGCAAAGTAATTACATGTGAACTCATAACAAGAAAAGTATATTTTTATAACTGTTGGTTCTAAAAATAAAACCCCTACATCTGTGGATATAAAAACAATTGGCCTGGAGTTCAGTCCTGGAGAGTATGAAACCTTTTGCTGACAGTGGTACAACAAATGCTTTACACTGTCCTCTGGTACTGCCTTACTGCTTGACCAAGCTACCACTTCGGAGAGTAAGGTTAGTTCTGACTTTAACCTCTGTTATACCTCTGGGGTCGGTGAAACCAAAAGGTGTTAAGAACAAGGAAAATAGAGACTCCGAGTCAGAAGAAGCTCCAAAGGGGCCAACAGAATTGGTCAATTTAACCATCAAAAAAGATGATATCTAGACTGAAATCAGAATGTGCAGCCAGCCCGAATGGGCTGCCAAACGCGATCTTTAAGCATGACACGGACCTGTGGTCAGAGACCCTAACGCCTCTATTTAACCAAATATACAAACCAGCAGAGCTCCCTGGCTCTTGGAAAGGCAGTATTATTCACAGGATATTCAAGCATGGAGACCACCGCAATCCCACAAACTTCAGACTGATATCATTAATAGACATGGAGGCCAAGCTTTACGCCTCTTGCATTCTACTTGAACTACAAGCCTGGATAGGAGACACAAATATAATCCCTAAATATCAAACCGGATTCAGGCTTTCGATGGGGTTAACGGAGAGCGCTTGTGGGGAAAACAAAGGAGCTGGGGGTTGCCAGACCAACTCTTAAAAGCCATCAAAGCAATACATCAACATACTTGGGTAAGAGTGAAACTGGAAAATGGAGGTAGTACAACCATGAGCATTCCAACGCATCAAGGCCTAAAACAAGGCTGCGTATTACACCCTTCTCTTTTGAATCTTTTTCTCTTCGACCTCGCAAGTGCGCTGGAAACAGTAGATAGCCACCCACCATCATTGGCCAACCACCCAATTCAATTCTTACAATATGCTGCTGATATTGTATTGCTGAGTAAAACACCAATCGGCTTACAAACAGCAATAAATAAATTAATATCTTACTTGGAACGGGAAAGGCTGGAACTAAATAAAGAGAAAACAAAAGTGGTCCGTCTAGTAGATCCGCAAAAACGAAAGTATAAATGGATGGCGCATGGCGCCACAGTGAACGAACAAGAGTCTTATAAGTACCTGGGAATAACAATATCAAAAGGTGTAAACCACAAGGACCACAAAACAGCATTACAAGCAAAAGCACAATCTTTAATCTTTGCGTACCGTTCCATAAAAGTACAAATGGATTGCCCCAACTATAAGCACCTATTAAAAGTAATGGCAGCCCAGATTATGCCCACTTTATCATATGGTCTAGTTACCTGGTGTGGCAAGGAGGCCGATCTTCTAAACGTCCTACAGATTAAAATCAACTAAGCGGTCTTCAATCTCCCAAAATCCGCCTCAGTTTCACAAGTCAGGCTCGAATTTGGACTGCAAAATCAGAAGTTCCGGAGCCTGAGCGGCTTCGTGAAACTCCGTTACAAACTTCGATCCGTAGACCCAGATACAATGGACTGGCTGAGCTGGGAGAAAATCAAGAATCGGGCGGACACCGTAAGGAATCTATCACTAACTAATGTCTCTTACAGATCTATCGTTACACAAGTAGTAACTTGTGCATCTGAAAGAAACACGTTAGTGATAGATTCCTTACCTTGGAATAGATACCCCAGCAATACCAACCATGGTGGTGGGTCTTCGAACCAATATCACACCAGAAAGTCCTGGAGGACGGAATGGCCAAAGAAGTCATCCTTCCGGACTTGACTGTCCAGGCAGTAGTCTCTTGCGAATGTTTGCAGCGAGGCCCACGTAGCTGTCTGCCAAATGTCCTGTAAGGGGACTCCTCGGCCCAAGGCAGCTGTTGTGGCCGTGGCTCGAGTGGAATGAGCCCGTAATCCAGCAGGGGCTCCTTTTTGGCCATGGAGTAAAATGCCTGAATACACACGATGATCCACCGCGAAATGGTCGTCTTGTGTACTGCCTTTCCCTTCTTCGCGCCCACATAACCAACAAAGAGTTGGTCATCCACCCGGAACTGGCGTGTACGGTCTAGGTAATAAGAGCGAACGTTTTGGGTCCAGACGGTGGAGCCTCTCTTCCTCTTTCGAGGGATGCGGAGGCGGAATGACTGCCCCATGTGGAAGGCTGTGACAACCTTGGGCAGAAAGGAAGGTTGTGTACGCAACACCACCTTGTCCGGATGAACAGAGAGGAAAGGAGGAGTAGAAGAAATAGCCTGGAGCTCACTCACTCTCCTGGCAGAGGTGATGGCAACCAGGAAAGCAGTCTTCAGGGTGAGAAGACGGAGAGGACAGTTGTGGAGCAGCTCAAAGGGAGCACACATTAGATAAGCGAGTACAAGATTCAAGTCCCACTGGGGCATCACAAAGGGAACAGGAGGGAACAGGTGTGTGATGCCCTTCAGAAATCAATTTACAATGGGGGACTTGAATAAGGAAGGTTGATCAGGCAGCCTTAGAAAGGCTGAAAGGGCAGAAAGGTAGCCCTTGATAGTGCCCAGAGCAGAGACCTGCTGGGCAAGAGAAAGAAGGAAGAGGAGAACCTCAGAAAGGGGTGCAGGGAGTGGATCCACAGCCTTTGCTGTGCACCAGGCCACAAATCTTTTCCACCTGCAGGCGTATACCGACTTTGTGGAGGGACGCCTGGCTGCCAGAATGATATCACAGACTTCGGGAGGCAAGTCAAATGGCTTCAACTGCTGCCGCTCAATCTCCAAGCTTGTAGGTGGAGACTGGACAGGTTCGGGTGCAGGACCGTCCCCTGCTGCTGCAACAGAAGGTCCTCCTGAAGAGGCAGACAAATCGGGGGATCGACTGACATGCTGAATAGCTCTGGATACCAGTATGTTCGTGCCCAGTCCGGAGCCACAAGGATAACCTGGGCCCGGTCGCGCCTGATCTTCAGCACTCTGGCCAGAATTGGTATAGGCGGAAAGGCGTACAATAGACAGCAACTCCACTAGCGACGAAAAGCGCCTCCGAGCGAGTGCCGCCTTGGAAATTCCAACGCGCAGAACAGATGACATTGCACGTTCTCTTCTGTGTCGAATAGATCTAACCAAGGCTCTCCCCATTGCTTAAAGAGGCCTTGCGCCACGTCCGAGTTCACAGACGCCATTCGTGATCCATCATGCACCGACGGCTGAGTTTGTCCGCCCTGGCATTCAGAGAGCCTGCCAGGTGTTAAACCACCAGGGTCACGCCCTGACGTTCCAGCCACTGCCAGAGGCGCAGAGCCTCCTGGCAAAGGGTCCACGACCGCACCCCGCCCTGTTTGTTGCAGTACCACATGGCGGTGGTTTTGTCCGTGAACACCTGCACTACACTCCCCCGGACAGAGGGGAGGAATGCCTTCAGTGCTAGACAATTGCCCGCAGCTTTAAAAAGGTTGATGTGGAGCCGGGACTCCGCCGGAGACCAGAGGCCTCTGATCTCCGCCTCTCCCATGTGGCCTCCCCAGCCCTGGAGGGACGCGTCCGTCACAACCACGTGCTCCGGGTGGGGTAGGGAGCGGGATCTGCCATTGACCCAATCGCGGTCCGTGAGCCACTTCTGCAGTTGTCTCGCAGTGCCCTCCGAGATCAAGACGTGGTCGGACAGGTTGCCCTGATGCTGGGCCCACTGAAACTTCAGGTCCCACTGCAGAGCCCGCATCCGCCACCGGGCGTGATGCACCAGAAGGATGCAGGAGGCAATCAGCCCCAGAAGCCGCAGCGTCAACCTGACCGAGACTCGGGATAACGGCTGAAAGATGGGAATCAGAGCCTGTATATACCGAACCCGCTGTTCGGGTGGGTAAACCCGAAACTGCGCCAGTCGAGAACCGCTCCGATGAAGAGGAGCTTCTGAGAGGGACACAGGTGCGACTTCGGCACATTGATGGAGAACCCCAGCAAATGCAGGAGGTCGGCCGTAGTCTGGAGGTGGCTGACGACTATCTAGGGCGATCCCGCCTTCAACAACCAGTCGTCTAGATAGGGGAAGATGGATACCCCTAACCTGCGCAGATGAGCTGCGACCACCGCCATCACCTTCGTGAACACCCGTGCGGCGCTGGTAAGGCCGAAGGGGAGAACGGTAAACTGAAAGTGCTCTTGGCCTACCGTGAACCGCAGGTAACGCCGGTGGGCCGGCAGGACGGGGATGTAGAAATAAGCGTCCTGCAAGTCCAACGCTACCAGCCAGTCTTCTGGGTCCAGGGCAGCTACGACCTGAGCCAAAGTCAGCATCTTGAACTTCTCCTTCCGGAGGAAGCCGTTGACGTTCCGAAGGTCCAAGTTAGGGCGTAGACCCCCTTTGCCCTTCTTGGGTACCAGAAAGTAGTGGGAGTAGCATCCACACCCTACTTCTGGCCCAGGAACGCTCTCGATGGCCCCTTTGGACAAGAGGGCCGTGACTTCCTCTTGCGGAAGTTGCAAGTGATCCCCCGACACGCGGTGGCATTGCGGTGGCATGGATGGAGGGGTCGCCTTGAAGGGGAGGGAGTAGCCCCTTCGGACGATCTGCAGCACCCACCTGTCCGATGAGATAGTGCGCCAGTGGGAGAGGTGATGGCGAACCCTGCCTCCCACAGGCGTCACATGGGCCTGAAAACTCGGAAGGTTTTGAGGCGGGTGCTGTGGAGGGAGGTGTGGACTGGCCTCGCCGTTGTCCCAGACGGCCGCCACGGCGGTTTCCACGGCCACCACCGCTCTGTTGTACATTCTGCGGCGCGTGGCTGGCAGCACGTGTGGGGGCGCCCCTTCCGTGGCCACGAAGGAGCGAAAGGCACCCGATTGCTGGCATGGGGCCGAGAGGCCCATGGACTAGGCCGTAGCCCTGGAGTCCTTAAAACGTTCCAGCGCATGGTCTGCCTTGTCGCCGAAGAGGTGACAGCCATCGAACGGCATGTCCAGGAGTGTAGCCTGGACATCAGCCGAGAAGTTGGCGGACCTCAACCAGGCGTGGCGGCGAACCGCCACCGTCATCGCCCTGCCCAGTGAGTTCGTTGTATCCAGCCCACACCGGATAGAATACCTCGCTGCATCTCGCCCCTCCGCAAGGGTTTGGGCGATTTTAGCCTGGACCTCCTCCGGACAACAGACCACAGCCCTAAGCTCACAGACGAGAACACCTTCTTCCTGAACTGTTCGTATCGCTTGGATTCCCTGTCGCGCGGGGCAGACGGGAATGCGTCTGGGAATTTGAGGCCTGGATGACCAGGCTATCGGGGGTGGGGTGGGTGGACAAAAAGCATGGGTCGCCCAGGGCCGGGCGGTAGCGTCTGGCCACGTTCCTATCCACACGCGGACCTGTGGCCGGCTTGGACCAAGTGCCCAGTCACAAGGCCTCATTGAACGGCAGCAGAGACTCGCTGGAGCTTGACTGCGGTTTGAGGACCTCAGTGAGGAGGTTAGTCCTCACGGCCGCGACGGGGAGCTCAAGGTTTAAGGCCTTGGCTGCCTTAGTCAACACTACGCTATATCTAGACCCCTCCTCCGAAGCCACAGTCGGAGGGGAGACAAATCCAGTGTCTGGCGATGTGTCAAGACCACTGGCCTCTCCAAGCTTGTATGTCCAGTCCTGTTGAGACTGGCACTCCCGTGCCAGAGGGTCCTCTGACCCCTCCCAATCTTCCTCGTCACCTGTGTCCTGCAAAACCGGATTAGTAGACAGCGCCTCCTCATGGAGATAAAAATCCCCAAAGGCCGACGGAATTGGCGCCGTTCCGGCGCCAGAGTCGGACCACAGGAAACATTGGGGACGGCGTCCACAGTGGGCACCGGGGGCGATACCTGTGGGGCCAGCGCCGAAGCACCCAATGGCGCCGAAGCACCCGACCCGCTAGGACCTCTTGTCGGGACCGTTGGGCTCGGAGTCGCCACGGATCGCGACTGAGGAGGGAGGGACCTCATGACCATGAGGTACTGCTCGATCTCCTCCGGCGTCGCGCCGTGCCCAGGGACCCAAAGGTGTGGGGCAGGCGGCGACGCTTGCGACTCCCGCGGAGCCCGTGGGGGGTGTCGCCCGAGCCTCCAGCCGCATCGTGCGAGCGTCTGGGTGGGCCGGAGGAACGATGACATCTCTCCGACCTCATGCCTCTAACCCGAGGACTTGGATCCCGACAACCGGTGTCCACTCCCGGAGCTGCGATGACTCTGCCCCCGCGACCTGTCCCTCAACCTCCCGCGGGACCGGGACCTGGAGCGGCGCCGACTGCCAGAGCTCGAGCCGCTTGCGGGACCGCTCCCGCCTAGCCTTCGATGTCAGGGCCCGGCAGTCGGAGCAGGTGCCGTCATCGTAATCGAGGCCTAAGGACTTCAGGCACCGGCGATGGGGGTCCGTCACCGACATCAGTCGGTCGCACTTCCAGCAGGGTTTGAACCCGGGCATCCCTACTGGCACCGATAGAGTCGAAGACTCTGAAAAAGAATGATCAAAAAGATCAAAAGTTTAGTCAAAAATGACTAGGGGTAGAGCTTCTTCGAATCTGCGCTAGCTGGCGCGAAAAAAAGAAGAACTGACGTCAGCGCGCATGGGCGGCGTCCAAGTACTCAGACTACGTCATTCCGGCAGACGACGTACGCGGAGCTGCAGACGACGCCCACCGACGCGCAGGGGTATTGCTACGCAAAAATGTCCGGATCCAGTCTGACGCCTGGGGATATTCTAAGGTAAGGAATCTATCACCAACGTGTCTCTTTCAGATGACGATTTTTGAAATCCATCTTTAACGAGCTAAACATTCGTTCCTGCAGACACGCAATCACAAGCTGGCTAGGAGGTGCCTCCATAATCCTGGCATGCCGTTGAGTCAAATTCCCGGCAGAAGCAAGAAAATGCTTAGGACAAATTGAGCAGGGGGAACAACAAGGTGTGGGCCATCAGGGACACCCTAATTTTAGGGTCTCACATGGAGAGCCCTAACAGACGTTGAACGGACTGAGTAGTGCCGAGGAAGTTTTATTTGACGAGAACCAATAATTCCAGAATTTTTATTAACCTTGCATTGTTATTTTATCATGCAAATTTTGTAACAATTTTAAATAATTATGCAATAAACCTTTTGACTTGACTCTGGGGTCGGTGGACTCTATACACACTGTACTCCATTCTAGTCCAGTATATATAGAGCCACCTTCTCACATTCCCCACTTGTTTTTCCCGCTGGTTGTCGAGCCCAAAATGGGGGTCAGAACAAGTGGGGACCAGTTGCTGAGAGCAAGTGGCCTGGGGAAACTCACAAAGGCGGCAAGCCTTTGAAGCTTCCCCTTCCTGCACCCTGACCAACCTGGGGAAGGAGGCTTCGCACCTCGTTCCAGGATGTGCATTATTTCAGGCCCCAGAGAGCAGCAGGCTCTAGACCCAGGGGTCCAGAAACATGGCTGGTGGTGGCAGCTGAAAGAAGCCATTCAGCCTGGACGCTAGTGGTAGGTTAGTTTTCAGGGGGCATCTCTAAGATGCCCTCTGTGTGTATGTTTCATTAAATCCCACACTGGCATCAGTGTGGGTTTAATGTATTGAGAAGTTTGATACCAAACTTCTCAGCTTTCAGTGTAGCCATTGTCGTGCTGTGGAGTTCGTAATGACAAGCTCTCACCACCATATGCTCTTAATGGCAGCACTGCACTTACAATGTCCAAGAATGGACTTGGACACTGTAGGGGTACAGAGCTCATGCATCTGTACCCTCGCCACTGGTATAGTGCACCAAGCTAGAGGGGTGACTGATCTGTGCCGGGGCAGTGGGTTGTAGGTATGGCACACAGGGATGTGTGCCATGCAGACACTTCACTTTGTTCTGCACCAAGACATGCAGCCTGCAAAGGCAGTGTGTGAGTGTCAGGGTACAGGAACGTTAAGGGTGTCACAATAAGTGCTGCAGCAATTAGAGGCCTCCTCTGTTCACATTGCCCTGGGTACCTGTCGAACAATTTACCAGAGCTGATCTGTGGCGAGAGATACCAAATGAGTTGAGGCTTCAATGTTTTGGGAAAAGAGCATAGGCCCCGGGTACCTGATTAGTAGGAGCCCAGGGCACACAAAGTACATCCGTAATTCAGCAAAAAGTGGGGGTAATTATGCAGAAAGAGGGCACTTTTTCACACTTCTCGCCTCTGAGACATGTTTATCAACTGTGTGAACTTGAACCTATGTCGCTAAACAGATTTTAGTCATGGGAATGAAAGCTGCTTTAGTCAGCACCTTTAACTCACTTGCCACAGGAACTGTTCAGAAAGTGAACAATTCTCAACTGACAACTAAGAAGGGGGACAAATGCAGAACCAAACACGTTACTTCCCTTCAGTACCACCGTATCTGGTAGTGACTATTAATCAGCAGATTCCTGATCCTATAACAGCCTGGGGAATACTTAAAAGGTAAGTAATCTGCAGCTAGAAGTCTCGATCAGTAACACATTTCTAGTCCCGTCAGGGCACGATCCAAAGTATTGAATCCCTTTAAAAAAAGATAGATTTGAAAAGGGGTGGCTGGTCAGGAACTTTGAAAAGCAAAATAGAGACAAGGGTTCAATATATACCTTGACAGTGCCTAACAGCCTTGCGGTGCCAGCCAGATCTTGGAGCAGAGGACCTCAGGAGAGGGGAGCCATCAATGTAATATGTTCTGCACACCAGGTGAGTAATTTACTCCATAAAGATCTATAAATGTTGTCTGATGGGGGATGGAAGGAGCTCAGGTGCACTTTTTTATTAACACCACAAGAAGGTGAAGGCTCTGGGTAATCTGGTGCAGTATCTACCTGTAGTAGGCAGACTTAGTATATGGTGCACACTTAATTGAAGCACCCTGCACTAAAACAGACAACCCTTATGTTGATTTTAGTGGTCTAAGACAACCTTTAAAAGCTCCTTAAGTGGTGACTGTGGAGAGCAGCCTTCAGGCTTATTCCAGAAGGAGCGTAAAGCAGCTTGCTTTAACCAGTACAAATGATCAAGTGTAGGTAAAGTGAAAAAGAGCCACACAGTGTAGTTATACAAGGATATTGTTACTTGCCCTTTAAGCATCTGTTCTTGGCTTGTAGAGCTGTAGATTCACATGCTTTGCATACTCCTGCCATCTAGTGTTGGGTCCGGATGTTTGCAAGAGTTTCTTCCAAAAAGTCATTAAAGTCACAAGGTAAGGTGACTCCTCCTTTCGGTGATGGTGCGCATGGGCATCGCCTCCATTGCTAGATTGTTTTCCGGCAGAGGGTGAAAATGAAGTAAAGTATAGAATAGAGATGTCCATGCTTAAGAATGTAAACTGAGAACTACAACTACAGGGGAGGAGGGTGGGCCCATGTCAATCTACAGCTCTACATGCCAATAACAAATGCTTACTGGGTTAGTAACATTATCCTTTTGAGGCATATGAGCTGTAGATCACATGCTTTGAATAGGCTATGTAGCAGTAAACTCCCAAAGCGGTGGCTAACCTGTACTGGTTGTAGTTATTTGAAACAGTTATTAGTACAGCTTGGCCTACATTTGCTTCTTGTTTTGCAGACACATCTACGCAATAGTGTTTGATGAATATGTGCGGTGCAGACCATGTTGCTGCCTTACAGATGCTAGCTAGGGGAATAGTCCCAAAGAAGGCCATCGTAGCTCCTATTTTGCCAGTGGAATGCGCTCTAGGAGGTATAAGTCATTTTAGCCTTGGCATAACATATTTGGATACATTTTACAGTCAATCTTCCAATACCTGACTTAGAAATGGAATTGCCTTTGTGTGGTGGAGAAAAGGTAACAAATAGCAGCTTCGTTTTCCGAAATTCTTTGGTTCTTTCTATGTAATATAGTATAGCTCTTCTAACATCAAGTGGGTTTAGAGCTCGTTCTGCTACAGAATCAGGTAGAGGAAAGAACACAGGTAACTAAACGGATTAATGTGAAAGGCAGAAACTCCATCAGGGTGAAAATTAGGATTGGTTTGAAGTACTACCCTGTCTTTGTGAAGTTCAAATAAAGGATCTTGTATAGATAATGTCTGAAGTTCGCCAACTCTCCTTAGTGAGCTTATTGCTATGAGGAAAGCAACCCTCCGTGAGAGGATTTCTAACTGACATTTGTGCATCTTTGCTATTGTGCGGAGCTTTACTTCTCCAGTAGCAGAGGCCTCTTCAACGCCTACCTCCCCCAGTTGGTGTGAAAAGCTGTCCACTTTTTTTATTGAGAAAATTCAAAAAATACAGGCCAGCCTTAAGATACCTGCCCCTACCAATCTATCTACTACCGGGATATTTCAGGATAATATCGAGCCTACCCAGTTTCTTTCTGGATTTGATAGAGTGGAAGTGAAGGATGTGGCTGCCATCCTTAAATCCCTTAAGTCAGGATCCCCAACAGATCCTTGCCCTGCTAGGGTCCTCAGTGGGGTGGCTGATGTAGTCGCTCCTATAGTAGCGACTTTGATTAATGAGTCTCTGCAATTAGGTGCGATGCTCCCCAGTGGAAACACGCCAAACTTCTCCCCCTAATCAAAAAGCCTACGGCTGATCCAATGCTCCCCTCAAACTATCGTCCCATTTCTCTTCTCCCAGCTCTTGCTAAAGTCTGCGAGAAGGTGGCGTTTAGACAACTGGAGAGATTTGTGGAAACCTCAAGGGCTCTACACCCTGCCCAATCTGGTTTCAGATCATCCTTTAGCACAGAGACAGCGCTTATAGAGGTCTCGGAGGCTATCAAAGAATGTCTTGATGGAGGCGGCAGACGGCTCTAATTTTATTGGACCTCTCTGCCGCGTTCGATACTGTTCCCCCATCTCAAACTCCTCTCCAGGTTGTTGGACATCGGGATAGCAGACGTGGCGCTTAGTTGGGTGGAATCATTTCTTCAAGATAGTTTCCAACAAGTATGGCTGCCTCCATTCCACTCGTTTAATAACAGAGTGGAAACTGGGGTCCCACAGGGCTCTACACTCAGCCCTCTACTCTTCAACGTTTATATGACCCCCCGATCTATCTGGCAGAAAAGTTGGGTGCTAAAATTATGGCCTACGCCGACGACACCCAACTTCTTTTTACCTGGAAAGGGGATGATTTACAGACTGAGAAAGTCCAGCACTGTCGGTCGTCTGTATTTGACTGGCTGGCCCAGGCCAGTCTGAAATGTAATGAGGAGAAATTCGAAATACTCCTCTACGGACAATTCCCTATAGGCTTCAAAGAATCGTTGTGGCCCACAGGATCACCCTGCCCAAAGGGTGACTGCGGTATAGCAAAAACTTAGGGATTTGGTTTGGGGCGGATATGTGCTTCCGAGAACAGATCACAAGATTGGCGGGCACCTGTTTTGGCACCCTTACAACCCTAAGGACATTTTTCCTCTCCTCCCTCGAACTGCCAGAGAGGCTGTGGCCAGGGCTCTCATACTCTCGAGCCTGGACTACACCAATGCTCTGTATATTGGCTCTCCGGAGTTTCTTTTAAGGAAACTGCAGGTGGTACAAACGCGGCGGTTAGGCTCCTTTTCGACATCCCTAGGAGACTAAGTGTCCGCAAACAACTGTGTGACCTCCATTGGCTCCTGGTGCACCAAAGAGTATGTTTCAAGGCCCTGGTCTTGGCCCATAAAGCCCTCCATGGCCCCTGTCCAGCCTATTTGAGGGCCAGGTTTATGTTCTATCAGCCAGTGCGTCAATTACGCTCAGCATCACTTAGACGCCTGGTTATCCCTAGGTTCCGGAAAACTCGCCTAGGGGGCAGATCCCTGGCGGTCAGAGCGGCTAATTTGTGGAACGCTCTACCAGACCAACTATGACACACTTCGGATCTGACCAGTTTTAAAAGACTATTGAAACATCTGTTTAAACAAGCTTTTTAGATTTCGGATACAAGCGGTCTTTGTTTCCTCTACGCGCAAGGACAGTCTCGACTAGCAGTGTGCAATACAAATCAGCCTATAACATAACATTGGTTCAAAAGGTGGGCTCATTAGCCTTGTAAGGGCTATGTGTAAGATCTACTCTGATGCAGGTGGAACTCTTGGTGTTATCACCATTTTTAATGCTTAAATGAAGGCTTTAATCACTGGTACTCTGAATAGAGATAAGTGTTGTCGATTTTGAAGGTATGCATCTACTGCTGCTAGGTGTAAACAAATGGATGTGTAAGCCAATCCAGATTGTTGTAAGTGCAACAGATAAATGATGTTCTGTACAGAAACACGTGGATTGATATTATTGTCATTACATTAGATACACGCAGTGCTTAATTTGTAAAATATGAAATGCAGGTGCTGAAATGTTTGTCGGAGGCCAAACCCCCTTTCCTTGGCTCCACCCACTTCCTCCACTGGCTCCGCCCACTTACTATATTAGCACCACCCACATCTTCAACTGGCACTGTTAAAAGTCAGATGTAATATACCCGAATTTCAGCAAGGGAGCCTTCCTCATAGTAAGGTTTGATAGGAGGTTCCCCTGCCTGTGAACATTTTGAAAACGATTAATTCAAAAGTGCATTTTGGCGCCCCACAAGACCACCCCTCACACACATTCCCTCAGTACCACCCTTTAACACTGCCCTTGGCTTCAAGTCTCCATAACCACGGTCATCAATTAATTTAGTTTTATAGCGCCTCTCATACCAATGTAAGGTGTCAGAGCACTTTGCATCATTCACACATTGCATAGATACAATACTACGTGCGTAAATCAGTATAAATGGAATGTTACATCAGACAGGACTACAAGGTATAGGAGTCACATGTCATCCATGATTGTCATTGTAGGCAATATATTTTAAGAGTTCGAAGTCTGGAAAAGCGCAAATTCAGAATTTAAAACATACAGCATTGGTCGGGGTTCTCTTCAATAAAAATTAATTTATTTTCTACCCGAATTAACCCTTTTTGCAAGATTAGGATAATGAAAGATTGGGCCAAAAAACATATAGCTCTAATATATAAATTGCCGTTTGCATGCAGTTCTTTGATGACAGACTTGTTAATAGCTTGCTGTTCTCTGATAGGATTTTAACTTGCAAACTGCAAATAACAAAAAGGATCTCTCTGACAGAATCAGTAACACACACTGACCTATTTTACATTATATGCACTTTTTGATATGCATGGTAAACATTCTTTGCAGCAGGTAGGTATATAATAACGCTGTATTACCTTTCAAGCAGTCACAACTTCCCCAGACAAAACACCTGTATCTCTCCAGGAAGACTATTTATCACCAGAGTTCTCTTATCGCAACATTTTAATTTATGCCTGAATATTACTGGAGCCCAGGAACTCGGCAGCAGCTGCTTTTAAAATAAGAATATACTGCCAAACTGACTCGGATTCACTGCGGTGCTAGTGCAGACAAAGTCTGCAGCCTTACTTAGGCTGCTGCGCAGCTTTATTTTTTTTTCAACAAATGAAGCCTGCTCAGTACTGGGCTCTGCTGCCAGGCCCTGTCTGCCACTTCACCTCCTGAAGGCCTGAACATGAATGGTCAATGGCCACGATTCCGAATGCAACCCCGACACTGAATCCATCATCCAGGCAGCTTGGGCCGGCCCGCTGCCTCAACTGCGTAACATGACTCAGACATTATCAAACTTAAGGGCCGCGGGCCCGCAGCCCCTCATCATGATCAGAGACAGTCACTACTGCATCAATAAGTGTGAGAAGTTGGCCTGATATGCAGTGCTCACTATTCTAGTGAACACTATGTATCAGTCCAGCAACCCTTATTGATGATTGGTTGTAAGTCAACCTTATAGACCAGCTATCCTAGTAGAGTGGATACGAGCAGTCTAAGGCTAAAGACTCGAGAGGGCGTGTTAAGCCAGCTGTTATACCACACATATACCCCTTGAACACCAAGTGAAAGGACACCACACAAGTGTTATGAAAATAAACAGTGTATTTATTAGAATCACAACAGCCCTGTACTCTTTATGAGGACAGGGTACTAAGCACAAAACAAAACTCTTACGAAAATACTTAAGTTAGCACAGTATATACAAATGCCCGAGGGGCACGGAAAACCATATACTCTGAAAGTGGAATGCGAAATTACTAGCAGGTAAGTACAGTACTAATAGGCTTTGGAATCGCTAGGTCTTGACTATAGAATCGTTAGATTACTTCCAGGAGGCCCAGGGGACTCGGGTGCAGAGTGTGCACTCTCACGCGGGATGCGGGACAAAGTCTATGGTAGCTAGATTTCACAGAGTTAGTGTTCTCGGGCGAACCCGACCTGGTAGGAGGAAAACGAAAGTGGATTCTGACCCTTGGATAGTGAGGCTATGCTGGGGCACCGAAATGCTGAAGTTACCTAGCCCAGGGGCTGCAGCTGCATAGGTCTCAAAAGACGTCGGGAATCCTCGTAGACGGACCAGGAGCCTTGAAGAAAGATGCTGGCAGGCGACCAGTGAAGAGAGTTCGAAGTGATCCAAGCCTGGATCTTGAAGATGGACGATACCTGAAAGCAGAGTGGACCAAGTTCGAGACTACTAGCCAGTAGTCAGGTGGCACCAGGAGGGCACCGGATGGTAGTCACCTCGACTAGGTGAGTGGGCGACTCTGGGCTCTGCAGATCTCACGGACCAGGAGGCGTTGTCGGCGACCAGGATGGAGGAGCGAGCTGTCCCACGATGGATGAAGTTGTCGGCGTCGCTGGACCCAGGATTGGGCAACAAAGCCTTGGCAAATTCAAGCCCACGATGTGGGCCTAAAATGGCGTGTTGCGTGGACCAGGAGGGTCCGGGGTGCTCCTCTTTTGGAAGGGAGCAAGGGCCAGTCTGGAGCAACCAGACCAGCAGCAGTGATGTCGTCGGGCGTCGTGAAGAAGGCCACAAGCCAGCGGGCTAGTAGCCAAACAACGCGGTGAGCAGCAAAAAGCAGAAGGGCCCCACGCAGATCGTGGAGATGCTGGAGGGCTGATCTTCAGTGCTGGAGCTGCTCAGGGTCGGGGCTTCTCGGACCCCAAAGCACTCGCCAGTGGATTACTCGGCGGGCTTGCTGTAAAGAAGTTGTGCAGTCTTGAAGATGGCCGGTCCCTCGAGGTCTTGTCGCACTCACGGTTCTCAGCTTGGCTGTAGAGGTGAGTAGAGGTCAGAGGTGCCAGGAAAGCCGGTTCTCGTCGAGCTGGGCAGTCGGATTCCGGAGGAAGGACTTGCAGCAGACCGCAGTGTTCTTAAGATGGTGCCTGCGGATGCAGGGTGACTACTCCTTAGCCACAATGGAGAATCTTGAAGAAGAAATCTTGAAGTCCTTTCGCAGAAAGTCGTGTCTTGATTCCAAAGATTATCTAATTTGAACAGGGGGCCCGCTCCTATCTTTATACTAAGAAAAGGGGCTGACCCGGTGACTAGGTCCTGCCTATGGGTGGGACTAGGAGGGAGGGAGTTACACCCCTCTCCCATGCCAGACTTCCCCCAGGCCAGGGGCTGGTGTGCCCCTGGAACTGGTTCTGGCCGGCCTATGCGTAGTGAGCACCGGGGTGCCACTCAGCAGTCATCTTCCTGTAAAGCCCTGCCTACCCAGGATACACAAAACCCTGTCTGGGATGGTGCTAGCACCGCCCCGGAAAAAAAAAACCTTTTGTCCAGGCTCTCCTCGCTGGAAGGACTCCCAGCAGCAGGAGGTCAGACTCGTGTCTGTGGTGGCAGCATCCATTTTGTGGAGCTGAGGCTTCGTTTAACTTTAACCGGGGTTCACAGTTACCTACATGTCGTGTCCCTCTAGAAGGGTGGAATGCTAACCCCGTCGCCAGAATTGGCGAGGGGTTAGTATTCCAATTCGTATGACACCTTACTCGACATGTTTTGATAAAGCAATACCAAAGATAGCATTTAACCGCGAGGATTATAATGCACTTAAGAGTATATGGTATGCGTTGTCATGGAACAGCTATTAGGACTTGGTTCCGCAAGCTGCAAACGGGCTCAGCTCATGCCAGAGCACCATTTCACACGATTCCAAGCACTCTGCCTTCAGGATTGTCAAGGCCTGCCATAGGAGTGACTGATAGGAATCGGTGTGTCCATTTTTAGGGTTAGATATAGGTATACTATATCTATAGCAAAGGGTGATTACACGACTTTGCCCTAGCTGTCATGCAGCCAGTTGTGTCAAATTTAGGAGGCCAGCCAGGGGTGGCATAATATATGCTGCAGCCCCTGGTAGGCCCTGGGTACACCTATGCCCTGAGTTACAGGGTCTGATAAGGTGGCCCAGTACCAATTGGTAAATGCACCTAGGGTACATGTTATAATTTAGAGAGAGAACAGCCAGGCTGTGGGTCTGATTGGCAGGCCCACAGCCAGAGAAAGTCGTAAACCAGTGAAACAAAAGCAAAAAATCTGGGTGATCATAGGATTGCAGACCCTACTCTCCTACAATAAGTATAAAAAAAAAACAATCATGCCGCCTGCCAGGCCCTGCCTCAACTGCGCAGCGCCAGCTTTATTTTTAAGGTAACTCATTATGATTAGGCCACCTGCCGCATCCCGACTACTACCTCAGGACCATGCTTCACCTGGTGGCGCTTAACTCCATGTACCCTCCACTGAGTCCACTGCACTGACTGACCTTAATGCGGGAAACGCAGTCCGTCCAGGACAGGTCCTGCTACTTGGAACTGCGGCTGGCCACGGTGAATCGGACGGTGGTGGTTATGATCCTGAGGCAGGCAGTGCGTGTATGCTGGGGTGGGGTGTGGCAAAGCAGCAAATGCGCGCGCAGCAATGTGAAAAGATCTGCGCACGCTGCTTGCCGCGCACAGCCCCAACCCCCGCAGATTTGCTGAGCCTGGCCCTGGCTGAAGAACCGAAACGGATTCGGGGACGAATCAGTCACTGCACCAGTCACGTCAAGGTCACCATTCAGTGAGTGAAGTTCTTGACATGATGGTAAAGTGACAGCAGCACTTATGTACGGACGTTTACAGCAGCACACCACACGCTCTCTGTGTCAGTGGCAGTGCTAATCATCAATTACTGACGACATGCGGTGCTTGCATGACTTCACTGTACTGTAGACCCGGCCCTAATAATTAAGTGCCGGTGCGAAGCACGGGCAAGCCCAGGCACAAATTAAGCACTGGATACACGGTTCCATTTTGCTGCTTAACATGCTCTAGTAGTAGGCTTTCTAGCCTCTTTGAGAATATTCAAAATTCTGGTAGTAGCTGTAAATATCCAAACTGACTTCAGGAGCCAAATCGCTATGTTGAGTTCTTTGGGATTTGGATGTCTGATTTCTCTATGGCTCTGAGTGAGGAGATGTAGCTTTTGATGTGGAACCACTGACAGTTTTAACAGGGTGGAATACCAAGGTTCACAAGCCCATGTGGGGGCTACTAAGATTAGTGTGAGGGATGTTTTTCTGAGCTTTCGAAACAATGGGATTAGTGGGAGAGGCAGAAAAGCGTAGGCAAATATCCCTTTCCAATTTATCCATAGAGCATTGCCTTTGGAGAGATGGTATGGGAACCTGGATGCAAAATTTGGGCATTTTGTGTTGTGTACTGTGGCAAAGATCTATCTGTGGAAATCCCCATTGTTGAAAGTGGGGAAGAAGAACTTGGGGATGAAGTTCCACTCGTGAACCTGCTGCCGGTGTCTGCTGAGCAGGTCGGCAATTTGATGGTCTACTGCTAGGTGATAAACTCTTTGATGAATTGCCCAATTCCAAATGCTTTGTGAAAGGCAGGACAGCTGGAGAGTGCATGTCTCTCCCTGTTTCTGTAGACAGTACATCACTGTCAGGTTCTCTGTGTGGACTAGGAGAGTTTCGTCTAGAAGGTGAGTGTGAAAAGCTTGGAGTGCAGGGAAAACCTCTAAAAGTTACAGGTAGTGGATGTGTAGACATTTGGGATTGTCTGACCACAGCCCTTGTACTGTGTGATGTTGGAGAAGGGCACCCCAACCAATTAAAGTTTATCTGCTGTCAATACAGTCTGAGGTATCGGGTCTATGGCCACCCTTTTGATAAGTTTTGATGGTTTCACCACTGTAGAGAGATGGGTGAGGCTGTCTATCAACACTAGATCGGTTAATTGACCCAGTGACCGATTCCACTGACTCACTAGACATTCTTGAAGAGGACGCATATGAAGCCTTGCATGAAGGACGATTGCAGTGTAGGATGCAATCATTCCCAGCAGTTGCATAAAAACTCTGACTGGTAATGTTTGATTGGGTTGAAATTGTAGTATTGTGGACTGAATATTGTGAATCCTGGCTAAATTGCGAGGATAGAGCTTTGAGTGTCAAGAAAACTCCTAGATAAGACTGCACTTGTGCAGGGCACACGTGACATTTCTGTGCATTGATTGTACAAACTGATGCAGTAGTGTGTAGTATACAGTTCTGGTTGGTGCCTGCTTTGATAAGCCAGTCATCTAGGTAAGAGGAGACCTGGATACACAGTCGCATGAGATGACCAGCTATTGCTAGACATTTGGTGAACACTCTGGGGGCAGTGGTGACGCCAAATGGAAGTACCTTGAACTGGTAAGGTTTGCCTCCTATCACAAATCTGAGGCATTTGCGATGAGCTGGATGAATTGTAAAGAGAAATTAGGCATATTTTAGATCTAGAGTAGACAAAGTCTCAGTGCTCTAAAAGGGTAAGTACTTGTTCAAGAGTCACCATGTGAAAGTGCTCTGATATGCATTTGTTTAACTCAGATCTAGAATAGGTATTAATGAGCCGTCCTTAATGGGAATCAGAAAGTGAAAAATCAAACCCCTGATACTGAAGTGGGACTCGTTCTATAGCCCCTTTGAGTAATAGTGATTGCCCCTCTAGTTAAAGCAAGTGCCAGTGGTCTGTTGACAGTTATAGAGGTGGAATGTTTGGAGGGATGTTGGTAAGCTCCAGGCAAAAACCATATTGGATTATGGGCGAGTTAGCAAAGGTCCAGGGATTCTAAGGCTTGAACAACGCTTAAATAAGCTGTATTTGTAGGTGAATGGAGACACACTCGAAGCTCTGGACCTCTTGGGCTTCATGTAGAGAAACAGGTTTGAGAAGTGGTGAGTGTGTACTCCATAGAAAATCACAAGAGTTTTTATCAGGATTAATATCCGTTCTTTCAAGTTGTGGTACAGAGGACAGAACTATTTCTGATTGCAGTAGGATATCTTTATTATTTTTTGCAGAGCATGGACAGCCGACACGTGTTTCGCCCCCTCTTGGCGATTTGCGCCGGGGCTTTCTCAAGGCTAATTTTACATTTATGGCGTAAATTATTTTGATTTCAAATTTTTTCAGTGTCCAAGATACAGTAAGTTCAATTTTCCAGGAGCAGAAATTCTTTTGTTAGGCTGTTGCCGTATTGGGTCCCTGCTCCTAGTCCTCCATCGTCACGGTAGTTCTCGGGTTGAATCCCAGGGTTCAACCCGAGAACTACCGTGACGATGGAGGACTAGGAGCAGGGCCAGAAAGGAAGAGCAATGACAATTCACCCTCAGCATGAAGGATCTCCTAAAAAGAACTGAGGGTCGAGACCCAGCCAAGGGACCTCAACGCCAAGGACTGCGAGAATCAGAAGTGCAAGCCATACAAGGAAGCAGAGCACGAACTAACCACACATTGGAGACCAAGTACAGGGGCGCAGAAGTGCCCAGGAATTCATCAACCAATCACCAAAAATGGGGGAAATGGAGCAACAAAAAGGCGACCAACAACAAGGGGAGCATCCCCCTAGGAAGGGAGAAAACGGCACTCAGAGGACAGCCGCCCAGAGGCAGGCGAGTGCGGAAGACCAAGAACGGTCCTAGCAGAAACTCGGAGGAAGGACGGGTTGTGAAGGAATCTGCGGCTAGAATCATCTCTACCAGATACATACTTACCGAAGGTAAGTAACTCTTACATCTGCTAGAGACGACTAGCCGCAGATTCCTTAACGTAGAATAGATACCCTAGCCAAACCTAAAGTGGAGAGGACCCCCCTCAGCCTGGAAGAATACAGGGCCCGAGTCATAGGGGCAGGGAGAAACCCAGTCCCCCTTCAGGCAGAAGAGGACCTCACCAGCTCAAAAGAACACAGAGCCCCACAGGAGACGTGTTAAGGAGAGGAGATGAGGGGCGGACCAACCCCCACCAAGCAAGAAATCTAGACAAGACGAAGGGAGAACAGTACACCCCAAGCCTTGTCAAGGCACCAGGAACTCCCACCAGAAGCCCAGAGGAATAGACAACGGCAGAAGAATACCGAAGAAGAAGAATCACCCCAAGACTCCAAGGAGAAGAGGCAAAACGGAGCCAAAGGCCTTCCAATGGAACACAGACAGTGAAAGGGGCAGTTGAACCTGACACAACCTGAAGTTAATGGGCAAGGCAGGAATGACTCCTCAGACAACAAGGCAGACGGGGGAGAAAGGCGTAGTCTCGAAAGCCCCAGCAAAAACAAGGTAGCACAAGGACCCACGTCAAGGTCCCCGGTCTAAGACCAGCAGGGCAAGCGGCACAGCTGACCGCAGGCAAGCGTCCGAGCCAAGTGCCTGACAACATCGGGCTCCAAACAAGGGCAAGGGGCAGGGAAATCACGAACAACCCCACGAAGGGGACCGTTCCAGACAGAAACCCAACAACGAAAGTGGGACCAGCCAGAATATAAGAGGAGGAAAAAGTAGGACGACCCAGCCGTCAACACAGGAAACATCCCACCTTGAACACTAGACAGAGGACCAGGACTAAAGGGCCAACAGGAGGGTCAAACACTGCAGCAAAAGAACAAGCCAGTCAGTCCATACCTATGAAGACAGAACTGAAGCAGCGGAGGCCACGCCCAGATAAAGATCAAGAAACCGCACCAGTGAAATACACCACCAGGAAAGGCAAGAACCAGCAAAGGAGGAGAGCCCATTCCCTCTAGGCGAAAGACAGCTATGCAATTGCTACAAGTAGCCCACATGGGGTAAGACGTGTCCCATGAAAAGTATGCGAACGACTTTTAGGGAAGAAATCGCGCATCAGAGAACAAAAATAAACCAGAGGCAGAAACCACAGAAGGCTTAATAAGCAACCAAAAGTATATACCAAAAAGGGGGGTGAACCAGTAGCCAACTGAAGAAATGGGCCGACCAAGAGACCCTAAGGGCACAGCAACCCACACAAAATGTGACCGTCACTCCAACTCCAGATCCCAGGAGCAAGTGGAATAACACCTCCCAACAAGACCCGGAGGATCAACAAACCAACCTACTGAGGAAGAGGATGACGGAGGCCTGCAAGAAGACGCTGAATGGCGGAGTCTGCATGAGTATTAAACAGAAGGACCCAGTCAAAGTGCAGATCAACCAGACACGCTCGAATATTGTCAGGAAAAACTGCATCACATAGACAAGCATGGTGATGGAGAGCGACAGATGGCCATAGCACTGCCGAGAGCATCAGCAACATCCAAGACCGCACGAGGAATAAACGCGGCCAACTCCCTACCATCCAACACTTGCCCCCGCAGATCAGCAGGGGCACCCTCATGGAAGACATGAGAAAGAAGGGACTCAGAGTCCCACAGGCTGGAAGTAGCCCTGGTCAACACACACAAAGTGTTAAGCACCCGCAAGGCAGCGCTAGAAGAAGGAAAGACATTACGCCCCTTGAATCCAACCACCGTGCCTCCCGAGACGGAGGAAACAACACCACAGGCAAACATGGAAAAGCATTACGCAAAAGAGAGCCTGGAGTACAAGGGTGGAAGGAAAGACATACAGGGTCGTCCGTAGCAGGACGGTAGCGATGCAGGAGCGCCTGAGGCACCGGATCGCTCATGTCAGGAAGCCCCCAAACCCCCATAAGAGAATTGTGGATTGACATTTCAAAAGAAACAAACAACTGCCATCCACCAGAACGCTGGTGGAAAACTTCCAAAAGGTTGGTCCGTGGGAAACAGAGTGACACGTTCACCCATCCGCAGAATACAAGTGGCTGTGGAAATGGCCTGTACAAAGGTAACACTAGCTTCGATAGGGCGCTGGGGAGGAGAAAGCAATTCCTTCTTGGACGAATTCTGCAGACTAAGTCGTCCATCCAGAAGTCCGGGGGGTGAGGGGCGGCCAGCCCAGGAATAGTGGAGGAGCCACAGATGAATGGGGAACCTAAGGGGCCTCAGGGGAAGGTGGAGTGGCCGGTAGAAACGCCAGCCGCGCGCCACCGCAAGAAGGGTTCAAGGATTTAGGCCGTGGGGACAGCGAGGAGCCTTCACTGGAAGATGCCAGTGAAACTGCAACAATACGGCGCCCTGTCTCCCGGGAGGAACACACCAACAGATGACAGACCTCTGGAGAAGAAGGGACCTCAGGAGATGAATCCAGAACCGTACGCCGGGGCATGTCCGGTTTGACTTCTGCCACCATGTGCTCTCTAGGAGAATGGACCAGGGTCATCACCGGAATGGCAAAGGAGTGGCGCCAAAACGGCACCCGCTGGGCCTCAGACAGAGCAGCTGCCTAAGTCAAGTACAGAGAGCGACTCAGTAAAGTGCCCCAGGTCCCGGCCTCCACCAGTGACTCCACAGGAGCGGGGAGGAAGATTCCCGATGCCGAAACGGCGCCTGCTCGACTTCTGGTAAGGCAGCTGGCTGCTCAGAGGACCGAGGGGGACCCGGGGACAAGCATAGAGTCCCTGCGATCACCTGCGACGCCACAGGGAGCCCCATAGGGATTTGAGGCGGGGAAGCCAAGCGCCGAAGAGGGGATCCCCGAAGGACCGCACCTACACAACCACCCTCCTACAGCCTGAATCGGAAACCTTTGGCGCCAGAGCTGCCGGTGACTCCGCGGAAGTCCTCGCGCAAGGCAAGGGATCCGCGGACATTTCAGGAGATGGAGGAAGGGCCAAAGAAGCCTGCAGAGCTGCAGCATAGGATGTCATTTGGGTCCTAGTCGCCCCTGCACCGGGGAAAGGCAAGTAGGGAGGCAACAGGTGGGGGCGCACGTCCCGGGGGAGAAGGAGCCCACCTCGGAAGGAAGACATGGCCTCGGAGGCAAACTGAAGGACCTACCAGCCGGTGAGCCACGCCCAAGGGGCAGCGGAGAAAGAAGATGTCGCAGATGAAAGAGGTGGTTCCTTGCTTCCGAGGTGGGAGACGGACGCTGAGAGGACACCGACCTGGATAAGCGCACCGACTGCAACTTCATACGGTGCTCCCGCCGTGACAGGTTTAATGTGCTCGCAGGCGTCGCAGCTCTCAGAGTCGTGGTGCTCACCCAGGCACCGCATGCAAATTGGGTGAGGGTCCGTCGCAGACATGGGACGTGCACAAGAGGGACACGTCTTGAAACCCGAAGACATTCGCACACTGTTCCACTGAACGCCACGCGTTAACATGGGATAGAAGGCCTGAAAACAGACCAGGGCTCAACTAGCTGAGTTGCATGCGGAAAAGCGAAAAAACTGACGTAGGCGCGACGGGGGTGGGACTTCTGTATCCTCGCTGACGTCACAAACTCGGACGACGTCAGGGCAGTCACGTGGTCTTGTCCCCCAGGCACGCAGGGCTGCTGTGGCAGAAACGTTTTCCGGATCCAGTCTCATGCCTGGGGATAATTCTACGTAAAAGAATCTGCGGCTAATAGTCTCTATCAGATAAAAGAGTATACACCTGACCCGTGATGTTGCGGCGACACAGGCTCTATAGTCTGTTTCGGAAGTAGAGACTGAACCTCCTGTTTGAGGAGATAGTCGGGTGATAGTTTGTGGGGTTTTGGTGGAATATTTGGAGGCTTGTTGATAAATTCCAAGCAGTAACCAGAACGGATAATTTGGAGTACCAAATTGTCTGTTATTGATTGCCAGATTGGTAGAAAATCAGACATTTTTCCCCCGACAGGTGTTGAGCAGTCAGAGGAAGTGCAGTCAAGTCACTGGTTTATGTTGGCGGGGGAGTTGCGGGTGTTTGAACCCCGGCCCCTGCTCTTACGGTTACCTCTCCTGAAATAACCCTTAGATGGAGAGGGTTGGTTATTACCCTTGTTGGTGGAGGTGGCTTCTGATTAGGTATTTTTGGAACCTCCTCTGTAAAAAAAGCATCGAAAGGAAGCACGACCATGTGTGGACTGAAGGGCTCCCATCTATTTAGCTACCTCAGTATCTTTCTTCATACTTTCAAGTGAAGTCTACCACTGGGGCAAATAGATTTTCCTTATCGAAAGTTGTATTTAAAATGGAGCTTTGAACCTCAGGTTTAAAACCAGATATACGGAGCCAGGCGTGCCTCCTTAAGAGGACACTAGTGTTCATAGCACTAGCAGCACTGTCTGCAGCATATAGAGAGCATCTTATTTTTTTGTTAGAAATAAGTTGCCCTTTATGAACCAGATCTTGTTGAAGACGCCCCAGAAATTGGCTGCTTAAGAAGCTACCCTTTTCCCCGAAGCATCAACACATTTTGATTACTCATCAGGAGGTGGAGCCTCTCCTGTTGTCAGTAAGTTGGCTATTTTTCGTGCATCGGACACAACCAGGGAGTCTAGTGGGAATTGTCCTCTTATATATACTGTGCATTGTTGTATGGCGTTTTAGGATCCAATTGAATTTTCCCAATTCGTGCCCTTATATAGGTACAATTCACATTGCCTAATATAGACTTAGAAATCATTCCCTTATTTAGAGAAAGCCTATGCAGATCAAATACAGGCATGGCTATTTCCACCCGTATCAAAACTCAATTGGAATAGAGCACATGCTCAGGCTCGAAGGAGTGCTTGGAGTCTGCGTCAAACGATACCCAACTGGCTTCCTGCAAGAATAATGGATGCGTTAGAAGACGGCACCAACTGAGGTCATCGAGTAAGGTCAATGTAGCTCGACCAGCGTTGGTCCGGATTGATCCATGTATCCAAAGGGCCACTCAAATATGAGGTGCATGGCCTTGTAAAACTCAGTCACTCCAGCTCCAGGAAACTCAGAGGGTCGGCGATGGCACTGGCTCGATCACAGCCCCAGGAATCAAATGCAGATGTTCCTTTGTCTCATCGGATGACTGACTGATGGGGAAAACTCAAAGACCTCTTCAAATTCTTGTTCTTATGCTTGTGGGACTTACTCGCAATTCCAGACTTCGACAACATCTTTTTCCATGGCCCTCTTGGCCAGGACAGCTATAACTTCCTCTCAGAGTGAGTAAAGATGATCCGTTGACAGCTGTTCTTGAGATGGCAGTAAAGGAGGAGGGAAAGATTGGAAACGAAGGGAGAAACCATTTGTCTGATGTTATAGACTGTGAGAAATTGTCCTGGCATATGCTGTCCACTATTCTAGTGGGCACCTGGCACCAGTCCAAACGACCCTTATTGATGGTAGGTTAAAGAAATCCTTTATAGAAAGCTATCCTAGTGGTAGCAGTGGAGAGCAGCCTACAGGCTAAGTCTTGGAGGAATGTAAAGCAGCTTGTTTTACCGGTCTATAATCGCATGAATGACCAAATGAAAGGAAAACCACACCAGGTATATGGAAAATGCTACTTACCAGTATGCATCTGTTCTTGGCATGTAGAGCTGCAGAATCCTACATTTAGCAATAGATCGCCACCTGGTGTTGGGCTCGGATGATTGCAGGTTGTTGTCTTCTTGGAAGAAGTCTTTTGTAGTCACGATATAGAGGACTCCTCCCTTGGACAATACTGCGCATGGTCATCGACTCCCTCTTCAGATTGTTTTTCGCCACGATGGGAAATTATGGAGTTAGTAGAAGTAAAAGAGAAAGGATGTCCATGCGTGTGCATCTAAGTAAGATGAGTACTGGAACAGATACAAGTCCTGGGGAGGCGGAGGGCATGTAGGATTCTGCAGCTCTACATGCCAATAACAGATGCATACTGGTAAGTAGCATTTTCCGTTCGAGGCATATGAGCTGCAGATTCTACATTTAGCAACGATTGTGCAGCAGTGTCTCCCCTAGCGGTGGTCACTTGTATCCGTTGCAGCATACTGAAATAGTGTTTTAAGGACAGCTTGGCCTACTGCAGCTTACTGCTTGGCTTGCACATCAACACAAAAGTGAAGGTGTGTATTGTAGACAATGTTGCTTCCTTGCATATGTCCCCTAATGGTATGTTTCCTAAGAAAGCCATAGTGGCTCCTAGTATGCGAGTAGAGTGTGCTCTAGGAGGAACTGTTAGTGTACGTTTAGCCTAGTGATAGCATATTTGAATACACTTTACAATCCATCTAGCAATACCTCCTTCTAGAGATGGGATTGCCTTTGTGTGGGGGAGAGAAAGATACAAATAGTGGTTTTGTCTTTCTGAAGGATTTAGTCCTGTCCGTCTAATATAGTAGAGCTCTTCTAACATCTAAGGTGTGTAAAGCTCTTTCTGCAACAGAGTCTGTTTTTTGGAAAAACACTGGTAACTACTGATTGGTTTAGGTGAAAAGGAGTAATCACTTTTGGTAGGAATTGTGGAGGAGTGGGTCTAAGAACCACTTTGTTAGGATGTATTTGAAAAAATGGTTCTTCTATTGTGAATGCTTGGATTTCACTAACTCTTCTGAGAGAGGTAATGGCAACAAGGAAAGCAGTTTTCCATGTTAGGAATTGCAGTTCACATTTATGTAACGGCTCAAAAGGGGGTCCCATGAGTCTTGTAAGGACCACATTTAGGTTTCATACTGGAGCAGGTGGTAACCTGTGTAGGATTATTCTTTTTAATTCTTCCATAAATGCTTTTATTGCAGGTACTCTAAATAGAGATAGATGTTGTCTATTTTGTAAATACGCTGCAATAGCTTCTAGATGCAGGCGTATGGAAGAGTAAGCCAAATTGGACCTTTGTAAATGTAGAAGGAAGCAAATGATATTTTGGATGGAAACGTCCAAAGGATCAATGTGATTGTTGTTACAGTATATTGCAAATCGTTTCCACTTAGCAGCATCGCATACTCTGGTAGTGGGTCTTCTAGCTTCTTTAATCATATTCATACAGTCTGGTGGTAAGTTTGAGTAACCAAACTCTAGGACTTGAGGAGCCAGATCGCCAAATTCAGTTGGCTTGGTTCTGGGTGTCTTATTTCTCCATGGTTCTGTGCTAACAGGGATGGCGTGAGCCATAATTTCTGATGTGGAACCAATGAGAGATCTTGTAGCGGGGTGAACCACAGCTGACGTGCCCATGTGGGGGCCACTAGTATCAGTTTGAGAGACTGTTGTCTGAGCTTGCGTACTACTAGTGGAATGAGTGGGAGAGGCGGAAAAGCGGACGCAAATCTGCCTGACCAGTTCATCCATATTGCATTCCCCTCAGACCAGGGGTGTGGAAACCTGGCGGCGAAGGTTGGGCATTTTGAGTTCTCGTGGGTGGCAAACAGGTATTATTTGTGGATGCCCCCACATTTGAAAGAATGGTTGTAGTACTTGTGGGTGCTACTCCCATTCGTGAATCTGTTGTGATTGGCGACTTAACAGATCTGCTATCTGGCTGTGGATCCCTGGAAGGTGTTCTACTGTCAGATGTATGTTTTGAGGGATGGCCCATCTCCAAATGTTCTGTGCAAGTTGGGACAGTTGCAGAGAGTGTCCCCCCCTGTTTTTTGTATATAGTACATGGCTGTCATATTGTCCGTTCGGATAAGGACAGCTTTGTTTTGGACTTGTACCTAAAAGGTTTTGAGGGCTAGGAAAATTGCTAGCAGCTCTAAATGGTTGATGTGGAACGGTTTCTGTTGATTGTTCCACTGACCCTGTGTGGTATAATGCAGGAGATGGGCTCCCCATCCTGTGAGGGATGCATCTGTTGTGAGCACTATCCTTGGAACTGGATCTAGGAACAGCCGTCCCTTTGTCAAATTTTTGGTGTTCCACCACTGCAGAGAGCGATATGTACGGCTGTCTACCAACACCAGGTCTGTGAGCTGACCTTAAACCTGATTCCACTGTTGTGCTAGACATTGTTGTAGTGGGCGCATTTTTAGTCTTGCGTGGGGAACTATGAAGATGCAAGATGCTATCATCCCTATTAGTTTCATGAACACTCTGGCTTGTAGAGAGTGCTGGCATTGAAAAAGGAAGATTAAGTTCTGAATACTTTGAATCCTGGCTTGACCGGGATACGCTAGAGCTGCCGATGTGTTTATAGTAGCTCCTAGATATTGATGAACTTGCGAAGGCTCTATGTGCGACTTGGTGTAGTTTATCGTAAACCCTAAGTCGTGCAGTGTTTGAATGCTTCGTTTTGTGTGTTGTGCACACTGGTTGTACGATCTTGCTTTTATGAGCCAGTCGTCGAGGTAGGGCAAGACATGTATTTGTTGTCTTCTGAGATGTGCTGCAACTACTGCTGAGCACTTTGTAAACACTTGTGGTGCTGTTGTAACCCCGAATGGGAGGACTTTGAACTGATAGTGTTGTCCTTGTATGACAAACCTTAAATACTTCCTGTGCGCAGGATGTATTGGAATGTGAAAGTAGGCGTCCTTTAGGTCTAGTGTGGACAGAAAATCTCCCTGTTGTAGTAATGGGAGTACCTGTTGTAAAGTGATCATGTGAAAATGATCTGATTGTATGTAGTGGTTGTGGGGTCTGAGGTAAAGAATTGGTCTTAAAGTCCCGTCCTTCTTTGGAATTAGGAAATACAGGGAGTAGACTCCTGTTTTTTTTCTTCTAATGGAACTACTTGAATAGCATCTTTTTGTAGAAGTGCTAGAACTTCCTGTTGAAGCAGAGTTATGTGTTCTGCAGACATTGGACGCTGCCTGGGTGGTATGTTTGGGGGAGTTGCTGTGAGTTCTAGGCAGTAGCCATGTTGGATAATTTGTCTTACCCACCTGTCTATTGTGATGGAGTCCCAGACAGGTAGGAACTGTGAAAGTCTGCCCCCCACAGCAGTGGAATGCTGTAGGGGAGGCAGAGGGAAATCACTGTTTAGGAGTGGAAGAGGAGCGGTTGTTGTTACTACCTCTACCTCTTCCCTTGTTGTTATTGCCTCTGTATCCTCCTCTAAAATATCCTTTATTAGAGGAGGTCTGCGTGTGTGTTTTAAAAGATGATGTTGTGTCTGCGCCGGTCTGCTTGGAGCCTCCTCTATAAGAGGAGCGGCGAAAAGATTCTCTAGTTTGGGTGGATTGTAATGCCTCCATAAACTTAGCGGTGTCTGTGTCCTTCATCTTTTCTAATGTATTATCTACCTCCGGCCCGCACAACTGGTTCTGATTAAAGGGCTGGTTTAGAACGGTAGTTTGTACCTCTGGCTTAAAACCCGAAATGCGTACCCATGCGTGACGCCTGAGAATAACACTAGTGTTCACTGCTCTGGATGCTGTGTCAGCTACATCTAGTGCGCATTTAATTGAGGCATTAGAAATTAATTTGCCTTCTTGTAAAAGTTCTGCTTCCAGATCCTTGTGTTGATCTGGTAGGTGTTCCATTAACTTTTCTAGTTGATCGTAATGAGCCCTGTTGTAGCGTGAGAGTAAAGCCTGTGTGTTTGCTATGCGCCATATGTTTGTTGCTTATGCAGCAATTCGTTTCCCTGACACATCAATAATTTTGGACTCCTTGTCAGGCGGGGGTGTGTCCCCAGAAGTTTGAGAATTGGCCCTTTTGCGTGCATTTGACACTACCAAGGAGTCTAATGGCAGATGACCCTTAATGTATACTGGATCAGCTGGTGCTGGCCTATACTTTGTCTCTATTCTAGGATTTTGCACCCTACACCTTACTGTGTCTTTAAAAATCTCTGGATCATGTTTAATGACTCCCTTAATCATTGGTAATATTTGGGTAGACCTTTGTGACTGTTCAAAAGTGTCTAACAAGAAGTCCTCCTCAATGGCATCAGAGTGCCTAGGAACCCCATGTTAAAGTGCAGCTCTGTTTAATAAATGATTAAAAGCAATACTGTCCTCTGTAGGGGAAGGTTTTGTTGGGTAGTACGGAGGATCAGGGATTTCTGGTGCATTATTTGGTGCAAAATTATATGCATCATCATCCTTAGGGTATTCTGTGTTAACATCCTCATCTAAAGGGTATGTATGTGGCTCTGGAACATCATCCCCCCCCACCCAAATCATACTCCTCATCAGTGTGGTGTGATGATGCAGGAGAGTGAATAGGAGAAGTTATAGGTTCCACATATGGAGTAATAGGAGATGAAGAAGGTGAAGGAGAGGAAGGGTGCATTGGAGAAGTTGCACAGTCCTTTTTGGCAGGAACCACAGTTGTAAGTGGTGTGTCTGCTGGTCTCTTATAAAGGGATCGCTTCCACATGTCCAGTTTTTGGATTAATATGGACCTTTTTCTGTCTAGGATCTGGTCTAAACAGTTCTTCCTCTTCTATAATCTTCTTCGGCGTCGATTTTTTCAGAGCCGATAGAGGTTGTTTAGTGCTTTTTGCCTTAGGAGGAGTAACTGAGTCTTTTGGCAATGTTTTCGGTGCCAAAGGTTGTTTAGCCTTATCTGGGGTCTTTGGTACCAATATTAGAGGTTTCGGCGTGGATACAGGTTTTGCTGGGCCTGTGGCGCTGGAAACAGGCTTCCCCTCTTTGTTTTTTGAACCAGAAGGTTTCGGAGTTGAAGCTTTCGGGTTTGGTACAGGTTTTGGCTTTGGCACCGATGGTACGGGTGCCGAAGCGTCCTTGTCTTTGGGCGCCAAAGGGTGTCTTATCTTCGGAGCCGACAAGTCCTTCGGTGTCGAAGGATGTTTTGGTGCCAATGGAGGTGTAACTAGCACATGGTGTTTCTTTGCTGCCGAGGCACCGGAAGGCGTATTCTCTTTCCTCGGAGCCGGGCCCGAAGGCAGGACGTTAGAGGGTAAATGTCTGTCTCGACTGGGCCCCATGGGCGGAGTGCTGACCGTTGCCTTCTGTTTAGGTAATGTCTGTCGTGCAGGGGCAGATGTACTCACGGGTTGTCGAGATGGTATCGAATCGTCCGAATCCTCTGCCCCCGATATTATCTGGAGATCAGGCGAGTCCTCCTCTGCACCGAGTGGAGCCTCGTCCTCTGAGATATCTTCCATTGGATATTCGTCCTCTGAGAAGTCTTCTTCGACGATCTCCTTTTCAAATTGGCCTCCGGTGCTGGTACTGATGTCCTCATTTCGTGTCGATGGGTCCTCCGATACCGGATGGTCTTCTTCGATCGGAAGGAGGCACAGGCTGTGCAGGTCGACTCCTCGTGTTCTGGCAAGAGACAGAGGTTGCAAACCTCGTGATGGTCGCTATGAGGGAATTTTGCTCGACATACCGGGCATCTCTTGAATAGAGTTCTGTCCATGAGCCGATGATGTAGCTGGTGATGTCGAAAGTCTATTCGATGTCGAAAGAAGTTTGTTTGAAGTTTCTTGCTTCGAAAAAGCAGAAAAAGTATTTTTCTAGCCGGAGCGGAAAACTTTCATCCGAACCCAGTGGCGGAAAAAGATCTGAGGTTGGAGTCGATGACCATGCGCAGTATTGTCCAAGGGAGGAGTCATCTATATCGTGACTAAAGAAGACTTCTTCCAAGAAGACAACAACCTGCAATCATCCAAGCCCAACACCAGGTGGCGATCTATTGCTAAATTTAGGATCTGCAGCTCATATGCCTCGAACATGAATTTTTTCTAAACACATCCCTCTAGTCTCTTGAGGAGGCTAGATGCAAAAGTACATTCAGTAAACTTAATTGACACGCAGTAAATTAGAACAAACTGTGAGCCCTAGGGGCGTACCAAAACATATATTAAGAAATTGGTATAAGAACCACGACTGACATAGATACAAGGCCTAGAGCCTTCAGAACCGCTGGGGCCACCAGGAACCACCCAACGTAGTGACACGGGGGACCCACGGGGACACGTGCAGTGTCTAAACACAGCCATGAATCAGCATTACCTTCTATTGGGAAAGTCGCAGTTGGAATTTTAAAGAATAATGAGACTTAGAAAAGGACTTGGAGCAAACCCCTTTAGAACTAGGAGGTTCTAGAGTCAATACCCACGGGAGCACCGGAGTACTCGAGCTACCTCACCCAGGGAAGCCGGGTGTGTAAGTGTCTTTTGATGTCGGGTTTTGTCATTGATTTCAATGCCGAGTTGCTAAAAAAGTGCTGCTGGCGACAAAGTGGGAATGGTCCTGGTGGATCCACGGATGGATCGAAGCTGCTAAGAACCTAAAAGCAGAGTGGGCAGAGTCCGGGTCACTTGCCAGTGACCTGGAAAGCGATGAGCAGATGCCCACCGATGTCGGGTGCTTGCAGGTGAAGGTGTAAATTGATATGTAAATTGATACTTGTATAGCGCACTACTCACCCGCAAGGGTCTCAAGGCGCTTGTACGAATACCGCTGTGGAACCCATCCTGGCTTTCCCTGGTAGGCGTCCACTCCTGGGCACCCCCAAGGTGGAGGCCAGGCATCCTTAGCGTTGTGGGGGCCGTTGTGGAGATTAAGCAAGCTATTGCCCAGAGTTGCAGAGTGGGACTCCATGATTGGAATAGGCACCGAGGCGAGAATTATCAGGTCCGTGGAATTTTGAGCTCAAGACCCGCCGAGGCGGGGAATTGAACCCTGGTCCAGGGCTAGACCTCTGCATCAGGGTCTGCCGCTCTAACTCTTCAGCCACAAGGACCAGGAGGCGTCGACGACGACCAGGTGCTGGATTCGAGCAGTCCCACGAAGGATGTAGAGTGCTGGTGCATCGGATTCCGGATGGGCCCCAACAAGCCTTGGCAACAGCAACCCACACAGGAAACAAAGATTGGCTTCTGTGTAGACCAGCAAGGTCTGATGGTCTCACCACTCGGTGGGAAGTCAGGGCACGTCTGGAGCAACCAGGGAAGCCCAAAGGAAAGAAGAATTACCTTTTTGGGGACCCACCAGTCGAAGGACCAGGGATCGCGAAGAGGCATCGGAAAGAAATGCTAGAAGCGGGCTCACGCAACACTCGTTTAGTGTAGGCCCATAATCTTTGGTGCAGATGGTGCTCGGAGCTTGGACCAAAAGTAGCCCAACGCACAACTTCGGGAAACCTCGGGAAGTCAATGCACTAGCAAATGAGTATAGTGTCCAGGAGTTCCGGTCCCACGTCACTCGTGAGGGTTGCGGGTCTCAGCTTTGCTGGGATCTCGTGTAGGCCTCTGAGAAGTCTGGAAGTCCGTGTCCTGAGTCGCAAATACTTCAGGGTCCGGTGGGAGCCTTGGCAATGCAGATCGGCAAGATGCTTCTTTGGTGCCCGCTTGAACAGGGGAGTCATTCCTTGACCCCAAGGGAGATTCTTCCTCTCTCGTCTTGTTGTGTAGAATGTCAAAGTTCCAGGATATATGTTGCAGAGTTTCGTCCAGGTGTAATCTGAAGTCCTAAGGACTGAGGTCCCATATTCTACTGAAGAAAGTGATGGACATACTCTGGGAACCCACCTATGGGAGGATCTAGGAAGGGGGGATGGCTACACCCCTTTCCCTTTGTCCAGTTTTGCGCCAGAGCAGGGGCTGAGCGCCCCTGCAACCGGTTTGAACTGGGGTATGCACAGGGACACCAAGTGTGCCCCCAGCACTGTCTGAAAAGCCTTCTCTGAATGCACCCACCCAGCCCATGTGACAGGAAACCGATTGTCTAGTCCTCCCCTGCGGAGTTTCATCCATCAGCAGATCAGACCCGTGTGTGGCTGCAGCTTCCAATTCGTGATTCTAGGGTTCTTTTAAATTATCACCAGTTAGGTCAGTGTGTACATGTCTCTCCCTCTAAAAGGGTGGAATTCCACCCCCGCCGCCAAGACTGGCGCGGGTAGGATTCCAAAGTGATTGACACCAAACACCACATGTTTCCTTACAGCCATTCCAAAGTTTGCATTTACTGCGAGGTTATAAAACACTTAGGAGTATATGATCTGTCTGTAACACAGAACAGCTTCAGAGAATAGATTCCGAAAGCTGCAGAGGGGTCCTGCTCATGCATGGGCACCCTCTCACACAAAACCAAGCACTCTGCCTTCAGAATTGATAAGCCTGCCATAGAAGTGACTTACAGGTTCATGTGTGTCAGTGATTAAAGGTAGATATGGGTAGCCTATCTCTTAGTAAGGGGTGCATGCACCACCTTACACAGGCTGCAGGAGCAGACCTGTGGTGCCATTTTGGAAATCTTCCCAGGGGTGGCATAATACATGCCTCAGACCCTGGAAGGCCTCTTGGGTACCTATGCCCTTGGCACCTAAGGTACGATATACTAGGGACCCACAAAGGTAACCCAGAAACGAATCTTGAGTGTACCTAATGTACATGCAATAATTTTAGAGAGGAAGCAGCTAGGCTGGGGTCAGGGTTAGCAGGGTCCCAGCCAGACTTAAGTCGAGAAACAGTGTAACACCAGCAAAAAGTGGAGGTAACCATAGTAAGCAACTAGATCCTAGAGGTATTTGTGGCATAACACCTACACAGATCGAGGTATAATTAGGTACATCTAGTTAGGGAGGCATTGCAGGAGTAGCACTTTTTAATCATGTGTTTTATGTACTTTTATATATTCATGATTACTGCAAGACGGTAGAACTTTACCATCCCTTTACTTTCGTAATACTTCTAATCATAATTCTGCTCTTGTCTAATGATTGTTGCAGCTCATCTAGTTTACACTAGAACTGTTCAATACATTCTTATTGAAAACACCCAGCCTATTTATTCTGTGTATCAAAATTACATAGGTTTGCATTGTAAGAAAAACACCCTCCTAACCCAGAAGGAAAAGAGGATATGCACTGAAAAGTTGTCATAAAACAATGCTTTATTGCCACAAGGAAAACTTGTAATTGCAGGCAGTTGCCTATAGGCTGCATAGCAGCGCAATAATGAAAAAGAAAAAACTGACACCTTGCCTTTAAGGCTTCCAAGGGTTAGGGTGCCGTGCTTTTAAGACATGCAGGAGACCCTCCGCTCCAATCATGCACCACAGGTGGCAGTCAAATCAGTTCTTTTTTCCAGCTCCTTCTGTGAGAATCCTGGAGTTTGAGCTCTTCAGTTTTTTGACTGAAATTTATATATTCGACATTTTCTTTGAAAAATTCAACATTTCTTGATTCCTAGAAGTAAATTCTACTGGTTTTCTGACCTTTTCCAATTTTTTTTCAAGTCAGAATGCCTGCTTTGTTTTGGAAATGTCCTTCCTGTGGCAAGAAAATGGCACTACCAGACCCACACTTGGTTTGTATTGTGTGTCTCCTTCACACAACCCTGATAAGTGTTATCATTTCCAGAAGTTTCCTAAAAGGACTCTGCGTGCTAGAGAACGCATCAAGCTTCATGCCCAGCTGGAGAGGGATAGAAACCATCATGGTGGTGGTCATGAAGACATCAGAGCCCCCTCTTCCAGCAAGCAGCATCGAAAAAGACGTTTCACCTCCCCTGATTCGACGAAGAAGCAGGTAACAGAATGTTCGCCATCGCCGTCGAAGAGGCAGAGGCACTCTTCAGTGTCGAAGGACAAGTCATAGTCTAGACGTCGGGACCCTCCGCCGCACGCCAGCAAGTCGGCGTCAAGGCACAGCACTTCTGGCTCGAACGCTGTGAGTCCAGAGAGACCTGTTAACGCCCCGTCGATGTCCAGGCTTCCATTGACGGCGAGGCATTCTCCACCACCCTCGAGAGGGTCGGCGTCGAGAGACTCGCCGGCGAAGACCATGCCGCGAGTGGACAGACTGTTGACGTCAAGAACGTAGTCCAGGTCACGGCATTTGCCGTTGAGGAGGTCGGCGCAAGTAAGGCACCATGTGAGGTCGACGTCCACCCATCATCGCAGGAGGTCGACGTCGAGACCAACGTCTTTGACAGGACGGCGTTTTCACAGCAGATACAGAGAAACCTTTAAAGTAGCCTCCCACATTACCAAGGTCGCCTTCCTCACGCCGATCCCGTTCAAGTGGTCGTCATAGCTATCGCCACGAACCTGCACACAAGAGGAGGCGCAGAAGATCATACACCTGGTCTTCTTCCACTAGGTCTTCTGTTCAGGACTACTCACAAACCCTTACATCTACGCCACCTTCAAGTGTGCCTCCCATTGATGACATTGGGACTTTCTCTGACGTACTTGGCAGAGGAGCTAAAAAACTGAATATCAGTTTGTATACTCCAGTGCTTCCTACATCAGTCATTTTTGAGACATTGCACCATCGTACGGCTCCCAGACCTCCACTACCAGGCTTTTTAGAACCAGCTACGGCTACGTTACTCACCCCTGCCACAGTGGGGTCAGTTGCGTTAAGGATCACAATGAAGTACAAAGCTCCAGACCAAGATCCCTCGTTCCTTAGGTCTGATCCTCCTGCGGATTTAGTCATTGTGGCAGCAGCCAGGAAAGCGCACTCCGCAGCCTCATTAGCTTCAATTCCTCCAGAAAAGGACAGTAAGCAAATTCACTCTTGTGGCAGAAAGATGTGTAGTACGTCTGCATAGTCAATGAAAGTAGCAAGTGCATCAGCCCTTTTAGTGCGCTACGACAGGTCTCTTTGGGACTCCCTGGCTAGGTTTACTGACAAGCTTCCCAAAGAAGATTGACAGGACTTCCAAGAGATCCTGCAGGAGGGTGGTTTAGTAGCAAACCAGGTCATCAGCGCTGCTACAGACGCCTCAGACCTTGCAGCGCATGGCTATGAATACTGCATCTGCTTGCGACGCTCAGCATGGTTGCGCCTCACAGGTCTTAAACTGGACGCTCAGAAGAGGATTCTCAACCTGCCTTTCAACTGCTCCTCCTTATTCAGCTCTCACGCTGATGAGGAGATGACAAAGATGAAGACCGAGCTGGACACGGTCAAAGCAGTTGTACTAGAGAAGAGAAAGGAGTTTTGTAAACGCTTTCGTCAATACAACAAGCTCCCCTTCCAGCAGAGGGTTCAACCCCCTCAATGGTCCTCCCAAAACCAGCAGAGGTCTCGTTTCCAGCAGAAGCATCCTGGCACAGGAAGGGGAACAATAAACAGCAGCCATCCTCCAAGCAGCCTTCAAAGCAGTGAGGCATTGCTTCCTCCGCACCAGTTTGCCACTCCGGTAGGAGGGATTATTGTTTTTCATCTAGAAGAGTGGGAAACCATAACAACAAACAAAATGGGTGCTGAATATTGTGCAGCAGTTACTTGCTGAGGTTCAAGTCCCCTTCCCAGCAAGTTCCTCCAAAATTGAAGTGCCTTCCACAACAATACAAGCAACTGTTACAAGGCGAGGTGTATACCCTTCTCTCCAAGAAAGCCATAGAAGAGGTCCCTCTTCTCCAGCGAAACCAAGGGGTATACTCACGGTACTTCCTGGTCCAAAAGCGAGGAGTAGCCAAAGAGTACAGACCTATCCTCGACCTGCGCCTGCTGAACAGGTTTATCAGGAAAGAGAAATTTCGGATGATAGCCCTTCACCAGATATTCCCACATCTTCACCAGGGGGACTGGATAAGTGCCATCGATCTGCAGGACGCCTACTTTCACATTCCTGTGTCAGTGAAGCATCGCAAATTCCTCAGGTTCCAGGTGTCTAAACAGGACTATCAGTACCAAGTACTTCAGTTCAGGCTGAAATCCGCCCCCCAAACGTTCTCCAAGTGCATGGCGGTGGTAGATGCATTCCTTCGCAAGCGGAAAATCTTTGTCTATTCCTACCTAGACGACTGGCTCCTAAAGAGTTCCACACCGTAACTATTCCAGAGCCATCTCACCTACAGTCATCAACTTCTTCACTCCCTGGGGTTGCAAGTCAACTACAAGAAGACAGTCCTCAACCCGACACAGAAGATACATTACTTGGGTGCTTTCCTAGACACCGCAAGGGCAAGTGTGTGTCCTTGGGAGGAGCGGTTGTCATCAATGTTGATCAAGTGCTGCGCTCTTCTCAGCGCTCCACATCCTAAAGCCAGGCAGATGTCATCGCTGCTGGGATCGATGGCCTCATGCATCTTCATTGTGTCCAATGCCAGACTTCACATGCGGCCTCTGCAGCAATCCCTCGAAGATCAGTGAAAGCAGCGGTCACGCCACTGGGAAGATTCCGTGCCTGTTCCTCAGGCTGCCAGGGGCTCAATCAAATGGTGGATGAAACTGTTGCACCTTCTACAAGGGGTCCATTTTCACCAGGTCCTTCCGACCCAGACTATTGTTACAGATGCTTCACTGCAGAGTTAGGGAGCTCACATGGGCCAGCTTCAGGTACAAGGTCTCTGGTCCGAGACAGAGCGAAGTTATCACATCAACTTCCAGGAGCGAAGGGCAGGTTATCTGGCTCTCAAGTCTTTGTACCCGTCTCTCCAGTTCCATTCAGATTCAGACAGACAACACAACTATAATGCACTATCTGAACAAGCAGGGAGGCACCAGGTCAAGGGTCCTGTCTCTGGAGTCCCAGACCATATGGATGCGGCTTCTGGCGAGGAGTCTCACGATCGTAGCGGTCCACCGTCCAGGGACCTTTAACGTGCAGGCAGATGTTCTCAGCAGAGACTTCATAGAAGCGCACGATTCGGTGCTAAAGAACAATTGTTACTTACCTGTAAACAGGTGGTTCTCCAGTATTGGTGTCTTTCATAGATTCACATGCTTGAATATTCCCCGTCGTCGGAGTGGGAGTCCCACGGTAAATAAAATAGCAATAAATACTAAATATATAATAATATATAATAAATATATATATACATAATAAGGAAAAACCCCAAAAATGCATACAAGAAGCATCTGGTATCTAACCAAAAAGTTCCACATAGGAATGCATGGGGATAAAGAAGTTCCAATGCAGCCTATCCTTGTCATTATGTTAGTCCAAACTGCAGCCAATCAGGCGCCAGCAGCCCTCTAGAACCTTCTCCTCAGAGCTCAAGCCCTCAGATTTTCATAGCACAAGAGTGACCACAGAGTCTATGAGGAGAAGAGAGCCTCTGAGGGGAGGAAGGGAGGGTCGCATGTGAATCTATGAAAGACACCAATACTGGAGAACCACCTGTTTACAGGTAAGTAACAATTGTTCTTCTCCAGTATTGGGGTGTCTTTCATAGATTCACATGCTTGAATATAGAATAGTAAGCAGTCCGTATCCGAACACAAAGTTTCCAGAATGCAATGTATACACAAAAGGTTGGAATCAACAGGTGTAAACCCATGCCATAGAAGTTATACAACTATATGTATACATAGAGAAGACATGCAGAAGACTGGAAACCATAGGAGGAGGGTAGAACAGAGGCTCACCTTATTGAAAAAGATTACGGAGCACAGCTTGTCCCACTGCGGTATCTCCTTCAGCCATGGCACCCAGATTGTAGTGCTTTGTGAACGTGTGCCTGCTGGACCACGTGGCTGCTCTGCAAATCTGATGCAATGGAACTCCGGCAAAGAGTGCAGTCGAAGAGGCCACAGACCTGGTAGAGTGGGCTCTTACTGCAGACTGTAAAGGCTTTCCCGCTTTCTGATGGCAGAAAGCAATCGCCGAAGCCACCCAGCGGGCTACTGTAGGTTTGGTGACTGGTCGCCCTTTTTGAAAGCGGCCATAGGCCACAAAGAGCTGATCCGATTTTCGGAACTGGGTTGTTCTGCTGATGTAGAACTTTAAACATCTTCTAATGTCCAAAGAGTGCAAGCGTTGTTCCGCAGGAGATTGCGGGTTGGCAAAGAAAGACTTCAGTATAACAGGCTCATTAATATGGAAGTCTGACGGCACTTTTGGAAGGAAAGTAGGGTTAGTGCGTAAAAGCACAGAATCCGGTTTAACTGCAGAAATGGTTGTTTGATCGTGAAAGCATGTATATCACTCACTCGACGTGAAGACGTCAAAGCAAGTAAAAGCGCAACCTTCCAGGTGACATACTTGAGGTCTGCTTTATGGATTGGTTCAAACGGTGCAGTCATTAATTGTGATAGGACAATGTTGAGGCGCCACTCGGGAGGGGGACGCCGAACTGGAGGAAAAGTCCGAAGGAGTCCCTTGAAAAATTGACGTATTAACCTGGATGAGCATAAGGAGGCTGAGCCATCATGGCGGAAGCGTGATATTGCCGCCAGAAAGACCCTTAAAGTAGCATGTGACAAACCCGACTGAGCCAGATGGAGAAAGAAAGGGAGGAGCTCAGCGGGCGTGGCACGCAAAGGATGTACTCCGGCGTCTGCACACCAGTGGCAAAAGCGTTTCCATTTCAACTTATAGGTCTTTATAGTTGATGGAGCCCTGGCCTGAGCGAGGATGTTACGACACTCCTGAGGGATGATTATATGTGCAAATTCACAGTGCTCAGGTTCCAGGCTGACAAGCTCAGGGAAGAGGGGTCCGGATGGTAGATTTGACCCCTGTTCATGGAGAGAAGATCCATTCGAGGATGAAGAAGAATGGGTTTGCATTGAGACAGGAGTAGCAGCTCCGAGAACCACGCCTGTCGTGGCCACCTGGGAGCAATCAGAAGGATGTGGCAGGGTTCTCTCCGCATCTTCCAAAGTACTCGAGGCACTAGAGGGATCGGAGGAAAAGCATAGGCGAAGAGATTCGACCAATCCATCAAAAGGGCATTGCCTTGGGATCCTTTGTGGGGATGCCAGCTTGCGTAAGCGGGGCATTTGCGGTTCTCTGGAGTCGCAAAGAGGTCGATTTCCGGGAATCCCCAACAGTGAAAGACCATATCGAGTGTTGGCTGGTGGAGTTCCCACTCGTGGTTGGATGATCGGGACCTGCTTAGGGAATCCGCCAGGAGGTTGGACAACCCCAGAAGATGAACTGCGGTGATTTGGATTTGATGATTGATGGACCAGTCCCAAATCGCCTCTGCCAGGCGGGATAACACCGGAGACTTTGTTCCGCCCTGTTTGTTTATATAAGGCATGCAGGTCGTGTTGTCCGTCTGTATGAGAACTGACTCTCCCTGCAGCACTGGTTGAAATGATTTCAGGGCCAAAAAGATAGCCATAAGCTCCAACTTGTTGATGTGCCAGGTCTTTTGATGCAAAGTCCATTTCCCTTTGACGGACAGGTCTTGAAGATGAGCTCCCCAGCCCTCCAGGGAGGCATCCGTCGTTGGAGTCAGATCTGGGGTGTTGGACAGAAAGGACGTGCCTGCCGCTAGCTGGTGTGGTTGTGCCCACCATTTGAGCGCTTTCTTCATGGGAATGGTGATGGAAACCTGATCGTTGAAGGAACCGGTGACTTGAAGCCACTGTTTGTCCAGAGCCTGTTGGATAGGTCGTGCTCGTAGTCGGCAATGAGGGACAAGAGCGATGCACGACGAAGCCATCCCTAGAAAGGACTTCAACAAACGGACTGAAACGCACTTCTTTGTTAGAAGTAGCGAAACTAGTCGTAGAATCCTTTGCTGACGTTCCCGGGAGACAAATGCCTTGGCTAGTTTGGTGTTCAGCGTTGCTCCTAGGAAATCCTTGCAAGTTGTTGGCTGCAATTGAGATTTCTCCAGATTGATGGACAGACCCAAGGAACGGAATACTGTCTGACAAACTGCAGTATGGTGTAGAAGTTGTGAGCGGGATTGTGATTTCAGGAGGCAGTCGTCGAGATATGGGAGTATCTGTATGCCTTGGAGACGATGAAAAGCCATGACCGGAGCCAACATCTTTGTAAAGACTCGGGGGGCCGAACGGAGGCCAAATGGAAGGACCCTGAATTGGAAATGAAGGTGCCCCACCTTGAAGCGCAGGAACTTGCGATGACCCGCTAGAATTGGGACATGGAAGTAAGCGTCTCGGAGATCGATGGTAGTCATGAAATCTCCGACTGAGAGCAAACGCAAGATCTCTGCAAGCGTTAGCTTAAGGAAGGTCTGATCCTTGAGATAATGATTGAGTGCTCTTAAGTCCAGTATTTGTCTCCATTCTCCGTTCTTTTTGACGACAAGGAAAAAACGGGAATAAAACCCCTTCCCTCTCTGAGACTTTGGTACTACTTCCACCGCACCTTTTTGAATGAGAAGGCGAACTTGATGAAATAGTTCTTTGAGGTGCGGAGGTGGCGGTCCGGAAGGTGGCGTTGGAGGAGGTACCTCGACAAATTCCAATGCATGGCCTCTTTTCACAATGTCGAGTGCCCAACGGTCCGTAGTAATGGAGGACCATTGAGAACCAAACAGAGATTTGACCTCCAATTCTCCGTTCGATAGACAAGTCATTGACGTTTGTTGGATTGTCCTCTGAAATTAGACTTCCCTCTGTAAGTTCTGGCAGGTTGCTGGCGGGAAGACTGTTGGCGGTTACCGGTGAAACGTTGGTTGCCTTGGTTGAAGGACCGATATTGACTGCTTCCTCCACGAAAAGTGGATGTAGTGCCACGTCCTCGAGCACCCCGAAAGGGCTGCTTCTTAAACTGAAGGGTACCCAAAGCACGTGCAGTGTCCGTGTCCTTTTTAATGGATTGTAGCGCTTCATCAATATGTGCTCCAAATAATGACTCGCCGTAATATGGCATATCTAGGATTCTTGCCTGAACTTCCTGTCGAAACGAAGTTGAGCGTAACCAACTCTGACGACGCAGGACGGCCGCTCCAGCGAGTTGGCGAAAACCAGTGCAGGCCACATCCACTGCACAATCAATAAGTTCTTCTGCCGTTCTTTCTCCTTCTTGCAGAATTTTCTGTGCTTCTGCCTCGGAAGCATCCCGGAGTAACGCCACATAGGCGGACATGTCAGCCCAAGCCTGACGGTCATAACGACCTAATATAGCCATAGCGTTAGCTACTCGAACCGTTGTAGAGGACATGGAGGAAAATTTACGCCCAATAGCATCTAGGCGACGGCCCTCACGGTCCGGAGGAGCAGTGATTGTAGACGCCGGATTTTTTGAACCTCGTTGAGCTGCCTGCGTGACGACAGAGTCGGGCTTAGGTTGACCTGTAAGGCATGCTGGAGATCCTACAGGAGCCTTGTATTTCTTCTCTAACCTCGGCAGTTGTGCTGGTAGAGAGTTTGGCGTCTTCATTATTTTCTCCCCTTCAGACCAGATGAAGTCTATAATCGGGACTGTGTGGATCTGTTTCAAGGGCTGGTTCTTGAAATCGTATAGGAAGCAATCTTCCTCTCTGTGTGCTCGTGGTAATTTGAATCGTTGCGCCGCCCTGTCCATTAACTGGTGGAAGCCTGCGATATCTACTGGAGGAGAATCCCCTGTTGGCACCTGAGAAGGGGATGGTGTTTGAGCACGATAGTCATCCCACTCCGCTAAATGTTCTTCACCATCCTCATCTACTTCAGAAACTTCACCATCCTCACGCTCTGGAGGATTCTCGTCATCATCATCCTCTGGATAAATTGTAGTGTGAACCCGAACTGATGTAGTTCTGTGAACAGTAACAGGCGACGCCGGTTGAGGAGGAGCCAGAACCGGGTCAGAAACTGGATTCAACACCGATGGAACAGCTGTAACCTGTGGCGTTGGTGGGAAACGCCGATTGTAATCTTCCAACATACTTTGGAGGTTCGATATCATTGATATAGGCAACATCGCAGTTGGAACTTGAGGGTGAGTTGCTTGATGTTGGCCATACTGATCTTCCTCGTCGTTACTGAATTCTTGGCACTTAATATTCAAATCCGAAAGACTCTGAGCTTGGTCATCAGACTCTTGATCAGAATCAGTAGCAAACAGCGGAGATGGAGGATTAATCATCTCTCTTTCTGTAAAAGTCTCGAACTGAGTTTTGCTGGACTGTAAAGGCAATAAAGGCATTGAAGCAAATGAAGAGGCTGGTGTGGAAATTGTGCCTTGCGTACGCGTCGACGGCATGACATCAGTCGACTTCTGCGATGGAATTGACTTGGAAGCCATCGTCGACGAGGAGACCGTTGACGGAGTAATCTTCATTGGCATCGTCGGAGCCATCGTCGACGGAACCTTCACTTTCAATCGTCGTCGACGGAGCGGTCATCGACGGAGCGGTCGTCGACGGAGCGGTCGTCGACGGAGCAGATGGAACAGGCACTCTCGTCGACGGGACAGACGTCGGCGGTGCGCTCATCGTCGAGGGCGTCGACGGATTCAGAGTCTTCGAACTTCTAGTCGACGACGACCGGGTCGTCGACGAGTGAACTTTCTTCGTCGACGAAGATGAAATAGGAATCAAAGAAGACACGGTCTTAGAACTGAGAACCACTCATCGACGACGAAGACGTCGACGCCAAAGCTGACGACGATCCAGAGGCCAGCGTCGTCGTGACCGTCGTCGTCGATTTGGAACCAGAGACAGCCATTCTCGTCGACGGAGCTGGGACTACCGTCGTCGACGAAAATTCCGTTTTCTTCACAGAAAAACTGGACATTGAAGCAGAAGGAGCCTGAGAGCTTTGTCTCGTGGGCCCGGACGTGGTAGGTAAAGGTGAAGACACCGCAGGGGCCAAAGCGAGGGAAACTTTCCTCTTTTTAAGAAATGGTGAAGGCACCTCCTGCACACTACCACGCTTAGAAGCTGCTTTAGAACGGCCTGACACAAGACTTTCAGCATCAGAAAGTATATTGTCCTTGTCCTTTAGCCTTTGAAGCCAAACAAGTAAACGGCCTTCTCTGTCCTTAAGAGTTTTCTCTGAGAATTTTCTACAGAGCTTACAGGTGCCTACTTCATGGTCCGGGTAAAGGCAGAAAATACACTTACTGTGTGGGTCATCATGAAATAATCTCAGCTTTCCACAGGAGGAACAAGCTCTGAAGAGAGACTTCTTACTTGAAGACATTGTGGAGAAACTGGAACACTTTAAGAAAGAAAACTGAGCAGAGCTCAGGGAGACTCCCTTACACACGACGTGCGGTAGAAAATCTGAGGGCTTGAGCTCTGAGAAGGTTCTAGAGGGCTGCTGGCGCCTGATTGGCTGCAGTTTGGACTAACATAATGACAAGGATAGGCTGCATTGGAACTTCTTTATCCCCATGCATTCCTATGTGGAACTTTTTGGTTAGATACCAGATGCTTCTTGTATGCATTTTTTGGGTTTTTCCTTATTATGTATATATATATTTATTATATATTATTATATATTTAGTATTTATTGCTATTTTATTTACCGTGGGACTCCCACTCCGACGACGGGGAATATTCAAGCATGTGAATCTATGAAAGACACCCCAATACTGGAGAACAACGAGGTCGCTCAGGACATTTTTCAGCATTGGGGCATGCCAGACATCGATCTGTTCACAGACGCAGCAAGTACAAAATGCCCCGACTTCACGTCCAGATTCCCACAACAAGGATCACAAGGGGAATGCACTTTTGATCAGATGGTCGCAGACATTGCTGTACGCTTTTCCACCACTCCTTCTGATCCCAGCGGTCATACAGAAGTTTTAGAGGACCAACCCCAGCATGATCCTGATAGGTACGGAGGGGCCGCGCCAGTGGTGGTATTCGGATCTTCTGCAGCTATGAGAGGCCCCGCACTGGAGGCTTCCCTGTGCCCGAGCCTGCTGACCAAGAACGAAGGGAGAGTATTTCATCCCAACCTCTCGTCCCTGCGTTTGACAGCATGGCTCCCGAGGTCATCCAGTACAGGCACTTAGACCTGTCAGCGGACTGTATGAGTATTCTCAAGGAAGCAAAAACACCCTCCACCAGGAAATCTTATGCTTTCAAATGGAGGAGATTTTACCTGTGGTGCAAGGATAACGCTTATGATCCGATCAAGAGTTCGGAGCAAGAGATTCTCCCCTACTTGTTATACTTGGAGAAGTTCGGCCTGCAATATTCCTCCATCAGGGTTCACCTGGCTGCAAATACGGCTTACATGTAGTCTCCGAACCAGGGGTCATTCTTTCAAATGCCAGTGTTAAAGGACTTTCTGGAGGGACTCGAAGGTTTATCCCCCAGTAAGATCCCCTTCTCCGCCTTAGGAACTTAACATTGGGCTTACTAAACTGATGGGTGCTCCTTTCGAGCCTATTCATAAGGCGTCTTTGCAGATTTGACCTAGAAGGCTGCTTTTTTTTAGTAGACATTACTTCAGCCTGCAGGGTGCGCGAGATTCAGGCGCTGTGCTGTAAGTAGCCTTATACTGTGTTTAATGCCAATAGTGTGATGTTACATACACATCTGAGCTTCCGTCCAAAGTAGTCTCAGATTTTCACATCAATCAGGTTATTACTCTGCCTACCTGCTTTCCTAAACAATCGACACCCCCTGAGAGATCATTACACTCTTTAGATCTCCGGAGAGTATTGAAGTTTGACCTTGCCAAAACGCACACACTTAGGAAATCTGACCGGTTCTTCATTAACTAGGTTTCCACTAACATAGGTCTATCTGCATCTAAAAGATCCATTTCTCAATGGATTGTCTCTTGTATAGCTTTATCCTACCAGTTAGCTAACAAGACCTTACAAGGCAAACCTAAAGCACACTCTACAAGAGGGAAAGCTTCTACCACAGCTCTCCTTCACAATGTTCCAATGTCTGAAATCTGCAAGGCAGCCACATGGCGATAAGTGCATACCTTCACACGCCATTACTGTCTAGATTCTGATGCACAGGCCCATGCCCAGGTTGGCCTCTTTGGAATTTGTTTGCATGATTGCAATTTGAATGTAAAGGTTTTCATGTTCTGTATACTCTGTTGCTCTTCCGCAAGGTACTGGGTATGGGCTTGCTACTGTATTCACAGATTAAGACTATCTATTGATGAGTATCCCCTGGATGAGAAGGATTAGTTACTTACCTGTAATACTAATTCTCATCCAGGGTTATACTCATCATAGTCATAAGGGACCCTCCCTCCTCCCCGAAAGAGCATTACTGGAGTTGTTCTGTATTAATTGCATCCTCTACTCAGGTGTCAATACATAATACACCGTCAAAAAGAACTGACCTAACTGCCACCAGTGGTGCATGATGGGAGCAGAGGGTCTCTTGCAGGTCTTAAAGGCACAGTACCCCTAACCCTTGGAAGCCTTAAAGGCAAGGTGTCAGTTTTTTCTTTGTTTCATATTGCTCTGCTATGCAGCCTACAGGCAACTGCCTGCAATTACAAGTTTTCCTTGTGGCAATAAAGCATTGTTGTATGACAACTTTTCAGTTCATGTCCTCTTTTCCTTATGGGTTAGGAGGGTATTTTTCTTACAATGCAAACCTATGCAATTTCGTCCTTTTTGCCATGTTGGAAACATTTTAGGCTGCACGCATATGTGTGTGTGTGTGTGTTCATTCACTGAAAAACCCATAGGTTATGGGGTGTTAAAGTTAGCTGAACATTTCACTCGTACAAAACCATTGAAATTCCTCCGTTCTAGTTAGTTGTACTAACTATAGCTTGCGCACCCGCAATCCACTGCTGATGGTGTCACATATTACATCATTCTTGGTCGGTGACATCACTGATGACATCTCAAATGACATCACTGATATCATCCACATGACAATCTGATATACCTCATCATACACTAGTATAACCTTTCATCACTCACTATAAAATATAGAGTATCATGTTTAAACCATTGACACACAAATACAAGTTTCTAAAAACTCACTCAGTGATTCCTACATCTACACACACATCTAAACACTTACCTTAAGGAATATTATTAATATTTTAAAAGTTGACACTTAGAATTTTTTTCACATAAAATCACCAATGTTATCCTATGGGAGGAAATTCACTTGGCAGTTAAGTAGTGTTATCGTTACTTTTTCTTACTCAGTGGTTTTCTGGATCCAGCACTGGTGCATCTCCTGTAAACAGTTGAAAGAATGTGTTTAAGCCATACAGGCGATTTTTAGGTCTCGGCTAGCGTAGGCTGCGCACATGTGCAGTCTCGCTGGCGAGAATTAATGACTGAGTAGCGAGGTTAAACCCCGCCCCTCTTCTCCATTGGCTGGCCTCCTAAACGGCAGCCAGCCATTGGAGAAGAGGTCTCAGTGTTGTCATTCTCTCGCTGTAAGCCCCGTCCTATTCGGATTGGGAGGCTTGTTTTTTTCGTTTCTTTCGCTCCTCTTTCCATTGGCTGGATTGTAAACAACAAGTCTAACATTGTTAACATTCCAGCCAATGGAGAAGAGGGGAGAAAGAAAAACACGCCCCCAATGGCAAAAGGACGGGGCTTACCGACATGGCGAGCGCTGGTTTCTCTTTCCTGTTTTCTTTTTCTTGTTATTACTGTTGGTTGTGGTTCGGAAAAGAGCTCTGAAGAAAAGGGGCGTTTATTCAGACCCCCTCAACGGTACAGCTGAATTGTGTTCCTGCTAGTGAAAACGTGCGAGCCATCCCAATATTTTCCGGGACCTTGGTCAGTACAATCTTTCGCAGTCAAGGAGAACACGAAACAGAACGGTCTGGTAGCAATGTAATATAAATTCCTATGAAAGTCTTGTAAAAAAACACATTCTCGTCTGTTTTAATTACATGGCGGTGCCAGGGGAAGAGCCGATCGCGGCATAGCGGCTTTCATCACTCTGACATTCAGAGAACACACATAGCCCAGGGTGACTAGCACAGCAATCCGTTCTTTACTGCTTTTACCTCGTGTTCCTATCTGAGCGCGCCACGCCCTTTCGGGAAATCTAAAAAGAGCAAAGCGCCCAGCGCCGTGATTCCGGCCTGCTGGGCGCACCGAGCGCTCGAACACGATAAACACAGTATTCATTTCATGAGCTTCAAGGCTAAGTTATTTCTTGAGAGGCATTTTTTAGGGCTCGGGCCTCGCCCACCACGAAGTGGGGGTGGAGCTTGCGAGCTCTTTTGTATTTAGAAAAAAAAAGAATTCAGAAAGCGGTCTGGCTGGCACATTCTTTAGTGCAGAGGTCTTCAATCTGTGGGGCGCGACCCCCAGGGGGGTCGTGGAGTCCTGGGAAGGGGGTCGCCGATTCTGTCAGACTGCAGTTCCTGGCGTCGGGCTGATTGAGGGTGCTCATGGCGGAGGCCTTATTCACACCAAGGTGTGAAAAACATTAAAGCCTCATTAACAAGTAAAGGTCTTTTGAAGACCTGTGAAGCACTCTGGTGTGCCTTTGTATATGTCCCTGAGTCTGTTTCAGCAGGGCTCACATACAGGGGCTGGGGGAGGAGGCTGTAGCCCTTTGAGTTCAATGGACTTCGCTGTGGAGTTTATTTTAATTTGTAACGTTTTATATAGCGCTAGTTTAACCTGTAGGTATCTTAGTGTGCCAGTGGAATGGTGGCTGCTGGTCTCGCCTGCTTTCTGCCACCTCTCCTGGGTCCCACCCCCCCTCGCACTCCGTTGTCTGTGCATTTTCGCACACCCCTGCCCGCATTCTGCTGTCCTTGGATGGATTTCGCACCACCCTCCCCCTGCCAGCACTCCGCTGTCCGTGATTTTTTGCCCCCCACCCCCCGCCCGCATGATAATTGGGATTTCTGTGTGAGAATGACAACACTCGTTTGAAACAAACAGACATGGAGAAAACCTTTCAATCATCCTTTGGATTGTCTGTTGCATGACATTACCTGCAAAAGTGGTGAGTGAAACATGTGTGGTCCTTTTGCAAGCCTCTCCGCATTATAACTGGGGGTGTTCAAAGTCTGCTTAACTTCCTTTGCACAATTATGCGAAATTTCAGCAATTGTGTTCGGAATTCAAAACTGGCATTTGATGATGTTTGTAGCTTTAGACAGGAAGATGCATTTTGTGCATAAAAAAGTCTTAAATAAACACGAACATTAGCTGCCCGCACTCTGTCATTCGGGTTGTTCACATGCATACATGTGTGTGTGTACATGTGTGTGTATGTATGTATGTATGTATGTATGTATGTATGCATGCATGTATATATATATATATATATATATGGATAGATGTGTGAAAAGGTGGGTGGGTGGAGAATGAATGGATGGATGAAAGGGTGGATGGATGAAGGATGGATGGATAAAAGGTTGCATGGATGGATGTGTGAAAAGGTGGGGGATGAATGGTGGGTGGATGGATGTAAAGATGAAAGGGTGGATGGATGAAGGATGAATGTATGTAAGGATTGAAGGATGAAAGGGTGGATGTATGTATGTATGGATGGAATGAAGGATGGATGGAAGGATGAAAGGATGGATGGATGTGTGAAAAGGTGGGTGGATGAATGATGAGTGGATGGATGTAAAGATGAAAGGGTGGATGGATGAAGGATGGATGGATGTGTGAAAAGGTGGATTGAGGATGGATGGATGGATGAAAGGGTGGATGGATGAAAGGGTGGATGGAAGGATGAAAGGGTAGATGGATGGAAGCAAGGAAGGATGAAGGAAGGATGGATGGATGTAAGGATGAAAGGATGGATGTGTGAAAAGGTGGGTGGATGAATGATGAGTGGATGGATGAATGATGAGTGGATGGATGAATGATGAGTGGATGGATGTAAAGATGAGTGGATGGATGTAAAGATGAGTGGATGGATGTAAAGATGAGTGGATGGATGTAAAGATGAGTGGATGGATGTAAAGATGAGTGGATGGATGTAAAGATGAAAGGGTGGATGTAAAGATGAAAGGGTGGATGTAAAGATGAAAGGGTGGATGGATGGATGAAGGATGGATGGATGTGTGAAAAGGTGGATCGAGGATGGATGGATGGATGAAAGGGTGGATGGATGTATGGATGAAAGGGTGGATGGATGTATGGATGGAATAATGAAAGGATGGATGAATGATGTATGGGTGGAAGGATGTAAGGGTGGATGGATGAAGGATGGATAAAAGGGTGGATGGATGAAGGATGGATAAAAGGTTGCACGGATGAATGATGGATGGATGTGTGAAAAGGTGGGTGGATGGATGGGTGGATAGGTAAAGGATGGATGTATGGATGGAAGGAAGGATGAAAGGGTGGATGGATGTATGGATGGATAAAAGGTTGCATGGATGAATGATGGATGGATGTGTGAAAAGGCGGGTGGATGAATAATGGGTGGATGGATGGACGGGTGGATAGGTAAAGGATGGATGCATGGATGGAAGGATGAAAGGATGGATGGATGATGGATGTATGGATGGAAGGAAGGATGAAAGGGTGGATGGGTGAAGGATAGATGGATGTGTGGAAGTGTGGGTGGATGAATGATGGATGAATGATGGATGGATGGATGGATGGATGGATGGATGGATGGATGGATGTGATGAGGTCTAACAGGCGCATTTATGGTTGTAGATAGTTGTTGACGATGAGGAGTACCAGTTTCTAAAATCTTTTGTCGGAAGGGGGTCCTTACGCCTAAAAAGGTTTTACAAGGGGGTCCTGGCATCAAAAAGTTTGAAGACCTCTGCTTTAGTGCGTGCCGGCGTTTTTTATGGCATCTGCCTAGTGATTCGTCTTCGCTGTGCTGTCTATTTAGTAGCCTTGACATGATAGGGTATATTTACTTTTCGTCCGTCATTTATTGCAGTTGTATGGCACATTCTGTGCGCGAACGAGCACGGCAGAGTGATTAATCTTAATTAGGACCTGTCAGAGTGCCCGTGTAATGCAATCCAGATGTTGCAAGCGCGTTCACCATTGCATTGCATGTATCATGCGCGCGTGCATCATGCCATGGCGCACCCGGGCCTCTGTTAGGAATCGGCAGTTACACTTTGTCCTTTGATCGACGATTGGTGTATTTTATATTTGACATGAGTACTGTGTTTTTGAGAAACATTTGACGAGTTAAGAATAGTATGCATTAAAGCCGAAACCCGTGTTCAATATTGCAGCGTGAGCACTGCACTGATCAGCGTTTACGTACGGTGGGTGCAATGCCAGTTTTCCCAGGTGGCTGTGCGGTGGTATAAGAAGTAAATGAAAGAAACAGGCGTGTGTTTACAAACACCGCCCGGGCCGCTGCTCGTCTCACCGTGACATTGGTCCCGTTTCCCACCTCACAGGTCTTGAAAGCGGCAGCGGAAGCACACCCTGCTCGCTGGCTTCTCACACACGTGTGAAGCTTGCAGGCCTCTGCTCTGTCAATGTTTAGGGTTTAGGAACAGGGCCCTGGAAGCGACTAGCGTGATCTCAGCCTGCCCCTCCTGAAATAAAAACACAACTATTACATGCTGGCCTTTCAAAATTGCTGCAGCAGTGGGAATGTTAACATTGTTTGGAAATCAAAACATCTGAGTGTGAGGAATGGAGCTATCCCGTCTCCTTCCGGAAACAGCACCCTGACTGAAAATATACATATACATATATATATATATATATATATATATACATATATATATATATATATATATATATAAACGCGCACATGTTTACACACGTGTGGCCTGCCATTTATTAAATTATAGGACGACCCCGTCCTTAGGGGGACCATGGTCCTTGACAGTTCTTTTAGTGCAAATATAGAGATGAAGGTACTATTTTAGAGTACCTTTTTGCTCCCGAAGAGAACCTGTTCTCTCCCATTAAATATATTTCAGGAGCTCAGAAAACTGCATGTACCCACTCTTTCAAATTAAAGCGCAGGTACACAGTACCGGAGAGCACCTCCCCATGTAAAGCAGCGGCCCTTGTCCTGCACACCAGAGGTTTGATAACATCTATTCAAGTAAGCAAGGCTCAGTCACGCGCAAGGACAGGGCCCGAGAAAGGGCTTTGCTTCCATTGATGCGGCAGGTATAGTGGCACCAGGGACTAGAGACCCGAGGCACCGGTTATTGTATTTTGGAATTCAAACATTAGGTGCGTGGAAAAGTCTTTACTTGTACTAGTGCCCATGACGCACTGGCACCTGTTTCACTGGGCACAGCACACTATCTCTTCTGTGCAGCACCTGGTTTCTCGCATCGTGCTGCTTCTAGACCCTTGTTTCTCCCATCAGCTGTTTCCCGCCCTGGCTTCTCCTTGCCGTGCAGTTTGCAGCTCCTGGTTTCTCTCCCTCGTGCTGTTTCTAGCCCATTGTTTCTCCGAATCATGGTGTTTCCAGCACCTTGATTGTCCGCACCGTGCTGTCTCCAGTTCCGTGCCTCTCCGCGTGGCTCTGTTCCCAGCCCCTAGCCTAGCTGTTCCCCTTCATGCAAATTACAGCGCCTGTATCCTCTGAAGCGCTGGCCGTGAACACCGCTCACGATGCCAGACGCCCCCGGGGCCAGGACTGCAGCAAAAACAAGTAACAGCGCGATGGGAAATTAATATTGATAATCGGACCTGGCCCAGGTAAGGGGGAAGGGCGCACCTGTTGATGGTGTTAGAAGGCACTTGCCCCCCCTTTGTAAGTGTTGCCTGCAACATGGTTGAACAGCCACACCATGTTGTGAGTCTAGTAAACAATGACCCCCAAACCAACTATCAGGTGTGCACTTTCACGTGCACTCATACTGATGCTATTTTAGAAGTTTTTTTCTAGTTTGTGATTTTTTAGGTGCCAATGAATGTCCTTACCTATATTCCTACAACTGGACTCTTCCCAACTACCCCCCAGCCATCTTCACATCGCTAGGCGTTCTGAGTTTAGAGTATTCCTTGACATCATTTTCACTGCTAGGTTGTGGCTTGACAACAGTTAAATTATTTCTGGTTAAGACCAATGGGATGGATTGTTACTAGATACTTTTTTTCTCTCGGTTTTGATTGGATAGTAATACATTCGGGTACTGTTACTGGAGGATTGATATTCTCCTTTTTTTGTGATTGGATCTGATGGCCTAATAAATTCAGATAACTTTATTGACAATGAATTTAAAGGCCAGTGCCAGTGTTTTTAATGAATAACAAAACGCTGTTGTATTTCACAGTGTATCATAGCCTCTTAAAGTGCTACTATTACATCACAGACGAAGGAACTGTCTATAAGGTAGATTATCTCGGAGTGACTTTGGATGGTGGCTATTTTACAAGAGGAAGGTATTGCAATTTGTAGGTTTTTTGAAAGTGGTGGTGGTCAATTTGCCCCCGTCAAATGAGATGAAAAGGTCCGAAAATGAAAGGCCCTTATCTGAGATGATTTTAGTGAATCTCATATATGGATTCAATGAATTAATCCAGGTACAGAATTCATGGCAGGTATTGAAGTTGAGTGCAGAGTGACAGTGAGTGCAGAGTGACAGTGAGTGCAGAGTGACAGTGAGTGCAGAGTGACAGTGAGTGCAGAGTGAGTGCAGAGTGAGTGCAGAGTGAGTGCAGAGTGAGTGCAGAGTGAGTGCAGAGTGAGTGCAGAGTGAGTGCAGAGTGAGTGCAGAGTGAGTGCAGAGTGAGTGCAGAGTGAGTGCAGAGTGAGTGCAGAGTGAGTGCAGAGTGAGTGCAGAGTGAGTGCAGAGTGAGTGCAGAGTGAGTGCAGAGTGAGTGCAGAGTGAGTGCAGAGTGAGTGCAGAGTGAGTGCAGAGTGAGTGCAGAGTGAGTGCAGAGTGAGTGCAGAGTGACAGTGAGTGCAGAGTGACAGTGAGTGCAGAGTGACAGTGAGTGCAGAGTGACAGTGAGTGCAGAGTGACAGTGAGTGCAGAGTGACAGTGAGTGCAGAGTGACAGTGAGTGCAGAGTGAGTGCAGAGTGAGTGCAGAGTGACAGCGAGTGCAGAGTGACAGCGAGTGCAGAGTGACAGCGAGTGCAGAGTGACAGCGAGTGCAGAGTGACAGCGAGTGCAGAGTGACAGCGAGTGCAGAGTGACAGCGAGTGCAGAGTGACAGCGAGTGCAGAGTGACAGCGAGTGCAGAGTGACAGCGAGTGCAGAGTGACAGCGAGTGCAGAGTGACAGCGAGTGCAGAGTGACAGCGAGTGCAGAGTGACAGCGAGTGCAGAGTGACAGCGAGTGCAGAGTGACAGCGAGTGCAGAGTGACAGCGAGTGCAGAGTGACAGCGAGTGCAGAGTGACAGCGAGTGCAGAGTGAGTGCAGAGTGACAGCGAGTGCAGAGTGAGTGCAGAGTGACAGCGAGTGCAGAGTGAGTGCAGAGTGACAGCGAGTGCAGAGTGAGTGCAGAGTGACAGCGAGTGCAGAGAGTGCAGAGTGACAGCGAGTGCAGAGTGAGTGCAGAGTGACAGCGAGTGCAGAGTGAGTGCAGAGTAACAGCGAGTGCAGAGTGAGTGCAGAGTGACAGCGAGTGCAGAGTGACAGCGAGTGCAGAGTGACAGCGAGTGCAGAGTGACAGCGAGTGCAGAGTGACAGCGAGTGCAGAGTGGCAGCGAGTGCAGAGTGGCAGCGAGTGCAGAGTGACAGCGAGTGCAGAGTGGCAGTGAGTGCAGAGTGACAGTGAGTGCAGAGTGACAGTGAGTGCAGAGTGACAGTGAGTGCAGAGTGACAGTGAGTGCAGAGTGACAGTGAGTGCAGAGTGAGTGCAGAGTGACAGTGAGTGCAGAGTGAGTGCAGAGTGACAGTGAGTGCAGAGTGAGTGCAGAGTGACAGTGAGTGCAGAGTGAGTGCAGAGTGACAGTGAGTGCAGAGTGAGTGCAGAGTGAGTGCAGAGGGAGTGCAGAGTGACAGTGAGTGCAGAGGGAGTGCAGAGTGACAGTGAGTGCAGAGTGGCAGTGAGTGCAGAGTGGCAGTGAGTGCAGAGTGGCAGTGAGTGCAGAGTGGCAGTGAGTGCAGAGTGGCAGTGAGTGCAGAGTGGCAGTGAGTGCAGAGTGGCAGTGAGTGCAGAGTGGCAGTGAGTGCAGAGTGGCAGTGAGTGCAGCAGTGAGTGCAGAGTGGCAGTGAGTGCAGAGTGGCAGTGAGTGCAGAGTGGCAGTGAGTGCAGAGTGGCAGTGAGTGCAGAGTGGCAGTGAGTGCAGAGTGGCAGTGAGTGCAGCAGTGAGTGCAGAGTGACAGTGAGTGCAGAGTGACAGTGAGTGCAGAGTGACAGTGAGTGCAGAGTGACAGTGAGTGCAGAGTGACAGTGAGTGCAGAGTGAGTGCAGAGTGGCAGTGAGTGCAGAGTGGCAGTGAGTGCAGAGTGACAGTGAGTGCAGAGTGGCAGTGAGTGCAGAGTGGCAGTGAGTGCAGAGTGGCAGTGAGTGCAGAGTGGCAGTGAGTGCAGAGTGGCAGTGAGTGCAGAGTGGCAGTGAGTGCAGAGTGGCAGTGAGTGCAGAGTGGCAGTGAGTGCAGCAGTGAGTGCAGAGTGACAGTGAGTGCAGAGTGAGTGCAGAGTGACAGTGAGTGCAGAGTGAGTGCAGAGTGACAGTGAGTGCAGAGTGAGTGCAGAGTGACAGTGAGTGCAGAGTGAGTGCAGAGTGACAGTGAGTGCAGAGTGAGTGCAGAGTGACAGTGAGTGCAGAGTGACAGTGAGTGCAGAGTGACAGTGAGTGCAGAGTGACAGCGAGTGCAGAGTGACAGCGAGTGCAGAGTGACAGCGAGTGCAGAGTGACAGCGAGTGCAGAGTGACAGCGAGTGCAGAGTGACAGCGAGTGCAGAGTGACAGCGAGTGCAGAGTGACAGCGAGTGCAGAGTGACAGCGAGTGCAGAGTGACAGCGAGTGCAGAGTGACAGCGAGTGCAGAGTGACAGCGAGTGCAGAGTGACAGCGAGTGCAGAGTGACAGCGAGTGCAGAGTGACAGCGAGTGCAGAGTGACAGCGAGTGCAGAGTGACAGCGAGTGCAGAGTGACAGCGAGTGCAGAGTGACAGCGAGTGCAGAGTGACAGCGAGTGCAGAGTGACAGCGAGTGCAGAGTGACAGCGAGTGCAGAGTGACAGCGAGTGCAGAGTGACAGCGAGTGCAGAGTGACAGCGAGTGCAGAGTGACAGCGAGTGCAGAGTGACAGCGAGTGCAGAGTGACAGCGAGTGCAGAGTGACAGCGAGTGCAGAGTGACAGCGAGTGCAGAGTGACAGCGAGTGCAGAGTGACAGCGAGTGCAGAGTGACAGCGAGTGCAGAGTGACAGCGAGTGCAGAGTGAGTGCAGAGTGACAGTGAGTGCAGAGTGAGTGCAGAGTGAGTGCAGAGTGAGTGCAGAGTGACAGCGAGTGCAGAGTGACAGCGAGTGCAGAGTGACAGCGAGTGCAGAGTGACAGCGAGTGCAGAGTGACAGCGAGTGCAGAGTGACAGCGAGTGCAGAGTGACAGCGAGTGCAGAGTGACAGCGAGTGCAGAGTGACAGCGAGTGCAGAGTGACAGCGAGTGCAGAGTGACAGCGAGTGCAGAGTGACAGCGAGTGCAGAGTGACAGCGAGTGCAGAGTGACAGCGAGTGCAGAGTGACAGCGAGTGCAGAGTGACAGCGAGTGCAGAGTGACAGCGAGTGCAGAGTGACAGCGAGTGCAGAGTGACAGCGAGTGCAGAGTGACAGCGAGTGCAGAGTGACAGCGAGTGCAGAGTGACAGCGAGTGCAGAGTGACAGCGAGTGCAGAGTGACAGCGAGTGCAGAGTGACAGCGAGTGCAGAGTGACAGCGAGTGCAGAGTGACAGCGAGTGCAGAGTGACAGCGAGTGCAGAGTGACAGCGAGTGCAGAGTGAGTGCAGAGTGACAGTGAGTGCAGAGTGACAGTGAGTGCAGAGTGACAGTGAGTGCAGAGTGACAGTGAGTGCAGAGTGACAGTGAGTGCAGAGTGACAGTTAGTGCAGAGTGACAGTGAGTGCAGAGTTAGTGCAGAGTGACAGTGAGTGCAGAGTGAGTGCAGAGTGAGTGCAGAGTGAGTGCAGAGTGAGTGCAGAGTGAGTGCAGAGTGAGTGCAGAGTGAGTGCAGAGTGAGTGCAGAGTGAGTGCAGAGTGAGTGCAGAGTGAGTGCAGAGTGAGTGCAGAGTGAGTGCAGAGTGAGTGCAGAGTGAGTGCAGAGTGAGTGCAGAGTGAGTGCAGAGTGAGTGCAGAGTGAGTGCAGAGTGACAGTGAGTGCAGAGTGACAGTGAGTGCAGAGTGACAGTGAGTGCAGAGTGACAGTGAGTGCAGAGTGACAGTGAGCGCAGAGTGACAGTGCGCGCAGAGTGACAGTGAGCGCAGAGTGACAGTGAGCGCAGAGTGACAGTGAGCGCAGAGTGACAGTGAGCGCAGAGTGACAGCGAGCGCAGAGTGACAGCGAGCGCAGAGTGACAGCGAGCGCAGAGTGACAGCGAGTGCAGAGTGACAGCGAGTGCAGAGTGACAGCGAGTGCAGAGTGACAGCGAGTGCAGAGTGACAGCGAGTGCAGAGTGACAGCGAGTGCAGAGTGACAGCGAGTGCAGAGTGACAGCGAGTGCAGAGTGACAGCGAGTGCAGAGTGACAGCGAGTGCAGAGTGACAGCGAGTGCAGAGTGACAGCGAGTGCAGAGTGACAGCGAGTGCAGAGTGACAGCGAGTGCAGAGTGACAGCGAGTGCAGAGTGACAGCGAGTGCAGAGTGACAGCGAGTGCAGAGTGACAGCGAGTGCAGAGTGACAGCGAGTGCAGAGTGACAGCGAGTGCAGAGTGACAGCGAGTGCAGAGTGACAGCGAGTGCAGAGTGACAGCGAGTGCAGAGTGACAGCGAGTGCAGAGTGACAGCGAGTGCAGAGTGACAGCGAGTGCAGAGTGACAGCGAGTGCAGAGTGACAGCGAGTGCAGAGTGAGTGCAGAGTGACAGTGAGTGCAGAGTGACAGTGAGTGCAGAGTGACAGTGAGTGCAGAGTGACAGTGAGTGCAGAGTTAGTGCAGAGTGACAGTGAGTGCAGAGTGAGTGCAGAGTGAGTGCAGAGTGAGTGCAGAGTGAGTGCAGAGTGAGTGCAGAGTGAGTGCAGAGTGAGTGCAGAGTGAGTGCAGAGTGAGTGCAGAGTGAGTGCAGAGTGAGTGCAGAGTGAGTGCAGAGTGAGTGCAGAGTGAGTGCAGAGTGAGTGCAGAGTGAGTGCAGAGTGAGTGCAGAGTGAGTGCAGAGTGAGTGCAGAGTGACAGTGAGTGCAGAGTGACAGTGAGTGCAGAGTGACAGTGAGTGCAGAGTGACAGTGAGTGCAGAGTGACAGTGAGTGCAGAGTGACAGTGAGTGCAGAGTGACAGTGCGCGCAGAGTGACAGTGAGCGCAGAGTGACAGTGAGCGCAGAGTGACAGTGAGCACAGAGTGACAGTGAGCGCAGAGTGACAGCGAGCGCAGAGTGACAGCGAGTGCAGAGTGACAGCGAGTGCAGAGTGACAGCGAGTGCAGAGTGACAGCGAGTGCAGAGTGACAGCGAGTGCAGAGTGACAGCGAGTGCAGAGTGACAGCGAGTGCAGAGTGACAGCGAGTGCAGAGTGACAGCGAGTGCAGAGTGACAGCGAGTGCAGAGTGACAGCGAGTGCAGAGTGACAGCGAGTGCAGAGTGACAGCGAGTGCAGAGTGACAGCGAGTGCAGAGTGAGTGCAGAGTGACAGTGAGTGCAGAGTGAGTGCAGAGTGAGTGCAGAGTGAGTGTAGAGTGAGTGTAGAGTGAGTGTAGAGTGAGTGTAGAGTGACAGTGAGTGCAGAGTGAGTGCAGAGTGAGTGCAGAGTGAGAGTAGAGTGAGTGTAGAGTGACAGTGAGTGCAGAGGGACTGCAGAGACAGTGTGTAAGGGTGCAGGGTGCACATTGCGTGAGTGTGCAGAATGAGTGTGCAGGATAAACAGTGTGTGACTATGCAGGGTGACATTGGGAGTGTGCGGGTGAGCAGTGTGTGAATGTGTAGGGGCAGTGTGGGAGTGTGCAGAAAACACCACACACACATACACCACACACACACACACACCATACACACATACACCACACACAACGCACACACCTCAGTCTCTCAACACCACACACTCGTCACCACTCAACACAACACACTCACCACCACACTAACTCCCCAGGCTCACCTCCACAGACTCACCACCACACACTCACCAGTACACAGAAAACAACACACACAACAACACACCCCCAGCCGTCAATGAATGCTTTCACTATGCACAAACACCAACAACCATCAGCCATCTGTGCACGCTTTTACCAAGCACACACCCACCAGCCGTCAGTGCACCCTTCCACCTGGCACACACACCTCCAGCCGGCAGTGCACTTTTCCACCAAGCACACACACCACCAGCCATCAGTGCACGCATCAATTGTTAACGCATCCACAATTAACTAATGTAGCAATCGCAGTATGGTACACTTTACCTTTAAACATATTCATCTAAAACACAGCATGCCACCATTGGTAAAATTACAATCCAACCCACATAATTCCACTACACACCACATGCACACACTCCATAACACATGGCGAAAGACATTGCCATTTACAATGCCATTAGCTCAAACTCAAATAAATCCGAGCCGGATTGCATTTCTAATGCTTGTTATTTAAAGTGGTGTTAAATAGTCATAAATTACCCTTCTCCGCCTTTCCTAACATTGTTTATTCATGTTACAAAAAAATATATAACAGAGCTCTGAACTCTCTAATGTAATACATTGTTTCCTTTCAAAATAACATGTCTGCCATTATTCCTCAAGTGAGAGGTTAACAGTTAGATACTTTTTTTTTTGTCCGGGACCACTGCCAGCATATTCTCCGATCTGACAATGCTACTACTCAATGAAGCTTATCTGCCCTTGTTAGTCCCCTTGTTTAGCCATGGGTGATTTGACCAGAATCACATGATGTTGATCCGACGCAGGGATTCAAACCTGATTTTCCTGTTTCAAAGTCGGCAGCCCTGGTTAACACATCCTCTCTTCCTCTTATGCAAGAGTGCATAATCTACTGTAGAGTAGGCATGCACACACTTCAGTTTTCTGGAAAACACTGCTATAATTACTACCGCTCTCTTCCATTTTTTTCTCCCATGTAATTCAATTTGACAACGCTTTATTGACATTGCCTGAGCTTTTCAAAAACGCAAATAAGGACATACTTCACATCTGATTGTAACAGCCCTTTGATGGCACTTCAAGTTGGAAGGTATTTCGCCTCTTCCCACCACTGTTGAGTGATTACCCAGCAGGAGACTGGTTTGAGGTTTGTAAGCCATCTTTCACTTTACACCAGGGGTCTCCAAACCGGTCCTGGACGGCCAGATCCATGCCAGATTTTTGGGATATCCCCATTGAGATACATGTAGTTATTTTAAAAATCTGGTATGGAACCGGCCCTCCAGGACCGGTTTGGAGACCCCTGGTTTACACAGAGGCTTTTTCTTGTGATCAGCGCAAAAGTGCTTATATTGTGTACGATTTGATGATTAGTCACAAAATGACAGAAATGCAGTTACACGTGTGCAATGAAGGTGTGCACTGCACAACAACACCTAATGCGTTGTTTTTTTATTCAAACCTATGGTCCGATCTAACATTCTCTTTTTTATTTTTCGTAGTTTTATGTCGAACTCTACCAGAAGGCACTAGAGCGCTTTACATTTGCTCCAGTTTCATCACCAAAGAAAATATTTATCTTTTTTTCGTTTTTTAGCCACGGGAAGACTACGTGATTTGCCCAGAATCACATGATGTTGATCAGACGCAGAGATTCGAACCTGGTTTTCCTGATTCAAAGTCGGCCGCACTGGTTAACACATCCTCTCCTCCTCTTATGCAAGGGCGCATAATCTACTGTAGAGTAGGCATGCACGCACTTCAGTTTTCTGGCAAACACTCTGCTATAATTACTACCGCTCTCTTCCATTTTTTTCTCCCATGCAATTCAATTTGAGAATGCTTTATTGACATTCCCAGAGCTTTTCAAAAACGCAAATAAGGACATACTTGATGGCGCTTCAAGTTGGAAGGTATTTCGCCTCTTCCCACCATCGTTGAGTGATTACCGAGCAGGAGACTGGTTTGAGGTTTGTAAGCCATCTTTCAGTTTACACAGAGGCTTTTTGTTGCGATAAGCGCAAAAGCGCTTATGTTGTTTACGATTTGATGATTAGTCAGAAAAATGTTTTGTATTATTTTTTGGTGGGAGCTGTAACTTGATTTTACTCTATTTGTCACACGCTTAGTGTTATGTAAAATTTCCATGTTTAATTTCATTTTTTTCAGTTTCTAATGTGAGAAAACGTCTTGCCATTTACGTTTTGGCTGAGCTTTATTGTATGGTTACCTGGTGATTTAGTAATGTGTCTTGTGTGGCTAGTGAATAAAATACCTTCAGGAAGCATTGCTGTTACATTCTTGCTTTTCCTATGCTTGTTTTCCTTCTCTGTACATTACCTCATTGTTACTGGAGCCTGGAATGTATGATGCGTGCCTGCATCTTACATGCTTGGTTCCAGATTCTGCTCCAACTGTTTTATTCCCTGGATCTACTGCCTAACGGATGTGCTGTGCTCCCTTTGTTATATCTTCAAATAAACCTACTCATTTTTATATATATAAGCCTCTTTACTTTTTTATACTGGCGACGAAGGACTCTCAGCAATTTTTCTGCCACATTTCCTGGGAGCACAGGAGCAGAAATTTAAAGAATCCACGTTTTCAACGTAGAAAATTATTCTTCTTACTCCAGAAGATAAGCGGATTGTTTCCTGATATTTTCCGACTTGTTCCGGTGATTCTGCGTAAAGTATTCGACTTTTTATGGATTTCTTCGTATTTTACATGTTTTCTTCGTAATCGGACTCTGTCCAGTGACGTCAGTGGGTGTCGACGTTTGAACCAATCTGATTCTTTCTCTATATCTCGATCCTGAGTCGCAACTGAGCTCCAGCCTGTGTGACTCATCGCGCATACCTACGTCATTGCGCATCATCGCGCATTACACTCCACGTATTTGCGCATCACGCTGGGCGGCCATTTTTCGTTGCCATAGCAACTGAATTCACCGAGTGGCTTTAACACGAAGCGCTTGCAATACGATCACCGGACAAGTGTATTTCAACCATTTCGTTTTAAATAAGAGGAAAAGAGGTACTGTTTTACACGCTCATCTATATAATGCGTGTTGTCTATTATTTATTTCACATTTGATGACTATGTTCTTAAAAACAGTACTACAAACCTGATATTTTTCTTCAACAATGCCTCAGTCTCAATAGACTACCTATTATTTTACTTCATACTACTTCAACAATTCATTTTATGAAGCTTTAATGTGGAAATTTTGACTCGAAACCAGTGTATTTTTGTTACCAGACTGCCATCTACTGGATGTCTTAATTATTTTTGTTTTGGTTTTATTAGCTTTGTTTCTTAGTAGTTATTTGACATTTACTTTACATTCTGAACCTGCGCGCGCGTGTGCGTGGGGGAGGGGGGCTCTGCGCGCGCGGCGCGGGGGGGCTCTGCGCGCGCGGGGGGGGCTCTGCGCGCGTGGGGGGGGCCCTGCGCGCGTGGGGGGGGCCCTGCGCGTGTGCGTGGGGGGGCTCTGCGCGCATGTGCGTGGGGCTCTGCGCGCATGTGCGTGGGGCTCTGCGCGCATGTGCGTGGGGGGCCCTGCGTGCGTGGGGGGCCCTGCGTGCGTGGGGGGGCTCTACGCGTGTGCGTCTCTCTGCGCGCGTGTGTGCGTGGGGGGCTCTCTGTGCGCGCGTGGGGGGCTCTCTGCGCGCGTGTGCGCGTGGGGCTCTCTGCGCGCGCGGGGGGCTCTCTGCGCGCGCGGGGGGCTCTCTGCGCGCGCGGGGGGCTCTCTGCGCGCGCGGGGGGCTCTCTGCGCGCGCGGGGGGCTCTCTGTGTGTGTGGGGGGGCTGTGTGGGGGGGCTCTGTGTGTGGGGGGCTCTGTGTGTGGGGGGCTCTGTGTGTGTGGGGGGCTCTGTGTGTGTGGGGGGCTCTGTGTGTGGGGGGGCTCTGTGTGTGGGGGGGCTCTGTGTGTGGGGGGGCTCTGTGTGTGAGGGGGGCTCTGTGTGTGAGGGGGGCTCTGTGTGTGAGGGGGGCTCTGTGTGTGAGGGGGGCTCTGTGTGTGAGGGGGGCTCTGTGTGTGGGGGGAGCTCTGTGTGTGGGGGGGGCTCTGTGTGGGGGGGGGCTCTGTGTGGGGGGGGCTCTGTGTGGGGGGGGGCTCTGTGTGGGGGGGGCTCTGTGTGGGGGGGGGCTGTGTGTGGGGGGGCTCTGTGTGTGGGGGGGGGCTCTGTGTGTGGGGGGCTCTGTGTGTGGGGGGCTCTGTGTGTGGGGGGCTCTGTGTGTGGGGGGCTCTGTGTGTGGGGGGGGCTCTGTGTGTGTGGGGGCTCTGTGTGTGTGGGGGGGGCTCTGAATGTGGGGGGCTCTGTGTGTGTCTGTGTGTATGTGGCTCTGTGTGTGTGTGGGGGTCTGTGGGTGGCATTTGCGAGAGATTAAGCTATTGGCATTGTAAATGACAATGCCATTTATTTATCTGTTTTCAAAACCAACACAAATAAAAATGTTGTCATTTACAATCCAAAAGCTCTAACTTTTGCAAAAGCGAGACCATTGCATTGTAAATGCTTGTTAGGAATATTTTTAGTTTGTGAAAATAGACACGTAGAAACTGGTCTGGTGAAAACCAGACAATGGATTCCTTTGGAAGGAAATACAAGTTACTGGTAAGTACGGTTAGAACTACTTTTCAGGGTCAGTGCTGCGCTAAAAGATGCAGCACTGGGTTCTCTCCTGATAACAGGTGAGTAAATCTGAATTGGTTGCTCGGATGATTTTAGGTGAATATTTAAAAGTTCAAAAACTCCACACTTAGCAGAATTTCCAAGTGAAACCAGTCTATGTTAGCCTATGGAATGAAAGGAATATGCTACTTACCAGTATGCATCTGTTCTTGGCATAGAGGGCTGCAGAGTGGTACATTATGAATAGATCGCCATCTGGTGTTGGGCTCGGATGATTGCACTTTGTTTTTCTCTTGGAGTCTTTTGTAGATTTGTGACTCCTCCTTTGGTTGCTAGTGCGCATGGGCATCGGCTCCATCCTTAGATTGTTTTTCCATAGTAGGGTTAGATTGAGTATTATGATAGTATACAGATAGAAATGCCCTTGTAAGTGTATCTAAATAAGATATTGTTGGAACAGACACAGGTTTCCGGGGGAGGCTGGGAGGGCATGTACCACTCTGCAGCCCTCTATGCTAAGAACAGATGCATACTGGTAAGTAGCATATTCCGTTCGAGGCATATGGGCTGCAGATGGTACATTATGAATAGACTATACAGCAGTTCTCTCCCTAGCGGTGGTTGCCCTTGTCTGTTGCAACAGTATGAAAAAAAGTTTTTAATACAGCTTGTCCCACTCTAGCTTGTTGTGTTGTGTGCACTTCTACACAATAGTGCTTTGTGAAGGTATGCGGTGTAACCCAGGTAGCTGCTTTGCATATGTCATCTAGTGGAATGTTTCCCAAGAATGCCATAGATGCTCCGATGTCGACCGTTTCTCGGATCCGACATGGTGGGAGACCGAGAATTTTCGGTTTCAGTTTTGGTTTCGTTGCCGGGCTCGAAGGCGGGGTCGTTACCGCACGGGGTCGGTTTTTTGGTAAGGGGACGTCGTCACTCACGGTTTGTTGCACGCCGAGTTCCTAGACATCAGACTCGTCCCCTTCTGACCCCGACTGTTCTTCATGATCCTCTTCTTCATCGAGGTGCTGGTCCTCGAACAGCTCCGGGATCGCCTCCGACTGCATTCTGGAAACCTCGTGTCTTCGAGCTCGACGGTTTCTAATCGTCGACTTGGAAGAGAATGCTGCGCAGGCTTCGCAGTCCCTGGATTCGTGTTCAGGCGCCAGGCAGAGGTTGCACACCTCGTGTAGGTCCTTGTGTGGGAACTTAGCACCACACGTTGGACATTTCCTAAATGGAGTCCCTTCCATGGACTCCGGGCTTGACCACGTCGAGATAGGCCTCCTGTTCGTCGACGTAGATCAAAGTTTTTCTTTGATGTTGGAATCTAAACGCGTCGGAATGGAAATGAAATCGCGTTCGATAACAATACCGTCAAATTTGAAAGGGAATACGCGCCGAAAAATCACTTCTTTCCGAAGTCGATCTGGAGCGCTTCAATCCTCATCCGAACCCGGTGGCGGAAAAAAACAATCTAAGGATGGAGCCGATGCCCATGCGCACTAGCAACCAAAGGAGGAGTCACCAAGCTACAAAAGACTCTCCAAGAGAAAAACAAGTGCAATCATCCGAGCCCAACACCAGATGGCGATCTATTCATAATGTACCACTCTGCAGCCCATATGCCTCGAACAAATACATATATATTTGATAAATACCTTGTGTGGTGTCTTCTTATTTGGTGCCCAAGGGATAATAATTGGTAAAACAACTTGCTTAATACGCTCTCTGAAGTCTTAGCCTGATGACTGTTGGTCCATGCTACCACTAGGATAGCTTTCTATAAGGTTGACTTTACAACCACCATCAATAAGGGTGGATTAGACTGGTGCAAGGTGCCCACTAGAACTAGTGGACATCATATGCCAGGCTATCTTCTCACACCATTGGCAGACTGAGTGTCCTGGTGCAGACCTAAACAGAGTCGACCTGGCACACATCCCTGTGTGCCATGCCCACAAATCCCACAGCCCTTGCATACATCAGTCACCCCTCTAGCTGGGTGCCCTATGCCAGTGGTGTGGGCACAGATGCCTGGGCCCTGTGCTCCTACAGTACCTAGGACCCTTCCTGGGCACTAAGTGAAGTGATGCCATTGAGAGTATACAGTGCCGCAAGCGTGTTATTACGAATTTCACAGCACCATAATGGCTACACCGAAGACTGACAAGTTTGATATTAAACACCTCCGCACATTAACACCTTGGCTGCTAGGGGGTTTTCCCCTCCTGTGCTGGATATGCATGATCCCCATTGTTCATGACAAGGTCAACTCGTCATAAGCACAGCTCAACCGTGCCTCATAATGAGCTGGCCTTGTCATGAGCATGGAAGGGGTTAAATCCACACAAATGCCAGTGGGGGATGTAATGTAAAATGCACTACAGAGGGCATCTTAGAGATGCCCCCTGAAACCTAACTGTGAGAAAGTGCCATCTTTCTTGCATTGGTATGCCCCCACTTTTTTCTAAACTGCTGATGTGCTTTGACTGAGTGTGCCCTGGGCTCCTGCCAACCAGGTACCCAGGGCCTGTGTTCCTTCCATAAATCTGTGTTGAAACTGAAACCCAATTGCCATCTCTGGCCACCTGTCAACCCCTAGTAAATGGTACCTTAGGTACCTAGGGCATGATGACACGAGAAGACCCCTAAGAGCTGCAGCACTTATTGTGACACCCTTAGGGGCCAGGTACCCTGGCACCCACACATTGCCTTTGCAGGCTGAGTGTCTAAGTGCAGATCTAAACAGATTCGACATGGCACACATACCTGTGTGCATTGCACACAAACTCACTGCCCTGGCATACATCAGTCACCCCTCTAGCTGGGTGCCTGTAACGGGGAGGACCCGGGTCCGCCAGGCTTACCTGTCTCACCTCTTTCTAACCAGCACACAGGGGCCTGGAGAAACACGGATATCCTCGGCGACAAAGAACCAGAAGAGAGTGGTGAGCCCTGTTTCTTTAATTGGGCGGAGTTGGAACAGGACAACGTCACCTGGCACGCCCCCTCATCCCAGGTAAAGGCAGCCCCAGAAAGCACACAGGTGTGTGTTACACCCGGAGGCGACGGATGTGAGAGCGACGGAAGGCGAGGCGGAGAAGAGGAAGAGTGCGGAGTAGAGTGGAGATTGGAGACGAAGGCGGAGGAGAGGCGGGAGCTGAGGAGAGGAGACGAAAGCGGAGCAGAGCGGAGTCAGGAGGCGGAGTGGAGACCGGAAGAGAGAACATCGGAGGACGGAGGCGGAGTGGAGACCGGAGGAGAGAGAACATCGGAGGACGGAAGCGGAGTGGAGACCGGAGGAGAGTGAACATCGGAGGACGGAGGCGGAGAGGAGACCGGAGGAGGGAGACCATTGGAGGAAGGAGGTGACGGTCGGAGAAGAGGACGGAGAGAGGAGCGCTGAAGTCGGAAGGTCCAGAGGAGAAGTACCCAACAAGCCAGGAGGCCAACCAGAAGGCGCTTCGCCCAGCCACACTTCAAGGGAAGTGTGGCTACCAGAGGTACGATCAAGGCTTTCGGGCTGGGCGGGTTTTAAGTGGGCTAAACCCCCATAAAGGCTTCTTATACACATCCCGTGCACTACCCATCCCTCACTACCCCGGCACTGTGGACCATAGTTGACTACTTGTGCACATGTGTACCCTCACATCCTTCCCATGTGCTATTTGGCAGGACATGCAATCTAAAACAATCCTATCTTTTCTTCCCTGCACCGACGAGACGCCGCGACATCGTGGAGGAAGAGGCCCGGACCACAAGTCCCAGAAGACACCCGGACCAACAACGGACAGCTATAGAGAAACACCAGCATAGACAGTCTGAGGATTCGGAAAGCCCCCTGCCCTACTACAGAAAAACCATACACCGGAAAAGGACATTTAAGCTTATAAAACCTGCGTTACCCAAAGTACCTGTGTCAATAAGTCTATTCGAGGGGAACGTAACTTCGCATACACCGACCCCAGCTAGTAGGGGCGAACCCGAACTTCACAGTGCCCTATGCAAGTTGTGTGAGGTGCATGAGCCCTGTGCCCCTACAGTATCCAGGGCCATTCATGGGCATTGTAAGGGCAGTGATGCCATTGAGAGTACATGGTGCTGGGAGGTCGACATTACGAACTCCACAACACCATAATGGCTACACTGAAGACAGACAAGTTTGGTATCACTCTTCTCAGCACATTAAACCCACACTGATGCCAGTGGGGGATTTAATGCGAAATACACCACAGAGGGCATCTTAGAGATGCCCCCAGAAACCTAACCACAATCCACGTCTGGGCTGAGTGACTGCAGAGGCTGCCACACAGCAGACATGTTGCTGGACCCCTGGGTGGAGATCCCCCGCTCTCCTGGGCCTGCAACAATGAACTTCCTGGCAGAGATGCTTGGTCTCCTCCCCCAGGATGGGCAGGGGGAACCTTCAAAAAGATGCTGCCTCTCTGATCTTCTCCAGACCATTTGCTGGACCCAGCAACTGGCCCCCACCAGTCCTGAACCCCACTCTGGCAGGAAGACTGGCGGGAAAAACTATGTCAGGAAGGGGGGTGTGCCAGCCTGTGTCAAACGTATCCGTCAGGTGGGGGAGAGTAGGTTAAGCACGACCCCCGGGCTCAGGCCATCTTAAAGATGGGGAGCCCTGCCTAATCACAGCTAGGCTCCTGCCCCCCTCCCACAGGAGAGTCGCAGGCTTGGGGGTGTACCCACCCCAGGACAGGGACCTATTGGTCCCTACCCTTGCCCTACCCGTAACACCCCTAAATTCAGTATTTAGGCGTTCCCTGAACCTTCCTTCCTCAGATCCCGATAAGAAGAAAGAAGACCAAGAGGAAGAACACCCGCCGTGCAGCTGCTAACAGGACGACAACTGACTTGGCCCCAGCTTTATCGGCCTGTCGAACCAGGAACCTGCTCCTGCCTACGTCCCGGTGACTCCTGCGGACAGCAACCTTTAGTCACCCAGAGGACCTGCCTGCCTTGACCCTCTTAAAGACTGGGAATCCCATCAGCAGAGGTTCTGCTGCAACAACCCCCCTGGTGCCAGCCAGGAAGCTCCGGATCACCCCACTCTGCACCCGCCGAGCCCATGCCAGAGTGATCCAAGATCACGAGGACGTCCCCCCTGCAACTGGGACCAGAGATCCAGTTCCCAAAGACCCTCCTCGACAAACCAGACAATGCCTGCCGACTCAAAACCACCCCCCACCCCCCAACCAGCTGAGGGTAAGCTTTTCCGACACCCAAAGACACCCCGGCACCCTACAGCCCCCTGTCCCTCCCTTTGGAGTACCTACCTGTGCTCCAAGAGCCAAACTTACGTCTCAACGTGCTGGTCGCCCCTGGTGAGTCTCCGCCCCCGAACCTGCAGCCTTTGTTCCTTTATTACCTTTTCCATTGGATAAGATTGAGCGCCCGACGGCTCAAAAGCACTCTGCACCCAGCCGCCCGAGTACCGCTGGCTGTGCCACCTTTGTTCTATCCTGCTTCCACCTTTGCCCCGAGCAAGTGACCAGGAGCCCAGCTCCCACAGCCGCGTGGCCTGCTAGCCAGAAGCCACCAACTGGAGTCCCCTGTCCCTCATTGGATAACATTGAACCTAACTACCTCTGCACCCGGCCACCCCTGCGAGCTGAGGGTAAACCAACTGAACCTACCTTACCCTGGGGGACACCTGAGTCTATGCCCGGAACCACAACTTCACGAGTCGAGTACTCACATGGAAACCAGTAAATCACTTACCTGCCATTGAATAACATTGACTAGTTTGACTCGAAAAATCTTGTGTCTACTTTTGAAAACTTAAAATATTCCTATAAAATCATCCGAATTCCGAAGTACTCACCTGTGATCAGGAGAGAAGCCAGTGCTGTACCTTGTAACCCAGTACTGAACCGAAGTAATCCCTATCGGGTTTACTAGTAATCTGAATTTATTCCATAGGAATCCACTGTCTGCTTTTCTTTGAAATTTCTTTTAAGGGTCTACTTTTGAAAAGTTGAAATTTTCTTTAAAAGTCATACGAAATACTGAAACCTAATTACTTACCTGTTTTGGAGTTGAGACCCCAGTGCTGGGCCCAGGAGCCCAGTACTGGATTACCAAAGTAACGAGATCGTACTTTACCTGCAACCTGAATTTTTTCCCCTTTGATAAAAACTTTTCAACAGAAATCTGGCAGTGTTAAGTTTGAACTTTTCAAATAAATGTATATTCGTGAAAAAACAATATAAAACCTAAAACGTTTTTACGAAACTGTTTTCAGCTTAGACCCCAGGACTGAATCTAGGAGCCAGTCCTGGAACTACCTACGTAATCTACAAAGTAATCAACTGTGTTTATATAAGAAAATCCATTGAGCTCAATGCTAAATTGTGGGTAGAATTGTGTAGCCTACTGCTGTAGGAAGGTACCTCCTGACTATGGCTGCCCCCAACTTTTTGCCCTGTGTTTTAGCTGGTTTTTGACATAGTCGACCTGGGACCCTGCCAATCAGGACCCCAGGCCTACTGCTCTCTCTGTAAAATGGATTCCATGTACCTTAGGTACATTTCCAATTGGGACTGGGCCACCTTATCAGACCCTGTCACTCAGGGCATAGGTGTACCCAGGGCCTACCAGGGGCTGAAGCATGTATTATGCCACCCCTGGATGGCCATCTAAATCTGGCACAACTGGCTGCATGACAGCTGGGGCAAAGTCGTGTAATCACCCTTTGCTGTAGATATAGTCTACCTATATCTAACCCTAAAAATGGACACACAGATTCCTATCAGTCACTCCTATGGCAGGCCTTGACAATCCTGAAGGCAGAGTGCTTGGAATCGTGTGAGATGGTGCTCTGGCATGAGCTGAGCCCGTTTGCAGCTTGCAGAACCAAGTCCTAATAGCTGTTCCATGATAACGCATACCATATACTCTTAAGTGCATTATAATCCTTGCGGTTAAATGCTATCTTTGGTATTGCTTTATCAAGACATGTCGAGTAAGGTGTCATACGAATTGGAATACTAACCCCTCGTCAATTCCGGCGACGGGGTTAGCATTCCACCCTTCTAGAGGGACACGACATGTATGTAACTGTGAACCCCGCTTAAAGTTAAACAAAGCCTCAGCTCCACAAAATGGATGCTGCCACCACAGACACGAGTCTGACCTCCTGCTGCTGGGAGTCCTTCCAGCGAGGAGAGCCTGGACAAAGGGTTTCCTGTCGGGGGCGGTGCTAGCACCATCCCAGACAGGGTTTTGTGTATCCTGGGTAGGCAGGGCTTTACAGGAAGGTGACTGCTGAGTGGCACCCCGGTGCTCACTACGCATAGGCCGGCCAGAACCAGTTCCAGGGGCACACCAGCCCCTGGCCTGGGGAAAGTCCGGCATGGGAGAGGGGTGTAACCACCCCCCTCCTAGTCCCACCCATAGGCAGGACCTAGTCACCGGGTCAGCCCCTTTTCCTAGTATAAAGTTAGGAGTGGGCCCCCTTCCAAATTAGATCATCTTTGGAATCAAGACACGACTTTCTGCGAAAGGACATCAAGATTTCTTCTTCAAGATTCTCCCTTGTGACTAAGGAGTAGTCACCCTGCATCCGCAGGCACCATCTTAAGACCACTGCGGTCTGCTGCAAGTCCTTCCTCCGGAATCCGACTGCCCAGCTCGACGAGAACCGGCTTCCCTGGCACCTCTGACCTCTACTCACCTCTACAGCAAAGCTGAGAACCGTGAGTGCGACGAGACCTCGAAGGACCGGCCATCTTCAAGACTGCACGACTTCTTTCCAGCACGACCGCCGAGGGATCCTCTGGTGAGTGCTTTGGGGTCCGAGAAGCCCTGACCCTGAGCAGCTCCAGCATCGAAGTTCAGCCTCCCAGCATCTCCACGATCTGCGTGGGGCCCTTCTGCTTTTTGCCGCCCACCGCGTTGTTTGGCTACTAGCTCGCTGGCTTGTGGCCTTCTACACGACGCCCAACGACATCACTGCTGCTGGTCTGGTTGCTCCAGACTGGCCCTTGCTCCCTTCCAAAAGAGGAGCACCCCGGACCCTCCTGGTCCACTCAAGAAGCCACTTTAGGTCCACCGCGTGGGCTTGAATTAGCCAAGGCTTTGTTGCCCAATCCTGGGCCCATCGATGCCGACAGCTTCATCCATCGTGGGACAGCTCGCTCCTCCATCCTGGTCGCCGACAACGCCTCCTGGTCCGTGAGATCTGCAGAGCCCAGCGTCGCCAACTCACCTAGTCGAGGTGACTACCATCCGGTGCCCTCCTGGTGCCACCTGACTACTGGCTAGTAGTCACGAACTTGGTCCCCTCTGCTTTCAGGTATCGTCCATCTTTAAGATCCATGCTTGGATCACTTCGAACTCTCTTCACTGGTCGCCTGCCAGCATCTTTCTTCAGGCTCCTGGTCCGTCTACGAGGATTCCCGACGTCTTTTGAGACCTATGCAGCTGCAGCCCCTGGGCTAGGTAACTTCGGCATTTCGGTGCCCCAGCATAGCCTCACTATCCAAGGGTCAGAATCCACTTTCGTTTTCCTCCTACCAGGTCGGGTTCGCCCGAGAACACTAACTTTGCAATTCCTAGCTACCATAGACTTTGTCCCGCATCTCGCGTGAGAGTGCACACACTGCACCCGAGTCCCCTGGGTCTCCTAGAAGTAATCTAACGATTCTATAGTCAAGCCCTAGCGATTCCAAAGCCTATTAGTACTGTACTTCCCTGCTAGTAATTTCGCATTCCACTTTCAGAGTATATGGTTTTCCGTGCCCCTCGGGCATTTGTATATACTGTGCTAACTTAAGTATTTTCGTAAGAGTTTTGTTTTGTGCTTAGTACCCTGTCCTCATAAAGAGTACAAAGAGTACAGGGCTGTTGTGATTCTAATAAATACCTTGTTTATTTTCATAACACTTGTGTGGTATCCTTTCACTTGGTGTTCAAGGGGTATATGTGATGGTATAACAGCTGGCTTTGATAGGGCCTTGTATTTCAGATTCAGAACGGGAACTTTACCACTGAACACCTTTACCAAAAGTTGGAAATCTTGTATAGACAAATCTGATCTATGTCCATCGTGCCTTGCTAAACCGGAGACACTAGCGCATTTTTTGTTTGTTTGCGGCGAGTATGCTAATCCAAGGAGGGTGTGGCTGAAAAACCTATGCCGGCAGCTGGGGACTAGGAGTCATGATGTGGCAATTAGGATATTAATTTCGGACAGTCACGTACCCTATGCTTGTGCCCTAGCCAAATTTCTATCCTGGGCCTGGGCTATTCGAGCCAAAAAGCTAAAACAATCTGTTTAATTCTTTCTTAGAAAAATCTCTGGTAATTGGAAATGCTGTTTTAATTGTTTATCTTTTTATTTAACAAACGAGCTGGCTACGTATAACTGAGCAAATATTTTCTGAATCTATTGCTTGGATCAGAGATATAGAATCTTTTTAAAATTGTATTCAAACTGTAAACTTTTTTACGTACACTGATCTGCTTTTATGATAATGACTTTTATCGAAATAAAGCTTTTTGACTTTGACTTTGTATAACAGCTGGCTTAACACGCCCTCTCGAGTCTTTAGCCTTAGACTGCTCGTATCCACGCTACTAGGATAGCTGGTCCATAAGGTTGACTTACAACCAATCATCAATTAGGGTTGTCTGGACTGATACATAGTGTTCACTATAATAGTGAGCACTGCATATCAGGCCAACTTCTCACAACTGCAACCCCTGTATCTATTGTGTTTAGAAAGTTTTTTGCCTTTCTGCTAAGTATTCATCTGAGACCTCTCATATCGAGAACAGTATATTTTGTTATCTGTTGGTCCTAGAAATAAAACATCTATATCTTTGATATCAAAACAATTGGCCTGGAGTTCAGTCTGAGTGTGTGAAACCTTTTTCTGACTGAGTGTGTACAACAAATGCTTTACACTGTCCTATGGTACTGCCTTACTGCTCGATTAAGCTACCACTTTAGAGAGTAAGGTCACACCTGGCTTTAACCTCTGGGGTTTGTGGACTCTATACACACTGTACCTTATTCTGGTTCAGTATATATAGAGCCACTTTATCACACTAACCTACAATCCACGTCTGGTTTGAGGGGCTGCCACACAGCAGACATGTTGCTGGACACTTGGGTGGGGAGCCCTGCTCTCCAGGGCCTGTAACAATGCACAACCTGGGCGAGGTGCTAGGCCTCCTCCCCCAGGATGGGCAGGGGTAAGCTTCAAAGGCATACCGCCTTTGTGAGCTTCACCAGACCACTTGCTGTACTCAGCAACTGGCCCCCACACTGACGTTAAGACTGGCGGGAAACCCTATGTGAGGAAAGGGGGTGTGCCAGCCTGTGCCAACTCCACCGCTCTAGTGGGAGAGGCGAGGTGAAGCACAACTCTGTGCTACAGCCATCTTGAGGATGGGGAGCCCTGCCCAAACAGAGATAGGCTCCTGCCTCCTCCCACAGGAGTGGAGCAGGATGGGGGGGTGTTCTCACCCAAGGACAGGGACCTATTGGTCCCTGCCCTTCCCCCTACCTGTAACTCCCCTAAATGTAGTATTTAGGGGCACCCTTAGCCTTCCTTTCTCAGATGCCAAATTTCGAAACAAGAAAGAAGACTAAGAAGAAGACCTACCATGCAGCTGCTAACAAGAGGACCACACCAACCGACTTGGCCCCAGCCCTACAGGCCTGTTGATCCTTGAACCTGCTCCTGCTAAATCCCAGCGTCTCCTGCAGACTGCAATCTCAAGAACCCCAGAGGACCTGCCTGCCCTGACCCTCTTAAAAACTGGGACTCCCACAAGCAGGGCTCTGCTCAAACAGCAATACACCTAGTGCCAGCCAGGAACCGTGAATACAGCCCTCTCTGCACCCGCCGATTTCGGCCTGTGTCCAAGTGGATAAAGACCCTGAGGACGTCCCCCCGGCAATTCTGACCTGGAATCCAGTGCCCAAGGACCTTCCTCGACGACCCAGATGACACCTTCAGACTCAGAACCAGGGACCCCTCCTACCACAGCTAACATAGGTTAAGATTTCCTGACGTCCAAACATACCCCTGCACTCGGCGCCCCCAGCCTCCTGTGCCCAACTCCGGGGTGCCTACCTACCATCCAAGATCTCAATTTACCCCTCAAAGTGTTGGTCGCTTCAGAAGATCAAACGTCCCGAGCCTGCAGCCTTTGTTCCCTTTTCAAGATGTCCATTTAATAACATTGAGCGCCCAATGACTCAAAAGCAGGGCGCCTGGCAGTGCAATCTTTGCCCTATTCTACTTCCCCATTTGCCCTGAGCAAGTGACCAGAAGCCCAGCTCCCACGCCGTGTGGCCTGCTAGCCAGCAGCCACCAACCGAATGCCCCCTGCCTCTCATTGGATAACATTGGGCCTAACTACCTCTGCACCCGGCTGTCCCTGTGCCGCTGAGGGCGTACCAACTGTACCTACCTGACCCTGGGAGACGCATGAATCTTTGCCCAGAACCTTAACTCTGCCAGTCGAGTACTTACCTAAAAGCTGATAACTCACTTTTTTCCATAGGCTAACATTGACTGGTTGTAACTAGAAATTACTAGAAATCCTTGTATGTGTGGAGTTTTGGAACTTTAAAATATTCACCTAAAATCAGCCGAACGAATTCCAATTTACTCACCTCTTATCAGGACAGACCTCAGTGCTGCACCTTTTAGCCAAGCACCAACCTCGATAATAATTTTAACCGTACTTACCAGTAACCTGAATTTTCTTCCATAGAAAATCATTGACAGTTTTTCTGAGCAATTTCTTTTAAGTGTTGATTTTAGCAAACTACAAATAGTCTTTAAAATTCGTACCAACTGCCAGAACGTAATTACTTACCTGTTTTAGGTAGAGGTCCCAGTGCTAAACCTAGGAATCCAGTACTGGATCACAAAAGTAACGTGAACATACTTTACCTACAAATTGAATTTTCTTCCATCGGATAACATTGGAAATTTCAAATGAAAAACTTTTAACTTTTAAAATACAATACTATTTCTTAAAAATCACTACTGTAACCAAAACACTTTTACTTAACTGTTTACATCTCAAGGTGCGGGACTGAATCTAGGATCCAATCCTGTGATTAGAAAAGTAATCTACAAAGTAACGAATTGCATTTAACCAGAAATGCCCATTGAGCTCAATGTTGCATTGTATTTGAAATTGTGTTGCCTATTGCAACAAACTAACTATTGCCTTCAAAAAGTCTATTGCCTATTTGAAAAGTATTTAACTAAAGTAACTCATCCTGAGAAAGTATATTTTGATACCTTGTTGGTTCTAAAATAAAACTATCTTTTGATACAAAACCATTGGCCTAGAGTTCAGTTCTCGAGTGTGTGAGACCATTTGCTGACTGAGTGGGTACAACAAATGCACTGTCCTCGGATAGTGCTTTACTGCTCGACCAAGCTACCACATTAGAGAGTAAGGTAATAACTAACTTTAACCTCTGCCATACCTCTGGAGACTGGGGACTCTATACACACTGTACCTTACTTTGGTCCAGTATATAGAAAGCCACTTTCCTACACAACCGGAATGATACAAGCTCATACCGGCCAGTATGTAGAAGAACAGAAGAGTCACTGATCAAGCTGCATCAACTAGACATATGTGACAACATTGACAGGCTACCAAATCAATAGCATAAAGCCGGTAGTAAATGCAAGACTCGCCAAGACATAGGCGGTCTGTTACAATTGGCGAAAGAGCCAATGGGTTACAGCCTAGCGTCAAAGTAGGAGCTGCAGTGGGAGATGTCTAGGCATAACGGAAGGTACGAACATTGTGTGGACGGTGGAACCACACGAAGAAGGAAAAACCTCCTGCAGGGCAGTGTGAGCAGCTCAGTTGCGCAACACATGAGGGCAATGGCCCGAAAGGGGCACCAGGCAGCCCGGCACCACAGAGATGGTGACCCCATCACACGGGGTTTGTGACCAGAAGAGAAGGACAAAACTAGATGAGGCTCAATTTAAGTGCCCTGGATCAGAAGAAGTGAATATTCCAAAGAAATACGCTCCATGACAGATCACAGTATGATCCAGTAGAAGTGTGGAAGTACAAGTTACTTACCTTCGATAACGGTGTATCTGGTAGACGCAATTCTAGCCATAGATTCCTTAATGTAAAATTATCCCCAGGCCTGAGACTGGATCCGGAAATTTTTCTTTGCCACAGCATCTCTGCGCGTCAAGGGAGGTCAAACGTGACTCCATCTTGACGTTGTCCGGGGGCATGACGTCAGCGAGGTCACAAGCCCCACCCTGGCACGCAGACGTCAGCTTACTTTTCCGCGCCACAACGCGGAAACATCACAAACAAAACTGTGGAGAGTATAGGAACAGTGTGCGAAAAAACAGTGAATAAAGAAAAGGAACAGCACCATTTGGAAAAGTGCTAGGCACTAAGATACTGAAAGCCATAGCATGGAAAGAGCAGAGCACTGCTCTGCGGAGCAACCTTGCAAGCTAAGGCAATATCCTCCCTGGAGGCAGTAAATCATGTGAGGAACATCCTAGCAGACGAAGAGTCTGCAATCACAATCCACAATAGTGAAGGGCAACAAGTCCGGAACAGATGAGTAACGGCAAATAACCCCAAGACACACCACAAGTAAGGTCGTATCCCCTGGAAGGAACTAAAGGCTGAGGTATAGCCAAAAGACCCCAACTCAGAGGACAGCAGAGGAGTCGGAAACCCCAAGCAAATAAAAGGGAAGAACAAAAGTAGGTTCCCACACTGAAAGAACCAGGGTGTAGGGATGGAGAAGTACACATGCTAGCTGCAGATTACTTAATGTAGAATAGACATCCTAGCCATACCCAGAGGGGAGGAGAGCCTGCGAGAGAACCTCCTTAGGTAGGAAAAAACACAGGGCCCCAGCAGGGGATGTTTCATGGGGACAAGAAGGGCAGCCCAGCCTCACCCAAGCATAAGTAAGCAAAGACGAAGCAAGAGGAGGCCTGGACATCCCAAGTCCTTACAAGGTACCACGAACCTCCATCAGAAGCCACGGAGGAACAAAGGCAGAGGAGTACTGAGGAAAAAAGAGCTACCCCAAACTTGAAGGAGAAGAGGTAGAAATGGGGCAAGGCCGTCCACAGGAGAACACCCAAGTAAGTGGGCAGCGGAACCAGCCCAAGCCGAGAGATAGCAGGCAAGGCAGGAACGGGTCAACAGCCAAGAGGCGAAAGTATGCAGAAGCAGTCGTGCAAGATTCAAACAGAATAACAGCATGGGCACAAGGCACAAGGCACAAGCCAAGGCCTCCGGGCTGTGGACCAGGTGGACGGAGGTCCGCAAGGAGGCATTGAATGGTGGAGTTCGCGTGGGTGTTAAACAGAGGTACACCATCAAAGGCAGGTCAGCTAGACGTTCCCGAATATTTTCAGGAAAAACACCCTCCCGCAACCAACCAAGCATGGCGACGGAGAGCCACTGAACTAGCCATAGCACAGCTAAGACCATCAGCAACATTCAAGGCAGCACGAAGAATAAATGCAGCCAACTCCCTACCATCCAACACATAGTACCGTAAATCAGGGCGGGCATCATCCTGGGAGACGTAAGACAGCAGGGACTCCGCAGAACCCCACAAGCTGGAGGTAGCCCTAGCCAGCACACAAAGCGTGTTAACCCCTTTAGTGCTAAGGTACAATTACTCCTCTGCTGCAATTTCCATTGAAATCAATGGAAAGTCCATGACGAGTTACCCTTGTCATTAGCGGCGAAGAGGTTAAGTGCTCGCAAAGCAGCACTGGAGGTAGCGGAGATACTACGCCCCCATGAATCCAACCACCAGGCCTCCTGTGACGGAGGAACCAACACCACCGGCAAGGACGGAAAATCAGTCTGCAGAAGAGGACCTTGAGTAGAAGGGTGGAATAAAAGGCAGACCGGGTCATGTGGGGCAGAATGGTGGCGGTGCAGAAGTGGCTGAGGCACCAGAACACCCGTGGCAGGACACCCCCATACCCCCAGAAGAGAGTTGTGGAGCAAAGCTTCGAATGGAAAAAGCAGCTCCCGTCCACCAGAGCCCTGGTGGAGGACTTCCAAGAGATGATCCGTAGAAAATGGGGTGACTGGGTCACCCATTCACAAAATGCCAGCTGCGGTGTAAATATTCCGAACAAAGGCAACACAGGCCTCCATAGGGTGCCGCCTCCATAGGGTGCCGCGGGGAGAAAGCAATTCCTCCATGGGTGACGACTGTAAACTAAGCCATCCATCCCCAGTTGGAGGAACAAACGGCCAACCCCTGAATAGTGGGGGATCCACAGACTAGTGGGGAACCTGAGGGGCCCCCATGGAAGGGGGAGAAGCTCATGGAGCAACCAACCGTGAACTGCGGAAGAGAGGGTCAGAGGGCTGAGGTCGCAGGGACGGTGAGGAGCCCTCCCTAGAAGACGCAGGCAAAAAAGCAACGACATGGCGGCCCGTCTCCGGAGAAGGAGACCAGGAGCTGACAAACCTCCGGAGAAGAAGGATCCTCTGGAGACGAGTCGAGGACCCAACTCTGGAATGCCACCGTGGAGTCCACCACAGGCGCCGGCATGACGTCAGACGGTGCCGGAGTGAACATAGGCGGCGCCGAGTCGACCTCCACCACCACGGGCTCTCTAGGAGAATGGGGCGGGGTCAGAGCCGGTTCGGATAAGGAACGGTGCCGAAACAGTGCCGGCTCGACCTCACACGAGGCAGGCGCCTGTGTAGAGGACCGAGCAAGGCTCGGCAAGCACCCCAGACCCCGGCCTCCTCCCGCAGCACCACTGACCGGGGAGGAAAGCCTTTCGGCACCGGCTCTGCCTATGGCGAGGCAGCCACCTGCACAGAGGACGAGCCCAGAGCCCCGGAGATCTTCTGCGACGCCACAGGGAGCCCCGAAGGTATGTGCGGCGAGGCAGGTATGCCGTGGGTCGAAGCGGGGATCCCAGCAGGACCGCACCTCAACGATACCACCCTCAGACGACCTAAACCGAACCAGTCGGCGCCAGGGTCAAAGCCGCCGGCAACTCCGCAGAAGTCCCTGCGCGAGGCAAGGGATCTGCAGACATCTCAGGAGGTGGTGGAGGAAGGGCCAAAGAAGCCTGCAGAGCCACAGCGTAGGCTGTCATTTGGGCCCTAGTCACTCTACGCCAGGAACTGGCGGTTAGGGTGGCGAAAGGCGAGGGCGCCCTTCCGGGGGGGAACCTGCGCCCTCTGCCAAGCGAGGACAAGGCCGGAGACAAGCTGCAGGACCTACCGGCTGGCGAGCGACGCCCCTGGGGCCATGGCGTAAGTCTATGCCGAAGTCGGAAACGAACACTCCTGGCTTCTGTGGAGAACGCGGGGACGACACTGACCTGGACAAGTGGGCCGAAAGCAATTTTATCCGGCACTCCCGCCAGGACTTCGGTTTAAGGTGCTTACAAGCTTTGCAGTCCGTAGAGTCATGGTGCTCGCCCAAACACCACATACAGATAGGGTGAAGGTCCGTCGCCGATACCTGACGCGCACAAGTACACCTCTTGAAGTCCTAACATTCGCACACTGTTACTCAAAGCAAAGCGTGAAAAGGCATGAAAACAGGCCGCGACACGATCCGGATCCGCGTTGCACGCTGAAAAGAGAAAAAACTGACGTCAGCGTGCCAGGGTGGGGCTTATGGGACCTCGCTGACGTCACGCCCGTGGACGTCAGGGCCGAGTCACGCCCGTGGACGTCAGGGCGGAGTCACGCCCGTGGACGTCAGGGCGGAGTCACGCCCGTGGACGTCAGGGCGGAGTCACGCCCGTGGACGTCAGGGCGGAGTCACGCCCGTGGACGTCAGGGCGGAGTCACGCCCGTGGACGTCAGGGCGGAGTCACGCCCGTGGACGTCAGGGCGGAGTCACGCCCGTGGACGTCAGGGCGGAGTCACGCCCGTGGACGTCAGGGCGGAGTCACGCCCGTGGACGTCAGGGCGGAGTCACGCCTGTGGACGTCAGGGCGGAGTCACGCCTGTGGACGTCAGGGCGGAGTCACGCCTGTGGACGTCAGGGCGGAGTCACGCCTGTGGACGTCAGGGCGGAGTCACGCCTGTGGACGTCAGGGCGGAGTCACGCCTGTGGACGTCAGGGCGGAGTCACGCGGTACCGCCCCTGGCGTGCAGAGATGCTGTCGCAAAGAAAACTTTCAAGATCCAGTCTGACGCCTGGGGATAATTCTATGTTAAGGAATCTGCGGCTAGTAGTCTATCAGATACAAATGTGCGGGGCAACCAGGAATGTGGAAAAAATGCTGTAGAAGTGGTGGGTTTTTTTAAAAAGAAAAAGGCCACATACAGCAGATGCATTGATGCTAATAGAGAACCTTGGAGGACAAGCCCAATATGGGCTGCGTGCCCAAGTCTGTACTAATAGTACTAAGCATTGCCGCACAGCGGCGGAGATGCTAGCCGGAAAGGCAAGGAGAGAAGCCAATACAGACAAGCGGGACCAAAGGCACCTGAAGTGTTGTCGAGCGATGCCAGCAATAGAATCGCAGGAGAATAGATAGGGAGAGACTCCCCAAAAGATGTTCGGTAGGAATACTCCATAGGAGCGTACTAAATCAAGGCAGTTACCTGGCACTAGCATATACACCACATTGGGTAAGTGACAACCCCTGATAAGGGGATCCTCTTGGGCAAAAAACACAGTCCGAGGACTGAAAAGTTTAAACCAGCCATGCGGCTGAAAGTTAACAAATCAGAGAAGGCTGAACAGCCGCGGACATCAACCATGGAACCTACTATACATGTGCTTTATAGAGGTGTAGTAAAATAAGGCAGAGAATCGTGCAAAAGTCATGGCAACCTGGACAACAGCCGGGAGACTGCTGAATCCGCATGGCGATCAAAAAGATCCACACCATTAAATGGTAGATCTCTGAGGGCCTCCCGAACATTATACAGAAAACTGTCGCGCAGCTATGCATGGCAGCGCAAAGCCCCAGACCGAGCAAGAGCTCGGCCAACAGAGTCAGTGGCATCAAGAAAAGAACAGGTAGCAAATTGTGCAATTCCACTGCCATCAAGCAGAAGCCAAAGTGAATATGCTACTTACCAGTATGCATCTGTTCTTGGCATGTAGGGCTGCTAACATTCACATCTAATGCATAGATCGCCGCCTAGTGTTGGGTCTGGATGATTGCACCTTGTTGTCCTGGAAGAGTCTTCGAAGTATCACGAGATAGGTGGCTCCCCCCCTGGACTACAGTGCGCATGGGCATCGACTCCATCCCCAGATTGTTTTTTGCCATTGTTTAGAGATGGAGTGAAGTAGTGTAAATGATGTCCATGCTAATGATTGAATGCAAGAAATTACCTGCAGCCGCTACGGGCGCCGGGGAGGAGGGTGGGCGATGTGAATGTTAGCAGCCCTACATGCCAAGAACAGATGCATACTGGTAAGTAGCATATTCAGTTCGAGGCATGTGGGCTGCTAAATTCACATCTAGTGCATAGAATATATAGCAGTCCCTCCATTAACGGCGGCCGCCCGTGCCGGCTGCAGAAGTTTGAAAAAGAGATTTAAGAACAGCCTGTCCTACAGCTGCCTGCTGTTTAGAATGCACATCCACGCAATAATGTTTAGTAAACGTGTGTGGTGTAATCCATGTGGCTGCTCTACAAATATCCTCCAAAGGAATATTACCCGGAAAGCCATGGAGGCCCCCAACTTGCGCGTTGAATGGGCCCTGGGGGGAACCGTTAAGGTGCGCTTAGCCTTGTGGTAACAAATCTGGATACACTTAACGATCCACCTGGCTATTCCAGCTTTGGAAATGGGGTTGCCTTTGTGCTGGGCTGAGAAGGCAACAAACAATTGTTGTGTTTTCCTAAAGTGTTTGGTCCTGTCAATGTAGTACATTAACGCTCGTTTGACATCAAGCGTGTGAAGCATTCTTTCTGCCACCGTTTCGGGGTTTTGAAAGAATGTGGGCAGTTCAATGGTCTGATTAACATGAAACTGTGACACCACTTTAGGGAGAAACTTAGGATTAGTGCGCAGCACCACCCTATTAGGATGAATTTGAATGAATGGCTCTTGTACTGTGAGCGCCTGTAGCTCACTGACGCGCCGTAGAGACGTGATGGCAATGAGAAATGCTACTTTCCATGTGAGGAATTGAATCTCACAGGAATGTAGGGGTTCAAACAGTGGCCCATCAATCTGGTGAGGACCACGTTGAGGTTCCACTGAGGAGCTGGTGGGGTTCTGGGGGGGATGACTCGTTTCAGCCCTTCAAGGAAAGCCTTAATGGCAGGCACCCTAAAGACGGAGAGGTGCTGCCTGTTTTGGAGATAAGCCGCTATGGCGGATAAGTATATCCGAATGGAAGCATACGCCAGATTACATTTGTAAAGATGTAACAAATAGCAGATGATATTAGGAATGGATGCATCTAGCGGGTTGATATGATGGTCTGTACAGTAAATGACAAACCTCTTCCATTTTGCTGCATAGCAAGCTCTGGTAGTGGGCTTTCTTGCCTCCCGGATAATGTCCATGCATTCCGGGGGGCAAAGCAAGGTAGCCAAACTCTAGGACTTCAGGAGCCAGATCGCCAGGTTGAGCTGTTGCGGATCCGGGTGCTGAATGTCGCCATGGTTCTGCGTCAAGAGCCTGTGTGTGAGGCGTAGTCTTTGATGCGGTACCACGGAGAGCTCCAGGAATGTGGTGTACCATGGTTGGCGTGCCCACGTTGGAGCAACCAGGATGAGTGTCATCGAGTGTTGCAGCAGCTTCCTTGCCACCAGCGGTATGAGAGGTGCTGGGGGAAAAGCGTACGCAAATTTGCCTGACCAGTTCATCCATATCGCATTGCCCTGCGATTGTGGGTGTGGGAACCTGGCGGCGAAGCTTGGGCATTTTGCGTTCTCCCTTGTGGCAAACAGGTCTATCTCTGGATGACCCCACTGCTGGAAGTACGGGTTGAGTACTGATGGATGTATCTCCCACTCGTGCAGTTGGTGGCTGTGCCTGCTGAGCAGATCTGCAATCTGATTGTCCTTGCCTGGGAGGTGTTCCGCCATGAGGAAGATGTTCCTCTGAATGGCCCACTTCCACATGCTCTGAGCCAGATGAGACAGCTGTGGAGAGTGTGTTCCTCCTTGCTTCTGGATATAGTACATTGCCGTCATGTTGTCCGTCCGGATTAACATGACCTTGTTGCACAGATGTACTTTGAATGACTTTAGTGCCATGAAAATCACCATCAGCTCCAAGTAGTTGATGTGCATCCTCTTCTGTTGTGTTGACCATAGTCCCTGCACCGTGTAATGAAGTACATGCGCTCCCCACCCCTGGAGAGACGCGTCCGTCGTCAGGATAATCTGTGGCACAGGCTCTTGGAACGGTCGGCCCTTGCAAAGGTTGTGTGGAGTCCACCAATGCAGAGTTGTATGCCCGACCGGTCACCAACACTAGGTCTTTCAACTGTCCTTGAGCCGGAGTCCACTGGTGTGCCAAGCACTCCTGGAGAGGACGCATATGTAACCGCGCGTGCGGGGCTATGAAGATGCAGGAGGCCATCATGCCTATCAACTGCATAAACACCCTTGCTGGGAGTGAGTGTTGCGACCTGAACTTTTGAATGAGCGACTGGATACTGGTGATCCTCGCTGGATTTGGCTGAGCTGTCGCAGTCAGAGTATTGATTGTAGCGCCCAAGTACTGCCTCACATGGGCAGGTTGAAGGTGCGACTTCGGATAGTTGAGCGAAAACCCCAGACTGTGAAGAATGTGAATAGTGCTTGACATGTCCGCGGCGCACTGTTGTGCTGACTTGGCCTGAACCAGCCAGTCGTCAAGATAGGGGTAGACATGTATGTTCTGCCTCCTGAGGTGCGCCGCCACGGTCGCCAGCACTTTGTGAACACTCTGGGGGCAGTGGTTACTCCGAAGGGAAGTGTAGGAGAGTAGGGTCTGCAATCCTATGATCACCCAGATTTTTTTGCTTTTGTTTCACTGGTTTACGACTTTCTCTGGCTGTGGGCCTGCCAATCAGACCCACAGCCTGGCTGTTCTCTCTCTAAATTACAACATGTACCCTAGGTGCATTTACCGATTGATACTGGGCCACCTTATCAGACCCTGTAACTCAGGGCATAGGTGTACCCAGGGCCTACCAGGGGCTGAAGCATGAATTATGCCACCCCTGGCTGGCCTCCTAAATTTGACACAACTGGCTGCATGACAGCTGGGGCAAAGTCGTGTAATCACCCTTTGCTGTAGATATAGTATACCTATATCTAACCCTAAAATGGACACACAGATTCCTATCAGTCACTCCTATGGCAGGCCTTGACAATCCTGAAGGCAGAGTGCGTGGAATCGTGCGAGATGGTGCCCTGGCATGAGCTGAGCCTGTCTGCAGCTTGCGGAACCAAGTCCTAATAGCTGTTCCATGATAACGCATACCATATACTCTTAAGTGCATTATAATCCTCGCGGTTAAATGCTATCTCTGGTATCGCTTTATCAAAACATGTTGAGTAAGGTGTCATACGAATTGGAATACTAACCCCTCGCCAATTCTGGCGACGGGGTTAGCATTCCACCCTTCTAGAGGGACACGACATGTATGTAACTGTGAACCCCGGTTAAAGTTAAACGAAGCCTCAGCTCCACAAAATGGATGCTGCCACCACAGACACGAGTCTGACCCCCTGCAGCTGGGAGTCCTTCCAGCGAGGGGAGCCTGGACAAAGGGTTTCCTGTCGAGGGCGGTGCTAGCACCGTCCCAGACAGGGTTTTGTGTATCCTGGGTAGGCAGGGCTTTACAGGAAGGTGACTGCTGAGTGGCACCCCGGTGCTCACTACGCATAGGCCGGTCAGAACCAGTTCCAGGGGCACACCAGCCCCTGGCCTGGGGAAAGTCCGGCATGGGAGAGGGGTGTAACCACCCCCCTCCTAGTCCCACCCATAGGCAGGACCTAGTGACCGGGTCAGCCCCCTTTTTTAGTATAAAGATAGGAGCGGGCCCCCTGTTCAAATTAGATCTTTGGAATCAAGACACGACTTTCTGCGAAAGGACATCAAGATTTCTTCTTCAAGATTCTCCATTGTGGCTAAGGAGTAGTCACCCTGCATCCGCAGGTACCATCCTAAGAACACTGCGGTCTGCTGCAAGTCCTTCCTCAGGAATCCGACGACACAGCTCGACAAGACCCGGCTTCCCTGGCACCTATGACCTCTACTCACCTCTACAGCCAAGCTGAGAACCGTGAGTGCGACGAGACCTCGAGGGACCGACGATCGCCAAGACTGCACGACTTCTTTGCAACAAGCCCACCGAGTATTCCACTGGTGAGTGCTTTGGGGTCCGAGAAGCCCCAACCCTGAGCAGCTCCAGCACCGAAGATCAGCCCTCCAGCATCTCCACGATCTGCGTGGGGCCCTTCTGCTTTTTGCTGCTCACCACGTTGTGTGGCTACTAGCCGGCTGGCTTGTGGCCTTCTTCACGACGCCCGACGACATCACTGCTGCTGGTCTGGTTGCTCCAGACTGGCCCTTGCTTCCTTCCAAAAGAGAAGCACCCCGGACCCTCCTGGTCCACTACAGACGCCATTTTGAGTCCACCGCATGGGCTTGAATTTGCCAAGGCTTTGTTGCCCAATCCTGGGTCCAGCGACGCCGACAGCTTCATCCATCGTGGGACAGCTCGCTCCTCCATCCTGGTCGCCGACAACGCCTCCTGGTCCGTGAGATCTGCAGAGCACAGCGTCGCCCACTCACCTAGTCGAGGTGACTACCATCCGGTGCCCTCCTGGTGCCACCTGACTACTGGCTAGTAGTCACGAACTTGGTTCCCTCTGCTTTCAGGTGTCATCTCTCTTCAAGATCCAGGCTTGGATCACTTCGAACTCTCTTCACTGGTCGCCTGCCAGCATCTTTCTTCCAGGCTCCTGGTCCGTCTACGAGGATTCCCGACGTCTTTTGAGACATATGCAGCTGCAGCCCCTGGGCTAGGTAACCTCGGCATTTCGGTGCCCCAGCATAGCCTCACTATCCAAGGGTCAGAATCCACTTTCGTTTTCCTCCTACCAGGTCGGGTTCGCCCGAGAACACTAACTCTGTGAAATCTAGCTACCATAGACTTTGTCCCGCATCACGCGTGAGAGTGCACACTCTGCACCGAGTCCTCTAGGCCTCCTAGAAGTAATCTGAAGATTCTATAGTCAAGACCTAGCGATTCCAAGGCCTATTAGTACTGTACTTACCTGCTAGTAATTTCGCATTCCACTTTCAGAGTATATGGTTTTCCGTGCCCCTCGGGCATTTGTATATACTGTGCTAACTTAAGTATTTTCGTAAGAGTTTTGTTTTGTGCTTAGTACCCTGTCCTCATAGAGTACAGGGCTGTTGTGATTCTTAATAAATATACTGTTTATTTTCATAACACTTGTGTGGTGTCCTTTCACTGGGTATTCAAGGGGTATATGTGTGGTATAACAGCTGGCTTAACACGCCCTCTCGAGTCTTTAGCCTTAGACTGCTCGTATCCACGCTACTAGGATAGCTGGTCTATAAGGTTGACTTACAACCAATCGTCAATAAGGGTTGCTGGACTGATACATAGTGTTCACTAGAATAGTAAGCACTGCATATCAGGCCACCTTCTCACAGGAAGTAGTTTGAACTGGTAATGCCTGTTTTGAATGGTGAACCTGAGGTACTTTCTGTGGGATGGATGGAGTGGTATGTGAAAGTAAGCGTCCTTGAGATCCAAGGTTGCGAGGAAGTCCCCCTCTTTTAACAGTGGAAGGACTTGCTGCAACGTCAACATGTGGAAGTGTTCTGAAAGAATATACATGTTGAGCGGGCGTAAGTCCAGGATGGGTCTGAGTGAGCCGTCCTTCTTTGGTATTAAGAAGTACAGGGAATAGACCCCTATGCCCTGTTCTTCTACTGGCACAAGCTCTATGGCGCCTTTTTGTAGCATCGCAAGAACCTCCTGCTGCAATAAGTGCAAGTGCTCTGCTGACATAGGACGGTGCCTTGGGGGAATGGTGGGTGGAGTGGACGTTAGCTCCAGACAATAACCGAACTGGATAAGTTTCCTTACCCACCTGTCCGTGGTGATGGATTTCCAGACAGGCAGGAACCGTTGGAGTCGCCCCCCGACAGGTGTTAGATGGTCGGGGGGCAGCGACAGGGAGTCACTGTTTGTTAGCGGCAGAGGAGCGGGAATTGTTGTTGCCTCTGCCCTTGGCGTTGTTTCCTCTGTAACCACCCCGACTTTGTTTAGTGTATGAGGATTGTGCGCCACCCTTAGTGAATAGCGCCTGCTGTGCCATATGTCCTCTGGTAACACCTCGATTGCCTGAGCGACGAAAAGTGCTTCCTCTAAACTGCTGAGACTGAAGTGCACCCATCGATTTCGCAGTCTCAGTGTCTTTCTTTATTTTTTCAAGTGTGGTGTCCACCTCTGGGCCAAATAGTCTGTCTGGATTAACAGGCTGATTGAGAATAGTGGTTTGTATTTCTGGCTTAAACCCCGAGATGCGGAGCCATGCTTGGCGTCTTAGCATCACACTAGTATTGATGGACCTTGCTGCCGTATCCGCAACGTCCAGCGCACACTTAATAGCAGCGTTGGAGATGAGCTTGCCCTCTTGGATGAGCATCTCGGCACCCTCTTTAAACTCATCAGGGAGGTGTTGTAGAAGCTGCTCTAATGTATCGTAGTGTGCCCTGTCGTATCTGGCCAACAGAGCTTGTGTGTTCGAGATGCGCCATATGTTGGCTGCCTGCGCTGCCACCCTTTTCCCTGACGCCTCCAGCACTTTAGACTCTTTGTCCGGGGGAGGAGCTTCACCCGTCGTCTGAGAGTTCGCCCTCTTGCGGGCATTAGAGACCACCAAAAAGTCCAGAGGCAACTGGCCCCGAATGAAAGTAGGGTCCCCAGGTGCCGGCCTGTACTTCTTTTCAATTCTAGGGTTTACCACTCGCGCCCTAGTAGTGTCTTTGAAAATGTCAGTGGCATGTTTCATCATTCCTTTAAGCATAGGAAGTGTTTTTACAGTCTTTTCGGCAGTAGAGAAAGTGTTGAATAGAAAGTCCACCTCTACCGGGTCAGCATGCATCTCTACATTGTGGTTTGCAGCTGCCCTTTCGATTAAGGCATTGAATGCTGTAGAATCTTCCGTTGGAGAAGTCTTAGGCCCATAGGCTTGTGGGTCAGAAAAGGCTGGTGGTCCCCCTGATCCCCTGAGGGCAACCATGAGTCCTGTTGTTCATCAGGGTCTGTGTTGTCAGGGAAGGTATATTGTTCCTCCAGGTCGCCCTCACCACCACCTGAACAAGTGGGTGAAGGTGTTGGACTTCTGGTTGGTTGGTAAATAGGCTCCACCAGATGAGGGGACCCCGGGAGTGGCTTTTTCTTCTTTAGAGGGATTACGAACGGCTCCAGAGGCTGTGAAGTAATCTTTCTCTTCTTGAGGGTCAGTTTTCCTGTATCAGCATCGATGAAGTGTTCCGACTCATCATCCAACAAGGGCTGACGACCAGAACCGCCACTTAGTTGAGTATGCCTCTCTTCGATTGAGTAGAAGGGTAAGGTGCCTTCAAGGGACTTAATTTAGTTTATATTTATTTATTTGAATCGTTTGTTTGATTCAATGTATTTTGGGATAGGTGTTTTTTAGGTTCTGTTGAGTCACTTAGTAATTTATTTATATGTGTACCTACAGTCCTAAATTCTATTTGTTTATTTATCTGTATATGAAGTTGGTCTCTTTTAATGAACTACTTGATATAAAAAATACTTTTCGTATACACCTTGTGTCTTTGTTTATATGTTATATGTTGGTTTTGTATAAATACAATAGATTGTTGATTAGTTCACTTCAAGGACGATTGACTAGTCCTTTTTCAAAACAATTCAAATAAATAAATATAAACTAAATTAAGTCCCTTGAAGGCACCTTACCCTTCTACTTCTATTACCCAAGCCCTCAAGGGTATTCCGGGTCGCTCACTTTCTTGATAATCTCTTCGATTGAGTCCTTGGGCATCGACCGAGGCGCAAAAGCCTTCGGCACCACCTTTGGTGGCAAGGTAAAGTGAAGCGGCATTGAGGCTTGCTTCTTTGGTAGAACCTGAGTCGCCTCCGAGGGCGTCTTCGGGCCCGAAGAGGATTCTTTGTCCCGAATCCGTTTGAGGGAGTCTTGTACCTGCTTCGTAAAAGAAGCGGACGGCTTCGTCGATCCGACTGTAGGCTTCGATCCACCCCCTGGGGAAGACTGGAGCGTGGATGACACCTTTTTTGCCATTGGAGCTGCCGATGCGCCGTCGGCCGAGCTCCCGCCACCGTCTACGGCTCCATGCGTCTGTCGATGTCTTCGGATTGACCGACTTCTCTTTTGGCGCCGGGACACCCGGCTTCGGCACGGCGCCTCTTTTGGTATCGCCGACCGGTTTCTCTGCCGACGCGGTGGGCTTGACTTTAGGCGGCACCGAGGCCTTCTTTGAGCTCAGCTGCTCTACCACTTTGGGTACTTTAGCCTCATCAACATTCTTCTTTGGTTTCGAGGTATCCGAAGAAGAGGGCGTCGATGACGTAGCAGACGCCTTCGGTGTCGATGGAGTGGCGTCCATCTTGGTTTTGGTCGAACCCGAAGGTTTCACTTTCGGTTTCGTTTTCGGTAATGGCGGCTCCGCAGAGGTGTCCATAGCCGGGCCGATAGGCGGGGCGGAGGATCGAGGCGTATGGTCGTGGGTAAGGCCTCGTGGCGATCCCTTGACCTGAGCCGTTGTAAAGGTTTGGACGGGGCATAGCTCATCCTCCGAGCTATCTTCCATGGCCCCAAATGGTTCTCCGTCGTCTCCTACCTCCTCGATGTCTTCCTCGAGGTCGTGGTCCTCGACCGCTTCTCCGTAGTCGGTCTCGACCTCCGCCGATGCCGGCGAAATCTGCAGGTGAAGCTCCTGCTCATCTGCCGCGGGGTCGCCGAAGATGTCCGCTGGCGCCGGAGCCGATCGTTGGGCCTCAAGGCGCGCCACGCGCCGAAGCTTGATGGTCTTCTTCGACCGGAACCTGGAACAGGCCATACAGTTGGCCTCGTCATGGTCCGGCGACAGGCACTTGTTGCACACTGGGTGCACGTCGATGTGTGGGTACTTAGAACCACACACGGGGCAGTACTTGAACGGACTCCGTTCCATTATAGCAACGTCGGGGTCTTGCTGCGTCGACAGGGCCTCGATGATCGAAGAGTCACCAACTCATACGAAATCCCACTCGAAGAGTAGGAATGAGCACGAGACCAAACGCAAACAATACCGACGAGTGAGTAAAGCCTTTTGGCCTTAATAAAGTTGTTTTATCGATTTCGAACAGGAGACGTCGAAATCACATCCGAACCCAATGGCGGAAAAAAACAATATGGGGATGGAGTCGATGCCCATGCGCACTGTAGTCCAGGGGAGGAGCCACCTATCTCGTGATACTTCGAAGACTCTTCCAGGACAACAAGGTGCAATCATCCGGACCCAACACTAGGCGGCGATCTATGCACTAGATGTGAATTTAGCAGCCCACATGCCTCGAACCAACTAAGACTGAGGCTTCTCTGGGACAGAAGGGAGAAGGTTCTCGACCAAGTCCCAAAGGGTCGAGGATGCACGCGCGAACACACGCAGTATTTAAAAGGCGGATACCAGCACTGGTAGAAGCAAAAAGCTGGCGAGCACACACGTCCAGCCACTTAGACTCCCTATTGGGAGGCAATAAGGGCAAGGTGGAGGAAGACTAAGGCAAAGGCCGCCTGAACCACAAGTCCCTGAGCCGTAGGCTGAGTGGGCAGGCAGAGTATCACCTGGAGCAGGACAGTGCCTACGAGAATTTGCTAGATAAACAGGGTCACCAGAAGAGGGCCTTGCCCTAGTCACATGCAAAATGTCAAATAAAGAGCCGCCAAATGGCAGCAAAGGCTAAACCTCAATAGACTCCATAAGGAGCAGATCCAGTAAGGGATGAGAAAGGAGAGGGACCACAGGAGGTTAAAAACCAAGAATAGCAGCCACCCTGTGAATGGCACGTGTGTAAGCAGCACCAGCTTCAGTTGCCATCCGGTTAGGCGATAATAAACAGTCGGTAGGAGACGGTTGGAGACTAAGCCGTACACTCGACAACAAAAGTGAAGAAGCCAGAGACTGACCCGAAGGCCAGGCAACACAAGGCACTTGCACCATGGGACCCTCAGTGCTTGCCGCTTGTGCTTGCTCTTACCTGCCTTCGAGCGACATTTGCGGGAACAACCTCTGGAACGAGCCCGATTCGGAGGGGGAGAGCGCCGACACAAAGGTGCTGGACCCGACAGCCATGCAGCCAGCAATTTCATACGCTGCTCTCTCAGGGACTTGGGCTTCATCCTCGGACAGGCGTCGCACTCTTTGGAGTCGTGGTGCACACCCGGCGCGCAGAGGTGCTGCTGCGAAAAGTTTTCTGGATCCAGTCTGACGCCTGGGGATATTCTGGGTTAAGGAATCTGCGGCTAGACGTCTATCAGATATGTAGTACATTGTTTCCACAATTCTGAGGGATCAAGGTTGTCATGTTCGGAGGTTGCCAGAATCTATTCTCTCCTTGGTAAGAGGAGATTATACTATTAGCACTGTGAGGTAGCGGATACAGACAGGCTCACGTACCCGGTGGGGGTGCACGGAATCAGTCTGCCACTAGTCCCAGAGTTTGTTATCCAAACGAGCAGATCCCGCATGGGCAATATAGAAGTTACACGACAATCCCTTGTGCTACCACGAGTCAGACGTTGACTAAAGTCAAATAAAATTTAGTCAAAAATGACTTTGGGGAAAGCGTCTCTCCAGATCTGTGCTGGCTGGCATAGTCTCTTTCAGATCTACAATATCGGTCTGGACAAGCCCCAACATAATGTTGCGCTTGTTCCTTACAAGAAGATTTCACATTTAAAATAAAGTTGTCACTATGCTCAAGTGACTAGCTCAATTGAAGAAAAATACAATTTTGAGACACTATGTTGTTCCTGCAAATCAAAGGTCGGTAATAACTCGGTTTATTCTAAATACAGTGCCATCAGAAAGAAAATACTTACTAAGTTTAGATTCCCTGATGTAAACCAACATGTATGCATTAGTGCAGTGTCGTACCGTCAAGTCATCATCATGGCCTCCATAGTTATGCTCAATTGCTTCTTCCTTTGTACACCTGGATACTACATCATCATCAAATTTACACCACTAGAGGAAAAAGGGAGTCGAAAAGGTGGGTAAATATTCTTGATTTCAATACACAAATACATGAAACCATGTGAATATTAAAATTGCAACACCTTATGGCAATTTTGTCCATTTTCAGTGGATTGTACTTAAAGGCAAACAAAAACAAAGTGATGGAAGCAATGCTTGAATTAGTCCCAGTCACTGGCAATCTCTCTGGCTGCATACCAATAAGGAAAATGCTATTTACCAGTATGCATCTGTTCTTGGCTTGTAGAGCTGTAGTTGTATACTTTAGCATAGATCGCCATCTGGTGTTGGGTCCAGATGTTTGCTGTTTGTTTTTGTCGAATAAGTCTTTGTAGTCACAAGATAGGTGGTGACTCCTTATGTTGATAGTGCGCATGGGCATCTACTCCATCTTCAGATTGTTTTTCGCCATAAAGGGTGATGATGGAGTTAGAAAGAGAATAGAAAAGGATGTCCATGTAATGTATCTAAGATAATACTGCAACAGATAGAGGTATCCAGGGAGGTGGGTGGGCGTATACAACTCTACAGCTCTACATGCCAAGAACAGATGCATACTGTGAAGTAGAATTTTCCGTCCAAGGCATATGAGCTGTAGATTGTATGCTTCAGCATAGACTATGCAGCGGTTTTCTCCCTAGCGGTAGCAACCTTTATCTATTGCAGTGGTTTGAAAAAGTTTTCTTAGTACAGGCTGGCCCACAGTAACTTGTTTTGCTTGCACAGTTACACAATAGTGTTTAGGGAAAGAATGTGGTGTAGACTAAGTTGCTGCTTTGTAGATGTCATCCATGGGAATGTTCCCTATAAAAGCCCGAGAAGCCCCACGTTTGCGTGTGGAATGAGCTCCAGCGGGAATAGTTAATGTACGTTTAGCTTTAAGATAGCATATTTGAATGCATTTAACAATCCACCTTACAACTCCTGTTTTTGAAATGTGATTGCCTTTGTGAGGTGGGGAGAAAGCTACAAAGAGTTGTTTTGTGTTTCTAAAGTACCTAGTTATTTCGATGTAGTAGAGTATTGCTCTTAACGCCTCAAGTGTGGAGAGAGCATTCTGCCACGGAGTCTGGTTGAGGGAAAAATACTGGAAGTTCAAACGACTGATTAAGGTGGAAGGCAGATACTACTTTAGGTAGAAATGTTGGGTTAGGTCTAAGAACCACTTTGCTATGGTGTAGTTGTGAAAGTGGTTCTTGTATGGTTAATGTCTGGAGTTCACTAACTCTAAGTGATGTGATAGTTACGAGGAAGGCCCTTTCGAAGTAAGTAAGGGTATCACACATTTGTGCAGAGGTTCAAAAGGAGGACCCATGAGTCTGGAAAGGACTGTATGGAGATTCCACACAGGAGCAGGGGGGGAACTCTAGTTGGGGGAACTCTAGTTGGAATTATTCTAGTCCTTCCATAAACAATAGCGGTTACTCTAAACAGAGACAAATGTCTGTTTTGGAGGTAAGCAGCAATTGCAGCCAGATGTAGCTGTATAGATGTATATGCTAGGTTACATTGTTGTAGATGCAAAAGATAACAGATAATGTTTTGGATGGAAGCATCTAACTGATCGAATTTGATGTTTGTACAGTAGATGACAAATAGTATCCACTTAGCCGCATAGCATGCTCTAGTGGTAGGACGTCTAGTCTATTGAATAATGTTCATGCAGTCTGGCGGGAGATTGAGGTAGCCAAATTCTAGGACTTCAGGAGCCAGATCGTAAGATTTAGTTGATTGGGATCTGGATGCCTTATCTCTCCATGGTTCTGAGTGAGGAACTTGGGGGAGAGGTGCAGCTTTTGATGAGGTACTACTGAGAGTACCAACAGGGTTGTGAACCATGGTGGGCGGGCCCATGTTGGAGCAATGAGGATCATTGTGAGGGAGTGTTGTTTGAACTTCCGAACCACTAACTGAATGAGTGGGAGAGGCAGAAAAGAACAAGTTACTTACCTTCGGTAACGATATATCTGTAAGAAACATTAGTTAGTGTTAGATTCCTTACCTTAGAATATCCCCAGGCGTCAGTCTGGATCCGGAAACTTTTGCGTAGCAGTACCCCTGCGCGTCGGTAGGCGTCGTCTGCAGGCGTCCCCTGCGGCTCCGCGTCCGTCGTTGGCGTCGTGCGCCGTGATGACGTCGCTGGAGTATATAGACGCCGCCTCCGCGCGCTGACGTCAGTTCTTTGCACACAGCATTTCCGCGCCAGGAGACGCAGAGCCATGAGAGAACCAACACTGGTGCCATGTAAAAACTAGGGCCCTGAAAGGGATGACCTTAACCCTAGGTATCAGTTCGCAGAACGGGGAGGATGGGTGGGTTCGGTAAGGAATCTAACACTAACTAATGTTTCTTACAGATATATCGTTACCGAAGGTAAGTAACTTGTTCATCTGAAAGAAACACGTTAGTGTTAGATTCCTTACCTTAGAATACATACCCCAGCAATACCAACCCCGGTGGTGGGTCTGCGAACCAATACAAAACTACACCAGAAAGTCCTGGAGGACAGAACGGCCAAAGAAGCCATCCCTCCGGACTTGACTGTCCAGGCAGTAGTGCCTCGCAAAGGTGTGCAGCGAGGCCCACGTAGCCGCTTGGCAAATGTCCTGCAAGGGGACTTCCCGGCCCAGGGCAGTAGTAGCCGCCGTGGCCCGAGTGGAATGGGCCCTCAGCCCAACAGGAGGCTCCTTCCGAGCCAAAGAGTAGCACGCTTTGATGCAGAGGACGACCCTTCGAGAGATGGTTCGCTTACAAACCGCCCGTCCCTTCTTCGCACCCACGTAGCCAACAAACAGTTGGTCATCCACCCGGAACTGGCGTGTGCGATCCATGTAGAATGAAAGCGCACGTTTTGGGTCCAGACGGTGGAGCCGCTCTTCATCCTTTGAAGGATGCGGAGGCGGGAAGAAGGAAGGGAGGGTGATGGACTGCCCGATGTGAAAGGCCGAAACAACCTTGGGCAGGAAAGAAGGTCTAGTCCTCAGAACCACCTTGTCAGGATGAATGGACAGGAAAGGAGGTTGGACAGAAAGAGCCTGGAGCTCACTCACTCTCCTGGCAGAGGTGATGGCAACCAGGAAAGCCGTCTTTAAAGTCAGGAGACGGAGAGGACAAGAATGAAGGGGCTCAAAGGGAGCACACATCAGGAAGGTCAGAACCAGGTTCAAATCCCACTGAGGCATCACAAACGGAACAGGTGGAAACATGTGAGTGATGCCTTTTAAGAACCGAGTTACAATCGGGGATTTGAACAAAGAAGGCTGATCAGGAAGCCTCAAAAAGGCTGAAAGGGCAGAAAGGTAGCCCTTGATAGTGCCCAGAGCAGAGCCCTGCTGGGCAAGAGAAAGAAGAAACAGAAGAACCTCCGAAAGAGGGGCAGAGAGAGGATCCACAGCCTTTGCTGTGCACCATGCCACAAATCTGTTCCACCGACAGGCGTATACCGACTTAGTGGAGGGACGCCTGGCTGCCAGAATAACATCACAGACTTCAGGAGGCAAGTCAAATGGCCTCAACTGCCGCCGCTCAATCTCCAAGCATGGAGGTGGAGACTGGACAGGTTCGGGTGGAGGACCGTCCCCTGCTGCTGCGACAGAAGGTCCTCCTGAAGAGGCAGGCGGATCGGGGGACCGACTGACATGCTGAGTAGCTCGGGATACCAGTACCTTCGAGCCCAGTCCGGAGCCACAAGGATAACTTGGGCCCGGTCGCGCCTGATCTTCTTCAGCACTCTGGGCAGAAGTGGTATAGGCGGAAAGGCGTATAACAGACCGCAACTCCACTCGCGCCGAAAGGCGTCGCCGTGCGAGTGCCATCTTGGAAACTCCAACGCGCAGAACTGATGACATTGCGCGTTCTCTTCTGTGGCGAATAGATCTAACCAAGGCTCTCCCCATTGCAGAAAGATGCCTTGCGCCACGTCCGAGTTCAGACGCCATTCGTGATCCATCGAGCACCGACGGCTGAGTTCGTCCGCCCTGGCGTTCAGAGAACCTGCCAGGTGTTGAACCGTCAGAGTCACGCCCTGACGTTCCAGCCATTGCCAGAGGCGCAGAGCCTCCTGGCAAAGGGTCCACGACCCCACTCCGCCCTGTTTGTTGCAGTACCACATGGCGGTGGTGTTGTCGGTGAACACCTGCACTACACTCCCGTTGACAAAGGGGAGGAATGCCTTCAGTGCCAGACGAATCGCCCGCAGCTCCAACAAGTTGATATGGAGCCGGGACTCCGCCGGAGACCAGATGCCTCTGATCTCTGCCTCTCCCAAGTGGCCACCCCAGCCCTGGAGGGACGCGTCCGTCACGACAACGTGCTCCGGTTGGGGAAGGGAGAGGGACTTGCCCCTGACCCAATCGCGGTCCGTAAGCCACCACTGCAGTTGTCTCGCAGTGCCCTCCGAGATCAAGACGTGGTCGGACAAGTTGCCCTGATGCTGGGCCCACTGAAACTTCAGGTCCCACTGCAGAGCCCGCATCCGCCACCGGGCGTGATGCACCAGAAGGATGCAGGAAGCCATCAGTCCCAGCAGCCGCAGCGTCAACCTGACCGAAACTCGGGATAGCGGCTGAAAGATGGGAATCAAAGCCTGAATATCCCGAACCCGCCGTTCCGGAGGATAAACCCGAAACTGCGCCGAGTCCAGAACCGCTCCGATGAAGAGGAGCTTTTGAGAGGGGCACAGGTGTGATTTCGGCACATTGATGGAGAACCCCAGGTCGTGCAAGAGGTCTGCCGTCATCTGAAGGTGGTGGACGACTGTCTGGGGCGAGCCCGCCTTCAACAACCAGTCGTCTAGGTAGGGGAAGACTGAAACCCCTAACCTGCGCAGATGGGCTGCGACCACCGCCATCACCTTTGTGAACACCCGTGGGGCGCTGGTAAGGCCGAAGGGGAGCACGATAAACTGAAAGTGCTCCAGGCCTACCGTGAACCGCAGGTAACGCCGGTGGGCCGGCAGGACGGGGATGTGAAAATAGGCGTCCTGCAAGTCCAACGCTACCATCCAGTCTTGCGGGTCTAGAGCAGCCAAGACCTGAGCTAACGTCAACATCTTGAACTTCTCCTTCCGGAGGAAGCCGTTGACGTTCCTTAGATCCAAGATAGGACGTAGGCCCCCCTTGTCCTTCTTGGGCACCAGAAAGTAGTGGGAATAACAACCACGCCCTACTTCTGGCCCAGGAACGCGCTCGATGGCCCCCTTGGCCAAGAGGGCCGTAACTTCCTCCTGCAGAAGTGTCAAATGGTCCCCCGACACACGGTGGTTCTGCGGTGGCATGGCTGGAGGAGAGGTCTCGAAGGGGAGGGAGTAGCCCCTTCGGACAATTTGCAGCACCCACCTGTCCGAAGTGATTGTGCGCCAGTGAGCGTGGTGATGGCGAACCCTGCCACCCACTGGCGTCACATGGGGCCGAAAGCACGGACTAGGAGGATTTTGGGGTAGATGCTGCGGGGGAGGGTGTGGTCTGACCCCGCCGTTGTCCCCGACCGCCACCACGGCGGTTTCCACGGCCGCCACCGCGTTGAAAGGATTGTTGCGGCGCGTGGCTGGCAGCACGTGTGGGGGCGCCCCTTCCTTGGCCACGAAAGGGGCGAAACGAACCCGGTTGCTGACGCTGGGTCGAGAGACCCAAGGACTTGGCCGTGACCCTAGAGTCCTTGAAGCGTTCCAGCGCGTGGTCCGCCTTGTCACCGAACAGGTGACAGCCATCAAACGGCATGTCCATCAGGGTATTCTGGACATCAGCCGAAAAATTGGCGGATCTCAGCCAGGCGTGGCGACGAATCGCCACCGTCGTAGACATAGCTCTGCCCAGCGAGTCGGTCGTATCAAGACCACACCGAATTGAATATTTCGCTGCATCTCGGCCCTCAGCCACAGCCTGACCGAGTTTTGCCCGCACCTCCATGGGGCATTCTGGCAGCAGCTCCGCGACCGTATCCCACACAGAGTGGGTGTAGCGGCCCAAGAGGCAGGCGGTGTTGCAAGACCGCAGGCCCAAACTAATGGACGAGAAGACCTTTTTGCCAAACTGGTCATACCTCTTGGATTCCCGGTCGGGCGGGGCCGACGGGAATGCGGACTGGGAGGTCGAGGCCTGGATCACCAGACTCTCAGGAGTGGGGTGGGTAGACAGGTACTTGGGGTCGTCCGGACAAGGACGGTGGCGCCTGGCCACGTTCCGATCAACAGGCGCACCTGAAGCGGGCCTGGACCACGTGCCCAACAGAACGTCTGACAAGGCTTCATTAAACGGCAGCAGTGGCTCCTGTGGGCATGACTGCGGTTTGAAGACCTCGGTGAGGATGTTAGGCCTCACGTCCGCGACGGGGAGCTCAAGGTTTAAGGCCTTGGCAGCCCTCATCAGCACCACAGAATAGGCAGCTCCCTCCACCGATGCCACGGAAGGAGGAGAGATCAAACCAGGGTTAGGAGAGTCGTCCAAACCACTGGCATCCCCC